>NW_024704756.1:13764335-14496835 GCF_018977255.1 Callorhinchus milii | reverse complement strand
GGCTGCTGCATTCGCCTACAAAATACAGTCACCACACTTTACAGTAAAATCCTTGAAATCTAATCTACCCCATTTTACCAACAGTCCCATTCCCTCATCCACCCCAACAAATCTCATCCAACAAAAATAATCTTTGACAAATTCACAGGTAGAACTAGGATTTGAGTATGGAAGAGTTCTTAAAGTCTCTAACCAGTGAGGCTACATAATTCTTCTTTAAGTATGGTTCTGCAGAGCTGAATACTTCTGGATTCTCTTTACCTCCATCGTAATAACAGAGCATTATTGTCGTCAATAGCAAACGTTAAAACTTGCCACATTTGTGTCCATGTGCCATAAATCTAAGGTGACATTGCTTTCTAATGCTGTGAAAATCATTGCCGCTATAAAGCTGTCAAAATAACAGTTCTTGTCCACTGGTTACCTTAAATAGACTGAGGCAGCTTCGACAAAAACAAGTCAGATTTTATGTACTGTGCAGTGGGAAAAAAAATCTTCTGTGAATGCTTTATTTACGCTCTCTGTTAGCCCCAGGCGAGCAAGGTGGTATTTTCTATTTTCCATTTCAGCATTAACAGACTTGTTTGTTCATTGTCCTTCCACAAACAAAGAGGATTGGTTGGGTAATAGAAGGTTCAGTCCGTCTGTCGTTGAGTTTATCCTCGATGTGTCCACCAAATCTAGGATTGCTTTTCAATTGCACCTTTAAAGGTTCTTCACTCGACAATTTTCCCTTCTTAGTCTTCCTCCACGATCCTTCTCATCTCTTGCCCGACTTGACGTTCTTCACGTGAACGTGTTGATTTGATCCACTTAGCACTGTGATTTCAAAATGATCAGTATTCAGTGTTTGTAAGCAAATTGTTCTGTCACGGGCAAAATTGCGGTGCCTCAGAAAATTACCAGAAGTTCTCATCCATTTTACATTGCTTTAAACAGATGTAAAACATGGGTTTCTTACATCGAAACTCACGCTCTCCGTCCTGTTTATCCCATTATTATTTTATCCAGAGCTTGAACTTCTTGATGATGAGTTTGAAAGAGCATTCACATTACCAGCATGGGTACCTGTCAGCACTCACCATAAAACATTGATTCCTGCCGAGTATCTGTTTTTTTACCTCTTGTTGACAGTACAGTGACATCTCGCATCATCATTAACTGCTATTACAAGCGACTTGTCAAGAAAGCCTGAACGACTTTCATGAATACAACTCTATACAAATGTTCAATTTTACAGCAAGATTAAACAGCTCGCTGCAGAGGTATATTTCCATATTAAAGTAAAATGTGTCACTTGCAATACTTTGAAACATGGTATAGATGTGTCATTAAAATCCTTCAAGGCTCTCATGACAAATTAAATGCTACGTATCAATAATCATAGTGCCTAGACTATTCATATATATCCAACTATGAGCTCATCTTTTTCCTGTAACAAGTGAAAAGAAATGATTTCCCCTTAGAATTTGTATAATAAAAGTTCTTTGATTAGTAATAACCCAGACAGTGATGTGACAGATATTACACAGTAAACCTAATATACTGATCATCCTCGAGGATTCTAACTTAAAAGCAACTTGCTAATCCACTCTAGTTCGGTCGAGTGCACTCAAATTGTCCAATCCAATGCAGGGTGATTGACCTCTTAAAAAAAAACCATTAGAAATTGCAGCACATTAGACTCTGTGAAAACTTTACATGTATGAGACCGGTAAGTGGTGTGAAACAAACAGTGCAGAATAGATTCTATTAAGATATGTTGTTCCCCAGGCAGAACACACTGCCTTTAGAGGTAAACATGAGGTGAAATTAATTCAAGTTTTGGCCCCTTAAAGAAACCTTACGCTTAACTCGTACGTAGCCCTGCTCTTGAATTCCATAGACTTCATTTTGAGCTCCATCCAGCTCGGAAAATGGAAAATGTTGCCATTGGCAATGTGGATCAGATTCTACATGAAGTGAGCTGTTAATACATTTCAGAGTAAGTGGATTGTGACTTGTTCCATTCTGTTTCACTCAATTGTTTTCCAGTACTAGTTAGGACTTACAGCATTTATACACAGGAAGCACGTTTGATGCTCACTGTAACTAAACTCTGAGAGACTGGTTTGTAGATAATGGAGATGACTGCTTCTTCTACTCCTGCATAACATTGCAGGCTGATTTGTGTTCTCTGAGGAGGTGCAGTTGTTTGATACAATTTCACAGCGTACTGCTCAACTGACAAGCAAGTACAGAGCGCTGAAAAATTGGAAAGGGGAAAAAAAAACGTTCACAAGACAAAAGAACAAACGAGAGATAACACTGGGGAGTTTGGCTCAAAACTTGAAAAATGTACTTTTCGGAATGAGGGAATTAGAGAGGTGAACTTTGGAGAATTGCTACCTGACGCTTTCACTGTCTCATCAAACCATGAGGTTATCAGTCTCGCTCGATTGGTAGCCCACTCGCTTCTGGGTTGGAAGCCTGTACGCTCCAGCCTTATTTTGGGACTTTGAGCTCAGGCTCTCGGCTGATGCTCCAATGCAGTGCTGGGGGAAGAACTGCATTGTTGGAGGTGCCGTCCTTCGGATGAGATGTGAAACAGAATTTTTCCACAGTTCTACGCCACCTTAGATTTTAAGTCAAAATGGTCTGCTCGGCTAACAATGAGATGGAGATTTGAGGTCATTCTGTTGTATCAAAGAAACGCACTTGCGACATGGCACGGAATATTTTCCCAAAGAGGCCATTAGTGGTGTCATGTTCGATTAGACCAACTTGAGCAGATTACCACTCATAACATTATCTATTTTACTGCAACAATATTAATATTACTTGGGTGTAAGGAGACCAGCGCTATTTTTAGACGGTCCCATTTGTATTTTTATGCCTTGTAATTCAATTACCCAAAGATTGGCGGTCGCCTTTGGTTAACGTGTAGAGAATTCATCAGTAATCCCATGCATTCTAATGACAAAAAGGCAAGAGGTTACCCCTAATACACCAACAGAGAACATTGCTTCTCTGCTCATACTATCTCATACAATGCGACCTCAGTCACAAATCCCATACGAGCAAATAACCTACGCTATGTTCTGTGAAATGCAGTATTATGCACCTCTAACATTGTACAGTCGCTGGCCGATTTCTCCATCAGCCACCACAGCATTCTGACCCAGAGTCAAGCTTACCAGTCCAAGCTAGCAGCAATTTGTTAAAGCTTCCCAGTTCATTTGATTCGCCATTTAAGCTGACGGCCCAAACAGCCCCACTTAATAATAATAATAATAATAATCCTTGCATTTGATATAGCGCTTTTCACGTCGAGAGGACGTCCCAAAGCGCTTCACAGAACACACTGTAAAGTGAATTGACTGTATATTTGTGGGCGAACGCGGCAGCCAATTGCGCACAGCAATGTCCCACAAACAGTCGTAGATTGAAAATGACCAATTTATTATTGTTTTTGGTTATTTATTATTAGGCGTGTGGAGTAAGGAAACTTGCCCAAGGTTTCGCCCTGCCTCGAATTGAACTCAGGTCTCTCACTTGCAAAGCGTTCCTGTAACCACTGAGCTACAGGACTCCACTCTTCTGTGGCAACGTGAGCGACTCCAAATTCACACAGGGTTAATAGTCTTGAGGGGGAGGGGAGGGGGGGAAAAGCGACACAACAATTTTTTAATTAAAAAATCGACAGGATTAACAAATGCACTTTAATAATCCCGCATTTAACCGCTTTTACTTCTACTACTCAAGGAGAACACCTAATTCGGATCTCTATTGATTCCCAATTTACACAGTGCCTTGGGACGTCCTCCCGACGTGAAAGGCGCTTTACGAATGTAATTTTGTGTTGTACGCCCTGAGAATGAACCCAACTTTGAAGGAAGGTCCATAAAGAAATAAGCAAAGGCAGCTTGGAATTTACAAAGGAAGAAAAGGTGAAGGGCGCTATGTAGATGCAAGCTGTTGTTGCTGCTGCTTTTGTTGTTGAAGTGACATTTTCGGTCTTATCCAAATCAAGAGAAGTACTATTCAGTCATCAAATACAAACATGGATGAAAACAAGTAACCGAGTTTCCAATGCGACACAAATATCTGGAGACCCGAGTTTCTCAGAGTCTTAGCCTCAATACTGAGGTGTTAAAATTTACAATCATGAAGAATTTTGGACAGTACTGTACTTAAATTCAGTTTTAAGTTGGAGGACATTTTTGAGCGGGTATCCCCTTATATTTCTTCCAGGCACTCGGAAATCCGTTGTTTTAAAATTCAGTCCTGTGCATTCACTTTCACACCTGGTTCAAACTCATTGAAGTTGCAGAGAAGTCCTCACACACTTATGAATTGGGAGGTCAAACAAGTTGGATCTTCTAACGCTTTTAATCTTACTTCACTTTGCAAGGCGAGTAAGCGGGTTAATGGTCTATAACTGGTTGGAACACGCTCTGGTGGACATGGGAAACTTTTGTGAGTTAAAGCAGCCTTTTTTTCCAATAGGCTCCAGAAAATGTCTGAAATAATTCAATCCAAAAACGTTACACAAAACTACCCATTACTCATGGCAGAGTTCACTGGTTATCATAGGAGTGAAGTGATAGTTTGGCTTTCACTGCAAAATGACGAAGATAAACTTTCAATCCTCTGATCCGCAAAATCTAAATTTCTAAGAAAATTTCTAAATCTAAGAAAGCTCCCAGGCTTGCTCATCTCAAAGGTATTAGTTGTTTGTCGTCTACCTACCCCTTCGATCGTGTCTATGGTCACCTCCCCTTCCCCTTGATGCGTTTGCCTATGTAATACAGTCACTGCACTTCACAGGGCTCTCTCCCTCTCTCCCTCCGCCTTGCCCCCTTTCTTCCACATTTTCAGATCGTGCCTAAAGACCTTTCTTTTCGATTGCGCTTATGGGCATCTAACCTTCCCCCAACTGCACCATTGTAAACCGCTTTGAGATGAGCCCCCCCCCCGCGCCCCCACCGTGTGAAAGGCGCTATATCTCTATCTATATGAATGCAGGGTGTTGTGAAAACAAAACTGAGAAGCACTTTAACCTGATAAGGCGCTATATCAAATGCAAGGATTATTATATTTTTTGATTAAATATGTTTACATATTATTGTTATTTTGACTGGTTGGATTTTGGGAGTTGTTTTGCAATGGGGGTGTGGAGCGGGGGCGGTGTGTATTTTCTGAGGCTGGGTGGAGAGGGAATTATTGATGATGTAGAAAGGACCTACTTGTGAAGGTTGCCTGGTGGGTAGAGCAAACTCGCACCGCGAAACAAAAATGCACAATCATCTGTCTTATTACACTTCCATCATTCACCTTAATGAGAGCCATCAGCTCTTCTGAAAGGAGAAATATAGAAGGGTCTCTAACTCTTTGGTTGCACTAACCCATTTCTATGTTAAAGATTGCAAAAAAAAATAAAAGCTCCACAGCTAGCTCTGCGGTGCGACCCATCAATTTTAATTTGAGGGAAACGGTAAAATTTTACATTCCGTGATTTCCTTTGGAAAACGGCACTCAGGCTCTCAGTTTCGCCTTGGTTATTTTAAGGTGTTTCAATTGCATTGGACTTAAAGTAAAATGGCTGGCTGTCAATGATTTATTTCTTTTTTTTTTGCTTTTAATCTTACTCCGGGGAAACTCTGCGGTTTCACAAATGTGAACGCTCAGGGCATCGTAATTCTGCCTCTGCAGAAATGACCCAGATACTTGCCTGCTCTCTCCCTGTGAATCATGAGCATCTTAACAAAGCTAATATCAATTGCTCTCCCAAATTCTCCCTTGGCATTTATCACAGATGATGCTCCTACTTCTCCTTTCCTCTCCTTACACACATACCAATTAATCTTCCCCCAACCCAGACGAGGATTCATGATACGCTGGAAGTCTCCAGATCCCCAAATGTCAGAACTTGGCTCAATATGGTTTGAAGATGGCATTTATCGTAAAAAAAATGCCTTCCCTGTAAAATAAAAGATCTACAGTCCAGGTTTAAGGTAATCCAACATCTGGTGTTTTGGCACACTGGCACTCTGGATATCACAGTTCTTTCGGTAATTGATAACCCTATCATCTTAATGAAGAGGGAAATCCAGCATGAAAACCTTGGGAAGGAACCCACCAACTTAAACACCAGAACTCAATCCAGGATCATTGGTGGTTTAGAAATCTTGGTTGTACGTGACACGAAAGGTGGAGAAGGTTTGACCAACAGCCTTAACGCTTAAAAAGCCACGGCCTTATTTGAATCTTTCGGGTTTGGAAGAGACTTTATTCCAACATTGGCTGCCCCGTTTCGCCCACAAAATACACAGTTGCTCCACTTTACAGTATATCCTGTGAAGCGCTTTGAGAGGTCCCCCAATGATGGGATAAGGCGCTATATCAAATGCAAGGATGATTATTATTATTGTATTATTAGCGTAAGCAAAACAGCACCACAGGTGCAAAGGAATATGTCTACCAGTCTGCAACTCTATTGCACTTTGTCAATGCAAAGCCAATTTACTTACACACAGTCTATATATATATATATATATGTGTGTGTGTATGTGTACAGGCCTGGAGCTGTGTACATCACAGCGGCAAAATATATTGGCCGCTTTTAACGTATGCCGCAAAAAAGCCACATAAAGCATCCAGTGTGTTATTCAGGTAACTCCACACCAAATGTAGGTGGGCAAGGGGCATGTCTCACTCCAATAAATGTGTGGCTCCTTTAAATCCCAGCACGTTGGGGTTTTTTTTTGACTTGTCGCCGGCTTTCAAACGGGACAGATTGCCCTTTTGTCAACAGCAATATTTAGTCTAGCCTCAGTGAGTCAGCAGTTGCCTGCACATTGTTTAACACATACATCACTGCAAAAGTCCTGACTATTTCTGATAAGAGCAAGGGAAGGGAGAAGCTGAGTTGCCAAGGAGACTGCATTCGAGAAAGAGAGAGAGAGAGAGATAGTGATAGAGAGAGAGAACAGTAAAGCGTGATGTGGAGGAGGTACACAATAAGGGAATTCAAATGCTCTCACTGGCATGTGGATGGGTTTTGGTAGGGCTGCTCATGCAAGGCGGTAGGGGTTGGGGAGGGGACAGGGAAGGTGTTTAAACGAGGGTGACTTGCTGATGCTTTGTTAACGCAACAGAAATGAAAAATATGACTTCTAAGGTTGCGATCCATGTTGTGTATGAAAAAAAAGCACCCAAGGTCACAAGCCGTATAATTAGAGATGGGACTACCGTACAGAAAGCCTAGGCCAGAGAAAGTCCAGACTTGTGACAAGTTAAAACCCCGAACTCAATGCCCCCTGGATTCTACCAGTCTGGTCTCTCTCTCTACAACAACAACAAGATTACATTTATAGAGCGCCTTTCAAGTCGGGAGGACGTCCCAAGGCGCTGGACAGTTGGGTCAGGACCCGAGCAGGGGGGAAATGGTCAGGGTGAGGGGAGGGAAGGGAGGGAGCGAGGAGAGGGTAGAGAGAGAGATAGAGAGAGAGATGTGAGCTATTGCTCACCGCACAACATACTTCTAGAGCTTGCAGTCATGCAAATATCTCTCTAGCTGTTGTTCCTCTCTTGCTTCAGGATGACGGATAGATACCGGCCTCTCACACTGCGAGCAAAGCAGACCGTCACTCCAGCTCATACAATCCAAAGGGGCCTGGAGGGGCCTGAAGTACGGAAAACAAGAGAGGTGAGAGCAGGAGTCGATTTCGGCAAGTCCCATTCATTTCCAGAGCTGTTTCCAAAGCAGCTCTCAATTCCTCAAAGAGGTCAGAAGGGTTGGCATTGACTGCTGAAATCTCTGGAGAGGCTGGTTCTCAGTCAGAGCCAGACTGCAGAATGTCGCAGACAACCTCTCCTCCACTTCACCTCTCTGTAAATACAAATTTACTCCAAAAAATGTGATTCAAATCGTAAGACTGGGGGCTGGCGACCAGTCTCATCTGCTCTAGTCGAACATGTGAGCCATATCCTGGAATTGTGTACGAGAACGTACATCCAAGTTTATGTGCCAACCCAATAAATGGTCGTTTATTTCATTGCTGTCGGTTGGACATCGCTGTGCGCAAATTCCCTGACGAGTTCACCTCGCTTTGAGACGTCCTCCAAATAATAACAACAATAATAAGTGGCGAGTTGTTGTTATTGTCCTTAACGGTTTAATAATGAATTCAAACTGTTCATATTAAACAAGCTCTTGTCTTTTGCTGTGAAGCTCATCGAGCTGAAAATATTTTCCCCCATTACTTTATCAGGCATCCACAAGCTTATCATAGCTCGACTCAAACCACTTGCTCCAGATTGCCCTCTTCCTGATGTTCACAATACTGCTGCAGCATTTCTTTTTACCTTACCTTTTGATCAGAGTAATTTATACACGCTATTTAAAACAAGTGTATCCCAGTGTCCTGGCCAACAATCCTCATTAAAATTGGCCACTCTCTTCATAATAATAATAATCCTTGCATTTGATATAGCGCTTTTCACGTCGGGAGGACGTCCCGAAGCGCTTCACAGAACACACTGTAAAGTGAATTGACTGTATATTTGTGGGCGAACGCGGCAGCCAATTGCGCACAGCAATGTCCCACAAACAGTCGTAGATTGAAAATGACCAATTTAATTATTGTTTTTGGTTTTTGGAGGGATTATTATTATTCATGTCTGTTTATGGGACTTTGGCTGCCATGTTCATCCACCAAACACACACAGTCACTCCACAGTATAGCAACCCCGGTGTGAAAGGCACCGCAGTGATTATTGTTAGTAGTATATTTGTACACCAAGAAAGCAATTGTTAACAGTGCAGTGTAAATAATAATTTGAGAAAGCCTTGCTTTTCCTTGTAATAACAGTAGGTACATACAGAAAATAATAGCTTGGAGAAATTTCCAACATTATTTAACAGGTGAGCACATTGCCACAGTGCTTGCTTTCAGATATTGCATTAGTGGCCTAGGGAAACTGAGATTATTCGATTCGATTAGATAGCGGGAGAAAACAGCTTCCAGATTCCTCATCAAACAGAAGGGTTTTCTACGTGTTAATGGCTATTCTGCGCTGTTGGATAAAGAAAGTGGAACACCCACACGTCCGAGTTAGTTCATTCGGCTACAAGAACCCGAGAATCCTCTTCCAATAACAAAAGGTTGATTATCACCTTGGCTGTGCAATCGGTAGCTTATCTTAATAAGAGTCCTTGGCTAAGTATCTTGGGGAATGCTCCATGTACAGCTATTCTGCTCACACAGATATTGAATGCAGGCTTCGGAAAACAAATTCAGTCCCTGCTGAGGTGAGGATAGCAAGGTTTATTATTTCCCCGAGAAGGATAGCCTCTCACAAAGAACTAGGCCATTGATTAAGAGAGAGAGAGAGAGTGTTGAACAAATTCTACTTCTGCAAAGCACATTTATTGGTAATTATTATCACAATGTTACACAACCACTCAATTTAAATAATCCTATTCTCAGCCACTGGCAATAGCAATCCAACAGAAAGGGAGGAATTGGCGATAGCAAATATCAGCAAGTCCAGTCTTGCACATGAGCATTTTGTTCAGGCTTTTACTATCAACATCCAATAAAGATGGGAGGTATTAATTCATTGAATCAAGAAGGGTTCTCCCCCCACCCACCCCCACCGCTTTATATGGTAGGTTTCGGCCAGCCAGATGTCTGACACGCAGAAACCCATCAGCACGGTTAAGATAGCCAAACCAGGCTGAGTGTTCCACCTACACGTAGAAATGTTCCCGTGTCTGGAATGGAACGCGCACTTTCTTCCTGGAGGGATGCACCCTGCTTACTTATTGTCAATAACATAATAATAATCCTTGTATTCGATGTAGCAGCTTGTCACATCTTCGAGACGTCTCAAAGCGCTTCACAGAATATCCTGTTAAGTGAATTGACTGTATATTTTGTGGGTGAAATGCAGCAGACAATTGCATACAGCAGGTATACCACAAATGGTCATGGATTGAGTGATCAAATTATTATTATTATTTGAAGGGATTATTATCCCCGATAGTAAGTGCAGCTTTGGATTGTCGTAGTTTCTCAATTGATTTCTGCCCACATTCCCAATAGATGTTACTGTAAATTATAGATCAGCAATCCTAATATGAGGAAGTCAGTGTGGGGATAGACCTAAAATTTTGCAGTTTATTTGAAGACTTCAAGATAAAACTCAGGCAACAAGAAAGATCGCCTGAGGTTCTGCTGTACTTCAGGGCTTCACTGCTCTGAAGTTTGGGAACATTCGAATTATAAGGATTAGCAATCTTTACCATCTTCCGATCCAGTATCTGGTACTTGCACAAGTGACAAAGATTAGGGATGATAGAAGAAAATAAGTCAAATTCACTTGAAGGTTTTTATTTGATAAAGATAGACCATTAGATGGGAAATAAATCCCCTGAAAAAGATTTTCAAGCTTAGTACTTTGGCTCGTCAGCAAGTCTGGGAAAGATGGAGAGTTAATGGTAATATTTTTTATATATTAATAAAATATATAATCTTTGATGAATCACTGAACGTTCAATACTGTACCTTTCTTCTGAACAGAACACACAGACGTGTCATGTTACATCTGAATCAACTGAGCACAGTAAGACGTAGGAGAATGTATGATATAAATTTCACTAACAGATGGAGCTTCTCTGTTCCGGTTACAGCTTCAGACGAGGAATATGACATGACTAGACACTACCCCACATGAAGCCCGCTAGATAATTGCGAGTTGTTATTGATTAACATCTATGACGCCACTCGACCTACTTTCATCCAACATAATTCTGTGGGCAAACTTCAGTGAAAAGAAGCTAAGTGAAGCTTTGCAGTATGGAGCTGCGATTGTTACCAATTACCTAAGTTGCGAGACCCATCAGGATGTGTGATATCTCATCAGCACTTAAGAGTTCACAGAGGAGCATTTCTCCCAGGCCCACGCCAGCAATCCCTCAGTTGAAATCGGCTATTCACTTCATATCCGTTAGCAGGTCGTTGCAAACTGGCTTCCACGCTCGCCTACAGAGACGATGAGGAGGTGATCAGGCGTTTTATCATACGCAAGAATTATTATTAGATCCTGACAACAGGAAAGGGTCCGAGCCACTGCTGCCTGGAAGGAATGCATCGAATTCACCACAAAAGGAAAATCCCAGTAAAATAATGGTTGTATCTCAAAGGTTGCCTGTACAATAGTGGTTGATGAGTATCCAGTAGGTACCAATTTGCTCCCGTTTGCAGCAGGCGGTTTGTAAAAATTCTGCATCTCAGGGCTTTTCAAGAGAAACTGGTGCCTGGGCTAAACGAACAATTGGGTAATTAGATTACAAATTGGCTCGTGAATGTAATGTGCAAGGTAATGGCTTTCTGACTGGGAGGCAGTGAATAATGAAGGGCTACGAGGAGGTCTGCTTAAGATCCCCCCCCCCCCCCCACCCACCCTCACCCCCGCTGTTTCAATTCTCTGCAAGTGAAAAGCAGGAGGATTTGACTGATAACCTCCGATTTGACAATCAAACCAGGCTTTGTGACCATTCGAGTGACAGCGTTTGGAAGAGTGCGATGGGATTTTCCTCGGTGTGTATTCGTATTCCTCTCAAGAGCAGCGGCAAGCGGCCAGAGGCAAGGCATCTGAAGAGAGGAAGGAAACTATTGTAAGATCAGGAGGGGTGTCAGAGGCAAAACGCCCCTTGAACTGAAGGTGATTAGATCCGATTGTTTTTACGTCGACAAATACGCCTCTCCCTTCTCAGCAAAAGCTGCTGAGCGGTGATAAACTTGCATCAAACATTATCACGCTTTTATTCTGCCACTGGTTACCACTGAAGGCAACAGCAACATCATCAACAGCAGCAACTCGCACGTATGGAGCTCCCCTCGCTCAGGGTAGCGCTCGTGTGAGACACCTCTCCCATCATAAAACGCTTCGACTGCAAAGCGTTTTGAGACCCTCCTTTTGCGAGAGGGATGCTGCGTAAATGCAAGCTGTCGCTGTCACAGCACCGGAGATGTAAAACTTTGCTACACTGCTCTCTGCCCATTCGAAGAGTGGGAGTGGGCGGTGAGGGGATTAAGAAGCGTGCTTACTCTTAAATTGAAACTAAAATTGGTGGATGATTGCATGATCTCGAAGAGGTACCTCAATACACAGGTAGGTTCCAGGGTCAGGTTTAGGTCTTTCAGTGGGAAAGAAATCACAACAGTGCCAGAGAAACCAGCTTCTCTGCTGATTGCTCAACTCCTAGGACCAGATCTCCATTATCCAGCAATTGAACGAGAACTCTTCCACACACTTTCCCCACATTTGTTAGAGCGAGAAATGCTTCAAACCTGAGTCAATCTCCAGATCAACGAGAGACGAGGTAAAGGCTTTCCTGCGACGGGCAGGCCAGCAAGACGGGGAATTTGTTTGCAAAAACTTTTAAAACGAGGATTTATGTAATGTTGCTATTATTATTATTTTTTTAAAACAACTCATCTTAGTGGGGATGGCGGGGATTCGACGATAACAACAACAACAAAAGCAAATTACATTTGGATAGAGCCTTTCAACATCAGGAGGGATCAGGAGGGGTGGAGAACAGGGAGGATAGGGGTAGTAGGAGGGTGACCGAAGGCCCGGTCGAAGAGGAGGGTCTTGAGACGGGTCCAGGATTGTAAGAGTTAAAAGTTATCCATCCCTCCTCCTCTCTCCCCCCACTCAAAACTTTCATAACAAACCTCTTCAAACTTCTTTAAGTTCTCCTCAGTGCCTCGAATTGAGCAGAATTTCTATCTATCAATAAAGTGTTGGCTTGATGTCCTATCATAGAGACAGCCCAGGAAGGCTGGATTGAATGATTGCAACACAATGTATCTGACCCAGTGAAGGACAGGATGAATGAGCCAGGTCTGGCTCTGGGCCAAACAGAACAAGGGCAATCAATACGGAACGTGTGTGTTTGTAGGAGGTGGGAATGCTTTCCAAATATTAATATAAAAAGAAGAATTCCGCGCATTTGATGCAGCGCCTTTCACATCAGGAGGACGTCTTAAAGTGCCTCACAGGATTTTGCAGTAAATTGGAGTGGCTGTATTTTGTAGGTGAACACGGCAGCCAATTTGGGCACAGAGGCATCTCACAAACAACTGTGATGTATATTACCCTAACCCGGACCGAGGCACGTGATTTCCAAAGCGCACAGACCAAAGCACATCTTTTCTAGGACTAAAATTACTTTGGTCTCCAGGAGCGAAGCAATATAGCAACTAAAGGTACCTTAAGGCAGTAGAAAGCTTCCTTTCTTCAACCACATCTTCTCAGGTCCGCTCACCCAACGGATTTGCGCTGACCTGTGAAATACCATCTTCTTTTCTTTCTTAAGTCACGTCGGCAGAGACACGCTTGGGGATTAACACTTAGGTACAATACCTTCAGCTCCCACCGCCGCAATGAAAGAACTGCAAGAGATAACAGCAGGAAATAGCTCAGAGCCAGATTCCTGCCTTGGGTTCAAGAGGTGGAGAGTTGGAAATCGTGGCTTTGTCATAAATAAGTTAAACATCTGCACGCATGGAAATCTTACACTTTCTAACCCCATCTCCATAATCCCCGTATGCGGGAAACAGCTCTTATCAAAACAGTTGATGACCCCAAAGCCACTGTGAATCCTGACTTGGTAAATGCCAGCAAGGCCCCAATGTAAGCCCAGGAGTCAGGGAGTTGTGTTTTAGTCTATTGTTAGAAACTTGAATTCTGTTACATTTCTACAAAAACATAATTGCTTTGTGGCCCAATAATAGATGCAGAAAGTGCCCCGTGTGACGGGAGGACAGGAACACAATCTTATAGCCTTGGTGAGGCCCACATAACAGAATACCAAAAATGTTCCCTGCAGAAATATGTACTGAAATAAGTAAGCAAGCAGGTCAACACTGATACCGATATTAACCTCCGAGCTTTCGTGAATGGAAATGAATTCTCAAGGAGCAAGTGTGGGTTACATATCTATGTAATCCTCGGATCTATAGACTGATCCTTCCAAGTGTAGTTGCCCTCTGTGCATGGAATGAACTAAAAAGGATACATCAGCTAATTTAATGGATAGATTTCACAATATAATTATCCCACAAACACTGATTGCAGCCACATCTTTATGAATTACGCAGAAATCTTTTGTGTTGACTTTATGGTGACGGGTCAGACCAGTGTTGAGCTGTTTTTTGTGACGATTGCTAATGAGCGAAGAGCTAGTTTCAACTGTTTCATTAAGAATGAGCCACTATCTGGATGCCATGAGCTTGCTGTGGATCAACACATGTACCAATGCAATAGTGTATCTCTTGCTAAAAGCCTCCATTTACTGGAATAATTAAACAATTGGGAGTACCCCCACGAGTGTGAATTAATGGTTGAATTTATAGAGACTATTAAAATATTTAGCCCCGATTACATTCTGATATTAGGACGTTCGAAAGCATAGTTTCGAGTTTTGAAATGATTGAGTTTTGAATCAGAAGGATCCAAAATCTGGCCCAACAATTCATCGAATGCTCTTTAAGTCTTGAACAGAGCATGAATTTTTCCCTGTACTATGCAAAATAAAACGTTGACCTTGATTCGTTCAGATGTCACCTGGGATTACTGGAAAGACCTCAATCTTTAGCACCTCAGCCTATAGATCCTGGTTCTGTTCCCCCATCCCACAGCAAGATATCAATCACATTGTCAGCTCAGTGTAAACGGGAAAAAGTTTCGGAGCTCGGGAAACCAATGACCAATGTTCCCTTTATGTTGGATGAACCCAAGGTAACTGATATCAGAATCCTCCAGGAAAATTGGTCATTCACTTCATGGCTGTTTGTGGAACATTGGCTATGTGCAAATTGGCATTTGCCTATAAAATAGAGTCATTACACTTTACAGCCAAAGCCGACGTGAAAGGCGCAACATCAAACGAAAGTGTTATTATCTTCAAAGCAAATGGTAAAGTTAGGCTTTTTATTTTAACTTATCGGCTGCAAGACAATTTTTTTCTCCCCCCCCCCCCGTCTCCCCATTCAATTGCAATTAATGTATTAGAAAATAATTTGTTTGCAACTGTAATTATTTTATCACAAAATTAATCTTTCTGGATCAAACCTGATTAATCTCTGCGAATAATATTCATCGGTTGCTTAAGTCCATTCATGCAGCACAGAGCTTCAGTGCTCTCTCTGCGATACAACAACAACAACAACAACAAGATTCCATTTATTGAGCGCCTTTCACGTCGGGAGGACGTCCCAAGGCGCTGTACAGTTGGGTCAGGACCCGAGCAGGGGGGAAATGGTCAGGGTGAGGGAGGGAAGGGAGGGAGCGAGGAGGGGGTAGAGAGTCGAGAGGGGAGCTGAAGGCACGGTCAAAGAGAAAGATTACAAACACTGGGTGCAGAAACAAGGCAAGAAAAGCACTTTCTCTGTGAAATGCTGAACCAAACGTGATTTCGTTACTTTTAAGCTGAGTTCCACTTGCCTGATATTTTCCTTAATTTGAAATTGGTTTCTCCATCAGGAAAGCAGGGAAGGTCCTAACTGGGAACAAACTGCAGGGGTGTGGCGAAAAAGGCAATCAAAGTCCCGATTAACTTAACTCATTAAAAGCTGATTAATATTAAATTGGAAAATATTTTCAATGACTGTTCTGATCTCAGTTACCTTGGGTTCGTTTTCGCCAGAACAAAAGGGCAACTTTAGTTATCCCCTCCCGCTGGCAGATAATGCCTCAGGATGAACGATTACACTGGAATTTTTAAATCTGCCAGGAGTTTAAAAGGTCATTTACTACCTGTCACTGTCAATTTCCATCTGGGTCCAGCTGGGTTGTTCAATCAGTAATATTTTCCGATGATTCGAATACGCAGCTGTATAATTATTGTTACAAACATCGACACACTTCAATGTGCATCAATATATTCTGTATAATTACGGCAGGTTGGCAGTTCAAGTACCGGCTTCTTAATGATTGCGTTTATTTTCTGAGCACTCCAATTTGCCATCAGTGCAGGGCCACAGGATACCAGGCTGCACCTTGACACGATTATACGTGCTTCTGAGCAAGACTTGGAAGGTTTTTCTCTCCACTTTGCAAAGACATCTTGGGGAGAAAGTCTGAGTACTTTGAGAGTGAGCGACACCCTTTAAGTAGATAAGCAAAATGAAAATTTACTGAGCGTATTTCACAGAACATTCACTGGAACAGAAACCTCTCCTACGCTGCAACAGGTCAACCCCTCTGAAGTGACAGGAAGTATGATGCCAAGTTACAAACGTAACTATAAGTTCAAGCAACTCTTCAATTCTAAGGTACGCTCTGTTGTCTGTTTTCCAGCTGGCACCCCATCTCTCAGCGGATCGAATTCAAGATCCTCGTCCTCACATTCAACACTATCCACGGCGTTGCCCCCACCCCTACACCTGGGACCTCCTGTAACCCCATCTCCTGACTGCTTTTTCCATTCAGTGAACACAAGTCTTGCTTCACGTCCCCCTGCCTGACCGACATCACCATCGGCAGATGAGCTTTCCACCATTTTCTCCTCCTTCAAACACTCTCGAATTACGTAAATGTAAACTGTGTTGTTGTGTGTAATCGCTCCAGGACGCTACCCTGTGTGAAGGGTGCTACGTAAATGCAAGTTGTTGTTATTAATCGCTTTCCTAATCAGTCGAGCCAGTAAAGACATGCAACAGGAATTCTAGTTCCTAACCAGCTCCAAATTATCCTGGGGCAGCACCGATGTCAATCCGTACAATTTGCTCGGTGATATTTCTGCTCAGTGAAAAGGCCTCTTGAGAGTTTTCTCCTATTAAACCTTAATTGTTGTGTTGTTGAGTTTTAATCCTGTCCTCGTGAAATAACAGGTGCCTAATAAAGTCCACTTTTACATTCGGCTGCCCGCCCAAGCACTAAAGAGAGATTAAAACGTGAAAAAAAGAAAATAGATTGCAGCTGGACAGCCTTGAGTGAGAAAAATGGCTGCAGTTTTCTTAGGACTTGAATTAACCGACATCGTTCTGTACCCAGTAATCACTTCTGCACCTCGGATATTAACGGTGCAAAGTTTCTCATCGCCCTCCCTCCCATCGAAAGACTCAATTCCTGCCTCGTGCATGTGCCGAAGGCCAGGTTTTTTGGTTATTCAGTTAACCCTTCGAACATTGTTAGGTCCAGGAAAATTCCAGTCTCCCGGGCCGGCATTTAAAGCCCGCACACCGAAAAAAATATTAATATCAGGGGAATGTGTTCACCCGGGAAATATCCACACAGCCGATTCACTTCACAGTATAATCTGTGAAGGGCTTTGAGATGTCTCAATGACCCAACAGGGCACTATATCAATGTTTCGCCCACAAAATATACAGTATGTTCTGTGAAGCGCTTTGAGGCGCCTCGAAGACGTGATAAGGCGCTATTTCGACTGCAAGGATTATTACATCAAACGCAAGGACTATTCTAATAGAGCAACCGGAATAACTGCATGCCACGAAAATAAGAGGAGGGCTTTCGAGAAAAATATCAGCAAGCGCAACACCGCTCACTGAGGATTATTTATTCATTTATGGCAATTAGAATTCAAAATTAAAACCTTGATGAAAATTGACGGCTCCTTCCTTATTCAGCCGTTTATTTCAAATGAGCTCCCGATTCAAAACAATTTTGAATTTGATTTTTGCCCAAAATGCATTTCTTAAATAATGATCTCCGCCTTGGGGGAAATTTGCAAACATGAAGGTTTAATGACTCCGAGGAACACAGAGCAAAATGCAAGTCTCCTCCCCCACCCCTCCCCTCCACCTCCTGTCTTCCTCACAGCTAACTGCTGTGCACTGACACCGTTTAAAAGCCCAGGTCCGCATTGATTGTCACAAGGGTAGCAGTGCTATTGGAGCCTGTCACAAGAGATGAAGGAGTTGTTATCTAGAGACTTGGAGCCTGACAGGAATTTGTGGAAGATCTAATATCTTCCGCTATCTCTGGCATCAAAATCATCTCCACTCCAAATGACAGAGGCTCCCGCTCATGGCTGTGCCAAACAGCCTCTCATGCCTCGTGAAAGGAGATGGTTCACCTCCCTGAACTTTGAGAGGAATAAAGAAAGAGCTGTGGAAATAAAGAGCCATTTGCTAATGGCTCTCTTAAACTGACACCTTCATCTGATGTGTTGACAGAGGCTCTGGCCACTGGGGACAATAACTTCTATGCTCAAAATTCTACGAATCAAGGGCGTTGTGATGATTCGCTTAATACTTTTAAGTAGCTGCTGCCTGTTCTGACATGGGGTATAAAGAATGTTTAGAGCTGCAGTTGAGTCAAAAAGGCATCAATGATTTTGAGAGGAATCTTGATGGGGACATAAAGGAGTAGAGGGAAATGAGAGGGGTGGGGGTTTGTGTGAAATACAGACAACGGCATGCACTAGTTGGGCGAAATGGCTTGTTCCCATGCCGTGTCACTCCACGTAACTCCATGTAACATGGTAAATCATTACAGTGCACAGGTACAGCAAAACAAATCCAGCAGGTGACCAAACAGTTCATATTGTGTTCAGTAATTACAACGACGCTTAGATTGCGCCTTTCAAGGAAGACAGTGTTTCAGAACGTTTAACTGTCATGTTTTTATAATAATAATAAAAATAATAATCCTTGCATTTGCCTTATCACGTCGTCGCGATGTCTCAAAGCGCTTCACAGAATACACTGTAAAGTGAATTGATTGTATACTTTGCGGGCGAATTTTCTGGGAAAGGTTAACTTGACCCAAAGTGAGTGTGAAGAAATAATATAATAATAATAATCCTTGCATTTGATATAGCGCTTTTTCAAGTCTTCTCAATGTCTCAAAGCGCTTCGCAGAATAGACTGTAAAGTGAATTGACTGTATATTTGTGGGTGAAACGCGGCAGCCAATTGCGCACAGCAGCGTCCCACAAATAGTCATGGATCGAAAAGGACCAATTTATCACTGTTTTATTTTTTCGAGGGATTATTATTAGGCTCTGTGTGGAGTAAGGAAACTTGCCCAAGGTTTCGCCCTGACCTGCCTGGAATTGAACCCAGGTGTCTCGCTTGCAAGGCGAGTGCTCTAACCACTGAGCTACAGCACTCCACAAAATGGCCAATGTTAATCTCTCAGCTTCCTACAGCAATCTCCAACCTCCCTTCCACCCACTTCAGCTATTTATGACACTGAAACAACACCAACTTGTTATTCATGAAGCGACTTTCATGCAGGATAGTGTCACGGGGTGGGGGAGCATTGCAGGGCAGAAGTCAGGAGCGATTAAAAAAAAATAATGGCAAAAGTATATCCACGTTCATTTTGCTCACGCACAGGTAGATACTTTCTCTACCTGCTGTTACGACTGCCAAAGTAGACCCCATTTAAGCACCACACGAGAAAGTAGGAATGTCTTGGTCTTTAGGGGTGGCCATCTGTTGTATTAGACCTCGGCCCTCCTCGCCCCCATCCCTTTCTCCCTCCGTCCCCACCCCCTTCTCCCCACCCTCCCTGCTCTTCTCTCTCTCTCTCACACACACACACACACACACATACTTGAGCTAGGTCCCACACTTTGGGCAAGGATAGATCTAGACCTGATTCAATTAAGTCCCACGTAATGGAACCGACAGTGATTAGCGTTCCAAGTAGATGTAGAATTCAGTCGAATTAACATGCCGGTCTATGCCTGGTACACGAAACGAGACCTGTGTGACATAGTCACTAGTGAATTATACATCTGTTCCTCATGAATGAAAGAAACTAATTAATTGCTCCCTACTGTGCGTTTTGTGGAAAAATATTAAAGGAATTTTAATGCCTTAAAATTTGGAATCGTTTTTTCAGTGAAAATCCTAAAATACAAGCAGCGTTTTTAAGACCTTCTGCGATGCAATACCCAACTACCACATTGATAATCCCATATCTATTGCGTAACTGAGTGAACTGCGCTTTATTTAAACGTGCGGTTTGATTGCCACACTCTGTCGGTTATGGCAATCCGGTTCACAGCAAGTTTTCTTCTACCGTGGTTCGCTTTGAACCAGTTTAGATGTTGACGATGTCCAAGCTTACGTACAAACGTTCACTTACAGATAAACAGTCGCCGACCATTAGGGAACAACTCTGCGAAGCACTTTGAGATATTTCAACGTGATGAGAGACTGACAAACCCATTAATATAGCAAGTGCGAGGATGGTTTATTTGCCCATACAACGGGAAAGGCAGGCAGAAGCAAAACGGAAGTTTTGCCGCATGGGGCTTCCTGCAATCATTTTCTTATATAGGGCCCTTCACGCAGGGCTGCATTTCTCAAGGTGATATCGTCTCCGTTAGTTATCAAAGGGTGATGTGCTGAGGAACTGGAGCGAGCAAATTCCAAACTAAAATCTCTCACATTGTAAATTCATAATCCCTGTAGTACCATGCCCAGAAGAAACATCTTCTTCCTAACAGGAATTAAGGGAAATAAGGCAGTCCTCCAATATGCTGTTTCACTAAAATGATACTGACTAATTGGCGATAATACTGACAAGGATTCAAAGCTCCTTAACTTTCTAATTACCAGCAGGGGGGAGACTAAAGAGGGGATAATTAATGCATTAAAACTGGGACAGAAATGCTCACTTTGATCTTGTCTAAACAAATCTGTTACATTCGCCCAATTCTTTTAACCGGAGGATACGGACTATAATGAGAAACAAAATGCCGAACACCTTTTGATGTGCAATAAGAAAGAACCGCAACAGGTTAGAGTGGCTTGATGTAGCCACCGAGCCTCAGAGAAGAGCTTAAATGATGGGTGAGAGGTGGATAAATGTGTTAACATAGCAACAGCACCTGGCATATTGTTGCAGCACTTTTCAAGCAGGATAATGTCTCGAAGTGCTTTGCAGAAAGGCTGCTCGTCCACAAGCAAAGCGGGGGGTGGGGGTTGAGGATATTGCCCGATGGAAAATTCGATTCAATTGGAAAAATATCATTTTTAATTTTAAAACCCAATTGATTCAAATAATTAAATTTTTCAAATAACAATCTTTATTATTTATTCACAAGACCGGTTCGGGAAACGGGTTTTTGTTTGAAAGAAAAAAAACATCCTTTTTAAAGAAATGTCACTTCTTTGACACTTTCCCTTCATTTTCACCCTAAATTCTAAACGCACCATTATATTTTCACAGGCACGTGAGATTTTCCAAAAAAAAATAGTTCTTGGAGAAGGTAAAAGATCAGGGACTGCCCTGGAACTTTCATTGGGAGGACACGGATTGAGATCATTTTATTGCTCTTAAGGAGTTGTCACACGATCCAATCCTTCAATAACATAATAATCCTTGCATTTTTGAATACACCACCTAATCAGGTCTTCGAGACATTTCAAAGCATTTCACCGAATATACTGTAAAGTGAATCGACTGTATATTTTGTGGGCGAAACGCGACAGCCAATTGCGCACAGAAGCGTCCCGCAAACAGTCGAGGATTGAGTGAACCTATTTTGGTTTATTTTATAAACTCGAAACAGGCGGGTCAAGTTCTGAGCGCAAACGTAGCTGTGCCTCCCCAGACACTGGCCAGAGCCACTTGCGGGCGGGAGGGCACAAATTTCAGTCCCTTGCTCTAAATTGCTACCCTGGGAGTTAACGCATAAAGCGCCGAGCACTCTGCTTTCTCTTTCCTTTCGACAAAAAAGTATGCACAACAGGCTTATCAAATTCTTCCCACAAATTGAGATTACGCAGCGGGCAATTGCAGAACTGTATCCGGGAGTCCTGTGTCAGCTGCAAAGATCTGTAATTACATTTGTTCATGGTGACCTCCCTTTCATACATAAACCTCCATCTCGGAATGATTGGCTTTACTTGTTAAAAGTGCTCGAGCTCCTTCCTTTTTTTCTCCTACCAGAAATGTCAAGCTAACAGACCTATAATTCCTCAAATCAGACTTCTGACCTTTTGTGTATTTAATGAGTAGTGAAAACGTTCTCCTTCTTGAATCCTTTTTTTTTAATAATGTTTCCTCGCTTGTCCTTTCACCCTCTGAATTTTCAAGGATTCTAGTTTCTTCGAAATGCGATTTCCTTATTCAAAATAGCAAAAATAATAATCCTCGCGTTTGTTACGGGACCTCGTCAATTCGTCCAACGTCTCAAAGCACTTTGCAGGATTTACCGCACGCCGTAGTGACTGTGTATTTTGTAGGTGAATGCAGTAACCAATTTGCGCACAGCGATGTCCCCACGGATAAATTTCAAAGTCCGGAAGTGAAAGTGGCGCTACCTTCAGCCATTCATATTCCGAACAGTTTCCTTCCACGTTCAAAGGTGCGATTCCGTGGCAAGGTCACAGTTGCATGTTTAATGTAACAACAACTTGAAGATAGACTTCAAGACATGACCTGAACCTCACTCACCCTTCAGATGTCTTGCCTATCCTCAATTCACTGCACAGCGCACGTGTGTGTGTGTGTGTGTGTGTGTGTGAGTGCGTGCATGTTTGTGTATGCTACAGTAAAGTTGGGAAACCAAGGATTTTGTGGAATCCCTGAAATTTTCAGGATAATTGTGAACATCCTTGGTGTTTTCATTAGTCAAACCATTTGTCATCAAGTTAAACTGCAGATAGGTAAACAACATCAAGCACAGATCAATGTACCACAAACAGTTGTGGATAAATTGGTCACTTCAATCCACGACTGTTTGTGGGGACGCTGCTGTGCGCAATTGGCTGCCGTGTTTCGCCCACAAATATACAGTCAATTCACTTTACAGCATATTCTGTGAAGCGCTTTGAGACGTCTCGAAGACGTGATAAGGCGCTGTATCAAATGCAAGGATTATTATTATATCAACTGCCTTGTTAACTTTGCAGAGGGAAAAGCGACTGGGCCATGCATTGTGTTCTTACTACAGTGTCAGTGTACTGCTGTCGTGAATCCCCGTAGCTCTTGCGGATGATCATCAGTCATACGGCATTCGGGTGGAAAAACATTCCACAGATGCTTGATCTGTGGTATGAAAGAGCTTATTTGACGGTCAATTTGTACGTGTGGCTCTTCCATACGAGAGCTGTGAGTCATTGTTGTTTCTTGCATTGATCTGTCAAATGTCTTCAGTCGGGGTATCATTTCAACCGGAGACTCAGTAGCTGCCCCACTAATCATTCACTGGAGCGTGCAGTAGGATGTCACATTTCATCTGCATTGCAGTGGTGGAATCTTGTACTGATTCACCATTGCAGCATTCAGTCTGATGTACCTTATCCTCGCGTCTTTTTTGTTTAAGCATTTCGAAATTGGCTCGCTGGCAAAGCTCAATAGCTTTTTTCCCGATTCTCACCTTGAAATGCTCGGTGCTTTGCAGCTTGTAAGAATAAGACTGGACAGGTACACCACCTTCCCTTGTCCTCCTTTTAAGCGTAATCACCCGAGGCAATCTGTCACGTTGTTCAAAGTGCGATTGTCATCTCGCTCGCTGAGAAAGGTCAGAACACTGAGCCACAGGTTATTGGTGAGGTTTGATAGCATTAAACGAAACTCACTGGTGCTCAGTGACTGGGCAAAAGTGTCTCAGGCCGATCAGGGCGAATTGGCGATAATCATAGAATTATACAGCACAGAAGGAGGCTATTCGACGCATCGTGTCAATGCCGACTCTCTGAAAAGAGCTATCCAATTCAATCCCATTGCCCCACTCTCTCCCCATAGCCCCGCAAACTTGTCCTCCCCAAATAATTATCTACTTCTCTCTTAAAAGCAGTTATCGAATCGACTTCCGCCACCCTTTCATAACATCTAAGAAGATCTTGGACAATTTAACTGAGACTGAGAAATAAAGTAGGGGAGGAAAAGCCAGAACAAGCACCCAATACCACCTGGTTGACCGGGAAAGTTTTAACAGCTATTTCGCAAGTACAGAAAACAACCCAAAGACTAATAGGCTGCTAGGCTTTACTGCCAGAGATCTGGAATACACAAAGGAGGATGCTTTACACAACTACAGAAGTTGCGTAAAGCGCTGGTCAGATCTCATCTGGAACACTGTGTTCATTTTCAGTGTTAAATCTTAGGCAAAATCTTTGAATCTTTGAAGCTGTCTAACAGTGATTGACATGATTGAAACCTGGGATGAAGGCGTACAGTTAAGACGAGAGGTTATTTAAATATTGCCTCCTGCTGAGGAGGTCAAGGGGATTATATGATTGAAGTATGCAAAATGATGAAGGAAACTGACAAGGTGGTTGGAGGATGGCACCTCTCTCTGACTGAAGCATCTAAATCAAAGGGAAATGTACCTAAAATTAGGGTTCTCAGCAGGTTACAAATTAACAAGCCAGGGCAATTCTTCCCAAGTTATAGTGGTGACAATATGGAATGCATTGCTATTCAAAAAAAAGCAGGGAGTTTCTCCCAGTATCCTGACCAACAATCCATTGAATAAAATTGGCCATTCACTTCAAAGCTGATTCTGGGAGATTGCTGTAGTCAAACCAGCTGTTGTGTTCGCCTCTATATAAATGCACAGCGACTACAATTGCAGTACATCCTATGAAGGGCTTCGAGACATCCTCCTGACGTGAAAGGCGCTATACCAAATGAAAGGATTATTGTCATTAATGATAATTATTATTATTATTAGAGAATTCAGGCAAGCTGCCCACATAAACCAATTCTCACGTGGGACAAGTAAGTGCCAAAAGTGATCAAAACATGACCACAGTAATTTGTCAGGTGAGCTGTACTCAGTGCGTTTTTCCCCCTCCCTCTTTCCAAAGAGCAATGTGAAGGCCAGAAATGTATTTTAACCAGTCTTCTATCCTATTTTAGACACACTTGAGTAAAGCGTTTATTTGATCTCTGACTCTGATAGTGACAGGTCTATTGAATGTGAAGCACTTAAGTGGAAAAAAAAGTGACATTTCCCACCCATGTTCACTGTCAGTAGAGTTGCCCTTTAACCTGAAATACTGAGTTCATCTATTCTATGGAGCAGTATTTTGACATACAGCCAGCAGCGATAGATTCAGACCACAGGTTCAAATTTCAGCCCAGATGTTTCCAATGAACCAAATGTTCCTGCCCGCAGTTTAGAAATTGAACGTCCTTAGGTTCGGCCTGGAATCTCTCTTAGGTTCCCGCAGCAGAACCTCGTTACAACAACACGCTGCATTTCGCCCACAAAATACACAGTCGATTGACTTTACAGTATCTTCTGCGAAGCGCTTTGAGACGTCTAGAAGGCGTGATAAGGCACTGTATCAAATGCAAGGATTATTGTTATTATTGTTGTTGTTATTATTCATTATAACGCGAATTGTGCTCATTATGTGACTGAGGTGTTGATGGACCCCGACGCATTACTTACCCGTAAATCCAAAATGCGAGCAGAAAGACAGCCGGGCTGGCTTCAAAACTCCAGCCACTTTTGCGGTGCTAAACAAGGTCAATTTCGGAGTGCTCAGATGTCCATCGAGGTCAGTCATGCAGGAGATAACGTCTGTGGTGATCCCTGATGACCTGCAAGTGAGCCAGTTTTTTTAACACTGGTTGCGATCTTATGGACCTGCTCCCCCCCACACACACATACACATAACTATTTTATAAACAAGCCTCTACTGTACTAGTTCTTGCCTTTGCTGCTTAGCTGACAAGTTCCTTCAATAGTGAACTTCCAAAAAGGATTATTAATGATTTTAATACACAGTCTTACACCGTGCCATAAATATATTCGAGACATCACGTATCGCTCAGCTTCTTACCTCCCATTGCATATTACTGTCCAATGTCTTGATGCAAGTCTGATTTTGACCATGTCTAGTTTGTGCACGTCGAGCTTGATGGTTTACTGTGGGGGGTAATAAATGACTGCAGTTACTACTGTTAAAACCCATATATCCCACATTATGTTTGGAGCATTAAGAGCCCATAAACAGCCAGTCCTCCCCGCTCTTTATTAATTTCATTCTGCAACACAAGCAGATGAATTGCTGAAATGCAAGCCATAAGTTAGTGTGACATTTGCTGTGCAGGGATCAGGCAATCGTCTCGTTGCTCTGGGGAATTCTGATCAGATCATCAGTCAGAAGATTAGGCTGATTTGTGAATCATGGCTCAGTGACAGGCAGGCAGGCTACTGTGAGTGTTAGATGAGTGTTAATCTTCAACAGCCTAATGATTCAGAAATATCTCGCTGCATCGCGGTCTAACTCCCCGTCAGACACATCATCCCTGAACTTTATGAGACACTCGGTAAAAAGTTCCCCCCCCCCACCACCAATAAAAACGTCACCCAAGTACACGGGCTTGATATTGTGACAATTTCTAACGGGAATTATACAGTAGTAATAATAATTCTTACATTAATGTTCTTTTTATACCTGCGCCAATGGCGTTTCGCCTACAAAATACACAGTCAATTCACTTTACAATATATTCTGTGAAGCGCTTCGAAAACTTCTCAACGACGTGATAAGGTGCTCTGTCAAATGCAAGGATTATTATTATTATTAATGTTGGGGTTATTGGCTCCACACGGTGTCAAGCTACCTCTTCACTGCACACCAGCGCTTCTTGTGAAGTTGGGAACATACAGAGCGCTGCTCGGTCACAGAGGTAAGGAGGAACAAGGCCTGAAATCTTTTATTACGACTCATACAACAGTGATATAAACTTAGCTGAATGTTAGGGTGAGGAGAAGAAACACACACACACCTCCAGTGTATATATCAGAATGAAACAGCAAATGTATGCATTGGATTCAAGTACAGTCCCACGCTATGTAATTAAGATCTAGCCACCAAAGATAAAACAACTGCTGCATTTTTCTCTGTAAGATACTGACATATTTTACAAGCAGCCCCATGGGAATACTTTCAGATATTACACAAGCAGCAATTTCAAAACGTATTCAAGGAGAGACGGCAACACTCATCTTCAGGAAAGGGCAATTTCGAACGCTGAGCAGCAACGTATTAAGTAAAGTACCAATGTGGCCGGTTGGTTCTGTTAAGACTCCATTTAATTAACGCAGGCAGGACCCAATTGACACATTGCACTGGGGAGTAAATCTCACGGATTTTAATGTGGGTTTAAAAATAGCCAGCGTTAAACCGCACAAAGGAAGCGAGAAAATAATGCTCACAGCTTCATTCCAACCACGTGGGGATTTCGAATTCATATAGTCCAGGCTGATACTCCAATGCAGCGCTGGAACACAGTGTGTTGAATTGTTGCAGGTGCTGTCCTTCTGATGAGACGCTTTTGTCTGCCTCTTTAGGTGGCCATGAAAGGTTCTGTTGCACCGTTCGAAAGGGAATTTCCGCGCCAACAATCGCTGAAATAAAATTGGTCCCTCACTCCATGACTGTTTGTGGGACATCGCAATGCACCTCTCATTCCCTCTTCACGCGTGGTTTACACAACTCGCACAATTGCCCCCCAACCCCGATGTGCACACACTGTAATTTGCTCGTTTGAAAGGGCGTTTAGTTCCACGCGCTTAATCACGGAACAAATTGATCTCGACATTCCCAGCCCAAGGCAAGTATCTTTCATTGTAAGTCATCGTGCAGGTGAGCTCCCCATCTCTTGCTCTTAAGTGTCCACGCTTTCTATCTCTTCTAGGAAGCTTAAAGTCCTCGGGTCAGAGAATGAAGCATGCACTGTGTGTTACATAGCAGCAACATTAAAGCCAGGTTGCAGACAGGCATTCAAGTCCAAATTTAATTGAACCACCTTATTTGTAAAACAATGTTTTGTTGCAGCTCAACATCATTGAGATCTCGCTCCACTGTGTACCTGTGTTGTGGATTTGATTACCTTCGACCAGACTTTGAAGATCACACTATCAACGTTCGCCCCATCAGGAGCCCTGCTACAGATCATTAGTGGGAGATGATATAACCAACAGTTGCAAAGCCTTTAACTCCTGATGCAAGCTTTACACTACCTTTGCGGGTGACCTTTCCTTCCCTCGTCTTTCCAGCAGCAATAAAAAGGCCTCGGCAACACTATTGTGCAAACAGCTAGCGGTTTGCCACCCACACGCATGCACGCCCCTGGTTTCTGCCACATTTGGCCCCTTCGTTCAAAATTAATAACAGACAGAGCAGCTTTCTCAGCATGACTGCATATAATCTGGCGATACATTTCCGTAGTCGATCTAAAGAAGCATGTTAGAAAGGCACTTTGGTTGAGGTTGCAAGTTACTTCATCGTGGCAGTCACATTCATACAGTTCAGCAAACGGGTTCCCTGGCTGTGCGCTCAAACAGTACGCGCTTGGAATCAGAG
The DNA here is from genome assembly GCF_018977255.1 of Callorhinchus milii. Taxonomy (NCBI): domain Eukaryota; kingdom Metazoa; phylum Chordata; class Chondrichthyes; order Chimaeriformes; family Callorhinchidae; genus Callorhinchus; species Callorhinchus milii. The sequence continues at coordinate 14,468,516 of NW_024704756.1, read as the reverse complement.
AGGGTTTACAGCAATGGCCAGGAGACCATTGTCTGCAACAAACTTATCAAACAACACACAATCTCCCAGAGAATTTGCCCAGAAGTGGATCAAGCCTGGAGCAATGGAAATGGACCGGTCAACGTTGAGCAATAATAGAAAAGGCAAAATACTGCAGATGCTGGAAATCTGATATAAAAGCAGAAGTCGCTGGGAACACTCAGCAGGTCATTGAATGCCACTCAATGAGCTTTCGTCAAAGCGGTCGTAGCTCGGACGAAAGGCCATCGACAGAAACATTAACTCGCTTTCCTCTCTCCATAGATACTGCCTGACCTGCTGAGTGTTCCCAGCGACTTCTACTTTTATTATTGAGCGATATAGGTCGGATTGATACATGCCTCTATTCCCTTTCCCCTCATCTATGCATCAAGTTTCCTCTTAACTAGGTCAATTTTTTTTGCTTGCTGTGGATTTAGTGGCGTGCCTCACCATATTGATGAGTTGACCTCAAGGTTCGCACAATTTAAATCCTGGGACCTCTATTTATTCACCGCGAGGTTAAAAGGTGGCTCGTTACATTGAAGAAAGCCGTGTTATATCCGCTTCCGTTTCGAAGGATCCAACTGTTAGAACCAAACACTGTTTGCCGTTCTGCCCACGAGCAGCTCAGCGCACACACTAAACATCAAAATCAAAACGGACACTGATTTTAATGTTAAATTAGCCGGTTGTACAATCTACAAGTAATAAAAATAACAGCGTGTTTTAAGTTCCCAGTCTGAGAACATCCGACAGTGTGATTCACCTCCCGTGTAAATAAGCTCTAGGGGGTGTGAATAACAGTTACTGAAACTTCCTCCTCCAGGTAGTGTCAGGAACAGGTCTCCAGGGCAATTTGCATTGATTCAACCTAAATTTCTACTGCACTTTGATTGGCACCGAACATGTAGCTTAGACTAAAGAGTAGTTACAATACTGAACATGCACATTGCCAACAGCCACAAATAAATTTACTTTGCATTTGCCACAGCATCATTCACATCGGGAGGACCCCTCACAGCAAATTCATAGGAAATGCCGTAAAGTGCAACGCCTGTGTGTTTTGTAGATGAACCTAGCAGCCAATTTCCCCACAGCAATGTTCCACAAAATGGGTGATTCTTGCTCAGGTCACCGGGAGAAACTCCCTTCTGTTTTTCGAATAGAGTCTTTAACGTCCAACTGAACAGCCAGGGCCTCGTTTTAACGTCTCATCTGAAGGAACCCACCCCCGACAAAGCAGCACTCCCCCAGCACTGCCTTGTCGGATCAGCCGAGGCTGAGCTCAAAGTCCCGACATCAGGCTTCAACCCAGAACATTCTGACTCAGGAAGCGAGAGTGGTATCAACTGAGCCAGGCTGGCACTTTAAACCATCGGGAAATTAATTGATCTCAACAGAAAAGTCAGAGTACTCTGTGGTGAAGAAAAAAAAACACTCTCAGAGACTGGGTCCTGTTTAGGTTGAAAGGCCTTGCATTTATAAAGGTCAAAGTAAAGTATTAGGAAAGATTAGAAGAGATTAGAAAGTGTTTACAATGCATTACATTTTCTGCATACTTTATTCATCGTCATGAAGATTGGGAATAGTTGCAGTAATCTCGGGTGGGAAATAAGAGCATGATTTTGCCAGGTCACGTCTGCGGATTACCAAACCCTTACAAACACAGTATGCAGAACAGATTGACGGAACAAATTTGTCATCTCTCACCTTTTGCAGACTTTTGTATAGCTGATAATATCACCGTCAATCGCGAAGTGTAACCTTTAAAACTGATTAAGGTTGTGCTGCATTATTATGTTTTATCTTCCAAAGTGCAGCACAATAACAGATGGTGACTGCAGAAGGGATCAAAGTTTTGGCTCATTTGAAGTTTTTTTTTCTCTCTCTAGCTCTCTCACTGATACTTTTTTTTAATTCTGCAAATGCATGTTTTTTTTCCGTGGGTTTTTTTTTAACAGAACTTCTTGTTTTTTTGAACAGCTTCAGATTTGAGGGGAAAAAACACGTGTTCGTTACTTTGCTCGTCTCCTGAAGTTTCCCAACAGGTGAACTTTGCAAAAAAATATATATTTTTTACAATGTCGTACAGACAAATACGTCGAACTGCAAATCGCAACGATGTCCGGAAAGGATTGGGTAAATAAAGCCCAACAAATTCTGGTTGCAGAAACAATTGAATCACATCTGATGAAGAGATGATAAAATGTTTCAACAATGGTACAAAACTGCATGAAGTCTATTGCCTGCCAACACATTCTCACACCCGTTCGGTCCAGCGCCTTGGGACGTCCTTCCGACGTGAAAGGCGCTATACAAATGTAATCTTGTTGTTGTTGTTGTTGCATTATTATAGACTAGCTCTTGGGTTCCTGGCACAATTATGGAGGGCTGACAACAACTAACATAGCACCTTTCATGTGCGATAACTTTTCAACGTGCTTTGCAAAGAGAGTGTGCACCAGGGAACAGGATGGGAAGGAGGAGTGAGTTGACGCATGTTGAACAAAGGTGGTCAAAGAGATAAGATTTCAAGATGAGTTTTTGAGAGGTTGTGGGGTGAAGGACATTCGGAGACCGGAGCAGGAAAGGATGCCTGCCAGAGATATGTGCATGAGCTGGGAAAAGGATAGTGACCAAAGTTGTAGAAACTTTCATGGAACAGCTCAAAAGATAACCATTTCGACAACTGACTGCATCCCTGCAATGTTGCACAGTTTGTGCTTGTCCAACACCGTGCTCTAAATAGCTTCGGACTGCATTAAGTCCAAGAACGAAAGATTTGTTTTTGTCCAGCTCGCTAAACGACCCTACAGCGTTGTGACACGAGAGAGGTAAAGACTTTGCCAAAGGCTAGCGTTGATCATGCGACAATTACGGCAACCTGCCTCGAGAATTCCCCACTTTCCTGACACGTTTTGCCTCCCGTTTGGGCCCATTCAGAAAGGAGGCGATTATAAAGCGATGCTTCTAAATGAGAGAGAGAACGTCTCATAGAAAGAAAAAGGTGGACGGGCATAATTACAGTCAATCTTCCTCGACACTTATAGGTTTGGTCTTCACGGTGCTGAAAATAACACACCATTTGTCAGCTCGCTGGCCTAACTCCCTTTATATTGTGACAAATTAGGAGTGGGAAGAAATGTGTGGGATGAATGGTCTGTCTCTATTCGCAGCTGAATGAAAGGAGTTCATTGAAAATTATTCACCATTCCCAGTGTTCATTTGACAAGATTGCACCATATTAATGTTACCTCCTGATCTGGATGTTGAAGAAATGGGAACCCTCTATTTTCAGGCCCTGACCCTAAATTGTCGCATTTCTGGTCCATTATACTCAAGGAAGCTGATTCTATCTCGAATATTGCAGCACCTGACAGAGAAAGCATTATATCCACAGAGCACTCTGCGTCAGGCATGTCACTCAGCTAATGGAAATCTTCTAAAATTGATGGTCTTTTGCTGCACTCCCTCATTTTGGAAAGACATCAAGAATATTGAGCTGTCTGAGAGAGCTGTGAGGTATGGCTCAAACACTGAAAGTTTCCCACTTCTCCCCCCCTGTTGAGAAATATGTGAATGAATCATCAAACTCACCTGCAATCACCACAGCAATCGGTGTGAATCAGCTGATTATCACCTTTCAGGAATATCTTAGTACGAGCGAGCTCACGAGCAAATGTACCTTGCTAGTGTTTTCTTCCTGTGTTGGAGAGGTGTCAGCCTGGCTCAGTCGGTAGATCTCTCATCTCAAGAGTCAGGAGGTTGTGGGTTCAAGCTCCCACAAAGGGACCTTGAGTTCATAATCTGGGTTGATGCTCCAATGAGGTGCTGGAGACTTCATCCCTCAAATGAGACGTTAAGCTGGGGGTCGGGGTGGGTGAGTGCGGAGTGGGGGGGGAAGCAGAGAGATCGAAAGCACGGTCGAAGAGGAGGGTCTTGAAGATGGGTCTTGAAGGTGACAAGGGAGCTGGCGAGATGGAGGACTGCGGGATGGAGTTCCAGAGGGTGGGGTGCAGAGTGGCGGAAGGTCCGCCCGCCGATAGTGGGGCAAGCAAGGCGGGGAACATGAAGCAGGCCAGAGCCCGCTGAGCGGAGAGAGCGAGCAGGTTGATAGCGACTTTTTTTAGATTCCAGATCGGGAAAAGATTGATAGTGCCCAGTGTTCGTTTGCCCGTCTTCTGGAGCTTTCTGATCGATCGAAAGTCAAGAAATAATGATTGAGGTTTCTGGTAATGACCTTCCTCTTACTTGCAAGAAAGCCACAAGGACAAGTTTACAAGGACATTGAGAAACCCGTGTTCCTGTATTCTAACAAGTAACATGCTTTGCTGCAGGCGTGCTCAATGAAAAAACAATAAATAATAATATAGCTACATGCAAGTTCTACATAAATGTTCTTTAAAATAACTCACTTCTCCCCTCTTTAGATGTGGTCTCTCTACACAGAGCTCCTCCGACCTGAGCTATATTTTTTATTCCTATAATAATAATCTTTGCATTTGATACAGCGCCTTAGCACATTGTTGAAACGTCTCAAAGCGCTTCACAGAATATACTGTAAAGTGAATTGACTGTATATTTTGTGGGCGAAACACAGCAGCCAATTGCGCACAGCAGCGTCCCACAGTGTCATGGATCGAGTGAACAAATAGTTACAGCTATATTTTTTTTAATGAGAGTAAAGGGAGTAGGGAAATGCAGTGTACGATCACGAACCATATTTTTCTGCAAATTGATCCGAAATTTATTATAATAATCCTTGCATTTGATATAGCCCTTTACCAGCATCAAAACATCTTCAATGCAATTTTTTCCTGCAAAACCATGGCGACCAGGTATTCTGTGGGCGAACACGGCAGCCGATTTGCGCACAGCAATGTCCGACAAACAGTTATGAAGTGAATGGCCAATTTGACTGGTGGTTACGGTTAGCCAGGAACACCTGGAGAGAGAAGCTCCCTTCTCTTTCGAGTAGCATCGTGGGAGACCTTCAACATCCACCTTGAACCGACAGGCGGGACTTTGATGGATGTTTCATCTGTAGGATAGCACCTTCTAAAGCGCAGTCTTCCTCCAGCATTGCCCTGGAGTGTCAGCCTAGACTTATGACCTGTTAGCACGCTGCCCGAACCACTAAGCAGGAGGTAAAAAAAAAGAGAACGTTACTAATCAGTGTGTGTTTGTGTGCCTGCAGTTGCCATCTCCCCAGGCGCGATTGTTCCACAACAGGGGAGGTGGACATAAATTGACTTTGCAATTACTGGCTGCAACTTCCATAATAATAATAATAATAATAATTCTGCTGCATTTTCCGCTTTGCTGCGGCTGGATTTAAACCCATGTTGCCAGTTCTGAAGCAGACCGTTAATACACAATCCACCGCACTCTCAGTCGACTCCCAGGGTACGTTCAGCTGTATTTTAGAATTTATTTCATTCTAAAGAGCAGGTCCAGCATTCTCCAATCTTACATCAATCCCGCGTTAGATTACAGAGCGGGTTGAGAGGTAGATCACCTGTGGTGCTGCAGATAGGATTGCAATCCAATTCCTCCCAAAATGCCATCCTTATCAGTATATAAGTATATATTTTGTAAACTTATCACGCTATTGTACTCGTCTAATAAGCAGCTGAACGGGTAGTTTCCCCTGAAATGGAGCATTTAGCTTGACCGAAAGATGTGCTTCGAGACGTCTCAATGACATGATAAGGCATTATATCAAATGTAAGGATTATCACCATTATTATCTCCCTTTGAACCAGCTACTTGTTGGCTTGCTGTACATTTCCTTAAGCCCCAGCTGATTGCAACCTTTCGGATAAACCTTTAATGACAAGAATTTATTTTGCAGTCAGAGGCTGATAATGTTTTCTGCTGCGTCGTGCAGAGATATTTGGAAGAAATTGCGAGGATACTATACCCTGAGCCAGCACCATTGAAACCACCGACTTGGCATCAATAACATGAGGGTCGCAAATCACATCTACTGTCCTGAACGCTGGGACTCTGCAGGAATGTACGCACACTGGGAACTAATTTGCGGTATTTCTTATTTGGATTCCAGTTTAAGTGGGAATAGAAATAAGATAATTCCAAATTGGACAGCTGAATGCACCAGATACCAGGAAGTTTCTCATTACGCAGAGAATAATCAACGATTGGAACAGGTTTCCAGGAATAGTGGTACCGGCCATGACACTAGACTCATTTAAAAAGCAGCGTGATGAGGATTGAGTGGTCCACGGTGTCAAAGGCGGCGGAGAGATCGAGGAGGGCGAGGAGGCAGAGAGAGCCTTGGTCATACATGGTCAGGATGTCGTTTGTGACCTTGACCAGAGCAGTTTCCATGGTGTGGGCAGCACAGAAACCCGATTTGAGAGGTTCATGGAGGGAGTGAGAGGAGAGGAAAGAGCGAAGCTGGGAGGCAACTGCTCTCTCAAGGACAGACATTTTCCCATAGAATCATAATCAGGGGAATGATCAGCTTGTGTCAAACGCTGCCTTAAGTGCACGTGGCATTTTATCAAGAGGTAATAACAGACTGTTTGTGAAGTTGGTTATTAAAAATCAGTGAAATATTTCATTATTTCAAAAAAAAATTCAAAAGCCAACTGTCTCTTTCGATCTGATAAAAGCACTGACTCGGAATTAATTGCTGGGGCCCTATTTTTTCTCTCTTTTAGAAACAAATCTCCTTGCCTGAATCATTTTAATGAATAATAAATCCACGGTCTTCTATTTTCAAGATCGACTCTGTTTCAATATGTATCAGTGTATTAATGTTTTAGAAGCGTCTTACCTTACCTGGAGATGTGTGTGTGGGATGGGTTGGGGGGAGAGGGGGTGGGTGGTGTGTGTTGGGGTGGTGAGATCTTGGCTTTTAAAAGGGAACAACCATTTTTGGCTTCTGTATATCACTTTGTTTTTACCCAATGTACTTTCATTGGAATACGTCCGATTACTGAGCCATCAAAGCATTGGCTTCATAATTGTGAAATTACTGAAAACCTCTAACGAAACCACCAGAATCAGCTTCAAACCTACAGCCCTTGTGATGTAGATCAATGGCAAATGAGACTCAGCTCTCTAAGTCATATTTATTAGCCAAGTCATCCCAATTACACAGAGAAAATTACTTTGAGAAAGCCATTAATAGATATCTAAAGATCCCAATAAATTTCGGTTTTGGTGTTGGGTAAAGTCATTATTTTTTTTATTCGGAAATACGATTTCCTATTCGCAAATTAATTGGGTTGTAAATGTTGGTAAACGTAAGGCAGTTATTTTTGTTTGACCCCGCTTGGAAGATGTGTTTGAAATCAACTTTACAATATATTCTGTGAAGCGCTTTGAGATGTCTCAACGACAAGTGGGGAATCTATTTAGCGTTGCTTTCCTTTGGGTTCATTCCTAAGAGAGAAAGGAGAAAATTTGTAGAAATGAAACATGTTTATCGTTTGGCCATCACACCCAGGTCAGGGAGATCAATCAAGTCCTGCTACATTACTTTGACAACATCCATAATTCCCAGTCACAGAAGAGCACACTCTGGGACACTAAAGTGACTTGTTTTTTTTATTTCCCATGTGGCCTATCCTTACAGGTTTTCTTGGCACCATTATCAAATCAGTGTCAATTGTGTGAAATTAAAGGGCAGTTTCATGGAGTGGATCTCATCCACTGGGACTTGGACCGCAGACAACCCAAACTCCATTCACTTAAAAGAACCGAGACCTTGCCCCAGCCAACGAAAGCTGATCAAATCCACGTCAGAGCCATCTGAACCAAATTATTGTATAAATCAGTGTTGAAGCCACATTTGGTCGCTCTTCCTTCAAAGAGATGCTGACACATTGGAGATTGGTTCACAAGGGAAGCAAGAAGGCTAACTCTGGGATAAAGAACTGTAAATTAAGAGGAAATGATTAAAGCACTGAATTTGTATTTATTGGTGTAACGAAAATTGAGGAGCGACACGGTCCAAATCTTATAAAATGTTAAGCAAGGATGTATGTATACCCTGAATATAGACTGAGAGGCAAACTAGAGGACAGGGGTCTAAAATCAGCGAATGTCAAGTGAGATTAGAGACAAAGACAATTAGTTTTCCCATCGAACAGTTGACACACTTGGAAGTAACTCTCAGCAAAAACAATCGATAACGTGTTGGTTTAAGTCCTCCAAAAAGGAACTCAATAAATAATTTGGTGGGAAAAGATTGGAGAGGTTATATCAAAAGTTAATGGAATACCCCACGGGGCACGATTGTTAGTTCGCTCCTGGAGTCAAGGGAATGCAGAAAGTGAAGAGCAATAGGTTAGGATGTGGATAAATGTTCTGGAATTTTTTTTAATCTAAATTACGTTTGGGATCGTGAAGTACTTTTGCAGACGTCCACGATATGGGAATGTGGAAAGAACAGGTTTGATGGGTCAATTGGCCTTTTCTCATTTCATTGCGTCCCGTAACTGGGACACAATGCTCAGTAGAAATCAGAGGGTTTGGGTGGGGGGGGGGGGGGGGCGGTGGGTGTGGATGTGGATGAAAGGAAAAGAATGCTTTACCTCAGCTTGAATAACTATCGCCATCTCACATTCCTTTCCAGTTGCTTTTTATCTATATAAAAAAATAAAGTTCATGGCATTCTGCGTGAAACCTCTAAGACCAAATCATAATGGTCTTTAAGTGCTTTCTCTGCAGTACTTTCCTCCCCCATAAATGTCGCATTGTATTTTTATGGGATCAATCAAGGCGGATCTTACACCACAGAATTCACAGGAATCCCTGGGATTTGGTGTCTCAATCAGTCCACAGTCCGACCTTTCGCTGGAAGGGAACAGGAGACACCCTGTGGAGGTGTTTCCTGGTGAAGTTTAATGTTCTCTCAGGTTTTCCTGACTGAAAAGGTTTTTCTTTTGGTTTTAATCCAAATGCCATTTGAGTCACAGCACGCACTCCTCAAACACTAGGATGGGGTCGATAACACGTCAATTTCTATTGGGATTCCTCAATAAGGAATCCTAACACCCGCCCCTCCCCCCCCCCCCCACCACTACCACCCTGTGAAGAGCTCAAAAGATGTTCCCTTCCGTGAAGGCTGCTGTATAACAATAATACCAATAATAACCCTGAGTTTGATAAGCGCAGTGCCTTATCACGTCGATGAGACATCTCAAAGCGTTTAACAGAATGTACCGCAAAGTGTAGCGACTGTGTATTTTTGTGGGCCAAACGCGGCAGCTAATTGTGCACAGCGGTGTGTCCCACAAAGAGTCGTGAATTTTAGTGACCAAATTATTATTATTATTTTGTGGTAGGGGTGGGGGGGACGGATTATTATTATCTGCACAAACGCAAGACTGTTGTTGCTTTAGGTCACGCCACGGCGACCAACAATAACTCAGCTCTCGCGCGGCATCTACCAGGCGGCGAGACATTCTGCCTCCTTAAGAAATTCATCAGAAAACATGGCATAATAAGCGGCAATGTCCGTATTCATAAGCTGACGTGTGGGGGGGGGGGGTTCCGGGCACACAACTTCCATTGCGGATTCTAATTAAAACGGTCATAATATTCTGCGAGGGGTGATTAGCAATTTCATTACTCATGTGATTCATATTTCAATTATCAGAAACAGCAATTTACGTCTGGGATACTGGGCTTTTAATAGCAGGCTGCGGCATGCAGCTCCAGGACCCACTCAAAGATGTGTTTAAGATTCCAGGGGGAACCGCACACATACACTTTACCTTTCAGGGCAGTAATGCGCACGTACCAAAGACAGTCGCAACCCGGCAACCTTTCAACCGTTCACAGAACAACCATACGTTATGGCTTTGGTTAAGTGCACTGGCAACACAATGCTGCAGCTTTTAGCAAGTTTCATTAAGCGGTGAGTATTAGGGCCTCTAAGTGGGCTTTTTGCCCAATTAGATAATGCCTTTTGAGGTATTCTGGAGGGAGCACAAGGCTCGGTGGGCTGTCACATGGTGAGGTGGGGGGGACGCGGGGGAGGAGGGAAGTCATACGAAAAGGTTACATCTCAGTGATGGCTGTAGCCTTTATTAATGAGCTGTTTATTGATAGACTCAGTGAGAATGGAACTACAAAGGAACAAGCTAGAACGTCATGAAACAGTCAGACCAAGAACTGAAAGCGGTTGCATTTTAAGCAAAGAAATTGAGGTCTGTTTATTACCACCATCGGGAGGGAAGACAGTTGCATATGAAAAAGATGAAGGGTGAAACGTCTATTTATATTCAGCGATTTGACGTAATTCAATCCTTAAAGCTGAAAACATTACAGCAAAAGGTCACGCGGATAAACCGCGACTTGGGAATAAGATTCAAGGCAATGATACCATTTGTGTGCTTTCTACAAGTTTACAGTCACTACACTTTACAGAAATTTCTGTGAAAGTGCTTTGAGACATTTTTATCCTCCATCCCTAGCCCTACACTCACTCCATCTGGTCATTTTAGAAATTAGTAAGGAACGACAGCCATAGTTTCAATGACTTTGCTCTGTAATCACCTCACATCTATTGTCTGCGAATGGACAATAAAGTGCAGTGCTTGAGCAGGACAGGAGAATCCATTGTATAAGCACAAAAAAACAATCAGCACCTCTAATAGGGGATTTGTTATGAAGGACACAGGTAATCTGAATCTAAATTGATTCACTCTGTGTATGAGTTTTGTCAAATAAATCCAAGAGGCACGTTTCAAGTCAATACGGATTTCCAATTTGGTTTGGATCTCATCGCTAATGCCATTTATACGGCATAAAGTAGCTGTAATGCCGATCGTACCAGCAGCGAACCCGCGAGTCTCTCGTATTCAAGTGGCCTTTAATTGAAGTTATCAAATCATTCTTGTGCCGCAATTGCTAACTCAAACCTGTTTGAAAAACGGACCAAATTGGAGAAAAAGGGGAAGCTGCATGCACACGTCTCGCTTGTCTGTTAAGCGGTTTCAAAACTGGAAGCAACAATAAAATTACATTTGTGTAGCGCCTTTCACGTCGGGAGGACGTCCCGAGGCGTTGGTCAGTCAGTGTTTTGGACCCGAGCTGGGGGTCGGGATTGGGGAGGGAAGGAGGGTGATCGAAAGCACGGTCGAAGAGGAGGGTCTTGAGATGGGTCTTGAAGGAGGCGAGGGAGGGGGGGTGAGGCGGAGGGACTGCGGGGTGCAGTTCCAGATGGCGGGGGCAGAGTGGCTGAAGGGCCCGCCCGCCAATGGTGGGGAAGGGCGAGGCGGGGGACGTGAAACAATACACGATTCACAAAGAAGCTGAAGACTATTGATCCTTTTCACTTAAGATATGTGCGCGCACAGCCTCACGAGCAGGAGTTTTATTAAGGTATGTAACAACAACCGATCCATACAATTTGATACTGGCAGTTGCAGTCAACAACTGTTTCTGTGTGCTTGCATAATGCAGCCGATTAATCATTCTGATGTTCTACCTAATCCATTGACTAGTAGTGTCTTGCATTTTAACAGAGCTTTTATTGTCAAGGTCATTCATCATTCCCGCCGTGTTGAAAAGTAGCAGTCGACGTTCGAAGCAGTGCCAAGCACTGAGCATTGGGTGTTCCTTCCTAATCGCTATGCAGAAGCGACAAAGAGAAAATCAGATCACTTAATAGCAAATCTCATCTCGGATCAATAAGTTTCCAGAGAAGCTAATTGGCTGGAGAGCTGCAGTTCAAGCCGGTTGTTTTATCGTCTCAACCTAGCTTTTCAGGCATTCATTTACACCTTGGCTTTTACAATTGATACTAAAATTGTAACAAAACAGCCAGGCTTTGATGGCATAATTAGCATCAGCGTGATTTGTTTCTGTGATATTTTTTCCCAAACTAAGGCCAGGTCATTTCACAGCATGGATCTACTTGTAAAACAGCAGTATAAAAACACCCAGTGCAATTGCAATGTAAATCCTCCCTCCCTCCCTCCCTCTGCTGTTGCTGACACAGTGCCGCAATGTATCCTAAATAATAATAATAATCCTCGCGTTTGATATAGCGCGTTTCACGTCTTCTAGACGTCCCAAAGCGCTTCGCAGAATATACTGTAAAGTGAATTGACTGCATATTTGTGGGCGAACGCGGCGGCCAATTGCGCACAGCAATGTCCCACAAACAGTCGTAGATTGAAAATGACCAATTTATTATTGTTTTTGGTTTTGGAGGGATTATGGAGTAAGGAAACTTGCCCAAGGTTTCGCCCTCTGCCTGGAATTGAACTCAGGTCTCTCGCTTGCAAAGCGAGTGCTCTAACCTCTGAGCTTCTCAAACCTACTATCCCCCTACTTACCTGCCCGTACCCTCCGTTCCTCTGGCTCCGGTCTGCTCCCCCTCCAAGCTCCCTCCCTTCCCTCCCCTCACCCTGACCATTTCCCCAATGCTCGGGTCCCGAACCAACTGTCCAGTGCCTTGGGACGTCCTCCCGATGTGAAAGGCGCTCTATAAATGGAATCTTGTTGTTGTTGTACAGGACTCCAAATACAAGCACAAAGAAACATTGGACAGCATCAATGCCCAACTCCACACACGTGCCTAGACCATTTGACTGCTTCCAAATTGTGTGCACAGACAATGCAACTTCAGTCCATCACAAGCATTAATTTTCCAGTACTAGTGAATGGCACAAAACTTTCTGTGGTGTATTCACAATGAGTTTCTTCTTGTGTCCTGACCAACGATCCTCTAGATTCACTCCATGGCTGTTTGTAGGAACTTGCTGGTGCACATGGCTGCGTATTCGATAACGGTTAAAATGAAGGAAGCAAACTATAACTTTAAGAGGACGAATGGTACAGAAAGCCAATGCTTTCAGCCCCGAAAACCTGCATTCAATGTTGCCCAGGTAGATGGGCTATGTTGCAACCACTAATTCAAACACTGTCAGTGCAATCTAACCATTAGTGACATCTTTCCTAGCAAAAAGATGCTGGCTTCTACATTTTTACTATCTCTCTAGACTCCGCTCAACACTTGATTATCTGATTTTGGACCATTTTCCCCACCAATGTTTCCCCTCTGTGGTGTCCTCTCTCCTTTCCTCCCCGGCCAATAAGAGTCCAAATTCCTCTTTGCTTTTCTTGGGCTGGGGGTGGGGGGGGCTGCGCTCTCAAGACACAATGATTTCCGAGCTCGCTGGCTGGCACGCAGCCAAAATTCAGATATTCCTTCTCCATCCTTCACCTCTACAATCCTCCCTCAGATCATCCCTGTCACGTCGCTCTCTCCAAGGCCCAGAATGAATTTGTGCGATGAGACCCATGTTCTTTTCTCTGCATTGTAGCTGCCACTCCCTGCACAAACCCTGACCCTCATACTGAACACAGTTCCCTGCGCTCAGATGGGAGGACAGGAAATCGAGTTCCCAAGTTGCTCAATATTCCCTAACCATTATTGAAGTGTAAATGACTGGCTAATGCCACTAAAATTAACATCAATGTATTCCGCGCTGCTACACAGATTTTCTCGTGGCTTGCAAGCATAGGAGATTTCACCTTATTTCCTTCCTGTAGACATTAAGCAGCAGAAACACACTGATGCAACAGGCGGAATAAGTGGAAAGAGAAATCAGACAATCCGAATATCTCCTGCCGAAAGAAAACAAAACCGATTGAATCATTCATAAATATTTTTCATTAAGAAAGGGAAGGATAGGGCAATAAACAAAAACCTTGCTCATTACTGCAACGAGCCAAAGGGCTCAGCGCTGCTATTTGAAGTGTAAGCAGGGCAGCAATAATGCAGGGTTTTGTCTCCCTTCAAAAGACAGCGCACGTTAACCTTAATCACTGAACCTCGTTGAAACAACGGGATGATCCGTTAATCACCCTGTCAGTTTCAAGTCTTGGAACGTCCGAAAGTCGAATTAAGTGTGCTCCATTGGCTGCCGCGTTTCGCCCACAGAATACACGGTCAACCCGCTTTACAATGTATTCGGTGAAGCGCTTTGAGGCGTCTCAACGACGTGATAAGGCGTTATATCAAATGCAAGAAGTATTACTATTACCAAATCTACGTTCACTGAATTAATTAGACTATGACCGCCCGCTCACAAACAAACAGACAAACGCAAGTCAACTTTGAAGCTTCATGTCAGAAGAACACAGAACAGTTTGATAAGACATGCGCTGGTTTTAATTTTTCTCTCTTTTTAAAAAAGAACGAACCGGAGACAACACTAAAAAGTTTATCTCCGATCCATCTCTCTCGATCTCTCTCTCTCTCTCTCTGAGTATCAGTCGACAGGACAGAGGAAGATAATCTCATTAGAATGGCACATCATGTTAACAAATCCTTTTGTTTTGTTCTATATGTAAAAGATGTACTGTTGCCATCAACTGGGGCTGAATTGGAAGGAATCAATATCCCCCAGTGATTTCTTGCCTGTGTCCAGGCAAGTTGAGGTTGAACAGTTTCATTGAAAATAGAATTGCCAAGTGTTTCTGATGATATTCCAGCCACAATTTTGTTGGATTAAGCTCCTCTCTATGATCAATCTTTAATGCATCCACGGTAACAAGATTACATTTCATAAATATCAAAAGCTGTAAATGTCCTTTCCACTCCAAAGATCAAGCTGCCTAGATTTAGTGAAACTTGCTTCAGAACCAATATCTTTAACACTTTGTAGTAGAGATTCCACCTTAATCTAGATTTGCTTGAATTTCTCATCAAGAAGTCTGACGAATTCTTAAATATAATCTTCATTTCTGAAGCCAGTTTTTCTCGAGGTTCTTTTAAGAACGATAAAAAAAGAAGGCTTCAACATTCAGGCTGAACACAACAGTTTGGCAAATTTGAAATGCTAAGAAAATAGAGTAAATATTGCTGAAAGTACGTTGAAAGTTTTTATTTTTGTTCAATATTTTGTTTAAAAAACCACAATTTCCCCGATCTTTTCCCATCTCTCCTGAGGTATGGTTTCAGCACCTTGCCTACAAGATATTATTGACGTGCAAGTCTAGAATATAGGTAAAAGCTCCCTCATGAGCTGTGAAAGAGTGGGCGTACGTGCATACCAACCACAAATAGATGGTGTTTGTTTAATCTTTTAAAGTCTTGCAGCAAAGGTTGACCGAATAAATTTGACATTCTAGTATGAGCATTGAAGGCAAAACAAAAAAATACACCTGCAGTAAATAATGAACACTGCATACTTGTGGGAATTCTAGTCTTTGAAGCTACTGTATCTTAAAACACATTTCAATTGCTATGTTCGCCACTTTATTCCAGAGCCCAACATGCAACCTTCCTGTACTCTTTATACACCAGGAATCAAAACGCACCTCGTAATAATTTCAATGGGTCAACTATAAAGGCAATGCTCAAAATTGTACTTCTACAATAGCAAGCATCCCAGTGAAAGGAAGCCCATGGGTAGATAATGACAATCTAGATACCAACTGGTCCCAAAAGTACTTGCAAGTCATTGGAACTGTGCCCAAGTGCCTATTATTCATGTGTGAGCCACGAGTAATCCATGAGTACTGAAGGCTTATTGGGCATCACATTATCCTTGATGATAAAGTATTTTTTGTTAGGTAAGGGTATCAAGGGATATGGGGCAAGGGCGGGTAATTGGAGTTGAGGGGCAGATCAGCCTTGATCTTATAGAATAGCGGAACAGGCTCGAGGGGCTGAAGGACCTACTCCTGTTCCTATGATCATACAATTTGTATGGGGAGATTACTAGATAGCAGAGCCTTGGACTGGCTTTCCCAAGCCTCGCCTGAGAGCCCAGAGGAGACCCAATCATTCAGTGTTCGGTCATTCGGAAGTTGTGGAGATTGAAAGACAAATCACACGAGAACTGCGATCGATATCCTCAAAAAACACATTGGTCCAGAAGCTTGACTGTCTAGTATTTACAAGAGTGAATATTAATGATCAAAATGTATAGGCAAATATTGGTTAATCCCATTATTTGCTTTCTTTTTTCTTGAAATTGTACTCCCTCTAATTAATTGAGAACTTTCAGTATAACTCTTCCCTAAGCTTTATCTTTTTGGAATTGTCATGGCCAGACATACAGTAATTTACTCATTATCTCTGGTCCAATATCAATCAATGCATTCCCCTCTGTAACCGCAACAATCATATACTGTGCTGTAATGAAGTCATCCACTGCCAGGGGTGATAGCTTGACTGCTTTACTCTTATCTGGGTAGATAATGTGTTTCTTTTAGCTTAAACCTGACCCATGATATCAGCAAGAACCTGTTTCCAGAGCACGTGGCATCGTCTTAGTAAAAACAGATATTCTCTCTTGCTCAACTAGAAACTCGCACAGGCTGTTATTCACGATACTGGTGCGTGCACCAAGGAGTGGTATTATCAGGAGATCTCTTAGCTAAATTACTTGTCAAATTAAGCCTCTGGTAATTCCCAGGAAGCAACGTCTGCTGCAGGGTGAAGATTAATCTTAACAGCTAAGCAAACAATGTCCAACTTATCACCACACTTCACAGGCCGAGCAAAACAACCAATTTTACCCGTACACCACCACCAAAATACCTAAGCTTTATTTGGTAGTCAAACAAAGTTGTTTAAATGCAATGTTTCTATCTGCAGTTTTACTTACACTGCCTCACCTGTGTCTGCACTTTTATGAAGATTGTTTAAAGCATTCCAACTCCTTGTGTTTCATTCCCCCCCCCCTTTCAGGTCGATGCTAGTGGTAGCCATTAGATGTTCAATGGTGTTTTTTCTACATGGCCATCAGAGAAGAAAGACAGGCTTAGGGGTGGGGGTTTCTTAGGGAGGATCTGCAGAATGAATGGAAGAGACTAGCCTCCCTCTCTCTCAATCTCAGTTGACAAAATAACCATTTTATTTAAAACACGAAGGGAAGCACGAAAACAACTCTGTGCATCTCAATGCCTTCATTATATGCCCTTGGTCTTGAGATGTTAAGTTATTTGGAAATGTATTGCTTGTTGGCATCCCATCAGTCAATATCACATCTCTGCTGTTTAGTTGTGGTATCGCTTTTACCCTCAACAGAAAGGGAGAGAACTCTATATTGCTTTCTAGATGTTCATCTGCTGTGTATCAGCCCAAGGGTTTAATGAAGTACACGTGTCTGACAAGGAGATATCAGATGTACACCATGTAGGAAGGGAAGCTGATAGATATTCATACAATACCTGCTCGCTTCTCTTACCTCATTAACACTTTTGTCCCAAGGTCATAATCTGACAGTTAGTGATCTGCTTTTATGAAAGTGACAGATTTCATTACCCGCTGTGGTTAACGTAATTGTCTTCCCTTTTATTACATTCAAAAACCCACGGATTGAAATAATGAGAATCTTCAAACTGACAGTACAAACCTCAGATTGTATGAAGGCGAGTACTTGAAATGTGGAGGGGTGGGGGAGAAGAAATAATTGCATTTACTTGGTTATTCACTTCACAAATGTTTGTGGGACATTGCTCAGCATAAATTCGCTGCCATGTTCACCTACAAAATATACAGTCACTACACTTTGCAGTAATTCCTGTGAAGCACTTTGAGCTTCACAGTTAAACTCCTGACTTGAACGGAGCTACATCAAATGCAAGTTTCATTCATTTCTCATTATAATATCATATTTAAGACGTGCCTTAAAAATACAATCTAAAATTACTTCTACTTCCATTTTCTCCACTATCACACGTTTCTTCTCAACAGAAAATACTCTCAATAGGAACTGATCTGTCCTCAGTTAGTTGTAAATGCAACGTTGTCTGAGTTGAAGCTAGTTTGGCTTGGGCAATGTTTTATTCAGGCTTTCATCTGCTTTTGCTCTCTGTCTATTCTTTGGGATATCGCTGGATCTCGCTGTAACCTGGAACATTACAGCACTGAAACAATCCATTCGACCCAACTAGTTAGCCATTGCCAGTGTTTGTACTTCCCACAAGTCCCCATCTCTCATATTCTCCTGGCTTATACCCATCTATTGGCTCCCTCCTCATGCATTCGTAAAGTTTTCTGTTAACTGCATTGACGCCCACCAGAAGCATGTAGGCTAGAAATTTCAGAGACCGCAGTGAAGGTGGAGGAGGAAAATACGTCCGTTAGATGTGTTTAATTGTCAATCAAATATATTTACTTAAGTGACCATCTTTCCCTTCACTTATTCTGTTACACATACTTTTGGACTGAACATCGAGGAAACAGTGAATGTTACTGGATGTCTATAGCCACACCTGTCTGATGGCAGCTAATTTATTGCATCCACTAATCATTAGCAAAATCTATGTATAATATTTCACATGGACGTAAGGCTGGGGTAATAAATCAGCATGTGTGACCTTGCATCAGTCAAGCTGATGTATGACATTTCCTATAATGGCATAACAGATATTCTTTAACTCAAATGGGTGACAATCTGATTGTCTCCAACCTCCTATCCATCTCTAGGAGGACCTGGCCTTCTATGAGAGACATTTTCCTTGCAGTTAACCTCCTGCTTGGTTTTCTACCATTGCTCCCAGTTCAGTTTTAAGCGCAACTCATACTCAAAATACACAGTGACGACACTTTTAAGTAACTGCTTTGACCCACTCTGAGACATCCTCCCAACTTAAGAGGCACAATATCCAATGCAAGGATTATTCTATTCTATATCTGGGCACCAACAACTTTAAAGCATACAGTGATACTCAAAGTCAACTGGATTTTACAGCCAAACAAAGACCCCCTGATCCATTCTGAAGCCATGTTAGGAAATGAAAACCACAGTTGCCTCACCGTTATAAATAAAAATCCTTGCATTTGATACAGTACTTTATCACGTCTTCGAGACGTCTCAAAGCTCTTCACAGAATATACTGTAAAGTTAAATGACTGTACATTTTGTGGGCAATTGTATGTATTGTACTGTATTATCCAAATGAGATTTTATGACTGGAACTATGGTGCAGGTGGAATAGAAGGTAATCATCAAATATTACTGAAATGCAGAAAATCAGCTTCATGGCATCTTGCCCATTCTTATGAATTATTCCATTCACTTATTGCAGTAGCAAACATTATGCTATCTTTTTGGGGTGGGTAGGTATAGGATGAATTTTTACTCTTGCATTTGATATCCAGTTAATGGAATTGCTTGGATTTCAGAGCAGAAATTATTGCACCCCTAAATTATATTTTTGAAACCATTTCTTAATCATATCACTTCCTTGTCATCATTGCAAAGGTTCAACATTTCCGAGGTATTCCCAGAACAGGTGTGATGGGCTGAATGGCCTCCTCCTGCTCCTGTGTTCCAATCATTGTCGTTTGTGTCTTTCCTCTGCTTAGTTTTCAATAACTTTCTGGACATCTGAAACTTTGACAATTATGTATGATTTTTAACCGGGGTGGTCATTGTGCAGATTTAATGAATATAGCTTATGGCGTAGAGTAATTCAGTCTTATTTTGCCCAATCTCATTTTAAGTACCCTGTTATGTATTTCATCCATTTATCAAAGAATCACACTGAGTTGACCAGATTATAGTTTCCTCTTTCAAGCTTTCTCTTCATAATTCATTATGCCACTTTAGTTGCAGCAAATAATCATCAGTCATGTGGAATATTCTGCTGTTATTTTAACATTTAGTACATTTAGTAGCCTCAGGGGCTAAGTATTGCCTTTAAAGCGAAAGAAATATTACTCTCTAGCTGTTGTCCTTATTACTCAAAATAGACCCATGAAACACTCAACAATCCATATGACGAAGCTACGTTCTGTAAAATGAGTTTGAGATAAATGTTAATTCACAGTAATCTGATCTTCCAGCCCAGCTTCAGTGACAGTTCCCACTGCTAAATGGAACTGCATCTTTCTGCTGTCTGAGTTCTTAAGATGATTTGCAAAGAGCCGTACTAAATGCCCAGCTAGATTTCTCATTCATCGACGTCCGTCTCTCATCTCAGAAGATGAGAGATGTTTCCAAACAACATTTGACACTTGAAACGATGCAACACATTTTGTGAGTGTTAAGTTTTTCCCTGGTGCAATCCAGATCGCTAATTTGTGGGATATTGAACAGTGTACATGATCTGTGGTTAGCCAGAGAGTGAACACAGTGGAAAGGAATGGTCCCTATTGATTAGGCCAAGGTCATTCAGATAAAGAAAACTACAGCATTTGGTTTAATTAAGTTTCAATATATTAATATGTAGTTTCTTGTTTCTTAGTAACCATCCTGACATGTTGGATTATTGATCAATCTGGGTACGTGGCTTTCTGTCCACACATTTGAATACAATAGCATTTAAACAGATCTCTCCTAATGTAAAAACACAGACCGATACCTGGGTAGTAGAGATATTCCTATGGTGAATGGGCAGCAGAATGGAATTAAAAGATCTGTCAATTTTATATTTGGGACATCGTTGGCCAAGACAGCGGGAGAAACTGCCTTCTTTATTCAGATAGCCCCGTGGGATTTTTAACGTCCACCTGAACAGGCAGACGGGAACCTCGGTTTAAACATCTCGAGCGAAAGACGACACCTCCTACAATGCAGCGCTTCCCTAAGCCCCACAATGGAGAGTCAGCCTGAACTATAAGCTCAAAGCACTATTTTGGGGCTTGAACCCAGAACCTTCAGAGAAGAGAGTGCTGCCAGCTGACCCAGGCTTTCATTATGGAAGTCCATTGAAAGCAATACTTCCAGTTCTAACCCTTGAATTAAATAGCCTGGATCGACATAGGTATTGCACATAGACCATACGCCACTGCAATAACTTTCACTCTCATTCAGTATTCAAATCTATGGTTTCGATTTTCCTCTGTCTCATTGCTTTCAATGTAGCCTCACACCAGGTTCACTGCTCTGGTAGATACAGACAAGCCTTGAATAAGATCAGGTCCAATCTGCCAAAGGACATTTGCCCCAAAGCAACGCAATTCAATCAATGCAGGACATTAGAGAAGGGGACATATTTTACTGTGAAAGAGAACGTAATCACATGACCCACTTAACATCGGTGAGATTGATGGAAGAGTAAGAAATAAGTGCAATTTGTAATATAATTAAGCTCTTAAAAGCAGGCCAATGGAAAATTACCCCCTATAAATCAGAGGACAAATATTTAATGCTTCAGTGTGAGCCACAGAAAATCAATAAAGACACCAATTACACTGGAAGATGACCAGTTTCAATGTAAAGAGGGAAGAAAGGGAAATTTCTACATCATTCGGGTCCTTTGGGATTTATTTGTGCATAGCACCATGAATGAGGTAATGATTTTTGTTAGGTATATTGTCCTCACTAATCAGTTCTTTATATAAATTACTTTCAGGCCCTCTGTTTGGTTGCCAGGATGAGAGACAGTCCAATTTTAACATAAAGCTTGCTTGCCAAAAGCCACTATGAGCCAGTAATGCAAACCAACTTCAACTCTAATTACCCAAAGAAATTAATTTCAGTGTCCTGAAAGCTTGTGCAGTTAATGTCTGCTTTTAAAGATGATTTTATACGGTGCATCAGACAGCCCAACCAATAAGTTTACCATCTCTTTTGTGTTCAACCACATAACTCACGAAAACGTTGGTAAACAATGTACTGATAGGAATGGTTATATAAAGCGATACTAAATAATTATGCTGGAATGCATAGCTAATTTTCTCTCAACTCGTTGTTTTAGTGCAACATTATGCTCTGTGATTAAGCCAATTATGGGCAGGATGTCCATCACTTCTCCTGTCTGACTATCTCGCACATACTTGCTTTACTCCAGAGTCTTTGGAATTGAAAGACATTAGTGCCGTCAGAATTAGCAGCAATAGCGACGGTTATATAAAATCACTGGCGAGATTAAAAAGGTTCGGAACTAGTCCCAGCACGAGTTCTAAAACAATAACACGCACATTAACGTAGCTGGCTGTCTTGCACATGCATGTAGGAAGGAAACAGTGGACGTCCACTGCCAGTGGTCAAGCCTTCAGCCATTCTGCTCCAACTCTCATTTGCAGGGTCTCTCTGCCTTTACCCTTCTTTCCCAATCTGCAAAAATCTGCCTCAAGACCTCCCTCTTTGGCTACCTTCTCCCCCCCCCCCCACCGCTCACATCCATCCAGTGCTTCCAGTCAGTTGTGTGAAGTGGTTTGGGATGTCCTACTGAAGAGAAAGATGTTGCTTGATTGTAAATTGTGATTGGTACCTATCGTTTTGGACAGTGGCATCGATGGAATTGCTCACGTTGTCACTCCCTTTAAGAAGAGTGATAATGCCTCTTTTAGGAGCACTGACAAAGAATGAAGGCTTTTGTGGTTTTTTTCCCCCTCTCTCACAAGGTAGAATCCATGACTGAGCCCACCACGCTGCATACAAATTCAAATTGAGATTTATCTGTGAATTAAGGGTGCAATAGTAAATTCCTGGGAGCGGATTTTCTTTTTGTGTGCAAACTATACAAAGCTGCAATATACAATCAAATCTAACTCATAGTTATTGGTCATAATTCTGGATTAAAAATGCTTTTTTTATATTTTAACAAAAAGGTACTTGACTACCGCAAACACTTTGAGCCTTAAAATATATAGTACGTAACAATAATGGATCTAAATTTACTGGCACGCTTAATTTTTTTTAACCTTGTATATTTCACACCAGTCTGCACCAAATCTACCCTGGTGAAATATAATGCCATTGAAATCAATAAAGAGCATGCAGTGTACCCATGTCAGAATTCCTATCAGGTTTGTTGTTTCAGAAAGCAATCAGAATCAAATAAAAAAAAAATGCACATTCATTATGAAAAGTCTCGGATATTGGATTTTTTTTCTCTCTTTGCTATGAATACAAACCAATTCAATCTGCTCCATCTTGATGGCTGAATAAGCTTTTTGATGCTTGAATTTGACTGAGATTAGCTGAATCAGAAGCGTGTATATTACGGATCAGGTCTTGAGAGATGGATTTTCTCATTGATACAGAAAAGTAGTGAAATCCAATTTTGATCGTCGCTATGTATCATTGAGCCCGAGATCCTGTCAGCAGTACCATCATTACGTAACCTATGTAGATATGTCAAAAGGTTCAATTTGTTTGCACCACCCATAACATAATAGCCATGACACAGGGTCTCTGTTGACGGTTCCCACCAACAGAATTGTATATAATCACTTTCAGAGAAACCATTGCTTGTAGCTACTAAGTACTTGCAATGAGATATTATTATAACTTGCTCGCACACTCTACAGAAAATAGCAGGTTGAGGAAAACCAGATTCTAAGATCACCTTGCCCCGTTTGTGATGTATACGAACTCTGGCTTGCACGGCAGAAATTTCCAATACAATGATTGCTTCGCCTCCAAACAACAAGGCGGTAAGAAAAATAGAGTTGGGCAATCAGACCAAAAAAAAAAGCAATCGATACCTTGTGATGTGCAACTGGTTTGACATGAAACTATCGTGGTTTTGATCAGGATTACACTAAACTTGCGTTTATATAGCACCCGTCATGTGGGGCAGCGTCTCAGAACGTTTAAGACAACAAGAGGAAGCTTCAGCGCGTCACAAATTTTCACTGAATTCGTACACTGAATTCGGAGCATAGAATAAAAGGAACGAAAGCATATTTTTAACCCCCCCCCAAAAAATTAGGCTTGTCAAAGACACTACCCAGTGACAGTTTAATTTGGGCAAACCGTTTGACAACACTAGGAACTGGATAGAAGGGAAGAACATTCACTTTTTGCGCTGGGGAACTTTGTATTTAAGCGTAGAAATTACAAGTGAACAGGGAATTGTTTGTTGCATTAAAATTCTACTGTTGAATCAGGTCCCATCACTTCCTTTGTCAACCGCGGCAACGAAACAGACTGTGACATTTCAACACGTTGATACCTTAAAGGTGTTACCTTAAAGTGAGTAACCCAACAGTGACGAGCTTCATTGTATCCGAGTTGTTGTGCTGTAATTTATTGGCCGGGTTTGGAGGAGGAGGGGAATGAATTCCAATTTCAATGTTCTCCCCAAGGCAAAACTCTGATATAAATGCAACCAGCGTCATGAATTTTTAATTTGGTGCTGCCCATATGAGGCTGCAGTTCAGTTCTCTGACCCTAATTACATGCAGCGTTGATGGATGCCCCAGCACAAGAGACAATACCGTGGCAAAGTGAAGGGATTTGAAAAGATAGCTGCAGGTGGATGGAATAGTGCAGTGAAATAGCGCAGACAAAGCAGGACGGGAGATAAAAATAATCCTGGCCTTTCGCATCGGGAGAGCATCTCAAAGTGCTTCACAGGATTTTACTGTAGCGTGAAGCGACTCTGTATTTTGCAGGCAAACGGAATATCATTTAGATAAGTTCAGTTGTCGGAGCCTGTAAACTTTAAATTCTCTTGAGTTCGACGTCCGGAGAAGTGTGTGGGCAGGGAGGTATCCTTCCCAGTCCATCAGGGCACCAACAACAACGCCAAGTGCATTTATGTAGCGCTTTTCACATCGGGAAGATGTCCCACTGGACACAGAAGGGTTTGCACCCGAGTTGGGGGTTAGAATCAAGAGGGATGGAGGGTAAGGGAAGCAAGGCATTCAGACACATGTGGCATTTACAGCCCCAAAGGTTGTTCCACTGTGAACACTGTGCTCTGCCCAGCGAGATGAACAAATCAGGTGCAAACCCATCACAGTCAAAGGACTAGGACAATGCAGCACTCCCCAAGTATGGCACTGGAGCGTCAGCCCGAACTACTGAGATCAAAAGGCCCAACCTGGGGTTTGAACCCACAACCTGACTCGAAGGCGAAAGTGCATTCAACTGAGCCAGGTTCAGACTAAGAGTTACTGCTCCTCCTTCACCATCTGCTTTCTTCCATCACTTTACAGTATCACAACTTACTTGTGCAACATCCTGCAGGTACCACTAACAATTTCCTTCCAAGCTTGGGTTGCACAACCGGGAAACCCGGTGATTAAAACCATTTTAGAGAAGATGTTTGCACTTGTGGGGGAGACCAAAACCAGGGGCCATAAATATAAAATAGTCACCAGTAAATCAAATAGGGAAGTTAGAAGAAACTTCTTTACCCAGAGAGTGGTGGAAATGTGGAACTTGCTGCCACAAGGAGTAGTTGAGGCGAATAGCAAAGATGCATTTAAGGAGAAGTTAGATAAGTACATGAGGGAGAAAGGAATAGAAGGTTATGCTGATAGGCTTAGTTGAGGAAGGGCAGAAGGTGGCTCATGTGGAGCATAAATGCCAGTATAGCACAGTTGGGCCGAATGACCTGTTCCTGTGCAATATACTCTATGTAATTCTATGTAATTTTCTGCCCGTCCCTTCAGGGAACCCAAAAAAAAACTCACTGCAAAAGAAAAACGTGTTTCAATCAACTAAAATTCCTGTATCTGTTTTAAAAACATGATTGCATTTGGCAACGGTGGCGATTCAGTCCTAAGTAACGGTTTCTCAACTGGAGCACTAAATTGATATTGATTTATTGATACGAGAGACACGTTCTTCCATCAGTGCTCCTAACTGTACTAAACGGCACAAAGGCAGGTTTTCCTGACTCCTAACCTTCTCTCGACTGTGTGGAAGTCAAAACCTCTCTGATCTCTAGACTCTTTCTACCAGTCAACATCAATTGACTTGGCATCACCCAAGTTTTGCAAGGAAGGAAGGAAGGGCTGTTAAACGGTGTTAAAAGGCTGCAGTTAGAGATAAAAAAAAGCCTTGGTTGCAATTGATTTGTATTGAACAATAGATGAAAAGACTGAATCAGACCAAATGGAGACTTAAGTCTGTCAGGGATTTTTTTTAAAGTGAACTGTGGCAAAATCATGGGAACAATGACGTTTCATTAACTTGTGTGAAACTGTATGTAGTTACTGCTCCATACTTTTAGACAACTTACCAGACTGGGTTTTCCCTGCATTGCAGAGTTGCTGAGTCTTCAATAACTCTTTAAAAAACCTCCAGGGTGGTCGGCTCGGGAACCTTTTAAATGGTCGCATAACCTTGTCTAAGTTGGTGGTATCTCAGTAAAACTGCATTCATGTTACATTCTGCCCTTGTTCAACGTGAAAAAAAATGGCATCAAACCAGTGCAAACCACACACCAGAACTGACCAAAAACTGCTACAAAGCTTCAATGCTAACAAGTGGTTAACAACGTGATTATAAAAAAGGTTTGGTTATGCAGTTCGGTGAACCTGCAGAGTGTAAGATAGTCTTGAATGCACTCAAAAAATGCATTTGGGACAATGTAACACGAGACTTGGCGTTGCGGAATAACTGAGGCTTGTGTGAGAGAGGTATTGGTCAGATGTGAGACTTAACCATCAGTAGATGATGATGATAATAAATATAATCATTACGTTGCATCTCTCAGCTCCAATGTGACCATCATGTTGAAGAGGAGAGACGGGAAAGGTTTATTATCATATCTAGAGGAGGACAAGTGCAAAGGAATTGTATGCCAGTGCATTCTGTCATTTGTAGGTTAGTCATATGCCGCCATTGCTCAGTGCATCAGATAAGCAGATTTAGTTAATTAATGAGATACTCCCATTGATCCCAAGCATAAAACTGAGACTCCACTGACAGTTGAAGGATTGCTGCAAAAGTGTCCTCCTCCTGAAATAGGTGTGAGATTCAGATTTGAACTGACGGTGATTGAAGATGGATAATCAGGGCTTCAAAGTAGATAATCTCAGGTGGTTTCTGAATCTCTGGGCAGTTGTAGTTTGGATCTTTTCCAAGGGAGTGTGTTTGAATATCAGATTACATCACATGTTCTTCTGATGGATCAGTGGGCAAGTTCACTGTCCCAAGTTTTACTGAGTTAGCTAAAGATCTTTCTCCTCAGGGAGGAGAAATAATTCAGAGCTCCTACTGCTGTTTAGACTCACAAATGGAAAATAGCTTCTTGAGTGGGGTAACAGAGGCTTCCTGGGACTTGTAGCTCTAAGTCAATGCAAGCCAATCCATTCATAAGAAGGAACTTTCTTAATCCCATTGAAAATCTCACACACTTTAATATCTTCCATGATTCCAAATCAAACCCAAATTGAAAAACGTTTCACAGTTCTGCAACACCTTAAACACCTTAAGGCAGAATCAATCAACCTCCCGTGAATAGAATTGGCCTGTTTTAATAAGTACGGGCAGGATCACTTCTTCTGAAAGGAAATGTGACGTGGGAATTCTGTAGGTCATCTCCTTGGGGAAAATGATCAGCTTGCTGAACATCATTTGCAAATCAATAATGAATGAGTAATTAAAATTCAATGGACGGTTTCCGTCAATAAAGCTATTGGAAAATATGCAGTAGGACAGCTGGAGAATTAGTTAAGCAAATTTCAATGTGCTTTGCATTCTGCAGTGCGAAAAGGCCTATCTTTTTTTTTAAAACCTCTGAAAATCAATGTACATGGTTGCAACAGGTTTTCGGATTTAAAATTTATATCCATTGTAAAACGTTCAAACTCCTTCAAAAGGAAGATTTGTATGGCAAAAAAACACATGTTCAGAGGCACGTTTGGCTCCTTCCCTTTAGTTAGTTACATACTCTCAGACAAATAAATAAGATAAATTGTAAAAAAAAGAGTTCTGAATGCAAATTAACTTTTAACTGTTCCTTGAGACTGTGAACAAATAATTTGATTTCAGGTAGTTTGATTGTTTTTTTTTTAAAAAAGTAAGAGGGCCATCATTGTTCTTGTAAGTTATTAAAAACAGATGGCGATTGTGAATATATATTGCAATAATAATATAATTTATGTCTGCAAAATAAAACATTCCCATGAAAGTTTTGCTGCCTAATTGAGAGATGGGATCAGGTCATGATCAGAAAGAACTCAGCTCTTCCAGAATAAAGCAGCTGAAATTGTCCTCGTAAAACAGCAGCAAGCTCCTTTCAAAACTATTCAGAATGCAACCAAACTTTGCCAGAATAATTTGGTCATTTTTGGTTCCGCAAACTAGATGTGAATCGATACCCTGGTCTCATTGATACAAGCTTATCTTCTCTGGCTCTGAGTACTTGTGATGATGTTACGTGTTTTGAGATGCATGATGCGAAGTTGATTGGGACATCCTCCCGAAGTGAAAGGCGCTATATAAATGTAATGTTGTTGATGATGATTTGCAAGGAAGGTCTGTCTTTCAGTGTAAAGTGCTGCACTATACTATCATATAGCAAATGCAGCATTAATATCCATTTTAAAAGCATCAAAAATCGAGAGAAAAACACATCTGAGGTGGCTAGACTTGCTCCTTCCACAATGCCTTGTGATGTGGGAAGTAAAGCAGACAGCGGCAATCACCGATAAAAGTTACCAGCTACGTCTGCGTTTTTTTAAAGAAAAAGAGAGATCAGCTTATAGCAGTGCTTGGTGAGTTCGCATTTACATCAGGCTCTCTACTTATTGAAAAAGAATTACAAACAGACAAAATATTGCAGGCCATCTTCACCTTAGCATTATTCTTCCTGCTTCCCGGGCACTCAGTAAGTGATGTGCATTCACACCTCGCAGGCATGACCTAGCATTGTGATTCATTGCGGGGAGGGGTGGGGGAAACAAAGGGATAGCAAAGGCTGGCATTATGCATTCCATCAAACAAATGTGTTGTGTGGGGGAAGGAACATTGGAGATATTAAACCTTGACAGTAGAGAGCTTTAATACTGAAACCAAGTCACACAAGGAAGAAAAATGTTTGATTCTTCAGCACCAAATTTGATTTGGTGCAAAAAAATTCAATAAAATGATATTAAAGATAATTGTGGAATAGTCATACACAGGTTGGTATATTAAGAATGTGGCAACATCAAAGACTTTGTAGTAACGGATTGTCCACGCCAGGAGACTGAAGCATACAGGTTTAATCACAGAGGCAAGCAGATAGGAACAACCTTTCTTACACAGTGCATTTTTGACATGATGTATTATTGATCTCAAAGCCAATCTGACAACCATGCCAGTCAAAGAAAAAGTTTATTTGATGGCATTAAATAAACATGTTCCCAGAACGGTCTGGTCAATCTGTCTTTTACAGATTACACCTGCCAAAATGTCTATCAACCCGATCAATATATTAAATTCAAAGAACCTACAGATCAATACAGAGCGACTCACAGAGCTGGAGATGTGCAGAGCTCACAGTTCCCAGCTTCGCTGGTTGCTAAGATTAAAGTTTAGAACCAATCATTTGGCGTAAATAATATCAACTGAACTTTGTAAAAAAAAACTTTGCCACTGAATATTAATAGATTTTGTATTAATTTTCATCCTTTTTAACAAACCTGCCAAACATTCTGGCAATGGAAGGGGAAGCAGAGGAAGCCAAGCTAAATGTATGCTTGATAATTAAATATTGACTGGAAAAAGCATATTAGACAAGACTAACGTCACTTCACAGTGAGTGCTAGGCAATGATTCTATGTTCTGAGTAATCACTATTCTCCCGGTAGAGATTAACCTTGGTCCCTCCTCACAGATGGATGTTTAACAAGACAGCACGCTCTCATTGGGTCCAAATGCATTCCAATCGGAATTGTTGGCCTGTCAAACACACAGTCACTACACTTTAGAGTAAATCTTGTGAAGCGCCTTGAGACGATTCAATCACAGGAGAAGACGCAATATCAAAACGCAAAGATTAGCATTCATTATTGTGAACAGTTGGAATAATGTACAATCATTTTCCCCGAAATTCAGAAAGCAACTTCACCTCAACTTCGAAATGCTATCCTGCGTGAACGGCGCTATATAAATGCAAGTTGTTGCTGTTGTTGATCTGACTGTAGGAGACAGGGGAGTATAGTTTGATCTTCTACTGCGTACACATTTGTCTGTAGTCCCCTAATTGGTGGAGGCTCTCTGAGAATCGTAGCTCAGTTTCCAATTGCTTTCTCCAAATGCTCTGTACGATTGTTGCATTGACCTCCTCGGAACTATGCTCCCTGTGGAATGAAAAGGTCGGACAAATGGTATTCAAGCCCTTCGTCTGGATTTGATAAATCCTCATCCACTATGATGATCACAAAAGGGTCACAGCACTTCAGTTGAATGTAAATGCAGCTCTTTTGTTTTTTCTTGAACATCCTTAAATCTGCTCGCTCAGAAACAAATGTGCTGGAAGTGTCACGTGCAAGGAAGATGCAGCTTCAGTTTGCGCTGTTCATAGAAACCAACAGGGCTTCTTTTTCTCTTTAGAATACACAAGGTATGAATCAATATCTCAACAGCGGTTTTCTCGAACATTGCCCTCATTATTGCACCTACCGTGCAACAGAAAAGGTTGACAAACAAAACCTAAACACAGTGCTAGGATGCTTGGAGTCTCAACACACAGTGGCCTGCGACCGGCCTCATAAACGTAATCATGGCCTTTTACCCTTTGTGGAAACATCATTTGTTGATTTTTATCCCGCACACAAAGCAAGTCGTATCGATTTGATTCCAAATGCTTCTGCATTAAGCTATTGAAATAAATGTTCAAAAGGACTCTTTGTTTAAAAAAAAAGACAACTAATTCATTGTTTGGTTCCCGCCTCAGTCGTTCCTTTGACCTTTCCAAGTTATTTCTCTCATTTTCCAATTCATGTAATTTACACTGGCGGGCAGAACTGCGGATCAAATCAATAATAAACAGAACAAGCCCTGGAACTCCTCTCGGCATTTAGCGATGGTTTCAGGTTACGCAACTAAAAGCCAGTCGCCTTTTTATGACCGAGAAGGGTGAAATTAATGATTGCTGTACACCGTTTCCAATGGCCATCAGTGGCCATCAGTTTAGCCGCAGTGTTGATAGATTTGGAAGTTAGTTTAGCTCAAGGAAAAGAGGGCACTGTTAACAGATGCAAACTGATGTAACTGAACACTAAGACACCGCCGCAGTACCAAAGAGCAGAGTGATTTATGAATCGCACAACACTAAACATCTAAGTGCCCCAATGTAGCTGAGGTTACTGGATGGTTAATGTCTAAATTGAAGCCCAAGAGAAGAAGGCATTTATCATCAACAAAGCCACTATTAATTCGAGGTCACGGCTTTCAGCCTGAAGAATACCCTTTCAACGTTATAGCTGTTGATGAACGAGGTGCTGTGAGGAGGTATCCATTGTGACAGCTTAACACAGCAAGACAGCTTCATCATCTATGTTCTGTCCTTTTCCTCAACACCTGAAGGACCTTGAAGAAAAGTTGGGAGATTCACATATGGTTTCGCCCTTATGGGCCAGTTAGGCTAACCAGTCTCTGTGTTGATGCAGAGGAACACATCGATGCAGAAACCACAAGCTGAGGTATCGGGTCTGTGAGTGACCCTACGCGACGTGAGATCACACCCAGAACGCCCGCGACTTGCATCGACCTTGATATGATCAAACTCATGTGAACCAAACTTTAAGAGTTTCGCAAAAGTTCTCAGGTCGCGTGAGTTTACCTTCTAACAGCTAATGAGTCGTCAGCAAGGCGATCGGCTCCAAGAAACCGACTGACAATCAGACCTGAAGAGTGGAGGTCTCCAAGCGCATTCAGGTGTGCAAGCTCGGAGCTCTAACCAAGTACACGGTGGGACAGAGTCGAAGGGATAACATAGGACCTTCACACCTCTCTAAAGCAGATCGATTCGCTTACACATTTGTCAACGGCCATTGCAAATAATCTGAAATATCATGTAACATGGGATAGTCAGGAGAGTTGGACTAAGAAGTCCTGGGGACCAGGTCAGTGCAGAACCCTGGTTTGTCTGGTTAAACCAATGAAACTTTCATTTTGCCGATAGATTCAAATCATGGTCCTCCCAGGTCAGGGCACTTGCCTTGTGGTTACCCAGTTCCCCATGACAGCAATCAATAGGAATTTCTGCTACTCAGGTGTGCAGAGCATCTTCCAATGTGTCCACTCTTCAACGGTGAAGACAACTCTTTTTATCTGCCTGCAGCCGACTGACTGAATCCAGCCACATTACTATTCCCCCAAAAAGGAGAGCTTGGAGAGATAAAGCAGAGGCCGCGCTTATTTTTTAACATAAATACATGAGCGGGTAAGGTTACAAAAAAGAGTAACAAAGCTGATTCTGAACAGGTAGTTAGCAAAGCATTTAAAAGCATCCAGCCAGTCATTACAGAAAAGGCCATTACCATTTTCTATGGTTATTAAGCATAACGGAGACTTTGCAGCCTGCGGAAGTGACCTTCAGACTTTCATTTGCATGGCCATTATAAACTGCAGATTGCTGCGTCTATTACTGTGCTTTTTTTTTACACAGCGGAAAATACCGTACCATCGTGACAAAATCATGAACACCACCGGTGAAATACAAATGAATCGGGCACGGAAAACGATTTTAGTGCATTTGTGGAAGCAAAATTAGTTTCACATCCAAAACGGAAACAGCTTCTGGCAGCTTTCATTTTGGAAGCTAAGATTTGGCTGAATTTCACCGCTGACTTCCTTTGGCTCATCGCACTCGTCTGCAAATCCCTTCACTATCCGCCGGCACCTCTTTATCTTTCTACTTGCTCCCTACTCAACACCCGCTGCCTCTGCTCGCCTGGCTTCTGGCCTGCTCCTCGTCCCATGCTTTCAGCCACCGTGCTCCGAAGCTTTGGAAGTTTCCGTCGTGTGTAAACCCGGGGGTTGGAGTACAAGCAGCTCTTTCTGGCTGCAGCATTGCCGCAGGTTTCCCTGTTAACCAGGTAAGAAACGTGTGTGACATTTCTCGTTGGCCTACAGTTCATCTTTAAACGGTAGCAGCCAGACAAGAATCCAGACCCTGGACACCGAGTCTGGATCGATTTTCGCACTCTAATTAACAAACCCGACTGGAATCCAGCCCTCCTCCAGGGCATGAATTCAAGACTGGGTTCGTACATCTACTTCACAGGGACGAGCAACAGATAATTGAGGGCATCACAAGATGATAGAACTGTATAATTGAGCTAGAACGCAACTTCCCACTGAGTTAGCATTATTCCAACAAACATCCATCGATAGCAGATCACACAGTACCAGAGTGGGACTGTCAATGCAACAACATTCCCCCAATTTGTACACATACTCATTTTATTTGCTATCACAGCTGGACGAATTTAATGATCTTTCACAAGATACGACTGTTTTGTAGACAAAATCATTTTTTTTTATATACATGTATTAAGAAGGGAGCAAAATTGATGAAGCAAGCGGAGAAATTCAGTGTAGTAACTTATACAGTCTATTTTGTGAAGTGCTTTGAGACGTCTAGAAGACGTGAAAAGCACTATATCAAATGCAAGGATTATTAGTAGTAGTACAGTTGAATAAAAAGCAGCGTTAAATTCGGTGTTAACAGTGAAGAAACATGGAAACACAACTAAATCGTGACTTCTTGCAAGAAAAAGAATTCGAACCGCAGAAAAATCTCATTTCCAAACAAGGAACACATGAACGGGGTTTTGTGAAACAAGCCTTTGACAGATTCAGACTTGTTAGTGGAAGTATAAAATGCATCGCAAAGCAAATCTCATCAGTCACAAGAGATGACAAATTGCAATTTACGCTACGTGACTAATCCATAATCTCCGCGCAACTAATTATGTTTCTTTTCGGCCACACACTTGGAGCAACAGCAACTTTTTGAAACCAGAAGACATTACATCGTTCATCATTCAGAAAAACACATTAATCTTTACTAGATCTTTACTAAGATCCAGACTTGCAACATCGTGGAACTTTTCGAAAAAGAGAATCCAAAAGTGCAAGTCTCGTCATTTCCCTTCTTGTCTTTTATACATTTGGAGCAGGGTGCAAACTCCCTGGACTCCTGAGCCAAGTCTGATTAGTGATTTTCCACTGTCTCAGTCAGATGTCTCTCAGTTCCTCTGAGCATCTCTACAGCCAACCCACACAAGCAACATCAGAACCTCATGATCATGGAATCGGCAGAACTGAAGCTTCACGTAGGAATACTTAACACCATTGCCATCCATCTGTTTATCCCCAAGTCTACACCGATTGCATTGCATCAAAACACCGATGCAGCTTTGCAGAACTACTTCTGAATGGAGGCATTAAATCACGTTAGCTATACAGTATATGTCAGGCCCTTGAACTCACAGTCCAGGATGTTCTCCACCGCAGTGCTGTTGAGGAGCGATACATATCTGAGGTGCCGTTCTTTGGATGAGGCGTTAAAGCAAGGTCTTGTCTACCCGCTCGGGTGGACGTTAACGATCCTGTGGCACGATTAGAAAATAGAAGGGTGTTACTCGCAGTGTCCAGATCAACAATTCCCTGGATGTTGCTGTGAACAAACTGGCTGACGGGTTTGCCTGTAAATACAGTAAAATCCTGTGAAGTGCTTTGAGTTGCCTTGACGACATGAGGCACAATATCCAAAACAAGGATTATTATCATGTCCATTTCCTTCTGCCTAATTACACCTTAGCTGATACCTGAATATATTTCTGCTGGACTTTGAATGAGATTAACAGTTTCCATTGTATGGATTTATAGATTGTCTATCTATGGCTGATTACAAATTGAAGCTTGCTTTATCGGTATTTAATTGCTGCTTCATGCATCAATAGTTTTATTCTGAATTGGGATTCTTTCTCACCCAAAGTTTCCACTCTGAGATTTGCTTCTGTTCTTGTAATTCATGTTCAGTTTTATCACCATAGGGCTTCTGTGTGCTTTTTTTTTATCCAAAGCCAGTCAATTAATACTTCAGTGTATTAATTTGTATTCAAATATAATTAGAATACTGTAATAATATGTAAATTTGACTACATTTGCATAATTATGCTTATTAATTTTGGAGTGAAAAGTAATTGCCCTGGGGTGTAAAATTATTTTGCGAAATATAAAATCACGACTTTTTTCTGTAGTTAAAATTTGTAACCCTCACTATTCAGATCTGGTAGGCATTTCCAAAAGGTAAGAGACTTTGGGGGGTTGCTGGCATAATAAGGCCATCTGGTTAAAAGTTCAGCATTCTGTAGTTCACCGCGTGTAAAGTTTATGATGTACTTTTATTAGAAACCGTTAAGAGTTGTTTTATGCTTCATATCTGCTGTCCATTCTTACTGGTGGTTTTTCTACATATCTATCCTGACCTATTCACTCGGGGAAGTGTTTACAGATGTGGGAAACCCATCACTCAGGCATCAAAGGTTTTCTGCAGAGTAAGTGGTCAAACTATGGAAAGACATGCAAGACAGATACTGTGTGGATCATAGGCCTGGCTCAGTTGATAGACCATAGAGTCTGAAGGTTGTGGGTCCCAGCACTTTGCAGGATATACTGACAAAGACTGCAGTTTGTAGGTGAATGCGTCAGGCCATTTGTAACCCCCCACAACAGCCATGGAACGAGTGACCAGTTTTGTTTGGTGGAAAATTGGCCCAGGACACCTACTGCAGTCCACTTTACTGCCCGATAGGAAGGACAATCATAAGAAAGGGAGTGTCGGCTGTGTGAGGGAAGGAACCAGACAGCAGACGTCTAGAAAACGTGACAAGCGCTATATCAAATGCAAGGATTATTATTATTATTATTGTTACACACGTTTATTCATGGCTTTGCGGGTATCTTGTGTGAACTCCTAATCTTGCCCCCCTCCCTTACCTCCTTCAAGATCCGTCTCAAGACTCTCCTCTTCAACCGTGCCTTCAGTCACCCTCTTCCCCACCCCCCACCCGCCCTCCACCCTCCACAATCCCGACCCCAGCTCGGGTCCACAGCGCCTCGGGACATCCTCCCGATGTGAAAGATGCTATGCAGATGTAATTTTGTTTTTGTTGACCGCAATCATTATCTGCTTTTTTTTTGGCGGTTTCATAGCACCAAGCTGATTTAAAGCCCAGGCACTTCAGTAAATGTTTCTACTTCATTTTTTTTAATCTCCCAACCCAACGCACCCCCATCCAAACCATCCCCCTCATCCACACACATCACAGTGTTGAGCAAAACAAAAAGGATTAAAATTCCACCAAACAATAAGTAGATTTCGCCCACAAAATGTACAGTCAATTCACTTTACAGTATATCCTGTGAAGCGCTTTGAGACGTATCAAATACCCAGGATGATTATTATTATTATTATGATTATAGATTTCAATTATAAGGAATTGAATGGGAAGAAAGAATGTAATAAATGGAGAATAACATTCACTTCTTGAGTCACGGGATTCCATTTGTTTTGTTCGGTTTTTTTTTTAAACAGAGCGTTGCTGCTGACGGGAGGACACTGCAAGAAAGGAGCAATGAGAAAAATCAATCCCGAAATGATTTATTGTCACCTGGGAGGTCCGAACAAAGCACTACACATTCATCACCCGGACAGCACCTTAATAGAGACAAATATAAAGCCCTGTATTTGTCTAACCAACGTCGACTAAAAAACGTACCAATAAAAGGTCCTCAGCAAATGGAAGCTTTCTTAGAAACCAAAATTGCCCACTATAAAATGCTTCCACCAATGTCACCGTCACACATTAGTGACCTAAGATTCTGTGTTCGCGGCTATGCCTTTGAGGGAATCACACGAGCGCCACCCCATCTTTACCTCCTGAAACATTGCCGAACAGGACACCTGCTTATTTACTCCATCCAACCCTTGGGGGGTGGGCTTTCAGTCATTCTCCCCAACTTGCCCCATTCCCTCCCCACTTTCAAAGCCCACCTCAAAGACTCGTCCGTTTGGCTGCTCTTTCAATCATCTTTCCTTCACTAACCCTCCTCGCACCTCTTGCGCCCAGCTGTGTGCAGCATTTGAGATGTCCTCTCAACATGAGAAACGTTAATTGTCTTTTATAACATGGCGACAACAACCACAACGACTTGCATTGATATAGCACCCTTCATGCGGATTGTCTCTCCGAGTGCTTAACAGCGTGGCTTGATGCTGAGCTGGAAAGGATGGGGTGGGGAAGTGACCGAAAGCACGGTCAAAGAGGAACACTATTCAGTGTGATTTGAAGATGGGCAGAGAGAGCACAAGATGGAGAGATGGATGCAAGGAGTTCCAGAGATTCGGGGCAAACTAGCTGAAAAAGTATCCGCAACTGATGGACTATGATCATCCAGTATCCGTCCTACCAGAGCTGAGTTGCAGACTCACAAATTTCCCCGTGTGGAAGGACGACCTCAAGGTGAATGCGAGAATGGCAGTCACAGGCTCTTAGAGAACGAAGAATTAAAGGCCATTTCGCACCATCCAATATAGCAGTGACTCAGCCACAAGCCATTTATTTACGATGAACTCAAACACTGATGTCTTTCATAAACGTTTCTGCCTGCAGGTCATATTGGCTTAATTGAGTCGGCTTGGTTCTGTTGGCAGCACTCTCACCTCTGGGTCAGGGACACTTGAGCCCTGCACCAAGACTAGAGCTCATAATCCAGGCTGTTGCTCCGCGTGATCACAAGATTGGTTCAGATGAACACGGCCTTTTGGCCCATCTGATCTCATCCCTGTAGAACACTGATCTGTGCATTTGTAGGCGAACAGCATCCGCCCATCACAGCATCAATTTCTGCAAGTGCTTTGAGTAGTTTAACTATGTGAAAGGCGGTGTATAAATGGAAATTGTCGTCAAGCGATCTGGCCTAAATTCTGCTTTATTGCTCCGCCTAGCTGTCATAACTCCACAACCTTAACTCCATAACCCTTCTCTTATGAAGAGTTCCCAATTGTTATTCAATTTCATTTCTGGCCAACGTTCAACTCAGATCTGTCAGTGTTAACACTCAACTGTCAATATTTTATGATTTGCTAAAGCCCTGTATTTTATTGAGGTCTCCCATTATGATCACTGGATTTAAGAATATGTCTATATAGCTGGAATAGAATGGTTGGTGGATGAGTAAATCGACTTTGTAAGGCAATTTATACAGACGATTTTTCATCTGAGTGCACAGTGAGTGGGAAGAAGTCTTCAATGTGAATCTCTCGAATAATGGTTCCTTTATGTGCTAAACTATTGATGGCACCTTTCTCTAATTGCCATGCCAGTAAGTGTGGGGGGGGGGGGGGAAACGATGCGCAAGAAAGAAACAAGGTCAGGTTTAGTCGTTTCAGAAGAGAGAGACTGAACATTTGGTTTAAACGCAACAAATGGGGAAAAATTCCACTTAGGTCTAGATTTACTTTTTGCAGCAAATTGTTAAATTCAGTTTTAAAAAGCACTTACAGAAAAAACCAGCACCAAAGTTGAAGCTGGTTTGCTGTTACTTTAGGACTCAGACACACAGCTATATTATTACTGAGTTGCTTCTTAGCAATCATAGTTATACAATTTTAATGAATAACAAAAAGCCATACTTTAATTAGTATTTGTAGAACACAAAAATCTAATATTTCCTCCAAAACTTTTGGTGGATTCTTTGAAATTAAATATTGGATTGAAAAAAAAGTACTTAAAAGTTCTGGTAATGACAAGGCCTCTGAATGCATCATTGCGAAAGTTAAACAATTTAGGTCTGAACTTGATTACTTCCATTTGTCAGGTTACAACTTCAAGTGACGTATCTTGTTGTCTCACTTCTATCCAATTTGTACATTAAAGCAATGCCTCCCAGCAATAGCACTTGCTGTATATGGTATACGCTGTGACCAAAACTTGGCCAAGCATATGAGCTTCCATTCGCCATATCCGTGGATCACTAAGCAAAACAGAAAATTTACTCCTTTTATTTCCATTTTAATTTCTCGCAACAAAACTGCCTTCATTTACTCAGTCGCATCTGGAAATCTATTTGCATGTTAATTAGCATATATTGTATATGAATTAGATTGCGATATTTTTTGATGCGCTTCGCTGACTTTTGCATACGGCAAGCGACGTCTACTTAACTGGATGCCAAATTATGCTTTTTTTTAATATGAAAATAATTCAATCGCAGTCAATCCGGTAGGCAAGAGCTTGCACCTCAGGATAAGATCCTGCACACACGCGCACATATACGCTACACACTCGCATACAATCACCCACACACACACAATCAATCACAATCTCTGAGATAGAATGGGTTTAGAGTTTCAAAAGGCAATTTCAGGACATGCGTCAGGAAACATCTTTACCCAGAGGGTAATTAATGACTGGAACAGGTTACCAGGAACGATCGTTAAGGCCAGGTTGCTGGGACTCGTTTTAAAAAAAATAAAGCAGCTTGGGAGGAATGGTAAGGTGGGTGTTCTTGGAAGGATGAGATCAGAAGGGTCAGCCAAACAAATCTTGTGATATTATGCGCATTCCTAAGTTTTATTGATCACTCCTGAATCTTAGTACAGGGACACTCCTCATGCAGGCAGGGGGAGCTGTTGTAGACATTAACTTTACAAAACCTTGCTGCGTAAAAATAGTTCTCGTTTCATCCATTGGGACGTCAGCTGCTGGATGGTTTTCAGCTCGGAAAGATCAGAAACACTCATTTATTTATTTTTTCTGGGATTTGCCGTGCATTGGCGAGGAATCCTGAAAATGTTGAAATACAATGATCTGTTTCAACATCACAATGTAAGGGATAACTCTCCCCATCATTCAGAGAGTGTTGGCTGTTTGATGCCGGGAGCAGAGGCAATATGGCCCAATTTATTGCTTAATAAGTCAGAGGGAATTAAAAACACAGAGGGAGCAGCGAACATAACAATTCAGAAAGGTTTCCACAACGCAGTCTGTTTGGGAGTCTGCTTTTGCAGCGCTGTGCCGAAGAGTGCTGGTCAATAAGAGCTCTGGGACGTTACTCTGCGTGAGGCGGCCTCATATAAATGCAAGTTCCTGTTGCCGTCGTCGTAAGGGAAGAGCAGAGAAGAAGCACTGAGTTCGGATCAATGAGAAGATACGAGTCGAGTTGTTACGGTTCTGCGTTAAGGAACATCTCGAATTCCGTTCGTTGACGACAGCGTCCAGTTGAGACAGCGTTCCGGGGAGTGGCATTGAAACGCCGTGCGCCGTGACTGAACATTTGGCAACGGCAAATTTGCCGGGGCGTCCAGCCGTTTCACCGCAGTTTGGCACGCCGTTGCTTCGGAGTACGTCACAGTGCAGATGTGGTGAGCCACCAGCCACGGAGGGGAGCCCGGCCCTCTTACCGACCGCCACCCCCTACCCGTTTTCGAACCGGCACTCGTCAACCCCAATGCGAGTGATCACGGAGGATCCATTACGGTTCGTTACAACAGCGCGTGGCGATGATATCCGCGGGACTTGGTTTGCATTAATGCACTCAAAACGGCCACCCCAGGAACACTTGGCCAAGGGCACAATGAAGCGTCATTTGGATCTTCTCGAAAGTGGACTATTTCCAGCCAAGAGCCGCTGACGGCACATTAAAGATAACTGCGAAGCCCGCATCAACGCAATCTGCAAAATGTTGCAATTCACAAAATAACCCAATCCATTCGAACTAATGAAACTCTGCCACAATAGATTTGCATCAGAGATGATATGAATAAAAAGGCCATTTCCAGGGCCTTTATTGCTGTCAGACTATTACGGTTTACTGGAACAAAATGATTCCCGACTGCAAAAAAAAAAACGGCTGAGAAATACGAAATAGAGGGAGGGCGGGTTAAATGAAACGTCACTTGCAGAGTTCTGCCAGCACCTAGAATAGAAAAAAAAACGTGTCCTGGGAAAGCTATAAATCCTTCCAGGAATCTCGAACCGATCAGTCGCATAACGTTTCAGTCTCACGGTTTGTCCTGTAGAGAATATGGCACACTCTACAAGCTCTATACACCAAAGTGACTGTCCACACTGTCTCACGGTAAAGTGACAAGTTACCAAGCCTCAATGGTGCTGGTTATATCGATACCCAAGGCTTTCAACGACACGTACACATACCCCTGCCTCCCAGACTTTGTTACATTACATAGAACTGTGCAATGGAACAGTGACCGCACGGCTTGGCTCAGGTACACACAGTACAGTAACTGCATAGACCGCCTCAGCTACACACAGTGACTGCACAGTTGTGTTCTCATCTGCATACAATGACTGTACAGAGAGAGAGAGAGAAAAAAAATGATAATTCTACACATGCGGATAATCTCCAAACGTGAGAAAAAGTGTCGCGTTCCCATGGGCAGAATAGGTTATCATTGTAGGTGCGACTTGTCATCAGGACTCATCTGAAGTGAGGATGCTGAAAGCAGTACAGACACGCATTTTAAGACTCGTTACATGTAATAAAGCCGTATTGTATGTATAACACGGTTAGAGCAACCCAATGGCATTCGAGATAGCCTTACATCTGTCTTCTCCTGCACAAATCTTGACAGATCCCACGAGATGTTTACTCTTCGTGCGTGTGATTGATAATACACTTCGACAGACTGGGCTGACATCACCCCCTGGGGGTAAGTGGGGGTGGGGAGGGCAAAGAACACCAGAAGATTAAACAAAAGCAGAGAAACCCTGACCAAGAGAACAACAACGTGGAACCATACATCAAGACTGATTAAAAACTAATTGTTGATTACACCGCTACATCTCATTGCTAATCCAGGTCGTCCATTGGAGAAAGAAGTTCGGGTCAGGAGCATGGGTCTACGTTGAGTACATCAATTCACACCGGTTGTGTGAGTGGTTTGGAACATTAGTGAGACAGAGACTTTAGATAAGCTCAAGAAGCTGAATAGTGATAAATCTCCCAGAACAGACGAACTGTGCCCTTGGGTACTTAGAGAGACAAGGGAGGAGATTTGCAAGGCACAGCGAGGGTTATTTGGAGTGCGTCAGTGAACACTGGGGAGACTCTGACAGAGCGGAAACGAGTGAATGTTTTTTCCTGGATTCAAGAAGGATGAGAAATAACCTGGCAGCCACAGACCCATATGGCCTGACCTCAGCACTTGGAAAATTCTGATTAATTAAATCAATAATCGGAAGCAAAAAAAAAAATGATTATGAAGATAATCGCAGAAATGACAGGCTTCAAAAGAACTAGCGATTGGCTGCCCCAACCTCAAAGCCACTTTGGAGGCAACGCCACAGCAAATTTGATTGCGGGAAGTTGGTGAAATGCACCTCGACCTTGCAAAAGATTTCTGATAAAGTACCTCATGAACGACTCCTTTACAAACTCGCACCAAGCAAGCATTTCTCCACATTGTAGCGAGACGCACAGTCTGCCAATGATGTTTGTGTCAAATAATAATAATAATAATAACAACAGTATTTCTGATAGAGACTTATCAGGTCATTGAGACTTCTCAAAGCGCTTCACAGAATTTACTGTAACGTGAATTGACTGTATATTTTTGTGGGTGAAACGCGGCAGCCAGTTACGTACAGCAGTGCCCCTAATGCGCACAACTATGCCTAGTAACCTAGGGATATAGAAACTCTTGTCAAACTTCAAATAAATTCTCAGTGTGGGTTTTTCTGCTGCTTTCCTCCCCCTTCCCCCCTCTTATAGTTTTAAGCCTGAACTTTTAAAATAAGACTTTTACAAATCAATAAAAATGTCATATAATCATTTTGTTTCAGACATCTTGCGGAATAAAAATGCTCCCATCACCTTTAAATGAATACACTCACCAACATATTTGTTCTCAGCCCCTAATAGATTCTAATGCAATGAACTTTTCATTACCGTGGGATTTGGTCTGAATTACTGAGAGCTTTTATCAGAATTTGGCATTAAATATACATAACAATATTTTATGAATATTTCTTAATTTGATTCGACCCCAGTGCTTCAAGAGAACAGCAACAAAGATGAGAGAAATCATCTAAAAATAAATGCAAATAGAGATCTCAGGGATATTCAGA
Source organism: Callorhinchus milii (assembly GCF_018977255.1). Classification (NCBI taxonomy): domain Eukaryota; kingdom Metazoa; phylum Chordata; class Chondrichthyes; order Chimaeriformes; family Callorhinchidae; genus Callorhinchus; species Callorhinchus milii. The sequence goes on along the minus strand of NW_024704756.1, from coordinate 14,425,759 downwards.
AGCACAGGGCAGGCCTACCAACGCATAGCTAATTTCCTTCCATTTGAAAAGCAAAACCGCAATTTGGCTATAGACAAAAACATATTTTAATCCATTTCTAATGGGTTAGCGGTTTATTAAATTGTCCTGTAAAATTTCCTCCCCAAGCTGGGAATGATGGAAAATCTATTTTATTTCTCAATATGGATTAAGAATACATTTTGAACTCGCATTGAACGCCGTGTAAAATAAGATTTTTTTTTATATAAACACACATGGTACTCAGGCTTGGCGCAAAATGTTCAGTTTACAGTCGTACAGTCGCTGACCTCATAGGGTCAGCCTGGCTTAGCCGGTAACACTCGCGCACTCAGAATTAAAAGGTTGTGGGTTCAAGCTCCACGACAGAGCAAAATTCGGGGTGCTCTGAAATACGACGTAAATGTAGACCCAGTTGCCCTCCAAGGGCAAAAAAAAATTCCTAAAAAAAGAGAAGCCAGTTGCACAGAGACTTTGTAGATTAATACATTCCCCCCTCCGCCAAATCATAATGAGGCAAAAGTGCCCTTCATCTGAAAATCCAAGACAGCCCCGATAAACTTTTTTTTCCCCCGCTCTCCAATGACAACCAAAGGATCCCAATTAAATAAAAGACTAGAATAGCAGAGTGCTCAGCCGGCCACTCATGTCAAACTTCCAGTTTTTATTTCTAACACCGCAATGAAACCGCTTTATAGCAAAATGGCATTTGTCACCTCCAAATGTAATTATAAAGTTCATTTTGCTATATAAAGGGCCACCTGAAAGACTAACTGCATTGAGACTTATTAAACTTTTCATTACACAGGCAGTTTCATTACAACAGAGTTCATTATAAAAGATTTTCAGAGCACAGTGACTCCGAATCTTAATGAACAGGATAGACAGGTTGCTAGTGAAGGGAATGAGAGTGAGTTTAAAAAAAACAGATCATTGAGGAAGGAAACTGAATAAGAATCTCCTCAACAGATAACAAGAAGCTGCTGCTCAAGTAGGCAAAGCCAGTTACTGAATTTTTCTCACAATTGCCTCAACATTGCGACTTCTTCATGTCTTCTACACAAGCGAGATAAGGTTCCTGTTTCAGTATCTTGTGATATCCATTAAGGAAATCCACCTCTTCCCTCTAGCTTCTCAACATAAACGAGATGTGTAACACATTAACCTATTTAAATGCTTTTGATTACGTGAATGGAACCACTCCACAAAGCAAAATAGAATGGATGGAAACCTCAGCTTCCAGCACTTTGGTAAATCTTCCAGGAATCTGTTGAATCCCATGAGTTTCCTGTATACCCAAAGGAGATTGACCAGGATGGTACCAGGAATGAGGCACTTCAGTTATCAGGAGATGTTAGAAAAGCGAGGATTATTGTCCTTGGAGCAGAGAAGGTTAAGAGGAGACTTAATAGAAGTTTTCAAAATTATGAGGAGATTCGATAGGGTGAACAAAGAGAAACTATTTCCACTTTTGGGTGGGTCGGTAACCCGAGGACACCGATTTAAAATAGTTGTTAAAAGAAACAGGGGAGGTGAGGAAGAATTTGTTCACACAGCGAGTTGTTCGGATCTGGAATGCATTGCCTGAAAGGGGAGATGGAAGCCGATTCGATGATAATTTAAGAGAGAAGTAGACAATTACTGGGGGTGGACAAGTTGCAGAGCTATGAGGAGAGAACGGGGGAATGGGATTGATTTGGACAGCTCTTTTCAAAGAGGCAGCACAGACACGATGGGCCAAATAGCCTCCTTCTGTGCTGTATAATTCTAGGATTCTAAACCCGTGACGGTAACACCAGAGTTTTTTTTTTTGACAATTGCGTCCCGTCTTCAATATGTAAGTGGGCATTTTTAATTTTAAGTGCGTGTGCCAAAATAACTTAAAACCTCCGAAGTTAAATCTCGGAGGATAGACATTAAGTATTGTTGGAATTGAGAAAAATGAAAGCAGTGACACAGATACCACTGTCACAATTAGGCTGATGAATGCAGATATCTGGAGGGCCTGTTTGCAAGTCAATTATGTAGATTATATTCCAGAATAAAAACAGATGGCAGTCCCATGCAACCGAGTCAATCAAGGTGAAACATCGATGCCGTCTTGTACAAAACTTTGTCCAATACGGTGAGAGACGGACGCAGCGCGCCTCACATTTGGCGGATTTGATTAGAACCCAAAGCGCAGAATTAATTTTTTTTTTTAAAAATGCTTTGCATTTACATTGCATTTGCAGTAAGCTCTGCCATTTTTCATTTTGAGGCTGAATATTGATTTTTCAATAAAGCCTCCTGGTTTTGATTAACATAAGCGATTTCAAAGAGAGCGTCTATTGTGTTGAATTCGATGCGAAACTGCCGGTTTGCCCACCTCCATCACCGCTCTGTTATTACCATTAATTGTTTGCATTGTGTTAAAGTGCAAGAGACAATAAAAAGCAGCTGTGATGAGCTGTAAAGCAATGCAATAATAAACTTCTTCCATCGCTGCTCGATGTGCTTTCACGGTAGGAGCGCAATAAAACGCCACGATCGCAGATGAGATCTTTGTTATTTCGTGGGCTCCATTGTCTGACAACGCTTTGTCTAAGGAGGCAAAAATAAAGTTTACCTAGAAAAGTGATGGTTTTGATTAATGTCACATTTGAGAGCCAATTAACACAGCTGAAAGCAAGACCATTTCCCTTTGTCTAATTGCTTTGCACCAACTAGGCACTAATATATTCATTAAGTTTAATTATAAATGAGAAGTGCAGTTTTTTTAATATAAGGGGTTTTCAGATAGAAAAAGAGTTCATTATCAGGTGGCACTTTGCTATCGATGCTAATGAGCTCAGAGCTGTGGGAGAAATGAGGAAATCTAGTTTGTTTTCGGACTTGTCAGTCAAATCTCCTTTATTTCTACTTCCACCCACCCCATAATTAAATTGAGATCCTGTTTTCATTACACATTTAAAACAACAAAATAGATTAGGAACCAAAAGCTGCAGATGATCTCTCTTTCTCGCTCGCTCAACCCCCTCTTAAGATGTACCTGTCCAAAGACTGACACAAGTATTATATGCACATCACAAAGGATAATTTCATGTGAGAGTCTTACACTATTTGCCCAGGCGAATAAAGGCCATTTATATAAATAATCCTTGCATTTGATACAACGCCTTATCACGTCTTTGAGACGTCTCAAAGCGCTTCACAGACCATTTACAGGGTCGCTGCAGCGCTCAGATGATTGCCTTGTAATAATAATAGTAATTGTTGCATTTGATATAGCACTTTTCACATCTTCTAGACGTCTCAAAGCGCTTCACAGAATATGCTGTAAAGTGAATTGACTGTATATTTGTGGGCGAAACGCAGCAGCCAATTGCACACAGCAATGTCCCGCAAACAGTCTTAGCGATCCTTACATTTGATAGCTCCTTTCATATCGGGAGGACATCTCAAAGTGCTTCACAGGCTATACCGTGAAGTGCAGCGACTGGATTCTGTAGGTGAACGCAGCAGCCAAGTTGCCCACAAGAGCATTGTCACAGCACAGCTTCAGTAATAGTGCCAGGAGGTAAATGAGGGCATAGCACCGAAGGAGGCAAATACTGCATAGGCAAAGACTCCAAAAAGGTGCACCAAATCATTTTGTAGCAGAAGTGTTCAGTCAAATTGGATATGTTTCTCCTCCACCCCGAGCTCCCTTCCCCAGACACCCAGAAAGCCAATAAATAAAGTTGCAACGCAGGTGGATTGCACAGCACCAATAATCAGTCTTACTTCCTTCTTCTCTGAACCTCTCCAATGGCTCAATGTCCTTCTCTGGAAGACAGGAAGCCTGCAATTCCAACCACTTCATTTACAGATGCTCCGAGACGCTACCCTGCACAAAGGGTGCTGTCCAAATGCAAGTTCTTGTTGCAGTTCCAAATGTGGCCTCCTCGCTCGTTATCTATACAAGTTTAGAATAGTTTTATAGACAAATGCACTCAATATTCCAAACTGGTGTTGGATTATCCTTCCCTCCTCCCCACCTCCCCATTAAATACACATTGAAGGAGAACTTCAACAAAGTCAGTAATCACAGATATCTTCCCTCCTCCACCTCTCTCAACGCGGACCTTCATTACATGCACAGACACTGCCATTTTTCTCAGTTCCCGTTACCTTGCATTTATCAACATTAAAATCCATCTGCCAATCCTTGGTCCATCTGCTCAATCGGTCCACATCTTTGGGCATGCTATTTATCCTCCTTATAAACATTCACACGCCTGCATAGTTTGGCTTCTGCATAAAATGTGTGTAGCCCTTTGCCTTCTTCCCAATTTTAAATGCCCTTTTAAAAATCTCTTGCTTTGGTCAACACATCTCAATTCTCTCACTACTCTGCGCTCCCATCAACATCGTAAAGCTCTTCGGGGTCACTCATTCTATGTGAAAAGCACTGTGTAAGTGAGAGATGTTTTATTGCAAGACCTACTTATTTCCAAGACATATATTGATACTGTGATCAACAGAGGGCCCAGATGTCAGTGGTTACTCCAGTAAATCCCGTGAAGCTCTTCAAGGCGCCCTCCCAATGTAGAGACGCTGTATCAAAATTAAGCATCATGCGATGCTTGAGGGTACGATTACTTATTGAAAATAAACCTTTGAGTACCACCAACATCGACACGCTTCAAAGCTACGGCTGCAAAGTACATTAATTCCGTTGAAGTAACCAGGGCTTGGTTTTCCCCTTCAGAAGCAAGCATTCTGCTTCTGACTTTGACCGCACTGCTTCACACTCACTGTAACCTGAAGGGCAATTCTTCAGCATTAATATTCAATGATCCATCTTCAAACAGGTCAGATACACTGATGCCAAAGAGGAGACTGTGGTCTTCGAAACTCAAGCAAAGTCCAATTTTTTTTTTTAAAAAAGTTAGATTTTAATTTGTGAGAAATACATTTACATGTGTGAAGAAGCTTTAGTTTATCGAACCTTTGAAATGTTTTAGTTTTTAAATCAACTTTGACATTCGAGTTACCTTTCCCCCCACGGGCTGGAATCTTACTACCCACATTGTCTCTCTATGTGATATATATTTATTTTTATGTTTCCTTTGTCCAATGGTTGGTTGCAAGCAACCCCATGTGAAAGGTGCATGGAGAGTCGCAGAGCAGTTCTTAGTGGGCTCACAGAACAATTCAGTGCTAAATTGTCAATCTCACTCAGAGAGAGAGGACAGAACAGCTGGAAATAGAAAATGTCACAACGAATCAATAAGAGAGTGTGCTCCGAGATTAGGGCTGATATACAATGTTTGGGTGAGAGTAAGCTTTACTCTGTGTTTTATCGGGCTGGGGGTGCCTGATGCTGCCGAAAATGGAAACTGGTTTCATTTCTGACCTCCAACAAACAGTCTCTCCTCTGGAGTTTGTGTGAAAAAATGTTTTTACAGGAAAAAATTTAAATCTTCACATTTAATACAGATCCTTTCATGTCCACAGGACGTCTTAAAGAGACGTCTTAAAGAGCTTCATACCGTAAACTGAAGAGACTGTACTTTGTGGGCAAACTAAGTGTACAAAAAGCACTTCAATCTGATCTGAGTGAAGGGAGTTCTTTTTTTATATTAAAAAAAAGCTTGAAGTGTCTATTGATACTGAAATAATTCATTCTGCGATTCATTGACATTACTGCATCTATTACATTCAGAACAAATACACCCTATGTATATTAGACTTAAACACCCTCTAAGATAAACCAAGTCTCAAAATAAACCACTGTCTATTTAAACATTGATTTAGTCTTTCATTCTGCTTACTCTGAGTTAAAGGACTACATTCAGGGTGCCCCATTGGCCAACATGCTGAAATTGTACTTTGATTTTCCACATTTATATTATAATAATGTTATATTATGTTATGTTATATTCCCATTTGGTTTTCTATAACCCGCCTCGCATTTCATACAACGCTTTGGCACATCTCACCGATGTGATAGATATACTGTGTTCGCATGTACTGTAAAGTGGATTGACTATTTTGTGGGCAAAACCCAGCAGCCAGTTGTACACAGCAATATTCCACAAACAGCCATGGAGTGAGTGGTCAATTATATCCATGTGTGTGTATGTGTGTGTATACACATATATATATTTAAACACACACACGTGCAAAAAAACAAATAGCATTTTCTCAAGTTACGCAACGTGACCAAATGTATAGAAGTTCAAAAGTGATGCAGGCCACTCGTATCTAATACTTTGTATCCTGTAAATTCAATGTCTAAGATATAAGAACCTTGATGGTTCTAATCCAAACCAACTAACACCTTCAGATTTATTTGAGAAGTTTAACATCACTGTATTGCCTGATGAATGCATTATTAATCTATCATTGCTAACAAGTCTGCAAACTTTTTCAGCATGGTTATAATGAGAAATTCACTGTCCATCAGTGACAAGTGTTAATAGTTGTTTTAAGAGTTCAATCACATTTCAGTTAATTACAGCCTTGAGTTGGTAATAATTCAGATTAAACAATTAAGGTTCTGGAATCCAATAGTCTAAACACATCAGAGACATTGCAGTCAGCGGAAAGTCAAACTTGGGCTGGATTTGAATCCAGTATCCAGAGGTGATCGGTACAAGCCAATGCCCACTCGTTTCCTGCAATGCTACGTTCTATTTCAATGCATAATGGACTCATTTCATTGGCAAATAATTATTTGGTTTGCCCGTGAAATACAGTCACTCCACTTTACATTATTAACCCGGGAAGCCCTTTGCGACGTCCCCCTGACGTGAAATGCCGTATACCAAATGTAATTTAAGGAATATATTTTAAACAAGGCTTGCAAAAAAAGAAACTGGCTGTAAACCAATGACTAGAGGAAATTTCAGAAAAATTAGACAGGAAACTGATAATTGTCTGCACAAACAATTATTTGCCTTCTGCATTTTGCCCTCAAATATACATTCAATTCAACTTACAGTATATTCTGTGAAGCACTTTGAAACGTCTAGAAGATGTGAAAAGCGCTATATCAAATACAAGGATTATTATTATCTGTGAGAAAAATAATTCTGTTTGATTGCTCTATGTAGGATTCAGTTTTGTCCTATTGCTGTAGTCAGCAGCAAAACAATTACATTATTTTTTCCAAAGGCTTGAGTTCCTATTTTACCTTCAGAAATTTATATTTGCCAGCGCCATAACTAAAAACTGATAATTAAAATGCACAACAATTTTAAAAAAAATATGCTGCCATTTTCTCAAACAGCTTTTTTTGCTAGACATTTATAAAATTCTCTGTGAGGAATCAAACACTTTTATGTTCTGTTGTCACAGGTTCTTGGGTTCCAATGACCTAATTTGATTTTCACTCAAGTGTTTTTTTTCCAAACTATTCAATCCGCATTTAAATGTCACCAAACAAACACACACACACACACACACACACACACATTCATCAATCTGACTCAAAAAGGTGCAATGTAAATGCTAGCAGGAAATTAAGTCACAAGCCTAAAAAAAATATATTTTGAAATCTCTGTGATCGGTAAACGTAACAAACGGTGTCTTGACAAATTCAATTAAAGCAATGTTATATCATTCCCAGCAGCATCATTGATAGAGGCAGAGAGTGATATTGAATTTGAATTATTCATCTGGTATATTGATTCTGCAATGAGCTTCTTTCTCCCTCACCAAGAGCGGCAACAACAATTATCAAAATAGTTTAGCAATAATAAACATAATGAAATATAATGAAACAATCTCGCAGAATGCAATTTAATACCCTTAAATTTTTTTTTTTAACATTCACTGTAGGCGGAAGACATTTGTATAATCAATACACATTTTTATTAAGGAGTATTTTACATCTCCCTATTATGGTTGATGTGCGTCAAATTACTTTTTTCCATATACATAAATGTTTTTATGCATTCAATGGGTAGAATGGGAATGGAATATGCATTATGAAAATCATATTTGAGCATTGAGCTCACAAGGCATGCTCTCTCCTGAGATGAGACATTTATCTAAGCTTTCTCTGTAATATTCCACCTATTCAGTTATGTATAATGTCTGCAAAGCCACAACTGCTTAATTTGTATTTAAATCTTAACGATGGAAAAGAAGCTTAGCAAAGCTTCCCCCCCCCCCCCCCCCCACCCCACCGCCCTTCCATTTCAACCCAGCCAAACACAAAAAAAAATTTAACATCAGAGGGAGGTGGGTGGTGGGGAGTGGGGGTGTGTGTGGGGAGAAAGGACAACTGAACGCAAGAGAAAATAGTCCAATTTCAAACAGAATAATTCAACACCTCATTACATTTTTTTAATGGCAATTCTAGACCAAAGTACGACCGCTTCATAAAGATGGTCCTTCACTTCTAGGTCAGACTTGCATCGAACCTACTGGGGCGAGGGACATAGAACGTATTAGTTATTTTCAACTCCGTGTTCTGTGCCTGTCCAAGTGCAGTAGTGCTGAAATTTGACATGGAAGCAGCCTGACTAAAGGATGCCAGCCAGACTGGCAATTTCTTCCTTCCCTTTAGAATTCTCTCTCCTTGTTTTGACCTTGCAAAAGATCATCAGTATGTGCCTGTAGTGTTCTGGGAATTATAATTAAACTATCGCAATTTATTAAAACCGCTTCCCATTTCTGGTGCATTTTAAAACAAAGCTTGCTCTTAAGATCACACAAAAGGTCTGGATAAAGAAGGCCCATTTGATCTTATCTTTCCAGATATCCAACCCTACTGCCCATAATTTTGACATTAATTAGACAATTTTAAACAGAAAACTTAGAGACATACAGGTGGCTTGTACCAAAATGTTAATTGCTCTTCTGAAGGTCGGTTTGAGGCACATTAATAATCCCTGCACTTGATATAACAGATTTCACGACAGGAGGATGTCTCAAAGTGCTTCACAGGATTTCATGCGAAGCGTAGTGACTGTGCATTTTGTGTATCGTGTCAGGTTTAAGTTGCATTCGTCTAAGATTCTTGTGGTTACATTTTTTTCCCCGCTCCCACGCTGGATTGTTTCACTTAACCTGCACAAGGAGAGTTCCAAATTTCTCATTGCACAACAGCATCAAACATCACCCTAATTACCACAAAACACTCATAGTAGAGGCTGACACGATGATGATAAGGCGCCATATCGAATGCGATGATTATTGTTATAGTAATGGCTTGGGACAACATTCAGTGGTATTTTGGAGACCTGTAGCTCAGTGGTTAGAGCACTCGCTTTGCAAGCGAGACACCTGGGTTCATTTCCAGGCAGAGGGCGAAACCTTGGGCAAGTTTCGTTACTCCACACAGAGCCTAATAATAATCCCTCCAAAACAATAATAAATTGGTTATTTTCGATCCACGACTGTTTGTGGGACGCTGCTGTGCGCAATTGGCTGCCGCATTTCGCCCACAAATATACAGTCAATTCACTTTACAGTCTATTCTGTGAAGCGCTTTGAGACGTCGAGAAGACATGATAAGGCGCTCTACAAATGCAAGGATTATTATTATTATTATCTCACTCAGTGTGTAATTATACCAATATTAAAAGGTGGACAACATAACTGATATTTTTTAAAACGTCGATTCGAGTGCATGAGGAGTGTTCCTTGGGAATACGTACAAATACACCCCTTGTAACACAGCAAGGTTTTCTTGCCACCGTGAGCTTTCATACTGTCAGGCAATTTGCCTCAGCCTCCCACTGCAAGCAATAATCAATTCACGTTCAAACCCAATCGAGACTGAAATTCGCCACATTCACTTGGAAATAAAAGGGATCATCTCCCCTGGAACGAAATTGAACCAAGGATTTGCGAGTGAGTAAACTGACCGTCCCTCCCATTTCTTAAGAAAAAAATGGCTTGAGCAATACCTTGATACAAATAGGTTCTTCTAGTTTCTCTCTCTATCCTCTCTGTGTTAAAGGTTTCATAGCTCGAGGGGAACATCCCAATCTATACTGCACAAATAGGTGGTGAAGTCATACACGTTGAAGCAATGCATTATGCATCAGACAGCTCAGACTAAAGACAGCAACTGTAAGCTTTAAGTTTGGCCAAGACAGATGTACTGTACTTTTTTTTCAAAAACCTATAAAAATGTTATGTGTAAAAATATTTACAATTTTTTTTACAACATAATAAATAAGTTATATAACGCATTTTAAATATATATTTTTTCACCCCCAAGGTTTTGGGTTCTGCCTCTCACACGGAGAGCAATTTGAAGGCAGAAATGGGTGAGGACTTGGCAATTTTAAGTCTCCTGGGACTCAACCAAATGTGTCCTGGTCCGATCTTATATCACCTAAGCTACACCGGCAGATTTCCACCATTGACATCTGAGACAATGGAAAATTAAATGCTTTTGGGAGCGTAGTCTTTGGGTTAGAGCTCGACAGAACATAGCAATACACTAACAGAAAATCAAGAGTCAGTAAGTCTCCAGCTCCCTCTTTACAATGTAACTGTCAAAAGTCCAACAGCTACACTTGTAAATAAACCCATGATTAAGGACAATGATTATTGTTTCTAAAGTCATTCACAAGTTCACTTCAAAGTCATCATCACCACCGAATTTTGCACTTATTGCCACTGACAGAACAGCAAGTGAAATAATGAGTGAGTTAATGGAATTTATTATCGGTTACTGGGAATTGTATCGGACTATGTCGTCTTAATCCATACGAGCAGCCTTGGATTCAGTGTAATGCAAAGGCTCCTTTCAATCATACTCTCCAGCCCTTAGTCAACAGGAGCAAGTTGGGTATTAATACCGGTCAGTTTGTACCTGGCCAAAGTAGGGGCAGGAAAATACATTTGCATTTGGGAAACACGGTTTATATTTGCAAAGATATAAGTTTCATAGACGGAACAGAAATGAAGCTGGGAGGCTTAGAAAGGATTTCATCCAAAACAATGCCATTTAGGCAGAAGATTTCTAAAGCACGACAGTTTGCCCAAATCTATGCTCGCTAATGCTGATCTATCGCTAATAAAGAACCAATTACTGCCATTTATCTTCTTAGCGGTTCTCACAGCTCGGCTATCCTCTATCAAATGCTTGGCTATCCTCTATCATCAGCGTTTCTGAATGTCGGCTGTCCTGCAGTTCAGCTGTTGCCAGACTTGGGAAAGTTGAAGGCATTTCTCTCTAGCTTTATAGGCATTATAAAATGCATATTAATCAAAATAGATTGTCAGCAATATTTCCGAACACTTACTTCTCCAGAACAATTGATTACTTGCAAAATACTGGCACGTACAAGTCGGCAGTTAGGTGCGGAAATAAATCTGAATTTGGGAGCAGGTTATCTGAAGTTTTTTTTAATATAAAATAAACGTTGCAAGATGTTCAGGTCTCCTTAAAATAGCTGAAGCTTAAATAGTCGTACGTTTGACGAAGAGAGAGTATGGAACAAGAAACCCCTTTCTCTCCCCAAATATGCCCTTCACCCTACCCACCAGGTGTCCTGAGGAACAGTTCTGCTCAGCTAAAACTTTTTCCCATTCCAACTCAGTGCTTGCAATGCTCATTGGTTTGGCAGGAGATGAATACTTCTGTCAAAGTAGGATTTTCACACCGCATGGACACCCAAAGTACATGATTGTCCAGCACCTGGCAACAATAGAGGGGCATCTAACGCAATGCCCATGTCCTCGCTCCTACCTCTGTCCACCCAGGTTAACTGTTCGAGGCGTTAAGTGGAATGTCACATTATGAGAACAGGGCATTTAACCCAACTGATCCATGTTAGTGTTTGCTCTCCACACGCGCCTCCACTTCTCATAATCCCCTCTATTCCCTTCTGCCTAAGGTATGCATTGAATTCCATCCTAAAAATACATGATCCTTTTTTGCTTCAACCACAGCTTCCATCGATAAGCTCCACGTTCTCACCACCCTCTGTGTAAAGAAGGTTCTCCTAAGACTCCCTTTTAGATCTGCTACCCACTGGCCTACATTTATGCCCCCTCCTTTGGGCTTGCTGTTTAATTACCTTTTGCGTCAAGAAATCAGATGGACCTCCCTGAAACACTCCTAGGTTTCCATTCATCGCTTGCATTTGGGGCTCTGCCTTAACTCAGTTCATATTAAGACCTCAATGTGAATTAAAAAAAACACAGAACAAGTTGCGAATGAAATGCCATCTGGTGGATTGGTTTCCTTGCCAGACAGTCCAATGAAATCGATGAGGCAGTCAGACACGGTTATTACGAGAGCGGTGAAAGCTATGCAGATGCCTGTCAAATATGAATAAACCAATAAATTAAAAATTACACACCTCTGTCTGGGAAAGGTTCAGCAATAAATCACCCCGTGCTGCCGTTGCAAAAAATAAAATAAATAAAATCAACCACATGCAACACGCCAAAAAAACACTTTTACACAGTCAGTACTCTACATCCAATTTAATACATTGTAATCCATACATTTTATGAACTGTTCATTGCTTGGCATTTATTTGTGGTTAACGTATTAGAGCCTTTTACTCATAGTAAAATGATGGCAAAACCTTTGTATTGATATTAATACAGCATGCATCAATAAAGAGGTTGGGTTTATTATTCAGTCCAACTCAATAGGGATTAAGTTTGCAATGAGAAATTCCAGGGCAGGGGAAAGATTTGCAGTCAACTGCTTCATTTGATGCGTACATAATGGCTTAGAGCAAATGTAATTACTAAAGTGAGAGGAAATGTAATATTATTGAGGTTTACAGAGTGTTGGAATCAAACCTCACACAGCCATCTCTAAACCCATGTGCATTCCTGGAATTGCACAGCTAACAGTTTTGGAAAATCCAGTTACATTTCAGCTCAAGATTTATCATTACGTTCCAAGGCAACCTCAGCGCTGAGCAATGGTGTGTTGAGTGTGCATATCATTGAGGGCAAAAGTTGCACCCTTGGGAACAGCTAAGCAAAGACATTAAGAGGCTGTTCGCTTGACTGTAAATATAAAAATCCTTGTTTCGATATAGCGCCCACACAATACAGTCAACCCACTTTACAGTATTTTCTGGTGAAGCGCTTTGAAACGTCTTAATGACGTCATAAGGCGTTATATCCAATGTAAGAATTGGTAAGTTTATTCCAATAATATATCCTTTTACTTTCTGTGATGGTGGGAAGAGGCCAGGTTATTGACAGCACGATGATGTAAGCCACGTGATTATATAAGCCAGAGTTTACTATCAGGAGTTCTCTGTATATTCTGTGGAATCAATAATATTTCATTTTGAACACAGTGTTCAGTTATGTGAGGCGGTTGCAGATGGATTATGAAAAAAGATTCTTTCAAAATTAGTCAGTTAATAAAGCCGGAATTCATACTTCACATTTCAAAGCAAAACAACAAAAAAAAATGTTTCTTTCTATAATGGGGATTTAACAACATTTGGAGTCGTCCATTAAAGTGCACTATTAACTTTCTGGTGGGTTATATCAAAACAATGTGCATCAGGAAGATTAAAGATTTAATAATACCACAGATTTATTTTATTTACTCCTACCTCGTGGAAAAAAAAAGTTAGCAATTTAATTCCAATATTGTTTCCCTCCCCCACCACCCCAGAGATAACTGTGGTTACCTCAGCAACTTGGAAGTTGGAGCAAGGAGGAAAGCAAGACCGGAATACAAACTCCTCGCTTAAGCATAGAGGGAAGCAGGTGAACTGGAGCTGATGTGGTGCTGAATTAAAGTCTCTCACTAGCAAAAGTATTAGTGTTGGCAATCAAATCCTTCTGTGGCAACTCTGGGATGCAAGGAAGAAAGGAACAGTAGAAAAATACCATTTCACCCCACATGACGATAATTTCGGAAGCATCAAGTCAATGGAGCAAGAGGACACAGGTTTAGATTTGACAAAAGGGCAGTTTCAAGATGGGAACGTTTTCTTTACCCGGAGCGTAAAGACTGGAACAGGCTGTTAGGAAGCTATTAATCCCACCAGGTAATCTTCTGTGGTGGTGTCACATCAGTACCTTCCAGACTCCCTAAAATAAGGTTCTTTTTCCCCCCACTCCCATAAAAAAAATTACCATTTCAAAATTACCATTTCGATGCTTCAATCGGAAAATGATCAGATTGGAGCAAATTAGAGAGAAAAAACAAACTGAATATTTTCGGAGGATGAGGCAAACGTTTGACAATCAAATATTGATGCGCAAAGTCTACGTTGGACTTTCAAGCAGAAGAAAAATTATAAGATTGTTCCATGCAGCACTAACTGCGTAAAAGAACAAGAACAACATTTGCATTCAATTTGCTTCATGCAGGGGGAGCATCCCAAAGCCGCCCACTTGCCACATCAAGCAAACTTTTATCTCACACAATCATTGTTGCGGCCTCACCAAATAAATAGGCTACTTTCCCCCGGTGTAGGAGAAGGCTGAACTACTTCTCTAAAATGGGCTGGTTCTAATATCAGGTTTTGCTCCTGGCATTATAGAGCGATGTGACTGGCTTGATTTTATACAATTTGATCCACAGCAAATTGAATTAAAGCCTTCCCCTCAGAAAAAAAGTCACCCAATTTCTGCTCATTCACATACAGAGAGTACTGGGTTTCTGCTCTTTAATGTTATTAACAGTAAAAACCTTGTCGCAAGTTCAACTCTTTAACATTAAAATTAATAATTATTTATATCCAAATGCTTCCAATTATTTATATCCCAGTCCCTTCGCCTCGCCCCCCTCCCTTGCCTCCTTCAAGGCCCCATCTCAAGACCCTCCTCTTCGACGACACCTTGGGTCACCCTCTTCCCCATCTAAATAGTTGTAGCTTTTTTTCAATAAATAATCCTGGTTTTGAAATGTTTAGCAATTTAAATAGTTTAAGATTACATGCCCGCTTGTCAATGACCAATCAGTTTGCTTCAAGGTTAGCATTTTCCACTGTGTTTCCTCTTGTCCAATTTTGCCTTTCAGCCTCCTTGCCTTTTTTTTTAATAGTGATGAAGGTTTTAAGTTAGAAATAACAGCTCATGACATAGAATGCTATAGCACTCAAATAGTTTATTCAACCTAGATTATTCTCCGCAACCATACCTTCCTATTCCCTTCTCCCTCCTTTAGATTGAAGACTTTGGACCTTTAAACAAGTGCCTGGACTTTGCTATCTTCAAAGTGTTAATAATTTTGCAGTTCCGGTGCAGAGAACAAGAGCGTGCCCAGGACGTGGAATCACAGTCACTTTGCTTCTTACTGAAATTCCTGGATGAAACAATCTGCATCATGTCCTATTTTCTGGGGCAGTCAGTTTTTGACAGGAACCTCATTACTAACCAAATTACTGTGTGGACAGGGAATAATCTCTTGCATCTCACATTGGGTGTGCATGAAACAAAAACAAACAACTAATTTGCCAAGCTCCGTTTTCAGCTGACTTAAACCATCAGTGGCAAAAACGCAGGGGATGGGAACTTAAAAATAACCTATATAACAACAAACCTGCAGGAAATACCGCTGCAATTGCTTTCACTTGACGTAAATTGAACCTGGCACCATCATTGGCCAGTATCAACTGCCCTTCCTGGGAAATGGCGTCAGGCACAGTGGGATTGAGTAACTGGGCTACAATTAAAATCAACCCAAGTCCATCATTACAATTTGATTAAAGTCACAGTGGAGCTGAATTCATATTTGGTATTAACCTCACTGCAATCATGACACGAACAGCAATGGTTCGAGTTCAGGAATATGTTCATTCAGCAGTATTTATGCAATCCACGGCAATATCCCTTAATCCCACTGAACTCAAAGGGAACTATTTAAATTCTGACTATAATATTTCACCTACAAAATAGTTACTGCACTTTACAGCATATTGTGTCAAGTGGTTTGAGGCATCCTCCCAATATGAAACGTACCATACCAAATGCAAGGATTATTTTTATATATTATTAATTATTTACATCCCAAAGTTTCCAAGTATTTATATCCCAGCCCCTTCGCCTTGTTCCCTCCTTCGCCTCCTTTAAGGAGCGTCTCAAGGCCCTCTGCTTCGACCGTGCCTTCGGTCACCCTCCTAACCCTGCCCTCCCTGACCTCTACCCCTCCTGATCCCAACCCCTAGCTCGGGTCATAATCCTCGACTGTCCAGTGTTTTGGGACATCCTTCCGACACGAAAGGCGCTTTACAAATGTAATTTGTGGTTGTCTCCGGCTATATTGAGGAACCAGAAGAGAACCAACCACATACACACATTTTCCACTGTATGCTTATCAGAACAGACCAGATGAAAGTTGTCTCGATCCCCATCCACATTACCGCACTGACGAGTTCACAGTTCCTCCCTTCAGCAAGACAAGCTCCAGCAGGGCGACGGCAAACATTGCTTTTTAATCACCCATTACTCAGACAGATATCTTGCCGTTCCTGCTACCATTTTGTGCTGACGGACAAAGGGAAACAGTGGCCCCAGGGTAGAAAGTGCGGTCGGTGGATATTTTAAAAACATACATATCAATAAAAATGCCATCGCACACAAATAAAAATCAGCAGTATGTTCATTACAACCCACAGGCAAAATAAACCACTGGACACATGCTTTCCTCATCGCGTTTTGCTTGCAAAATATACAGTCAATTCACTTTGTGAAGCGCTTTGAGACGTCTCGAAGATAAGGCGCAAGGATAAATGCAATAAATGCAAGGATTATTATTATTAGCGAAGTGACTTTGCATCCACCCGATAGTCAAACATTTGACAGACCAAAGTGAGGTCACATTACAATCCATTTTAACCAAAGTTAATAAGCAAACTGCTTTGAAGAGTCAGCGGGCAAGTAAAACCAAGGGAGAGAGGCTTTTTTTTAAGCCTGTCTGCTTTCCCCACTTGCATCTGAAGAGGATAGCTGTAAGGCTAATCCTAATTCACTGAAAATACGTGAGCTGAGGCGTTAGATCAAAAAACAATCTTCAGAAAATCCTTAGTGAAAGGTTTGGAGGACAAACCAGACTAACGTTGCTGCAATGCACCTGCTAATCAGAGAGAGAAATAAAAAAAAAAACAACTTGCATTTAAACAACACCCTTAAAGCGCTTAACAGTGGCGGAGCTTGACGGCAAGATGTCGATTGATTGACGGATAAAAAAAAATAACTCTGGAATTATTTCGCTCTATCCTTCGCCAGCCTGCAATCTGAAGACTGCCAAAGAGTGGGGGGGAGTAAGGTGAACGGATTGAGGCAGAGAATTCCAGAGCTTTGTCTGTCAATCAAATGGTCCATTGGCTGGAAACGTCTACCAGGTTTTCGCTCCCAAGGTTCTACACACAACCCAATTATATTTTCCCACAGCTATAGCTATGCTCTCGTCACAAAGGCAATTTTGAAGCGGCCATACATAAAGTTAAGACTCCAATTACGTAATTTTCGTGGATGAGAGCAAAATCATCTGGGGAAAAGGCCTATCTTCCACAGTAAATACTCTCGATGCTAATCAGGAAGAAAAGGCAATGTGCTTTTCAGATATATATTATGAAATCGATCATTTATTTTTAAAGATGCACATACGCATTAATATGCATTAAAGCATACAAACTGCATACAAAACTCAATAGCTGCACTGAAATCATCAGTAGATTTCTATCAGCCCTCGCTCTCTGTGCCGGGTATCAAGTAAGATAGGTGCTGAGTTTCACAACTCTCTGACAGGTGAGACAATATACCAGGAGCCACATGCAAAAGTCTGCAATGGTCTTGCACTGAGGTTGTGGCACTTTGTCTCCCTTGCCAAACTGCACCCAGGGTTGTGCAGGATGTACCAAATACACAGCCACTACACTCTATGACGATGCGATAAGACGTGGTTTCTATTGCAATGATAACTAATAATAATTATTATTATTACTACAACCTTTGCCTCTTCCGTGCTTTCAAACATGGAAACACTTAGAAAGCCCTAAAGAATCTGTATCTGCTCTCATTCTATGAATAAAATTTGCACAGTGTTCCATTGCTGATTTTTAATTAAAAAAAGTTAACGTCAAGCACATTGTAGATTGCCAAGTCTTATCATATTTTAATTGTGCATCCTCAAGTTTCTGCTACACAAGGGCTGATTTTCACTCTGATAAGTTGTCTCGCCATCGTTACTGCAGCCTTTTTTTTGTTTCATACTGTTCTGTGTGTAAGTAACCTCTTCCTGGTTCATATAGAGAATAAGTATCTACCGTTGTAAGGGCCTATTTATCAAGCTACTGCATTATCCTTTTCATTGTCACAAACATTATCCTATTTTGTGTTACGGAGCCTCAGGTGCTAATATGTGAAGTATTACCAGATTTTGATGAGAACATCATTTAAATCCTAAACCAACAGATGTGTACACAACCCGGGTACCACATAGATGTATCGAGGCTCGTAAGAGAGGATTAATGATCATTTCCGTCCAATGGTTCCCAGCAGCAAAAGGACAGATATGAATATAATAATACTCACGCTTGATATAGCACTCGATCACGTTGTTGATACGCCTCAAAGTGCTTCACAGGACACACTGTAAAGTGGATTGACTATGGATTTTGCGGGTGAAATATGCAGCAGAACCCAAACATGAGCTCAGACCCCCAAATTAGATCAACTCAGCAAAACTTGGTCATGTCGAAATGCGACTTGGATTTTACTGAAAAACTTTAAACAGTAGGTAGTCACAGCAGACGTGCGAAAGAATGCATTGGACAGCTTTTTCTAAAATAAAATTTGCATTAAACCATTTGCATCCTCGAGATTTTGTCTTAATAAAAGTGCAAATACAAATTTGGTTTTACATTTAGCTTGTCCAATTATTTTCCCACCTCCGGTAATACATATTCATTCTCCTGGTCTGGGACGTGGGTGGGGGGGGGGGAGGTTGGTTCCCAGGGTGCTTGTTGCCCCCCAATTAGCCCTTGCATGCGTCTTGGACGTGAGACAATCTTTCAGTGTTGAATATACCACTCCAGTTCATTCAGTAGGTTTGAGGTATGTAATTATATACACGAGAGGAATTTCATTCCAAAAGCAATTTGCTTAATAGATAATTGGGTTGAAAAACGCAACTTGCTTGCAAGAGGAGTTATCTTTACAATATAGTGCAAGGAAGAGCAATTATTTTCCAGATAAATACAACAACACATCCAACTTCCTTGACTGTAAATTTTTGGAGGGGCTGAATGAATCTCACAATTAGCAGCCAATTCATTTTGGGAACAGCTTTGACACTTTGGATAAACTATACGTTTTCCTCATATTTTCCCAAAGCAAGTCATAAATCAAGAGCTTTCAAAGGTTTTCCAGCTGCTTTGGTGATGCATCTGCTTCATTGTTTTACGTAAACTCATGACAGGATCTTTGGCCGCATTTTTAAATCACTAATGAATCTTCACCGTGCTACAATTCATCGAGGGAAGATTAAGTGCGTGCATATTTTCCTATAATGCCACAAAATTCCGATAATAATGGTATTTAAATGTAAATGACCATCTTAAATGTTAATTTCAGTTGCATCCAGGGAGGTGTCATTTGACATTTCAGAAAAGAAACTCACATTCCCCGTCCTGATAGTTTACAAATTAACATTATTCGAGCTTGTTAATAGGGTTGGGGAAGATAGCATATTCATCTGTTCCATTTCTCCCTAGAACGCACTTTGTATCAGGTCACCCAATGAGAAAGTTTAGCCATTTCTTACATCTAATAGATCCACCTGCTCTCTTGGAGTCTGGGATACCATCATTCTCACATCAGGGCATCAAAACCAGCAAGACATTGCAAATGCAGAGTTGAGTATCCTCAATTGGGACACAAGTCCAATATACACTGATGAATGCCAACCAACCAAATGTGACTGTCCTCCAAATGAGTCTTTTGCAGATCAGAGATTTTGACAAGCATAAAAGTCAAGCAGCTCTCAGGAAAAAGCCCAATTTCCACCTTATCTTACCTTGCCCTATCGGTCGAACCAGAATGTTCAACCATTTCCTTCCTTAGGTCTTCCCATGGGTACTTGCACACATTAAATAGAAGTTTTATGTTTTTTTAAAAAATCAAGTTTCTGGGGTGAACACTCTCCGTTGAAAATACTTTCCACTCCCGAGATGTTATTTTCCTTCAAGTAATTCCGCTGACTGAATTAGTTCTTTGAGAGACGTCTCTAGAGAGTGCCTAGAGAGGTAAACTGTAGTTGAGGAGCCAGGGGTTTGAATTTCCCCAGGGCAGAGTATAGACAAGTTATTGCCAATTGTGCCAGCTGCAAACCCACTGCCACATACAATTGAGTTTTCCTCTCTTGAGTGGTCTAATGTAGCTCATTACAGAGAAGATTTTTGTTACCCATTTAATCTTGGTTAACCTTTTCACTCACAAAAATATACAGTCAATTCACTTTACAGTACATACAGTGAAGCACTTTGAGACATCTCAAAGATGTGATAATACACAAACGCAAGATTATTATCATTATTATGTTGTTATTGCTCAAAAGTCAGTAATAACATTAGACGTGGGGCAACTTCAGCTTGTATTGTTTTTAAAAAAATTAACACCAAACATTTGTTCAAAATGTGAACTTTTTTACATTTTCTTCTCCGTTTGCCATTAGAGACAGTGACCAGCCATCCCCTGAAAATTTACTTGCGTTTGTAAAAGAAAAAGTCAACCTGGTTTCTGGTAAGTGGATAGAGGGCAATAGGAAAGATAGGAACAGTTAAAAAATCGCCAAGTTCTCAAAGGCTCTAATGTTGCACGAAAGCCATATTTAGTCTCATATAACCTTTTGGGTTATGGGTTTGAATGAGCAACTTAGGTGGAAAGCAAAAAAATATGTAAATGGGTGAATTGCTTTTCTCCCCTCTCCTACGTTCTTTTCAACCAACCTTTCAAATTCAAAATATGAACCACCTCAACAGGTCTGGAAAATAAAAATGTCAGGCTGTTTATGTCGGCGATCAAGCAGATAGCAACTCAAGTGTGGACGCGGTGAATTGTAAAATAGCACACAAAAAGTCATCAGATCGAGATGACTTTTATATATTTAAAGCGTACGTGGCCCCACATAATTTCAATTGATGAAACGTGAATAGCCATCCTTAAAGATGATTCGACAGAAGCCAGCTCTGGCAGAAGGAAGGTTGGGTCAGACAAGATATTAGAAAGGTCCTCAGAATGTTCTTATCTGAACTTGGCCCTAAAATGGTTGAAAACCAAAGTCAACACAGGTCCCAGATCCCAGACTGCCCACATTAAGCTACCATCACATATATGCAGCACTGAGCAAGAGCAGCCAAGAGCACCGTTAATGCTAAATAAAACATGAAGTGAATGCAGGATACAAGTTCAATTTTAAATCCAAAATCTGCTGCAGGACTATAAGTATTTTGTGTTTAAGCCCCAGACCCACAGCCTTGTGACACTTTGCCATTTCTATATTTAAAATAAAAAATGCAGCTTCTGAAAAACTCACTCAATTTGCAGGCACCTCCAGGATTCAGCCACAGTTCTGGATCTTCCGCGATTTTATAACTTTGAGTTCTGGGAGCTGAGGGAATAAAACTATCAGAGGTTTTCTCCAATTGGCTTTGCAAAAGTGCAGTGACTGTATTGGGCAGTAATTACAGATGGTGCCTGACACTTGAATGTTGTCCAATCTTTGATCGGATTCTTTGCTAAGTTGCTTGATGTGTGCGCAGCAAAGCTTTGGATGCAACTCACACCAATCACGCTCATCTTGCAAGGATTACTATATTATTATCTTCCCTGCAACCATGTTCACCCACCCGCCACCATTTTCCTTAACTTTGGTCAAATGACTTCACAAGAATGCCAAGCAACAAAGACATCCTTGCAACCCCTTGATCAATGGATTGCTCAATGAATCACTTGCTAAGCAGAAACAAGCCTTAGGTTTCCACCATGATTGAAACTGCTTCATGGTCAACAATGGCACTTAATCAATGGATAAAGATCAATGGATAAAGGGGCCTATTATTTCTTAATTATAAAAAGGAGCTGCATTAGTTAGCTGGTATCCCCCCACAGTTATATGCTCAAATACCTCATCATGGTTTTGATATTCTGATACGCAAACTTGTTTCAACATTGTTTTAGCAGCAGAGCCAGAGCTCATTAAAAATCCTTGCATTTGTTGATTGTCTCTGTCTTTGAAAGGTACATTTAAATTGGGTTCCATTCCATTAACTTCAGTACTCATTGCAATTCCTTTTTTTTAAAAAAATTTTTTCCCTCCAGCATCCTAAATATCTCCTTCTTATTGTTCGGCTATATTCAGAAACCTTCGTCTATTGTGTCACTTCCACAGAAACTGTATAGTTTAGTAAATAGCTACTATCCATCTCAGTCACAGCAGCCATCGCCTGCACTCTCTCTTTCTCTTATCCCTCAAATAAATGACAGGACTTGCATCTTATGTGACGTTCTTTTGTTCTAATTCCCCTATGCCTTCCATGGCAGAGCCACACATCTCCAAAGTTGAAACAAGCACAAAACAAAGCACGTGTCTACTTCGACTCGAACGCGCGAGAAATCATCAACATGGAATGTACCACTCTCTAAAATTGGTGCAGTAAAGATTTCTATTCTCTCCCTCGATGTGAACTTCTGGGAGTTACGTATAACCAGTTACTAACTAACTGGAGAGGGAGGAATACGATAGTTAAGAAAAGTAGCATCTAATGCTTTGGCAATGGTAAGTTTCTGTATAAATCATGTGCGGTCTGAAGTCACACACTGAAACCTGGTTTATCTGAAGTTGTTGAAACTGGTCCTGAATTACATTTACTTGGTGGAGTGAGAAGGGAATAGACTCAAGTTGTAATTGAACAATAGATGGGATCTCTTGTCAGCACCTCGCTCAGGCCATCGTGGCCTGCCTCTAAACAACATGGTCTCTTGGAGAGAAACATACAGATATAGAGATGTGCTGTAACATTAGTCGTTAAAAGCCACAACTTGGTGATTGAACATCAGTTAGTGAAAAAGCCACAGGGAATCCTACTTCCATATCAAGTCTCAGTGCAGAAAGTCACAAGCAAAGCTTTTTACACATCAAATTTGCTGAACCGTTTTCTGAATTCCAAGATTACTTACCCAGAGCTGCATTTAATTGCAGCAACTCAATAGACTGTGTCGAGATGTGGCTTAGGAAAATGCACCTCAGGAATCCAAACCGACCCTAATTGCATAGCAGCTCATGTTCTCCCACTTCAATCTCTTTCAGCTGTCTCATTCAAGGTAATGTTGGTCCATCAGGATTGAAAGCAAGCAATCTATTGTCACTTTCTGATATGTTTAACTCCTTACCCCCACTGCCCAGGACAAGCGACGATCAAATAACTGAAGGCATAAATGAACAGAACAAGTCAATAACTAGTGAGGAAGATTAATCGGTGAACCACCCACCTCAGTAAAAGGTGGCGAGTTTTTAAAGTGACTCAACACATTTGTGTCCAGGGAAGGGCGACTGGTATATCCTGGGCAACCAGTTTCCCGTCATGTGACATGCCAACCCCCACCCCATATTCCTTATGAAGGACAGCCGTCAAGAAATACCGCAATTTAGACCCCGTGTGGCCTGAAAAAAAAATCTGATAGATTGGGGATTCTTAAGGAATCTCAGTCCTCGCTTACCACACCTGAAAACTTAGCAGTTCTACAAAGTCTCCATCTGTCCAGTGTCAGACTATCACTGCGCTTGACAGGCAGTGGAGAAAACATCTCTCTAAGTGATTGCTGTAGGGTCCGGAGGGCCGAATGAGGGTAGCCTCGCGAATGCCAGGGTTCAGGGTCTGTGAAGATCAAAGAGATGTAGCTTGGTTGTCAGTTCTCTGCCAGATTATGACTTGAGCAGCATCGCGGATCTGCTGGCACTTACACCAGACTTCACAGGTTATGTCAGGGATATAAGAGCAGGTTCAATGTCGCTTCGATATTCTACATCAACCAAAGAGTGTGCACAGAATACCAGTGACAAGGGTTCACACATCACTTCCCCTGTCTGTACAGCTATCCCAGACAGTGTCACGGCCTGAAACCCTTTGCCTTGCGCACAGAGATTTACATGTACTGTCTACCATCACTCCCTGAACCGGGTTGATGGAGCATGTTGTCTATGGAAACTCCAGATTCATTCAACGATGACCCTGCTCAATTCCTCCAAGTCTCTCTGTGTTCCTAGCAGCCACTGCAGACACGTTCACAGACTTGTGCTGCCACTATCCCCTCTAGCTATAGCTATATAGAGCGTGGCTTAAAAATAGCATTGCTTATAAAATCGCTTCCAACTCTTATCCCCCTTCACAAAAACAAGTTGCTCGTTACTTCTTCCTATACCAGGGCACCCTTCAAGTCTCCCAAATCGGACTCTGTATATATTGCATTGTCTTCCAATTACTCTAACATTTTGAATGCCAGTCTACGCAGATTGGTTATGCCAATTATCCCATTTGATAGCTCAGAAATAACACGTGTCCAGCCTGAAGTGATATATGCTTTCCAATCATTGGGAGTTTAAGACAACAGTCTTTCTTCTTTAGCATTTACTTTTCGCCCACAAAATATACAGTTAATTCACTTTACAGTATATTCTGTGAAGCGCTTTGAGACGTCTCGAAAACGTGATAAGGTGCCGTATCAAATGCAAGGATTATTATTATTATTTATTAATTTGCAACCTATCTTCAGCAACAACAACAACACAAGATTCCATTTATTGAGCGCCTTTCACGTCGGGAGGACGTCCCAAGGCGCTGGAGGACGTCCCAAGGCAAACAAGAGAGCTCCCGGCTCAGATACTTGGAGCTCACACAGCACTAGCTGTGTATATACATATATATATATACACCCCACCCCCCCTCCCTGGCAGGGCCAAGTAGCACTTTGAACCTCCTTTCATTATGAGATCGACTTCTGTCACGAAATAGTCAACACTGCGGCAAATGCACACATGTGCACAGGAGCTTGACAAAGCTTTCAGCACCCATGTCAGTTGGGAGTGCTTCTCCTCCAATCATTATCCCATTGTGCTTTGAGACATCCTCACACCGTCAAAGGCATCATATAAATGTAAATTACATTGCCTTGTTTATTGTGTTTTTCTCCTCTGCCTCCCCCCGTCCTTTCTTTTGAACCATCACTAACAGAATCGTAACCGTCCACAGCACAGAAAGAGCTTTGCAGTCAAACATCTTTCGGGTGAGATGTTAAACTGAACTCTCATCTGTTGCCCGTTCAGGGTGGACGTTAAAGGAAAGGGAGTTTCTCCCAATCTCCTGGCTATAAATCACCTATAGTCAGTCAGAATTACTTTCTTTTGCGGGGTGGAGGGGGTGTTGGAGGGAGGAGATAGAGGTTTGCTAACTTGTTCCATCACTGTTAAAACTCTAGATTAGTTGGGACTGAAGAATGACGGAAAAGGTGAGGAGCGACTTGCCTGTGAGAGTATGAAAAAAGTGTAACACGTTCGATATTTGCAGCGCAGGTTTTTCGCGCTACAGTCCACCAGCAAACAGCAGAAATTCAGTGAAACCTTTTTGTCCAGTATTAGTGCTCCCTCTAGTGACTGCAGCAAACACTTACCATTCAAGCTTTAGTGAGAAATTCAAAGGTACTCAAAGCTAGCGAGACAGATAACGAACAAAGAGATCATTTTGCAGCAATACACAAACCAATCTTATGGGTGTTGAATATGAAGAGCACGCAAATCTTTGCATCTCCTACGTCAAGAAAAGTAACATTCAGCCTACATGCATGATAAAGCAATCAACATCCTAGCAAATTTATATATATATATAAATATAAATATATATATATATATATAGAAGCTACCTATCGTCTCTCATGCTCCAGGCATATGATGGAAGTTACAATTGTCATTTGGTAATGGATCCGCGTATCAATAAATGTCAGAATAATACAACGCACCACAGTATAATATAGAATATAAAAAGTTGTGAATGTCATTCTCTTCTGACGTCAACCACTTGTGGCAGGGGCTGGATTTACTGTCGCAGGACCTCAAGGGATAAATCGCGTTACTGATCATCGGAGCCTTGCAACTCATAGACTTTGCTATAATAATAATGATCCTTACGCTTGACAAGGGTCCGCTTCACATTGGGAGGGCATCTCAAAGCGCTTCACAGGATTTACTCTAAAGTGTAGTGACTGTGTGTTTTGTAGGCAGTGCGACCTCCTTGTTCTGTGAAAGATTATTGTCACCTCTTAAGCGGTAAGACCTAGCATACGTCACCTTTCACTAGAAGCCTGCACTGCCTAGTAAGTGCTCTAAATAGCTGGACAGAACATTCCAGCGCCTTGGGATGCCCTCCCGACGCGAAAGGCACTGCACATAATTGCAATTTGTTGTCGTTGTTGTTGCCCTGGACCTTAACAAGTGGCTGAGGGGCAGAATCAGCTCCACAGTCGGTGAAGCACAACAGTGAGCTTCGCTGCAGATACGGGCAAGCCAAGAAGTGTTTGACAAAAACACTTGATCTCAATAGACCTTCGGAAATAAACATCGGTATCCGCCATTCACAGGTTCAAGTTCTGTGACAACCTTCCAAAGCTGAAGAAATTGCCCAGAGACTAGATGCAAAATGAAGGGTTTACACACGCTCATATTTATTGCCTACAAGCTCGATAATGAAGGCACTTCAATTTAAACATAATCCTCTTGATAGATATTCTAACAAAAGGAGAGCTCTTTAAAGTTCTAGTAAATGGGGATCAAGTTTCCACATTGAAGGCTAAATTCCAGGCTTTCCGTTCCTATTAAAGCTTTTGTGAGACGCAGGCACACATTTCGACAGACAACATTTTGTCGCGAGGCTGCACTTTGATATTTCTAACTCCCCCAAGTTGGCACACGTTTTATCGTCACACCGAACGCGTGCGCGAAATCATTACAATAATCCTTGCATTTGACACGGTGGCTCAATTACATTGTCGAAACTTCTCGATGCAATTCACAGGACTTACTCCAAAGAGTAGTAATTGCGTACTTGTCGGCAAACATGGCAGCCAATTTGCACGCGGGAAGTTCCTACAAAACAGCCACAAACTGATTGTTGGCCAAGACACTGGAGGAAATTCCATTCTTTTTTTCCCCCCGACTGTGCCATGGAACCTCTAACATCCAATGGAACAGACCATTCTTTTTGCCAATTTGCCCTCTGCTCTCCCCAAGTCCGCATAATAATGTTAATAATAATAAACCTTGCATTTGATATAGCACCTTATCACATCGCTGAGACATCTCAAAGTGTCTCACAGAATATGGTGTAAAGTGTAGTGACTGTGTATTTTGTGGGCTAAAAGGGGCTGCCAATTGTGCACAGCAGTGTCCCACAAACAGTCGTGGATTGAATGACCAAATATTTGGGTGGGGGGGGGGGGGGTGGGGGAAGAGATTATTATTTATTACCCCCGGAAAGCGATCCGCCAATCGACTAACAACTTACAGTCAGAGTAGTGTCAGTTCAAACCGATGAGCTATTTCACACGCTGAGCCATATGTTGAGCATTTTCCGTTGGTTTCCTGATTTGTACGTTTCAGCTTAGAATGATGTGCCCTGTACGCTGCAACTTTAATATCATTTGCCTGTCACCCATCTTCTTTACGAGTATCATACACAATTGACTTTTATGAAATGTTCCGTGTGGCGTTATACGTGTCGCGAACACCCCGGGATCGAAGGACTGCATTAAATTTCCAACGTTGCCAGGATTCTCGCGACATATTGATGCCAATTGTGATTGATAAGCAGTTTTTTTTTCATAAAAAAAAATCCCGCAAGGAAAAAAAAACCCAGAATAACTCAACATCCCATTGATCGGCTCATAATTTATAAAAACTGAATTGTTTCGAAGCAACATCTCATAACCATTCACTCCCGTTGAGTGACATAAAGAATGTCAATAAATGCAAACTTCATCTTGGCGGATTCAAATCGCATTACCCTGCTGGAAACTACTTTTTGAGTTGTTTTTTTTTTGAGTTTATTAAGATATTTACATTTAGATTTAGCGTCTACGCGAAGGGAAGATTGGAGGGGGCGGGGGTGGGGGGTGAAAAACCGCAGCACTCCGCGAAAATGGTTGCTGCGCGGTCTGAGCATAGAAGACCTGTGTGACTTCCCACCTCCACCGGACGGTGACAAGTGTTCGACAGTATTCTAATGCACATTGCTACACTGAACCTCACCGGGTCTCTCACCCGATCATCTGTCTGGCAGTATTTGCCATCGCCTTCTTTTCATCGGGGCTCAGCGTCTGCTTCAACTTGGATCAATATCGATTCCTGAGCCAAGATGATTGCTTTGCAAGTTGACCTGACAAAAGCATTGGATCGAAGAGCAGCACTTTTTAACCGTAGCACATTTAACTACTGCAAATTGCCTTGCTCTTGCTCCAAGATGCCATCGGAGAAGTCTAAATACTGCACTCCTGAGCTGTTAGATGCAGTTTAGTTCCTTTTACCCTCTACCCACAGCATCGAGGTAGTCAGTGCTGAGTAAAGAGGTGACGTCTTCCCTAGAACACCTTGTCCTAGGATTAAATTCACCTCCGGTCCAAAAGGAGGTCTGCTCTTGACAAAGAATGATCACCCCGGAGCGAGTTTGACAGACATTGATTGTGCTGAGTGTTCTTGGTAGGCTGAAGCCTTTAGCTTTGAGTTAGGATTGACCTGCAAGTTAACTTTTTTTTTCCGCAAGGTGGCTTCCACCCAATTACCAAAGGAAACCTTTGAGCTTCCAGTCATGGAGGCAGTGCAGCCTTCCATTGCATAGATCAATTACTGTCTCATGGTTTTCTCCCTTCATCCCCTCTCAACTCCCACCCTCAGCGCCAGAGCTTTGGGACTTCCTCCCGACATGAAGGCTCCAATCTATGTGTGTATTGTATAACTGTATCGTAAATTTCTCACACCAAAGTACGGCGAGTGTCTTAAGAGTTGCTTATCACTTGGTTGTTGGCTATGTACGTAGAGATTCTGAAATAAACTTCAACAGCACTTTTGGCAAGTCAAGCTGCCAATCTTTTATAGACCTTCGGACATTTAAAATAACACGTACATTAATATAAACGCGTTTGCCTGCACCTCGCTCTCTGCAAGATGATAAATACGTACATGGCACAGTCCATAATGCAGCTCAAGGATTTATTTTGCTTCAAAGCAATCCGAGTAGTTCAGCTCCAAACTCAGCCAGTAAAGGCAAGTGAAGCAGGCAAGTAACAGAACTGTTTGTTATCTGGGGAAGAGTGGGTGGAGGGGGTGGGTTGGGTGGTGAGGTTGGTGAGGAGGGGGAGAGAGGGAGGCAATCTACAGATAAAATGGCTCAGGGATCTGCTAAAAACTTACTCATCCCGTTATACAGATTTTCAGCTTAATTACACCTCACATATAAAACTGGGTGGCTCCGTTTTTTTAAAAAAAAACGACCGACATGTAAATAAATGCATGCAGAGATAAAAACATCAATTACTGAAAACACAAGAGATATTACCGTACGAAATGTTGAAAGACAGTACACAAAACATCGGAATGGAACAGTCAAAGGAAACATTTCTTTCCAGCAACCTAGCACCTCCATCTTTAAAGTGTGACAATTCTTCTGCACGTATAAAAGTCTCAAAAGCTAAATCGTGGAAGGTTTATTATACTGCATCACACCAACTATTTTGTTAACTGATATACAAGTGGGAGAGAGGAGAGAGACTAAAAGGGTCGGGGGGGAGGGGGTGTGTTGTTGAGAAAGAGAGAAAGCAATTGAGAGAAATATAGTGTGAACAGCTGGAATCCCAGGCTGGGCTAGAGATTCAAGTCTTCATCTTTTTCCAGTCTTTTCGTCCAGATGTTTCTGGAGCTGCATCTGCTCTCCTCTTCTGTACCTAGTAAGTGACGAGCAAAATCAAGTTAAAGATGGAAATTGGTCAACCGTCTAAAAATATCCCCATAAAACAAAAAATTACTCGTGCAAACCAGAATTATTATTATTAATCTCAAGCCGAATTTTAACTTGCATCGTGTGAAAGATATTGATCTTGAATACACTGGCATTCTCAATGCAATATGAAATATTAATTGCAATGAATAAATATACCAGTGCTGAAATTTGCCAGTGCAGATGTATATCATTTTCAGTAACACTCCTCGTGTCTGCATCCCTTTAAGAAGTATTTAACTTTCTTAAAAAATGATGATCGATGTTAAAATCCACGGTTGTTTCTTGCGTATACATTTCCTTTTCAAACGGCGAAGGCTGATGATAAAGAACAGTGCCTTGGAGAGTTGCTGAGCCAGATGGCGTGTGGGTAGCGGAATTAACATCAGCAGCAAGTCATTAACACAAGGTGCTTCAGCTGAACAGCAGGAGTGCTTCCCCCTCACAGAGTTTGTTACTGCAAAAGGAGAGGCACACAGGCCTTGCTGCAGAGAGCAGGGCTCAAGGTGACTGTCAACAAAGTGCCTTTCAAACATTTGGGGCCCATTTCTCAAAACTAAAAGCTCAAGGGAGAGCGGACGGGGTAACTCTCCTGTAATGCCTTGAGACGGGGGCTATCCCATTAACATGCATCTTCAGAGTGCGTTGGTTTAACTCAGAACACCACATGTCTCGAAGCATAATTTGGAGTTCCATTTATATCCCACAGGAGTGTATTTAAAACAGCAGACAGTAATGTTCAATCTCATTTACTACCCTGAAAACAATGCCATTCTCATTAACTATCTTCAAACCAATCCAATCTCTTTCCTTTTACTTTTAATATGCACCCTCTTTATTCTTGTTTAATCATATCGTTCTCTCCCATCCCTCCCTCCCTCCCTCCATGTTCCTTCAGAGAAAGCTGAATTCTTAAATACCGTTCCAGCTTTAGGCCCTCGTCGCTTC
Source organism: Callorhinchus milii (assembly GCF_018977255.1). Classification (NCBI taxonomy): domain Eukaryota; kingdom Metazoa; phylum Chordata; class Chondrichthyes; order Chimaeriformes; family Callorhinchidae; genus Callorhinchus; species Callorhinchus milii. The sequence goes on along the minus strand of NW_024704756.1, from coordinate 14,394,830 downwards.
TTCTCAGCTCGTTCCTTCTCCTCGATTTCTGAGTTCTCTTTCTCGATCAGCGATATCAAGGTGTTGCACCGCCTCTGGAGTTCCTGACGCAAAACAAAACGAGAAGTGAAGCTTCATTCATCAGTGACAGCATGCCAGACAGCAACTTCTGAAAGCAGACAAATTTGAAGGAGCGAGTCTGTTTGGCACGAGATAGTAATAACTCACAGGTCCCTACGATTGGCAAAAAGCAATGGAGTTGTCGCACCAATTGATTCTCCAATTACATCCGGTGTTTCCCATCACTGCACCAACCCAAGACTATTCCTTACGGCTAAACCTCTGCCAGCCAAACAGACCCCCAAATAAAATTGGTCACTCACTCACTTGGTCACTATTGCCAAAAGGATTTTTTTTCTAATTGACGCAAAGGAAGAGATTCTGTTGGCTGGTTGAACCACGAGACAATCCCATAAGAGTGAGGGATCTCTGCTGACCCATGTAGTTCTTCACCTTGTGAGATCTAAGCTGATTTTCCCACTTGGCTTCCCCCAGATACCGAGTTGCCAATTTCACCCAAGTCATTAGTCAGGTGCAGCCCAGAGTGGATATCCAGCCAACAGATGGCTTTCACCTCCACTGAACCTGAATGCCCTTCTCTCCCACAGCCAAAAACTGCCCAAAGTCACTCACTCAATTGAACAGATTTTCTAGAGATATTCGTGGCTACAAAGTGAAAGCAAGAATCGAAGGCAACATAAATTGCCAGAATCTGTTAAGATTTGACAAGTGTTTACATAACTTAATAGGAATTAAACCCAAATGAAACATAAAATAGAAAATCACAATGACAGATGTAGAAGATGAATAAACCAAATTTATCCAGGATCTTATGAAAGCTTTGAGATGATCAGAGATTGAGCTTCTGGCACCTAAAGTCGAACCTAGTACAGATTGAGATATTCTCTCTAAGGGCCCTTTGAAATCATAGAAACTAACAGCACAGAAGGTGGCTATTCAGCTCATCATATCTGTTCTGGCTCTTTTAAGCTGTGATCCTTTCAGTCCCATTTGCCTGTCCTTTCCTCATATCCCTGCAGTTTACTGTTTTTCAGAGAGAGAAATACAGTAAATCCCTGGTTTAGCAGGTGCCGGGTATCTGGAATGTGGACCTAGCCCAAAACAGATTTGTTTATTTATTTTTAATTCCACGAGCCAGGATTTGTCTACTCTTCCGCCATCACACTCTCTTAGCGCTCGCCCCGCCTCACCGAGCTTGCTGGCCTTCAGTGGAACTTGCGAGCAGAAAACAGCTCATATTTCGCCCACTAGTCACTTCAGTTTGCAGTATATTCTGTGAAGCACTTTTGAGCCACAGTAAGGCGTTTTATCAAATGCAAGGATTATTATTATTATTATCTGCTATCTTCTGCTCGCGGGATTCAAAGAATTACAATGCATTCCAGGTTTACCAGCAATGCACTCTAAGTAAAATAAACTGAGTATCTTAAGATCCGTAGAGTAAAACTACCTATTAAGTAGCATCAATCTGCAATCGCAATCAAGTTATGCCTAACCTCAAACAACTTGATGGACAATAGATGTCTGAAATATGCTTCAATATTCAGCATTAACATTTTGTAAACATGACAAGCATGGCAAATCAGTCCCATCGGATAAGTTGAATGTTGTCCTTATGTAACAAGTCTTAATCCAATAAATAGTCTGCTTTGATGGCCTGCAGTAAATTTGGCACAAATCTATAACTTATTCTACAGCTGCCATCCAATTTCATCAGGCTTCAAAACAAGTCAATATGTAAACAGATTAATAGGTTTCCCCAAAAGGAACGTGAAACTTCAATACAAGATTAATGTTGTGTTTAAAATCACATCAAGCATGTCAAAGCTACAGTTCTCAAATTGGCTACTTTGCAATTGTACCTAATGTTTGGTTTTACAATAACAATTTACATTCACAAGGCGCCTTTCCCGTCAGGAGGATGTCACAAAGTATTTGAAACAACTGACAGGGATTCCAAGCTGGTGTGGGGATTGGGGGAAGGGAGGGGAAAGGCGCTGAAGAAGGGAGGGGAAAGAAAGGTGGAAAGCCGCTGAGAAAGGGTGGCTGAAAGTACAGTCAAAGAGGTTCGTAAGAAGTGTTATGAAAGTTAAGAGGGAAGGGGCAAGACGGGGGGGGATGGGGGGGGCTTTGGGATGGTTGTTTTGCCCCTCAGTAGTGAGTTGGGGATTTTGGTTACCGTCAAGTCAGTTGAAGAGTCAGTCCTGAGGTAGCCACAAAGTGAGGTTCCATTATACACATATAATATAATACATATAAAAATTCAGCTAAAATCAAGTCTCCTCCACAAGAAAAGTTTGGTTCAAAAACGTTAAACCAGACGGCTCACTAATTCAGAAGCATTCTCATGATAAATCATTTGCGTACCATCGCGGTCCTGGATTTGATAAACCAGTCAAACCTAAACTGGGGTGCATTGCGGACGCACTGTCTCAGCTCCTCGTACACGTTTTCTTTATCGAAGCCCATTTTGTGCAGCATACAGATCAGAAAGCGATCCTCCTCTTCTGTGTAGTTCTTCCCCTTGTTAGTTCCATACTGGATTCGCAGCTGATGGAAGGGAGCTTTGTACCTCGCCATCTAAAGAGCAGTGAGAGAAGGGCACAGACAGGTAAGAGGGCTCAGAGAAGGTAAGAAACCACAGTTGGCGAATGAGCACAAGTCTGTTTGAGAGTCGGGTTGTCAGATTGCAAATAACAATCCAGAAATACTGTGAAATACTGAAAAGCATAACACGGAAAAAACACTGCAGATTGTTATTATTATGCTTGCTCTGTATCTACCACACTCTGGATGGGGCTTGAAACTGAGGCCCCGTCTGCCCTTTCAGGGTGGACATCAATGAACCCGTGGCAATATTCAGAAAAAGTGAGAGAGAAATAAAATCCTTCCCAGCTCGCTTCGCTTCATAGCTCTGTTTAGGACAATTTAACTACCACACTTGCTTATTGAACAGAGTCACCACACTTTAGATAGTCCAGTAATGCGCTTTGTGACGTTTTCACAACACGATAAGGTGACATATCAAAGATTATTATATTTTTAGCGCAAAGAGGGCAATTCTTTACAATTTTTAACTATTCAGACAATTAATTATTTCCAAAAATGGGCTGCATCCATTCGATTGGTGGTATTAAAAATGAAATATTCAGTTACCAAGACCTAACCGGGATGATAAAGAACCGCATTTTCTTTTACTCAAGATGTGTATTTTAATTAACAGAATTAAAACCAGTCGAGATAATCAGTCACTCAAATAAATTGCTTAATCCAAGGAGCAGGTCACCTGAGCTTATAAAGATCTGATAAACTGAAGCTTTTTTATGCATTGCAGTAAACCCTCTCTAAAAATCTTCCTTTGGGAACTATACAAAAATGATGCACAGCAATATTGCTGCATTAATGGAACAAAATTAATGAACATTCTTTTGAGGTCAGTGCATTAAATACAATATTCAATGATTGCTGAAGTGGGTCCAGAACAGCACTTAATCAGAAAAATAGTTGAGGAAAAATTACATTAAAACAAACAGTAAGAGAATGGAATGCGAGTAGATAGCTCTCATGGGGTGGAGGACAACCATCAGCAAAGACACAGCAAGCTTATAATTCCACTTCCTCGTCTTTATTCCCATCTCTCTTAATACCTGCACATCCCAGGGATCTAACTCCCCTTCAAACATTTCCGATTCCGCATCTAGAGCACCCTTTGGCAGCATGTGCCCTCTGCTCTTCGCAGCAAAAGGAAGACTTTTGAAGGCAAGAGACATGGCTGTGGGCAGTGAAGAGGAATAAAAGGAATTACAGTGAACTTCTGATAACTCAACCCTGGCTTAACTTGTAACTACCGCTTAAGTTACCATGCTGTCAACATCTCGGCCGCATATATTTAAGTATTTATGCACGTGCCTAACTCGCCACTCAGGATAACTCGTCACTGAGCCCTTTTCCCGCGGAGTGACGAGTTATCAGGAGATAACAAGTCGCTAACGTCATTTTGTTTTGGGCCAGCAACTAACAGGGACAATCTGTCTCATTCAGTTGATTAAACCAGCAGTTGCATTAACAATGCACACACACAGGTGTTGGTACAGTGGAACACTTACCCTACCAACACCTGTGTGTGTGCATTGTTAATGCTTATGAACTAAGCCAAACATTCTTAATCGAGGAATAAATCACCTTTGCGTCTAAAGCTTTCTTGATGCTAATCCGCCGTTGGATCCTGGACTCCCCGCGCTCAATCTGGGCCATGATCTTCTCGATGTCTTGCAGTTCATTGCAACGCTCCCAGAACACAGCTGCAACAAACAATTGGGTACAAATGCTCTCAGTACTACAACAACTCATCTTCACCCCTTTTCAACGGGGAAGGGTGGGGGGGGGGGGGGGGAGAGTAGAGAAAAGTTAAGAGAAGACTTTAGTTTTAATTTTAGTTTTAACTGTTCGTGGGACACTGCTGTACGCAATCGGCTGCCACATTTCACCCACAAAATACACAGTCACTTCACTTTACAGTATGTTCTGTGAAGCTCTTTGAGACGTCTCAAAGATGTGATAAGGCGTTTATCAAATGCAAGGATTATTATTACCATCATCTAGAAAGGGGGGGGGGGGGAATCTGTGAAATTATTAAAAGTTAACCTAAAAAGTTCAAAGATAACTTTTTTCAGCTCGAGTTTCACTAAGTATAATAACATGTACTGCGCCCCAAACAGAACAGAAACCAAGTTCACCCGAATACTCGATAACCTCTTCGGGGGACTTCCCCTCCACTTCCCGGGCAATGTTGTCAATGTCATCCCGACCGTATTTCTCGTTGGCTTTGATAAACTGGTTGAAGTCCCGTTTGTTCCAAGTCGTGAAGCCCTGGTAACGAACATTCAGGTAAGAAGTGTAGAAATCTTTTGAGGTGCTGAACAGATGAATAAAAATCGGCGTGCGTTTGAACGCTTACCTGTGTAAGAAGCTTCTCTTTCTCTTCACTCTCCTTCTGGTTCAGGGGCTGAGCGTCATCAATCTTCCTCTGCTCTTCCTTTTGCACCTGTGCCGAGTTATGCAATTCAGGATTCCTGGGGACCTGCAACCAAGAGAACAGAAAGCCACATGTGACTTTAATTGCGACTTCTTTCCATACTCCTCGTTACCACAGGAGACGGGCTGGGATTCGCTGATTTTTAAACGGTTGACAATATTTTAAGATAAAAAAAAGCTTTTGATGCACGCTTCATAATAATCCTAATGTTTGATATGGTACATATAACATCAAGGATGTCTCAAAGAGCTTTCTGTAAAGTATAGCGATTTTGTAGGCGAATGCAGTAGCCAATTTGCGTACAGCAACATCCCTCAAACAGTCATGAAGCGTATAAACAATTTTATCGAGGTGGAGGGGTGGCGGGCGGGGAGGGGGGGGGGCAATGTTGACTAGGGCACCAGGGGAAACCCTCTTCCCTTCTCGAAAAGTGCTGGACACAGGATTTTGAACGTCCATCTGAACAAGTCAAACAACCGCTAGCGAATCATACAGGGCAAAACACATCTATGCCTGAAGAAAAATCATGTGGACTTCAAGATCAAGGTTAACGGAGGCTGTACAATACCTTGTATCCTATACTTTTTCTGTACGAGAGAATTTCTTTCTCCAGCAATTCGAATAGCCGAGGTGGAAAGAACTGGAAATCTTGAATACTTGGCTGTTTCGGAGGGCGAGGCGCCTGGGGTAGAATAGAGGAAACAAATGCAAAATAAAAAAATCACAAAGTTAAGGAAAGTTCTTAGAATTTTCCCCTTATTTTTAAAGATTTTTTTTGCTCTGACGATCCCATGAACGAAGAAAAAAACAAAGATTTCCCCAGAATGATTCTCAAGGTTTTTCCATTGTTAAAGCGCCAGAGCGGATCTGATGGAAGCACATAAAATTCCAAATGGGAATGAAAAAGAATCAACCCAGAAAAAACACTTTGACACACCAAGGCAGCAGGAGACGAAGCGAAGAAATTTACGAGTGTAAAGAGCAATTTCAGCAGACAGCAGGAAATATTTCTTCACAGAGAGAGCAATTAAAGACTCGGACTCCTGGTTCGGGGTCAGACACCGCCATGCTACCCAGCATGAAGGATGCTACATAAATGCAAGTTGTTGTTGTTGTAAAGGGTTTCCAGGAAGGGTGGCAGAGGTCAGGACAGTGGACCCATTTGGGAAACAGCTTAACGCTGTTAATGGGCCGGAAGTGTGGAGAAGAGATCAAACAACTGAGGGCCTTCTTCGGCCAAACTTCTCCTCGCGACCTCGTGAAGCGTGGCGTAAATCTGAATTGAGTGCAGATTACGAGGGAGCTCGGATCAGGAGACCACCGTAGAGGAGTCAGACATTTCACACCAGCTTTCTCTCCACGGCGCTCGCTCTCAGCTTGGCCGGTTTAAATGCAGCATTTGAAGGCAGTTTAAACGATCAAGCGAAGTAATTTTAAATTCAGTGTACTAAATCTTTCCCCCGAGAAGGATTACCGAAATGCTTTTGTAAACAGGGTATTACACACTGCTTTACCTTGGGGGCTCTAGGCTCACTGACACGTAAAGCTTCTCGGAAATATGCATCAACTGCATAATTGGCTTTTCGTTCTCGTTTGGGTGGCTCGATCCACTCAGTCAGACCGATCTGTTTAAATGAAAAAAAGGTGGGGAAAAAGAAAACATATGTTTGCTTTAATATCGTGCATTTTAAATGCCACCACAGTCACCAGATTCGTCAATGATACTTGCTATACTTCACCGAATTCTGCACAGAGCAATTTGTTTTGAGACTTTTAATTCCTGCTGAAGTAATTACCTTTGAGACAGGAACGTATTGAGCAAAAACGGTTCAGGTTCTGATGTCGAGTGTACAAGAAAGCGTGCATAAATACACTTCAGAAACTTACGTCTTCTAGGCACACATTTTACTGTGTTTACCTGTGTTCTAGATCAGTTTTTCTCCAGAATCTCGTTAAACTAAGATTTAAATGATAGGGTTACCACCAAAGGGATCAATATGTTGTCCAACCTTTGAGGTGCAGCAATCTTATACTTAATATACTTACTGCAGCAATTTTACTGAAATACCCAAGCTGTTTATCCTGCAGAAGGAGACCATTCAACCCATCCTGCTTCCCTTTACCACTTCATTATTCGCCTATGTTTCCTCCTCTTTTCCACCTTGGTGGTGGCTCTAGGCTGAACTAGCAACTTCTGTAAAGCTACTTTCAGCCAGCATCAAATTATCCTTCGACAAGTTTGTGCATCAGAAACACCGCTACTCTCTGTAGCCGTGGTTCCCATTCCCCCACTGGCAGGACAAAGCCAAGGGAAGTCCGCGGAACATTTAAAGACTCTCAAAATGAGCGTCTCAAGTGCCCCCTTAAAAGAAGCCGTTACCTTCTGCTTTCCTCTATAATCTTCACCTTCAAAACTATATAAACTTTCCGTTTCCATGGTGAAGGATCGAAGGGAAGTTTCACCGAGCGTTTGCAAACGTTCTTTCATTTCGGCGGTCTGTAACAGAAACACGTTCAGACTCAGTACAAAATCCCTTGGGTCGAGCCATAGCACCTTTCATGATCTAAATCTTAGAGGAGCAGAGTCAGATGGTTTTAGATGAAAGAGAACAAAGAAAAGGCAAGGGGTAGGGGGAGAGCAGTTGCGGAAGAGTGCAATTCAGAGTTTGGGTCAGTCGTATTATGAAGCACGATCCATTGAGAATCTACGCACAGGGACACGAGAAATAATCAATAATAATAATGTGGGGGGAGGGGGGGGGAGAAGAGAGAAAGGTGCAGGGGATGGTGGGAGGCGCAACAGGTAAGGCGGACAGGGCTGAAGGTGACTGGAGCAACAGCCAAAGAGGTTATAATTGTAATTTATTAACAACAAAATATTAAGAGACCTCGGAGTAAGGTCCAACATGACTGAGGTTATACCTTCTTTTCGCCTCTCTCAAGAATAGTGGTAATGTCCTCGTCGGTCAGTTCACTGTCTTTGGTGGCAAAGACATGCGTGGCCCCGTGGCGAATCATTTGCAGCATCTCGTCCTTGCCTAGCTTGTTGGTTTGCTGGTCGATTAATCTCCCTGACAAAACCCCCAAAAAATAGAGACAGCCCATCCAGATCAAGCTTCAAAAAAACAGACTCGACGGTGCTCTATTTGGCATTCTCTCGGCGATTTTTCCACATTAAAATACTTTTAGAATGAAATAACGTGTAAGCTAACATGACTGTAAACGATAAAAGGCTTGCCGGAACAAGTGTGTGTTGGATGGTTGGGGGTGGGGGGGGGGGGGTGGAGCTTGGAAGTTCATACATCAAGACTTCATTGTAGCTCAAATTTAATTGCAGCGACAGAACCAAAAGCATTGCCCATGTCCTCGCTTGGCATGCAAAGCATTTTGTGGCCTGTAACTGTAGAGAAAGCAGAGCAGTGCCAGAGAACTTCCATATGGCACAAATGAGAAACCACCACAGCTACTAATTGCAAACTCGGAGCCTGGAGCACGATCTGAGCCGTAGAGGGGGAAAATTCCACCTGGGTCTAGATTTACGCAGTATTTCAAAGCGTCCAGAGTTTAGCAAAATTCTTAAAACACCGCCTCAATTTTGAAAGCAGTTTATTTTAAGAAACAAAGTCTTCAGAGTTAAGGCTGAACCCAACAATTTGCTAAATTCTGGCCGGACTCTCTCAAGTAATAATAATCCTTGCATTTGATATAGCGCTCTCCACGTCTTCTAGTCGTCTCAAAGCGCTTCACAGAATATACTCTAAAGTTGTATATTTGTGGGCGAAACGCAGCAGCCAATTGCACACAGCAGAGTCGCATAAACAGCGGGAATTGAAGTGACCAATTTATTATTGTTTTTTTTCTTGAGGGATTATTATCAGGCGTGTGGAGTAAGGAAACTTGCCCAAGGTTTCGCCCCCTGCCGGGAATCAAACCCAGGTCGCTCACTTGCAAGGCGTGAGCTCTAACCACTGAGCTACAGGACTCCACAATGCTACATAAATAGAACACATTTAAAATCACGGCAGCATTTCTCCCTCAAAGATTTAAGGGCGTAATGTATGCGAAATGCAAAGTGCGGTAAGGTATTTAATTATGTATAGCAACCAGTTGGCAGCCAATATGTATACAGTAGAAGGCTCAGTGCAGATTTTACTTTGTAACAAAATGTGTGGGTGATATGGTCTCCTTTTTTATTTAAAATCAACATCAAATTAACTTTACTATTGGATTTAAGAATCCATAAAAACTTCTATTGCTCCAAGTTAGTTTTCCGATACATTAATGGCTAATTTAGTAATATGTCCTAAAGGCTTTGTCCATACCTTGCTGAATGACAATGGAATCAAGTCTCAGCTTCATCTCAGCCCTCTCCACGATTCTCTCCTCCACTGTGTTATCGGTCAGGAGGCGAAACACTCGGACGGTTTTCGTCTGGCCAATGCGATGCGCTCGGTCCTGAAAGAATGCGTCATCATTTTCACATCGCGTCTTTCTTTTCCCATGGGAGATCTTATTTACGTACAAATCCCGCATCCTGCCCGAAGCTTTCGTCCACAGTCGCCAAGCTGAAAACAGTCTTTAGTCAACTTTTGGCTCAGTTGGTAGCACTCTTGCTCTCCCCCATTTCCAGCCCACATCAGATAGTTGTGGGTTCAAGCCCCCATGTTGGAACTTTGATCTCACAGGTCTAGGCTGAGTCTCCAAAAAATATACTATAACACCAATGGAGAGCCCTCCCGTAGTTGGAAGAATGCAGGGCAAACAAATTCCATGAAAAAAGGCAGGAAGAGACAAACTAAAATGAACATAAAATAACATGGGTAACCACGGTGCACCCCCACAAAAAGGGCTTAAAATAGGATAAAAGGTTTGTCAAATGGAAAAGAGGAACTTGATTGGTGCAGCGATTTAAACACTCACTAGTCTTGGGTTTGGATTCTGCTCGGAATAGTCCTTCTCAGCTATAAAGGCTCAAGTCAAATGCTAAGTCCCACCAGGGACGATTCTATAACACGATACTGCCTGTAAATCACAACTGGCAGTCCCACACAGCGCTCTGCAAGAGTCAATTTCAGAGGGCTTTAAGTCTGCCTCACCTGACTCAACGATGGCTCATTATCTTAACAAATGAAGTATTTAAAACCTTCAAAATACTTTTACTGGTTGGAAGTCATGGCAGGAACACTGTAAAGCCCCTTGGGAGTTGAATGCAGGCGAGTACTTAACAAGAACACAACTCATTTGCCCCGGTACAAATGGATCTTATTTATCAGAACACAGTAAAGTTCAACAGAACTTTTACTCCCACCTCAATTGCCAATTAAGTTTCTGCATTGGCCAATAAATATAGATTGTGTATGCATAAAGGAGATTGTTTAATCTTCACAATTTCTTTTGTTACACAGCCATCGCTTTCATGAGCTATGGTTCATAAAATTATCCCATTTCAGTTTCAAGCCAAAAATGCTCTTTAGTTTAATTGAATAAAGAGCATAAAACAGACTGCACTGAGATTTTATTTTGGTCTTATACATGCAGAACTCCATCACCATGCTTAAATATATCCGAACCAGACAGAATTCCATGAATATATGCCACCTCCAAATGGAAAGTTCCCCATGCCTGTCATGGAAAATATGGAGGGATGCACCCTGCTTGCCCCAATTCCGGAGTGTTAGAGGCAGGTTAGCAAACTTGGGGACTGTATTGTGTGACTGGGGTAACTACTGGAGTGTTACCAGCTAAAACCGCACAGCTTGCCCATTGAAAACGTTGTCTGGCAAGTTTCCTGCTAAAGCTGGCAACTGCCAAGGTCAATTTCCCCATTATGTGCTATTTAAAGGAACACTATCTTATTGGTGATAAGATATTTAGATCAAAGCAGGTCTAATTTGAAATGAAATAATAAAACAATAATCTTTGCATTTAATACAGCACTATATACCTTCTCAGAGCCCTTCGCAGGTGACTGCCATCTAGTGTGGTGACTTGGGTATACATTTGTAGGGAATATGGCCACAGTAAAATCCAACAAACAGCCAACTAATATCTCCGGAGGAGGTTTGGCCAGGACGAGTAATCTGGTTGCAAGATCAAGTAAACTACTGAAATGTGTTTTTTTTTAAATCGATAAAGGTCATTCCAAAGAGTCTACTTTCCTTATGGACTAAAAGGTTACCCTAGAAACATAGAAATTTACGGGACAAAAAGCCAATCAGCCCATCGTGTTTTGTCCTGGCTACTTCAAAGGACAATCCCTCCTGGCGTGTTTACCTGGCCTTTCCACAAACACAGATTTATAAATGCCAGGCCTGCCATGCTACTCCAAATTCAAACAGGGTTGGATGGTGCTGCTTTGCCTACCATAGCTTGCAAGTCAACTTGCGGGTTCCAATCTGAATCGTACAGAATGACCACGTCCGCAGTCGCCAGATTGATGCCCAGGCCACCGGCTCTCGTGCTCAACATGAAGATGAACTTGGAACTGTTCGGGGCATTAAAGGTATCGATTGCTCGCTGTGGAAACAAGACAAAAATGCAGTATTCGTTCAGTTAATGTTCTTCGTAATCAAACTTGCCTACCTGTTGCTATCCCTTTTACGCCTTGTGGTAATAATAACCCTTGTATTTGGTATAGGATCTTTCTCATCAAAAAGACATCTCAAAGCATTTCACAGGATTTTACTGTAAAGTACAGCAACTGCATATTTTGCACACAGAACCTCCCAAAAACAGATTTTTTTATCTGCATCCCGCCACCAACCACATTGAGCTCTAGAACATGAAATGCATATATATTGTATTTCTCAAACCTTGCAGTTTTAAAAGTAGGTCCAAAATCAATTCTAAATATACTTATATAAGAGCCTAACATATAAAGTACTGATATACTTATAAAATAGTACTGAATCAATATCATACACATTTACAGAATGAATGCATGTGTTGCACGCCTCGGAGAAGAGATGCAAACACAGAATGGGGTCATCCAGACAGGGGTTCCTGAAGAAAGAGAACAAGCTCATTCTGCCCCTGCATTGCTGGACAAACGGCAAATCCAAAGGAACAAGCTGCAGTTCAAATCACCTCTCTTTGTTCGTGTTGTGTCTGTCCATCAAGACGACAGTAGTCATAGCCACGCCACATGCAGTAGTCTTCCAGTATGTCAAGTAAACGCGTCATCTGGCTGAATATTAGCACTCTGGAATCTTTAACACAAACAGTGACAGTGAGACCACTACCGAACGGTCCAATTCTCCGAAGACATTTGCTCAAACGCACAAAGACGGCGACTGTTTGTTGGATAGCTCCCCTGACACAACATCAATGATCTTTCACAAAATACTCTTTTGAGGCTTTGGGCAGTGTTCTGAAGGCGAACACCAGCACTCTCCACTGTAAAGCCGACTGGTCGATAAATTTCACTGCATTTATCAACCAAAAATGTTCCCATCCAGCACAATTTGTGAGGTTGAGTCACTGACTCCACAGGAGAATTAATTCCATCCAATAACTTTCACAGCAGTGGCTCAGAGAAGCAAATTCACCCACACGGACTAGAAAGGGAAAGCTCTACCTCTCAGTGGGGGGGGGGTGGTTAAAAAGTGGCATTTGTAACAGAAGCCGCCAACCGAAACTCCTGACGGTTTCCAGATGTGTGCTTCGACCCCCCCCTCCCCTACCCAACCCACCTCACCCCACCCCTTCCCCAAACCACCCCGATGGGCAGGAACTCTGATCTGGATCAATCTGCTTCCACATTACGTCAGTAAACATAAGCGGCATCTGAACACCCCACCCACCTTGCTCCCTTAGTTTAGGCAGCAGTTTATCCAGGACCACCATCTTGCCGCAGTTGGCCACCAGGTGGGTGTCTGTGGTGTAAGGTGGGCCGGGTTCAGCCCCGTCAAACAGGTACGGGTGGTTACAGCACTTGCGCAACTGCATCAAGATGTTCAACAGCCGCATCTTGTCCATTTTACCGGCAGAGTTTAGAATATCGATATCCTTCATCAAAATCCTCGTGTACCTGTAACCATTCGGTGTTGAAATCAGAAATTTACAACAGATTGCATTCATGCAGCACCCTTCACATAGGGTAATGTCTCAGAGCGCTTTACGGTGACGGTGGAGGGTTGGAGGGGGGGGGGGGCGTGGAGGGTCAACGCCGAAGAGGAAGTGATCATAGGCACAGTTAAAGAGGTAGGTTTTAAGGCAGGACTACTCATCTCACTAGCCCTGGTTGTCTTGTTTGCTAGGTAAAAATAATAATCCTTGTATTGATAGTTGTGTCTTTCACGTCGAGACAACATTTTTTGAACAGCTTCACAGGATATATATACTGCAACCTGCATTTTGCAGGCGCAACCAAATTTGTGCACGGTAAATGTCACGCAAACAGCCAGGAAGTGAACGACCAATTCAATAAGCACTTTCACTTTACTCATCCCTTTCAATTCAGCAAGCGCTTCTAGAAAGCACTCTTTAAGGGAGAGACGTAAAATTCTTAAAATAATTTATATTGGAAGCAACTTCTCCAGGTCAAGTTTTTAATCTGCCACACGACATGTAGCAGGATTTCCTCTCAACATCCTGCTGCTAGACATCATTGTATCCCGCCAAGCATTCATTACCCACAGGTGAGTGAGTGGCTGGTTGCTTACCACTCTCTCTGCATTTTACTGAGGCCGACGTAAATCTTGGTTTCTTTTTTAGGAAGCAAACTTTTTTCAACCTCTGCTTTTATCCGACGTAGCAAGAATGGACGAAGAACCTTGAAGACGGGAGTGAGAAATAAAAGTACGGGGGAAGTGGGGGGATAAGAATGATAAAAGGTTAAAATCAGATTCCGGGTCACTTACTCCTTTTGGCATAATATTCAACAGTTATAACAGGTTTATTCTAGGCTTCTCTGAACAGAATGGCCAGTCAGGTACGTACTCTACCGGCCAAATTAGCTTGAAACAGATTAAAAACACGTCTCCAAACCCGCATTTAATGTAACCTTTTGACAGTCCCCCCTAAATTACTAAGTTTGTGCGTTATATCCAGTCTGAGACAAGCTATCTGCCATCTCTGCACATAGGGCAGATAAAAAAGCACAATTACGGATTTTTGCTCACATTCATGCTCAAGGTCTCAATACCATTCAACCTTCTTCAGCGATGAATGCATCTAAGGTTTCATAAATCTCCCCGAGTAGCTTTTTAGCACTTTTGTTAATACGAAAAAAGGAAGATTGTGGCATTTCCATCTCTTTATTACTAACACTTTCACTTCATTATGCTGGTACTTTGCACATCAATCCACCTCTTCCTCTGACACCCGATTTGCCTGACCTCTCACAGTGCCTCAGCGCTCACAATTTTATATTGAGTTGCAATTTAAGTGTTTTCTTTGTGAGACGATTTAATCTCGCATAATTTTCTCCTGACTTGAGACCCAAATCGAAATACTCAACTTCCTTTGGACATGGTTGTAACGCAGCAACTTACAGCGTGTAAACGTTCCACCAGTTGCTGATCACCAAGACAGTTGTTAGTGTCAAACCAGGAATCAAAATCCTGTAAAGAAACAAGAGATCGATTAATACTGTTATTAAAATATTAGAAGAGCCACGTACTTGACGTCCCTTCACAATGTTGCTGGTCTGAGCGTTAACAAGAACATTAAATAATAATTGCATTAACGTCCCTTTCGTTTGACGCAGTGCCTTGTCACGTCGACAGAACTTCTCAAAGTGCAACACACAATTTTCTGTAAGTGTAGTGACTGTATTTGTAGGCTGGGTAACTGCCGAAACAAGCAGTGTAGGGGGAGCCCGGCTGGACACCACCTGGAGAAGGTGGCTTAGGAACCCAAGTAACTTGCGTCCAAGAGGTCTGAACACACCAGGTCCTCATCAGAGGGCTCCCTCGCCCGACTTTCATTCAATGTTAAAATGCAAAATTCCTTGGATTGAGTCAAGGTGGATCGAAAGCCACGTGATGCGGACAGTATAACCCACTGCACGTTGCTACACAGCTGCCCGACCACATCGTTGCTGACCCAGCGTCACACCGACCGCAACAAAGGAACTTCAATCAAAACTCCCCAACAATAGCCTGCAACAGAAATGATAGCCAACTTACATCAGCAGAATTAAACACGTCAGGCAGCAGGAAGTTGAGCAAAGCCCACAGTTCGTGAAGGTTATTTTGCAAAGGCGTTCCCGTCAGCAGCAAACGGTTTGTTGATTTAAACTCCCGAACAATTTCTGACAGCTGAGGGGGTTGAGTGGGGGTGCGGGGGAGAGAGGAAGAGAAAATAGTTGGAAGTAAGTAACTGAGAGGAAAAGCACACTTTAAAGAAATAAATAAAAAATTGTATATTCTCTTTAATCCACACCCGCACTGGTCACTAGTTAAATGGCACGGCAATTGACAGACTCGAACCCAACACTTACGCACGTTATGACACCTCAGCCCTTCACAGGGGCCTGCCTTTCTCTTCGCCTTCCCACCTCTATGCCTTCCCTCACCCCTACACCACCCCTCCCCCATGCTCGGGCCCCGACACCTGACTGTTCAGCACTTTGGGACGTCCTCCTGACGTGAAAGGCGCTCTGTAAATGTAATTTTTGTTGTTGTTGTTGCCCAGGTAAAGGCCATTCCTGCACATTAGCATGGAAGCAGCAGGGCACAAGTTAGCAGAGAATATTGTGAGTAAGGTGGGTAGGTATTCTAGGATGAGATCAGATGAGCTGAATCTCTCTCAGTGAGAAGCTCTCACCTTGGACTTCTCATTCTTGATCCTGTGCGCTTCGTCAATCACCAGGTACCTCCAGTTAAACTTTTTGAACACAGATTTTTCCTTAATGACCATTTCGTACGATGTGACACAGACGTCCCAATCTCCAGGCATCATAACGTCCCGAATAAAGGCAGCCTGAAATTCAACAGAAAGGTTTTTTTAATGGCAAAAATATAACTAATCATCATGAACTCTTTTCTCCTGAGAATGTCATTTCCGAAATCGATGCAACCATCTTGTTTCATTAACGCAACCAAAAAGGAATTGCCCTTTATCAATAAAGGTGATCACCATTCAGTGAGAGCATTATTGTTTTCACCAACCAGTATATCTACTAACCTTTGGTGAGTGTGCATTTGTAATGGGATTTTCCATTAGAATCATACAACACACACACAAAAAATACTTAGTAACAAGCTGAGAATAAGACCAAACAACGCAAATTGCTGCTCTAACCTGCAAATACGAGGAACAGAAAAGATAACCCTGTGATGTACAGAGAGAAAGATAATCTCACCCCCAACGATACGTGATTGAATCTTGAGCAAGATATTCTTGAAAGAAATTTCCTTACCCTTTGATCTTTGTCTCCAATGAGGCAGACTGCACGGAGAGACGGAACCCAGCGCTTGAACTCATTTATCCAATTGTGCAATGTGGATTTGGGTACCAACACCATATGTGGCCCGGGAATATTCCTGAAATGCTTCAGATAGCCCAGCAATGCAATTGTTTGCAATGTTTTACCAAGACCCTAAATAATTTGAACACACATACAAAAAAATGCTGTATTAAAAAAATAAACTTATGGATGAATTTATTATATAGGATTTCTGAAAAATAATTTCACACTGATACTATACGTTCATTTGGCAAGCTTTGAGGAACATCAGAAGAGCCATTAACGATGCAAATAACTAAAGCTTTTAATTTTTCGGACTATCGCTGCATGAATGTGGAATACATCAGAGCTCTCACTCATTAGTCACATTACTTGCAGCGATTGATTTACCTCATTAAGTAATTTTCCTAAATAACTATTTTTTCGGTTCCCCAAGGGTTCAGCGCACTTACTTAAAGAATAGCTGAGCTATGCAGGTCCCAGATTCAATCCCTGGTTTGTGCTGAGTTAGCAGACCTCAGTGAGGAGCTACAATTAGCCTCATCTGCCCCAGGTAATGGAAGGGGGAGAATAACACTAATGCCAGCCAAGGTTCGTACTCCTGATCCCTGCTGGAGAAGGTACATGTATGAACCCTGGTCAAAGAGATGATCGGGCACAGCTGTGACACCTCCAACCTTGGCATCAAGGCACGTACATAAATCATGGTCAACAACGACAACTTGTACCTATAGAGTACCCTCCACATAGGTGAACGTCTCAGAGCGCTTAAAAGTGGTCACTTAAGTAAGGAGCCCTGTGGGTTGAGGATGGGGGAAAAGTGCAGAGGAGAAGGATTGCTCCAGCCTCCATAGACACTTGTGATCTTGAATTCCCATCCAGTTGAGCAAAAAATCCTTCAAGCCAACAAGCTAACGTGACATTTGAGATCCAAAGCAGCACACAAAAGCTTTTAAGTCAACATTTTAAACCAAGTAAGAAAATAAACTAAATTAAAATCTTATTCCACTGGGTTTCTCCTCACCATTTCATCAGCGAGAATGCCATTGATGCCATTTTCGTACAGGGAGATCAGCCAGTTCACACCTCTGACTTGGTAGTCTCGAAGAGTTCCTGTTTTTACATCTTGAATAGGAAAGGGAGAAAGCGGGGAAAAGAGGTAAGATTTTAATCCACTTCAAGTAAATCAACAAATCCAGTCCAAGTTCTGAACCAAATGCAAAAAGCAATCAAGTTTGAGATTAGCGTTTTGAATGAGATTTTTTTTAAAAAAATTGAAAGGTGGGAGTTAAAAATGAAACTTGTTTATGATACAATCTTAAATGGCAAAATGCTGAAGCTAACGATGACAACATGGACCACAGCTCGCAAGGATCTTACAGTTAAATACTTTACAGCAATGGAAATGTGGCTAGAGCATGACAATAAGCCAAACCAGCACCAAAGGCTTTACTGGTTAAAGGCACGCCTGGCTCAGCACCAGAATTGCAGGTTCAAATCCTGACATAACCAGTTGGGGACAATAATTGGCTTTGGTTATATGGATCAGTGAACTGTGGGGTGGGGTTTAAAAGACTTTAATCCTTTCAGTCCAGCTGAAAGGAAGCCCGTGCCCAATCACTTTGAGTCACAGAAATCAGCAAATGGGCCAAGCGAAACAAAAGTGACAGAACAGCTTCTGTTAAATTCTTAGCGTTTGCAAGGATTCAAATAAATATATTGAAATCCTAAACTGACGAAGCGCAGGTATAAAACCTAGATATAATTTTCTAGAGCCTAAACGTGTGAAAATAATCTAAAGTCAGATGTCGTTTTAAAACATAATTCACTTTCTTTTGATATCTGACAACAGGAGCAACTATCCGTACGCGAGTAAATTAATGAGCATCCCCCGGTTACTATCACGGACAAACTTACAAGACGGCGACTCTTCAAATCGAACACAAACATTTGATGTCTTTTTGCTTTCGGACAAGAGCTCCTCATCCTCCTCCTGTTCGGTGCGTCGATGGCGGTTACTTAAGACCAAAAGAAAGTTCAGAGAGGTTGGCATTCCAGCAATATATGCACATACACATCTTTGAAGTAAGTTGCAATACAGTGGATTCTTAAACTCAACAAATGCCATTCAACAGATAGTCAAAGACAGAGACAGAGATAACACAAAATACAAATTCAACTTGAACGAGTCTGTTGACGATGCCATAGCGCCTCCAAACAAACAGTTAGCAAACTCCCCAAACACCATAGAGCAAAGTGGATCTTACTCCCCAGCAGAAAGCAGAGTCTGCTTCTCGTCCTGTTTCGTTCTCGGTCGTCCCAGTTTCAATTTCAGTGGGGACGACGGAGATTTCTGAGCGGCCGGTTGTATAAAATGTGCAAAGAGCTCGGTCTGCTTTAAAAGGAACTCAAATCTTTTGGTACGGTCCATTTTCTATCAGGAGAAGAGCAAAAACGATTTTTTTAAAAAAACAATAATAATAAATGCCGTTGAGAGTTAAAACAGACAGATGCCAGAATCATTAGCCAATGGTTCCCTACCATTTTTTCCTCGTATTCAGAATCCACTTCATTTCCAAGTATTGAAGCTTTCGGTGGAAGTTTGAGTTGCAGAGGCATAACAAAGCCCTGAAAATTAAAAAAATCAGAAATTAATATCTGGCGTGCTCGATTTCTAAAGTGCCATTTTCTTCCTTTGACATTACAGCCAGGTTAAGATCACTGAAGTGTTAGTGTTGTTTTAAAAAAAAGACAATCACTCACCTCTTATCAAAATTTACCAGAAGTGTTGTGTTTCACAACGACTTTTAGACCGGAGCTTCAGCTATCTGGCTATCCTAAAGAGCAGCCAACTACCTACAAACCCACAGTCACTACACTAGACAGCAATGACCTGTCAAGCACTTTGAGTCGTATTGATGGTATAAGCCATATATTACAAGTGAGGATTAAATATTATTATTATTACTGACATTTTCTGGCGTCTCTGCCATTCTCGCACAGGGATAAATTCCACCTCTGTCCAAATTTATACTTATTTACGTGGCATTCCACAGTCCAGAATTTAACAAACTGTCGAATTGTCTTAACTCTTCTATGCGTCCGTTTATCTTAAAAGAACTTAAGAGAAAAAAAAATTAATTCTGTAAATCCTTTTAAAGAAAAAAAAGGAATTTGCCAAATTCTGCGCGCACTAAAAATGCTGCTTCAGAGCGTAAAACTAGACCCAGGTGAAGTTTCTCTCCTGTGCTGAGCAACGCCTCGTCCGGCTTTGTCTGGCTGCCGTGCACTTTTCTCGCCACTCGGTGTCACCGTTTTCATTTGCTTTGCCATCGTTCTTCATCCTCGAAATGGCAATTTTCACCCTTTGTGTTTCTGCACGAATTTACAACCTGCGCACTGTGCCGCATCCCGGACCAGTGCTAACCAGCCAGTTCGGATAAACCAGCCTTTGGGCCATTTTAGTCGAGAGAAGAAGGCAGGAGGCGAGAGGAAGAAACAAACAGATATTTTGTCGCTTGAGGCTACTGTTTTCCTTTTGATTCTCACTTGGCAATTTTGAGTGTCTTTTTGAAAAAAGTGTAAAATCCTCCTTTTCCTTCCTAGTTCTTTCTCCCCGTCTTCCCCCTCCCGAGCCCCCCAAAAACTCAAGGCGGACAGATGACTTGCTCTAAGGTCACTTTCGATGCTGTTGCTGTCAGGCGAGACACTGAACAATGGTTGTGATACAACTCCCCCACTTGCCCGTTAAGAGAGGCAACAGACCCACCGCCCATCCTGGGCTTCCTCAGGCACGAAGGTCACCAAACGGCTCTGGTGGTTGCTCTCCGTCCTCACATTAACCAAAGTCTGCGCAGTAACTAAAGCCTTATCGCCCCGAAGACCTTCCTGCCAAAAATACACCAATAATAATAATACTTTTGCATAGTATAGCGTCTTGGCACTTCGAAACATCTCAAAGATCTCCACAGAAGTTACTGTAAAGTGTTGCGACTGTGTGTTTGTTTGCAAACCAATTTACTTGCACAGAGACTATAAAAATACGGACCGGCCCCCAGCCCCCCAACTCCCATCAATTATTTTCTGTGCTGATCCGATTCTGTACCATCCCATCCCCACCTCCTCTCTCGACGTTCTGTACAAGCAATTGGAATCGAAGGAATCAGTTTGGATGGAGGAGCAAATAGTTTGACTAATATTATGGCTTCTGACCGTGTCATAGATTTGGGGGGGGGGGGGTTATTGCGGGGAGGTGGGGGGGGGGGGTGGAAGAAAATATAATCATTTCTGAATAAATTGAACATTTCCAGGTCATAGAGTGGTTCAAGAAGAGCCTTGAAACCGAGTTGTAGCAAAGATCTGATCATCACTAGGTGCGAGAGGTAAAAAAAAAATCTGACAGTGACGGATTATTACTGTTGCTATTCAAACTCCATCATTTCAGCAAACAGGGTTCAGCGCCTTGGGACGTCCTGCCGACGTGAAAGGCGCTTTGCAAATGTCACTCCGTTGTTGTTCAGACCCGAGCGAAAGGCAACGATACCATAAAGTTCATACGCTGATCACAAACGGACACAAACTCGAGTCAACCAAGTGACGAAACACCCACAAGGGACCGAGACCGATGGCAGAGGGCGGCACAGCGGCAGGTACGGCCTGGCGTTTTGGGTGGGGGTGGGAAACAAAGAGAGCAAGATATACAGGGTCCCAAATTCTGGTGGGGTTGGGGGGGGGGGAAGAGGGCAAGTGAAAGGAGGAGGGGCAAGTGAGTGAGTGGGGGGGACTCATGGGGGGGGTAGCTGCGTGTGTGGATAGGCTCTGTGTGTCTGTTGTTTGTGTTGGGGGGGTGTATGTGTGTGTGGGGGGCTGTGTGTATGTCTGTGTTGAGGGAGGGCTGTGGTTAGGTCTCTGCTGGGTGGGGGCTATGGTAAGGTCTGTGTTGGGGGGGGGGGAGGGCTGTGTATAGGCCTGTGTTGGGGAGGGGGGGTTTGCTGTGTGTATGTATGTGTGTGTATGTGGGGGGGGGGGGGCTGTGTATGTGGGGGGGGGGTTGGTGTGTGTGTGTGTTCAGTGTGTGGGGGTGGCTGTGTGTGTGTGTGTGTGTGTGTGGGTGGCTGTGTGTGTGTGTGTGTGTGTGTGTGGGGGTGGCTGTGTGTGTGTGTGTGTGTGTGGGTGGCTGTGTGTGTGTGGTGTGGGGGGGGGGGGGGGTGCTGTGTGTGTGTGGGGGGGGGGCTGTGTGGTGTGTGGGGGGGGTTGGCTGTGTGTGTGTGTGGGGGGGGGGTGCTGTGTGTGTGTGGGGGGGGTTGGCTGTGTGTGTGTGGGGGGGGCTGTGTGTGTATGTGTGTGTGGGGGGGGGGGGGCACTCACCACATCCTGTTGCTGCTGCTGTTGTGGTGCTGGTGGTGGTGGTGGAGGCGGTGGCTGTTGGCCTGACGTTGTGGGCTTCTCCTCATCAGCCATAACGGCCCGACCCGGGGAGGGCCTCGTTGTTATTATTATGATTATTACTGTTCCTCTCCCCCCCCCCCGGACCCCCAAGTCAGTCAGTCAGTGTGTGTGTGTGTGTATGTGTGTGTGGGGGGGGGGGGGGGGGTCTGTTCATTGGTCACTGCTCTGGTTAAGGGGCTCCGTTGGTCGGTTAGTGTCTCCCGCCTCTCACACACACACACACACCAGGCCGGGGGGGGAGAGGGAGGGGCGGGGTCTTGGGATCTCGCGAGACTGCGTGACGCGACGCAACGTGACGCGGCGCGACGCCCGGCCAATCGGCGGACGCCAATGCGGCGCTGCCAGTCTGTGACGATTGACCGACTGCGCATGTGCGCTGCGCCCCCGGAGACTGGCAAACTCCTCTGAGCATCTGCTTGTCTGTCACTGTGGCCCCGCCCCCCCCCCCCCCCCCCCCCCACACACACACATATTGTATATCTGTACAATATTATTATATGATATTATTATATTGTAATAATAATGAATAATAATAACAACAACAACTTGCATTTGATACAGCGCCTTATCAGGGTCTCGCAGCACTTCGCAGAATTACACGGTAAAGTGTAGTGACTGTGTATTTCTGCGGGCAAAACGCGGCCGGCCGGCCGGCGGCGCGCACACACAACGGCGCCCCGCAACCGGGCGTGTATTCCCGGACGGGGTTAAAGATTGGTCAAGTTTCCTTCCTCCAAACGCCTCTGTTTACCCGGTTGTTAGCCGATTGGCGGATGGCTTTCCGGGTGGGGTGGGGTGGGGTGGGGGGGGGGGGGATGGGGGTGGGGGTGGGGGGGGGGAAGAATTCCTTCAAAAATACAAATAGAACAATTTTCTCACTCGATCGGCGACTCGGTTTGTGGGACGCTGCTGTGTGCGATCGGCTGCCGCGTTTCAGCCGCTAATCATTACAGTCACTTCACTTCACAGTATATTCTGCGAAGCGCTTTGAGGCGTCTCGAAGACGAAGAAGATAAGGCGCTCTACCAAACGCGAGGATAATGTATTGTTATCTATTACCGAGTGACCAAACAACAACCGCTTTCATTTGTGAAGCGCCCTTCACACATGGGGCAGCGTTTTGGAGCCCTTGAACCCCATCATCAGCGGACGAGCTTTGAGCCATTTTGCCCCCTTTCTCCAGAACTACATCCTGGAGTCCCGCCACCTCACCCACTTCCCTCCCTACTTTTAAAACCCACCTTTGGCACCACCTCTTTAACCGTGCAATTAGCCATCTTCCCCCACACCCTCCTCTGAGCCCCACCCAGTCAGCTGTGTGAAGCACTTTGAATAGTCCTGACGAAGTGACAGCAGCTAAATAAATGAAGATCGTGTTGCACTGCACAGCACTATTACGTTTTATATGTTACTCATCTACGCGAGACAAAGGACAAAGATGCATACCAGCCAATGGACCATCAGCACCAGAAATTCCTTTCCTCTCTGTAATACTAGAATAACCAGAAACAGATTAGAGGTGGCACAAGGGCAGACAATTTGATAGCTCCAACAGTTTATACGGTTCAAACTTTGAGAAACTTTGGAACATTTTCTCCCCTTTGACCCGTTCCGTGGAGTCCTGTAGCTCAGCGGTTAGAGCACTCGCCTCACAAGCAAGAGACCAAGGGCGAAACCGTGGGCAAGTTTCTTTACTCCACACGCCTGATAATAATTCCTCAAGGTAAAAAAGAACAATAATAATTTGGTCACTTCAATCCACAACTGTTTGTGGGACACTGCCGTACGCGTTTTCGCCCACAAAGATGCAGTCAATTCACTTTACAGTGCGTTCTGTGAAGCGCTTTGGGACGTCCTCCCGACATGAGAAGCGCTATATCAAATGCAAGGATTATTATTATTATTATTACTATTTACAGTCTATTCTGTGAAGCGCTTCGAGACGTCGCGAAGACGTGAGAAAAAGCACTATATCGGATTCAAGGATTATTATTACTATTATTATTCAATGCCCAGAAAAGAGCTTCTCTGATGTCGAATAAACTGTGTCGTCAACTTACCCTCAAACATCCTCCAAACACACGTGTTTATATGAAGTGAGTTTCAGTCGAATGTTGTGAAGTTTTGAGGTTATAATCACAAAGTATGATATCATGAAATGCTTATGAGGTCACGTGTGATATCATGCAACTCCCAAGATTCTGTTGCCGTATTGAACCACCTGCCCTTTGCCATACACTGGGCTCAGTCCCTCCAGGCCGAATAATAATAATAATAATAATAATAATAATAAATAACCCTTGCATTTGATATAGCGCCTTTCACGTCGGGAGGATGCCTCAAAGCGCTTAAAGATTTTTTTTTAAAAAAAAGCTGCATTCTGTACAAGTCAACAAACCAACCGCTGTCGTCTCCCTTCACTGGAGAGCGTACAGTTAATTCTGCATTCCGCGTCCTGGGCATTTTGGCGCTCAGCAAAACTGGGGGAAACATACCAGATTAAGAGTAATAATTGCAGTGCACCGGGTCACCAGTGGCTGCACAAACGGTGCTCTCCGAGTCAGACAGGACGCGTATAGATCAATGCAAGAGGGGATAGCCCGAGAATTTTTTTTTGGGGGGGCTGGGGTGGGGTGGGGGGGGGAGTCAACCAGGTGTCTGACACACGGGGAAACCTATCACCGCGCTTAAGAGAATCCAAACCAAGCGGAGAATTCCACGCGTCCCCACCTACACACGGAAATTCCGCAGATGGAATGGAAACCAGACTCTCTTCCCTTTTGGCAGCGTGAAATGTTTTTTTTCCCCTGGGAATGTGTTGGGTGCGTTTGGGTCGAAGGTCCACGAGGTGGCACCAATGGGTCATTTCTTCAGCAAAAGCACTGAAGAACGCACTTAATGTTTTGTTGTTGTTGTTGTTGTGTGTGTGTGTGTGTGTGTTGGGGGGGGTGGGGTGTAGGGTGGTGGGGTGGGGGGGATAAGGGGGTGGGGGCTGGTTGTCATTAAATAACTTGACAAGTCTTTAATGAATGTTAATACGGTTTTCGTTGGGGATCTTTTAAAAAAAAATTAAAGAGAAAATTCCTCACTTTATTCAGCGCAGTCTGGTAACCGTGTTCGTTGCAATAAATCTCCGGTTATACCCGGTTCGTCTGTGTTTATTTGTGTGTTAAATATTACAGACAGAAAATAAAGGCCTAATTCCTTTGGATAAATACACAGTGTTTTGATCTCTACAGAAATGGACCGTGGACTTGTCTTATTTTTTAAATGAACGCTCAACACTATGGGTTGCCACCTCTGGAGATCTGAAGTGCGGGTCAAGAAAAAAAAATACTGCTTTCTAATATATTGTTGTAGTGATGTCCCCAAGTTCTATACGTTCGTGAATTGTACTGGAGGGAGCTTTAACCTTGAGGTTTATTTTAAGCACTCTGAAACACCCCCTGCTTTGAGGGTGACTGATAAATGCAAGTTGTTGTTGTTGTTACACTAGCTTGCTCACAACCGAAACAGTAATATCCACAATAACTACACTTCTCGATATACAGGTCCGGATGATATGCACTCGCAATCCTAATTTCTCAAGGGAAAATAAATGGCAAAGTAGCGCTAGGGATGGGCTGCAGGTCAATCAACATATGAAAGGGAAAGATAGGTTCACGCTCAGGGTGTGATCGTTCATTGGAACTCGGGTTCTTGTTAAGTTACACCCAACACAAATGCTGTGAATTAACATTTAAACAAATAGATAATAAAAATAGTCCCAGACTGCTTAGTCACCGTATCCTAATTCTTTGCACGTGTTTGATATTCTAATACTATTTGATCTCGTTGACCTGTGTGCGGACGGATTGCACGTGCGAGCAATCTCTTTCAGAATGTCATCACTCGGCTCTCCTTTTTAATATCTCCCTTGATTTGGTCTTTCGTTTCATCTGCCTGCGGGATCTTCAATCCTTCTGCTCTCGTCCTACTTGAAATTGAAGACTCGATGGACAAGTGCAACACCGCAAGCGCTGAAACACATTGTCCAGGGCATTCGACGCGTTCATTCCCAGCTCTGTGCCGAATGACATTATCTTCGCTGAGGTCGTGCAGGGGAACGCGTGCACTCAAAAATCAGCCGAGGTGCCCGCAATTGTGACTGAACCGCTTCCATTCTGGAGTAGCAGCTTGTCTGGCTCACAAACGAGACCTTGGAGGTTTAGAAGCGTCCCAGCCAGACACCCGCACACAAGGACGCCCAAACCTGAAGAAACCCAATAACAATCCTCGGCTTTGGCGGTAGTGCCCTCGTGGCGTCTCCGAGACGTCTCAAAGCCCTTGGCGGGACCCGCCGTGAAGCGAATGGGCTGGAGGTTTGGCGTGCGGTGTGCGGTGGGGTGTGGGGTGGGGTGGAGTGGTGGGGGGAACGGGAACGGGTGCGAAACTTACACAGTAAGATATTCCGCCTCCTGCCCTGTTCGTACCCGGGGAGGCGGTGGGGGCGGGGGGGGGGGGGGGGGGGGGTTGTGTGTGTGAAAAGAAATGATGATAGGAGCTGCATGTTTCTTTATTCAGCGTCATTAGACGATGTGACTGCATTGGCCAACTCCAGCTTAAATGGGTGGGAGAAACTTGGTGTCTGTTGAGTTGCTCACAGTGCTTCCTCCTGTGGACACACACACACACACACAGAGAGAGAGACACACAAGACAAGGCATTGCAATTGCAATTGCATTGCAACTCGTGTGTGGTTAACACACACTCCTGGTGATGGATTTTACACAGGATCCAACTGAGTGACAAGGAGAGAGAGAGAGAGACATTATAGCAGCATCTGTAACCCACCCCCTTAAAAAAGTGAGGGGTGTTTTTTTTTGGGGGGGGGTATTTGCCTCTCCTTTGCACTGGGACACATGAGTGCAGAAGACATCGTATTCACTGGCTGGCTCATCAAATCACCCCCAGAAAAGAAATTAAAGCGCTATGTAAGTACAACGCACTGAACGCCTTTGCAAACCCCCACTGCCCCCTCTCACGTTTAAAGGGACGAGAGGAGGGACCGACTGTGGTATGTGTTGTGCTGCAAACGGTCAGTGTTCACACAACACAACACCACACAACACACACTGCACAACACACACTGCACAACACACACTGCACACAACACACACTGCACACTACACAACACACACCACACAACACACACTGCACACTACACAACACACACTACACAACACACACTGCACACTACACAACACACACTACACAACACACACTGCACAACACACTGCACACTACACAACACCACACACCACACAACACACACTGCACACTACACAACACACACTACACAACACCACACACACTACACAACACACACTGCACACAACACAACACACACTACACAACACAACACTACACACAACACAACACTACACACAACACAACACCACACACACACAGCACTACACAACAGACACTACACAACACACACTGCACACAACACAACACACACAACACAACACTACACACAACACTACACAACACCACACACACACATAACACTACACACACACAGCACTACACAACACCACACACACAACACAGCACTACACAACACCACACACACAACACAGCACTACACAACACAACACACACACATAACACATACACAACACACAGCACTACACCCACACACAACACATACACACACACAACACACACACACAACACACGCACAGCCTTGACCTGCACTTCTGCCCACAACGCACTGAGCGTTAAAGCGCATTTTCCCCTTTGGTAACGAAACCTGTGCCTCTGATTGTTATGTGATGTTGTATTTGTTGAGAGGAGAGTCAGTGCCTGGAATCATTGCACTGCACTTTCTCTTTTTTTTTGCTTAATTATTAACTTCCTCTCTCCCCCCCCTCTCCCCCTCTCTCACCCCCCTCTCCCCCCCTCTCTCACCCCCTCTCCCCCTCTCTCACCCCCTCTCCCCCTCTCTCACCCCCCTCCCCTCTCTCACCCCCCCCAAAAAATACCCCCCAAAGAGTTTCTTATTTCGTTCCGACAAATGGTCATCTGTTGCAAATGTTAATTGTATTCCATTTTGCTGAGAAATGCTGGTGTTGTTATGAATATATGCTGTGGAAACTCACACACACACACACACACACACACACATGTATACACATACACACTTACGCACACACACAAACATACACACACACGTGTATACACTCAAACACTTACACACACACACATACATACACAAACACACACACACGTATACACACAAACACTTACACACACACATGTATACACACAAACACTTACACACACACATAAACAAACACACACATGTATACACACAAACACTTACACACACAGACATACATACATACACAAACACACACACACACAAACATTACAACAAACACTTACACACACACACATATACATACACAAACACACACACACACACACACATGTATACACACAAACACTTACACACACACACACACAAACACACACACATGTATACACACAAACACACACACACATACACAAACACACACACACATGTATACACACAAACACACACACACACAAACATACACACACACACATATACATACACAAACACACAGACACACGTATACATACACACACATATACACGTATACACACACACACACAAACATACACAAACATATACACAAACACACACATATATATACACAAACACATATACACACAGACACACACACGTATACACACAAACACACCTATATATACACACAAACACACACATATGCACATTAACACACTAACACACACCCACACAGTGGTTCACGCGCTGTAATAACCAACCGTTTGGCTGATTCTCTCTGAGAAATGAGGGCGTTTTCAAAACATCAGCGGCGGATCGGGAAACAGAGCCATAATAATGTTATTGGAACAGCAAATCCCACAGAGTATAACCAGTGAGAGGGCGTCACTGAGTAACGTTACACTGCGCTGTAAACAGCAGCTCAGTCAGTCATCTCACTAGCCAGCCAGTCATCTCACTAGCCAGTCAGTCATCTCACTAGCCAGTCAGTCATCTCACTAGCCAGTCAGTCATCTCACTAGTCAGTCAGTCATCTCACTAGCCAGTCAGTCATCTCACTAGCCAGTCAGTCATCTCACTAGCCAGTCAGTCATCTCACGATCCAGTCAGTCATCTCACTAGCCAGTCAGTCATCTCACTAGCCAGTCAGTCATCTCACTAGCCAGTCAGTCATCTCACTAGCCAGTCAGTCATCTCACTAGCCAGTCAGTCATCTCACTAGCCAGTCAGTCATCTCACTAGCCAGTCAGTCATCTCACTAGCCAGTCAGTCATCTCACTAGCCAGTCAGTCATCTCACTAGCCAGTCAGTCATCTCACTAGCCAGTCAGTCATCTCACGAACCAGTCAGTCATCTCACGAGCCAGTCAGTCATCTCACTAGCCAGCCAGTCATCTCACTAGCCAGTCAGTCATCTCACTAGCCAGTCAGTCATCTCACTAGCCAGTCAGTCATCTCACTAGCCAGTCAGTCATCTCACTAGCCAGTCAGTCATCTCACTAGCCAGTCAGTCATCTCACTAGCCAGTCAATCATCTCACTAGCCAGTCAGTCAGTCAGTGAGTACATGAGTGGGTGAGTGAGTGAGTAAATGAGTGAGTGAGTGAGTAATGAGTGAGTGATTAATGAGTGAGTGATTAATGAGTGAGTGAGTAATGAGTGAGTGAGTGAGTACATGAGTGAGTAAGTGAGTGAGTGAGTGAGTACA
Source organism: Callorhinchus milii (assembly GCF_018977255.1). NCBI lineage: Eukaryota > Metazoa > Chordata > Chondrichthyes > Chimaeriformes > Callorhinchidae > Callorhinchus > Callorhinchus milii. The sequence goes on along the minus strand of NW_024704756.1, from coordinate 14,365,068 downwards.
TGAGTGAGTGAGTGAGTCAGTTAGTGAGTGAGTCAGTTAGTGAGTGAGTGAGTGAGTGAATTAGTCAGTTAGTGAGTGAGTGAGTGAGTGAGTGAGTGAATGAGTCAGTTAGTGAGTGACTGAGTGAGTCAGTGAGTGACTGAGTGAGTCAGTGAGTGACTGAGTGAGTCAGTGACTGAGTGACAAAACTGGACTGACCTCAAACAGGCACAACAACAAAACTGCAGCCAACAACAACAACAACACACACACACACACACACAGACCAAACCCTCACTCAACATTTCGGTCCCATGTCAGCAGTTAGCGGTGACAACAGGACTTTTGCTTGAAATGGGCAAATGCAGTGGACACACTGCGTTTGCCAAAACGCCTCCCCTTTGAAAAGGCAAGAGCGAGAAGCAACCATTTCACTCCCTGACACACCGCGTGAAGGCTCTTGTAAATAAAGGGAAGTGTATCATTTGGTCTGGCAGGGACTCTGGCCGTTATTGCTATTGTTATTGCTCACGATTTCCTTCCCAGATAGACTCGACGAGCCGGTTGAGTTGTTGTGCTGCATGGTTTGACGCTATCTGTAAGAAACAGTCACCACGAGTTGCAGAGTGTGGACACACACGCACAACATAGCCTCCCCACAAAATTGGCGTTATTGAAACGGTTATTGTTTATTGCAGAGTGATTGAAGGGTTATTATTAGTAATGACACGGTAGTAATAAGTATGTCAACATTGACACATTACGCCCTGCCCCGTCGTTAAAGGCTCAATACAACAACTTAACGGATCAGAAGTTACTTAAGCATTTTAAATTGTTTATGTAAACTGTAAGCTGCAGATCCTGTTTTTTTTAAAAAAAATGATACTGAAGGAATTGAATCCTTCCATTCAGTTGATGTAACCATCATTCTGAAAGCCGCAGACTTTAAGTGGCCATGATATGTGTCCTATCCATCATATTGGCAAAGGTCGTTTAACCACACTAAGGTTTTGGATAGCGCCATATTACTCCATTGCTGAGAGCAGCGAAAGTTTTGCACAACAGCACAAAGTTTTCAACTCTGTATTACACAGTAAACTTTGGGGCTTTTGTGAGCGGTGGGGAATGGGGAAAGTTTCATTGAAACCAGGCCGGACGGGCTGTCTGTCTCTGTGCTGTCCTTGGGAGACTGTCAGCTCCGGTCAAAGATATAGTCGTTATGGGCAAATTGATTTAAAAAAATGCACGAAAATAGCATTCAGACCACATCAACCATTTTAGCTTTGCCCACAAATGCTTATCTGAACAATGCAATGAAACAAACACACTGACCAGACAGGCATCCTCACAGCAATAACCATATTTAATTTATTAACTTTTTAGTACTATATAAAAAAGTTATGTTTATTATAATACATTGCATTTTTGGTCTGGTGTGTGCGTATATATATATATAGTGTAAATATCTAGTATTTATTATTCTCCTTTTCAGATAATTATCTAATTCTCTCTTAAAAGATCATATGGATTCCGTCTTAACCACCGTTCTGGTTAGACCATCCCAAGTCCTAATAACTCTATGTGTAAAAAATATTTTTTCTAAACTTTTCCTTTGCTTTTTTATTAATCACCTTAAATCCTGTGTCTTTAGTTACCAGCTCACTGACCAGTGGATATGATTTCTCACTGCTTACATCAAACATATTTTCAATTTCTGGTCTTGATACTACAACACCAGCAAAAATAACTTGCATTTGTATAGGGTCCTTCTTGCAGGGCAGCATCTTAGTGCTACATCTATTAAGTTTACAATATCATGTAATAAGTAGACACCAAGTGCCCAGTCTTTCTTAAATGCAGAATTACTTCCCTGTGGGACTAACAGTTACTGTATGGCTACGTCTTAGATCAGTTTAACTTTGAAGGCCCTGCACTTTTGATTGATCAACAAAAGCTTGTTAGCCGAATATTATTTGTATAGATCACAGGGTTACTAATCAAACAGACATACTTGACTGATTTCTTAGTCAGCCTGAGAAGCAGGCGACTCACCCACATAATTCAAAGCTAATTCCTATACCGTACAAGTGAAGAATAATTGTAATAATAATAATAATAATAATCCTTGCATTTGATATAGCACCTTATTATATCTTCGAGACTCTCAAGGCACTCCGCATAATATACAGTATTTGTAAGTGACTTGACCTCAAAGATCGTATCTTTGCAGTCAATTCACTTTACAAGGAAAGTGTATTCCTTGTAAATTTTGTGGGCAAAAAACGGCCACAAAATTGTACAGGGCAAGAAATGGGTCTGAAATGCGACATTCGGAATAGGAGTCGCAAATAGACGGCAAGCGCGAGAGAGGCTAAAACCGGAGGAATTCCTCTCCGCTTTGTTTCCTTGTCGGGAGCTGACCTCTCTCAGAGTGGGACTCCTGTTATGAACGTCATGTTTTAGATCTCAGCTTAGAGAAAGCCAACACTCAGCCTTGCCAGCAGCATTTCGGAACATTAACACGATGCACAGCAATTCAGACACACAGGTAATCATCTCATCATCCGCCACTGGGAGCAAAATCCAGCCACTGCCTTTTACATGTTGTCCAGCCAGACAACTTAAGCAGACAACAATAATCCTTCAGATAAATTGATCATTCACTGCATGAGTGCTGTTGGGCTGTTGCATCTACTCACAAACAACGCAGTCACTCCACTCGATCGGAGTTCTTGTAGAGGTCTTTGAGACATTGACGTCATAGGCGTCATATCAAATGTAAGGATTATTATTGTCAATTTTATAAACTGTGTAAAAACAACGTTCAGATGGGGAAACAATACTTTATTGGTTTACCAAAAAGGCCGTATTTCTTTCTAGAACGGGCGGTGACATTTCATCGGCGAGTTTTGTTTCAGATTTTTAGAGCCTTGCAATAGCTTTAGCGCCTTATCATGTCGTTGAGGTGTCTACACTGTAAAGTGGATTGATTTTTTGGGTGAAACACAATTTACATTTAACTATGTTAGATAACAAAAAAACATGTGGGCTTATTCCACTGCGATAAAGAATTAATGTTGACAACATCATAATTGGAACTCTCTGTTCCTCCTTGGTTAATTCCATATTCAGGCAGTTGAAGATGGAAATATAAGTCTAGCCCTCTAACCACAATCTATTTTCCTTGTTCATCCAAGTATGATTATGCCAAAGTGTTCACATTCTTTGTTATTTGTGGATTCATGGGGCAAGATTCACGTGTAGGTTCTGTGACTCATTGGTAAAAGCAGTGCTGTATGCAATCAAATTGCTAAATGTGCATTTCAGGACACCAGCCCAAGGCTGCAGATGAGATGACCCACATGATACAGTGGGTAAAGTACAGTACTAAACCGCTCTCGTGCTCGTAATTTATCCTGTTTTGAGTTGACTGTACGGAAAAATGTTTTTATTAGAAAGGGTACAAAGCTCGCCTTGCATGTGCTGATACAGAGATTATCAGAGCCTCTCAGCACAGTCAAAGGCCTTTCAGTCCAATACGCCCGGACTGGCTCTCTGTAACAACTGTTTAAGGCCACTCACTTGTTTCTCCCGTTTTGTATTGTTCCTTTACACGTTTGTCTAATTGCCTGTTAAAAGCAGAATGTACAATGGCAAATATTAGCGATTTCTGTACTCTACGGTTCCTGAACATAACAATAATCCTTGCATTTGATATAGTGTCTTGTCGAACCGTCTCAAAGCCCTTCACAGGCTTTACCTCAAAGTGTAGAGACTGTGTAATTATAAATGAACGCAGCAGGGAACTTGCGACACTTTTATCTGGGGTGGGTGGGGGGCTGTTGTTCAGGACGCCAGGAGAATCTCTTTTAAGTAGTGACGGTGTGATTATTGACATCCATCTGAACAGGCAGTGGTTTCACTCGAGAGAGGGTTGAGCGTCACCAGCTGAGCCAGACTGATATCTGTGAATGTGTCATACATAACAACAATAATAATATTATTCTTACCAAATATCCTGTGCCTAGTTGTTACATGTATTCGCAGTTGTCTGTGACTGTTCACTGATCTACTTAAAATCCAGAGCAGAGCAGAGAGAGAGAAAAAAAAATCACATTTATGTTAAAAAAAACTTTTATTTACTGGAAATAAAATGGAAAACAAATTCCCGTGTGGGACAGATTGTGATATCTCACATTTAGCAATGATACGGTTGACACCATTCAGTAAAGATTGCAACTAATTCCGTCCTGTCTGCTGCGGATCGTATTGCACTGAAGATATTCCTTCCCATTGATTTACCTCAACCTTTTAAACTGTCGCAAACATTATTGTTTTTTTTTCAAAAATAAGACATTTTCCTTTAGGTTAGCGCGTAAGGCGATAAAGTAGACTCGGGAGTGGGATCTGTGCGGCCTTTGGATCAGAAGGCAAACCTCGAAATAAAAGGCTATAATTCCACTCACTCCCATTTTTTTCTAATTGCAAAGGACACTTGTCGGCAACAACAACAACAACTTGGATTTATATAGCGCTCTCCACGCCGGGCGGCGTCTGAACGATGCACAACGATGTTTCCACATGCGTCAGACGCCCGACTGACACCCACCCAAAACATTTTTTTTCCAATTCCAGCTCTGCGAAAAGCGATCCGAAAGAATTCTTAACGCTCCTTTGTTGGTGGCGAATTTTTGTTGCCTTTTTTAAAAAAATGCGTAACTCGCGCAAGATGCGCGAATGCGAAGCAGAACTGGCTTCCAACCCCCCCCCCCCCCCCCTCCACCCCACCCGAATCCCAAGCTCCCCAAAGAGACCACAATGAGGCAATGATTTGGTCAGGAAATGATCTGTAACTACCACACCAGACGCTGCCCACAGGCCAAAGCCGAGTTGTCATTGTAATAAGCGCGGGTTGCTTTTATCGATTTGGTTCCCACTCAGAAACGGTCGCCTTAAAAGTTCGCAAGGGGCCCATCTCGGACTCCAGCAGGCGCACAGACCGCAGGACAAGAGGACATTAGGTTTAGAATCGCCCAGGGCATTTTCAAGGGAGTCATCAGGACGTTTTTCTTTTTCTCAGAGGGTAAATAACAGTTACGAAAGGGTTGCCAGGAAGGGTGGTGGAGGTCAGGACACTGGGGCTCATTTTAAAAACAGCTTGATGCTGTGCTGGGGTGATGGTAGGGGCGGGTGATCTGGACGGATGAGATCAGATGGGCCAAAGGCCTTTCTTCATCAAAACAGATTAATCTTGTGATGTGATCTTGTGATGTCGCAAGAACATGTAAGGGATTTTTTTTTTGTAATGCTATGAAAGGTTAGGCTGAGAGCTCAAAGTCCTGACACGGTTTCTGTCAACGTAAGGAGGTTGTTTCATGTCATCGCTGTCTTCCGCTTCTTCGTTCCTTTGCCGCCGAGAGCCAGGACATTTTCAAATCAGACAATCGCGTGGTTGTGTGACAATGAAAATAAATAGATATTATTTACGAGGAAGGAGATTTTTTTTTTGCACTTTGCTGTGGGTTGCTTGGCCTCCAAATCCGGCCCATCATCGTCTTCGTGTTCTTGAGGGCAGGGAACGAAACATAACGTTTCGGAGCTTAGCCTTTGCAATAGAGGAGACTTGGGACGTCCTCCTGATGTGAAAGACGCTCTACAGATGCGGTTGTGTATTGTACTGTGTACTGGGAGCTGAGGAGGCACCATTGTCTCTACGCCAAATCCCTTTGCCAGACACCGCCAGAGAGTTGATTGCTGGAAAATCTTAGTACTGTATCAGGTTCCCAGTCCATTTTCTCAGCCAGAAAATAATACGTGTTGGGGTGGGTGGTGTCAGCCTGGTTTTGTTGGAAGCTCACTCACCTCTGAGTCAGAAGCTTGTGGGTTCAAGACTCAGTTGAGACTTTGAACATGTACCTCGTGCGGGCTGACATTCCAGTGCCGTGCCGGGGTTGTGCCTCAGTGGATGAGATGTTAAAACAACGTTAAAACAAGCCAATAGTCCCTCAAGTTAACGTTGGTCATTCACTCGCGACTTTGCTGTGCGTAAATTGGCTGTCGCAATTTGCCTGCACAGGACACGGTTATTACGCTTTACAGCGAATCCTTTGCAGCGAAGTGCCTTGAAACAATGCGAAAGACACCATTTGAAATGCAAGGCTTACAAGGACAGAAAGGGGAGGATTTCATAAAATTAGTTTGCAAAAAAAAAGGAAGAAAAGAGCGGAAGCATTTTAAATTGTGGCTCAACAATACTGACAGCATGAAGGGTTTCACCGACGACAGTGCCTTCCATTTCCACGGGTCGTGAAAGGTCTTCATGAATCACTTTCACGAGTTATGGGGCTTTGGTATTCATGATAGAACAATAACCTGTCGCTAGTGTGTGATCTCTTCATAAGGTTTACGCTACTTCCCTGATGCATGATGTGCAATCAAACGGAATATCAGTGTGGTGCGGATCACATGGTATAACAGCGTTCGCAGTCCGAATCACGCAATTCAGCTTTTAGTGATTTCCATCCCGTTCCGTTTCAAATCAAGGACTGGATCCACGTAAGAATAACGGGGAACACGATTCAATCCAGTGGCAGTTCTCAGTACTCGGAATGATGTGTGATAAGCTGTCTTGAAGCTTAGCTGCTACTGTTGATATAGTTACCTGCACCACTCAGTATGCCTGGCAAGTACTCACCCCCGTTGATCCATTCTTCTCTGTGTCTTTGTTTTCACTTATCGAAGGAAGCCCAGAGAGAAAAAAAAAGATTATTTTTTATTAACCTTCTCAAGGACACAACACAATCTTGCCTCACTTGATCCTGAACGATGGAAGTGGTACAAAAGTTCATTCGTTTCTTAACCCGTTTCCCCCCCCCCCCAACCCCCTCCCCCCCCATAAAAAAAATAGAATAATAATCCTTGTATTCGGTATAGAACCTTACGCCTTTCTCCCCCGAATACTTCACGGGATTTTACTGTAAAGTGTAGTGACTGTGTATTTTTTAGGTGAACTCGCCAGTCAATTTGCATACAGTGATGATCCTGCAAAGAGCCAATCACGTTTTATCTGTGGGGACGGAGGACTGGGATGTTGACCCGATAGAGCGGGAAAAACCTCCCTTTTCTTTTCCGTGAAAGATTCTTAACGCCCACTTGTGCGGGCAGACGTTAACAGGCCATCGATGCAACCCGTTTGGATTCCAAACCATACGGTTCCTTTAAAGCTGCTTGTGTTGCAGAGCTCGAATGAGACTTCAGGTTAGAATAAATCGAAAAGAAAAAAACTCTTTCCCCCCCCCATTAACTGAAGCGACACAGAATAATTTGCTAATACTTGGCCGGGTGCCTTAAGCTTTAAGAGCCTAACAGGTCACAAATACCTGAAATATTTGGAAAGTACAGAGCATTGTGATTCAAAGATGGCCTTTCATTGATAGGAACCTAAAGAAGGCAATTGCAATTTCTCCAAACAACAAGTGGATATCAGAAGCATTGGCGGACACTTGTGGTTAGATTTAAAGGTTGTTTTTTAAATCTTGTTTTCTCTTCCCTTTAAAAACATTTTGAAGATTTCAAACCTTTCAAATTGGTTTTTTTTTTGCCAGCTTCGGGCCAAACAATTAGCAGTTGGAGCTGCACCGCGGTTCAAAAAAAATGTTGCCCTATTACTCCATGCTTGTGACTTTATTGTGTTTGATCACCATAGCATTTCGTGATCAAAGGCTTGAGTTTGTTTTTAATAAATAATGGCATTCACTGCAACCGAGCCACAATTTTCCAAAAGGTATATTTAAGACATTTTTTCCCCCCCTTGACTTTGGTTCAGAATTATGAGCCAATACGTTGTGGTTGGGGGTGAGGGTGGGGGGGGGGGGGGGGGGTGGAGGGTGGGGGGTGGGTGGGGATCCGTCAGGTATTTCAGATTTATTTTAAAATAATAGGCTTTTCATACTCAGTCAAATCATTCATGTCGTTTTTGAAGTTGGTTAATAAACAGTTTTCACTTTTCAAAAGGAAGTTCTTTCTGCGGGCAGCACTCTGCACCAATTTACAAGCCCTGAACCTTTGATTCTTGCAGTGCTTTACGTTTTAGATTATAACTTTGTCGCTGTGATTTGTAAATTAATATTTACTCTGCCCTCTGCTCCATTGATTCCCCACTGCTTCTGCTGCTCAGGTTTACTTTTGCCTCTCCTCCCACTGTTCCATGGATAGGACTAGTCACTTCTCCATAGTTCACTTCAGTGCAGCTGCACGGGCTTTTAATGACAATAATCCTTCCATTCGACATAGCCTCTTTCACATCAAAACGCCTCAAAGTGCTTCATAGTAATTACTGTAAAGTGACTGTATTGTAAACGAACATGGCGGCAAATTTGTGCACAGCAAATGTTCCCGCAATCAGCCAGGAGGTGAATGAACCAATTTAACTGGATCTTTAATGTCCACCTGAACTGGCAGATGGGAACATTTTGTCGTCTGCAAGGGGGAAAATTAACGGACCCATTTTCCCTTGTTACATCTCAATGAGTGTGGCAAGTGCACACACCCAAGCTGATGGCCAGATATTTTGCAGCCGCTCTTCTAAAGTTCCCCAAAACTGTGCTAATACGTAGAATAGTGCGCAGCGCACATTTTTGTTTTCATTTCCCAGATTATGTCGATAAAGCCTTTCTGAGTGCAGTTTCACAATGTGTTTTTGTCTTTACGGCCCGTTTTGTCAGATGGGAATTGAATTTGGAGCTTGTGCTATGTTGTGTTACCCCTGTAACACCTATCAGCCCTCCCAGATTGACCTGGATTCAGACACAGGTCCCGGAGATGAAACAACAGGCAGTGCATCACCCAGTTTCTTCTTTCCTCACCGCTCACTTCAGAGCAAGGAGATCATCATCCCATATGTTTGGATAGCTTTCAACCCATAGTCCCCAAACGACAAAGAGGGTCTCGTAGGTTTCTCATACACTGCATCATTCCAGGCCTCATCAGAGGAGACCTTCATCCCATCTGCTTGGGCTGGATTTGAACCAGATCAGAACAATAAGAAGATAGTCTCCTAATATGCAACTCCCAACCACCCACCCTCGCTCTCTCCCTCTCTCCCAACCTTAAAAATACATCTGATTGGGATGAGAACAGAATGAGGCTTGCACATTGCAACATGACATTACGTTCCAAGAAACAGCAATCAACCGAGAACAGCGTGTTTTTTGTCACTGAAATTCTTGTTATTTTCCGTAGAAAGTCCTTTTAATAAATCATTCTCATACTACACTGTTCCAGTTTTTTTTAAAAAAAACAAAACAAAAATAAGATATGGTTCAAATAGATTAGGAACGAGGTTCCCCAATTCTCTACTGATTCCGTAAAACCTAGTTCCCTTTGCATCGTGTTTTTTCGGTGGTCAGAACTATTTTTTTTCCTTCTCTCTCTCGCTCTCTCTCTTCTTCTCGTTAACCCAAAAGGAGCATTTCTTAAAAATTAAATAAAATGAAGGATTACGGTTGCTTGAGATGCTAAATTTGTAATATTTTTTTAAAAAAAATAACAAAAGGAGAACGGTCAAAACGTTACACAACCAGTGCTTGCTGTATCCGCAACCCCCTCCTCACCTCAACTGCTCCCCCGCCCACCCCACCCCAACCCCCATAGACTGCAAACTGCTGGCCAACTTTCTGGCAGTTTAAAAGATGTGTTTTTTTTTTGCGCGCGCGTGTGTTTGTGTGTGTGTGCTGCGGCTTGCAATTTCCAGTAAATCATGAGGAACTCCTAAAAACAGTTTTAGTTAGAAGGGGGCTGTTCCTACAGCATTTGACTTGAAGAAATATGCCACCTGTCTTCTGAAAGGAAGTTGCATTTGGAAGAAGCAGCTGGCAATTAGAAATGAAAAAAAAGACATCAGGCTAATAATCACAACGTAATAAATATTTCAAACCTTTGGCAGTTTTCCCCCCACTCTCCCCCTCCCCCAAACCCCCGCCCAACCTTCTAACACCCCCTATTGCAATACCCAGTTATTTCAAGGGATTTGCGTAACATAGGGTTAACCTCACCAATAGAGCTACGCCAAAAAACAAAACAAATGCAGCAGATGATAAGAGGAAAGAAATAGTTTTTTTTTTCCCCTTCCGCCTTGCACTAAAAGGAATTCAAAAACGTGTTTTTTTTCTCTCTCTCTCTCTCCCTTATTTTTTTTTTTGCTTTTCAACGAGCACAGGGCAAGTGTCCGATTCTCGGAACAGCTTTTCAAACTCCAGGACATGCATTGTGTGTCGGCCTGGCTCAGCGGTAGCATTTTCGCCTCCGAGCCAGAAGGTTGTACTTTCAAGCCCCCCCCACCACGTCAGGACTTGGAATCAAGTCGTCTGAACTGACGCTCCAATGCAGTGCTTGGGGTTGCGCATGTTGCATTGTCGGAGGCTCCATCCTCCGAATGAGACGTCAAACCGAGGCCCCTTCTGCCTGTTCAGGTGCAGAAAAGGACACGTGCATCCTTCGTTCGCCTACCAAACCCACAGCCACAGTCACCTACACTTTACGGTCACATTCCCGCGAAGAGCTTTCGGGCGTCCTCCCAACGTGAAAGGAGCTGTATCAAACTGCCGGGATTATCATCGTATTGTCTTGGTCATTGTCAGCTTTTTCTGGCTTCCAAGTCAGAAACACTGCTCGTAAACAAAAGGTTCCAGTTTTGACGATCTGTTCAGATCGTCAAAACTGTTGTTTGGGAGTTTTAACTAAAGTGGGATTTCTATTGCTGTCCTGAACTGACTGCCGTTCTGCGACCGACTTGGAAGGTTTTCCGTGGCAAAAAACTGTTGCTGTGCGAAGCTGTTTATGCCAAACACAGTTGAACTTGGGCTCCCCTACTGGCTTAGGTACTGAGCTTGCAGCCCAGCGTGAAGCCGAGTCATACACAACAGAGAGGTCCCAAGTTTGACCTCTCGTCTCTGCTGAGTTAGTTGGTCTTGACCAGAGACGCACCAAGTGTTTGCCAGTTGGGCTCAGCGCAGAAGGATAGGGAAAGGGCAAAGGAGAGTACCCGGCTCTGCCAGTCGCTATCCAGTGACCTCTGAGCATTTGTTCAGATATCCGGTTAGGATAGCGTTTGGAAATGGCTGTGAAGATTCCCTCCCCTTGTGGTCAAACACCCGCAACTCAGTGGAGAAAACGAACCTTCTGATCTCACTTGCATCTTATTCATTTCAAGTCCACGTCCTCTCGTTCTGCCCTCACAGTTTAAGTCAACTAGCCAGCACGTCATTTATGCCACTGAGTATTTTAAGGACCAGAATAATGTCTCCTCATTCGATCTCCTTTCATTCCAAGACGGACGTTGAAGGAGGCAAGGGAGGGGGCGAGGAGAAGGGATTCTTGGATGAAGTTCCAAAGGAGGGGGGCAGAAAGGGTAAAGGCCCAGCCTCCGATGGTGGGGCGAGCAGGGCGGTGGGGGGGGGCATGAAGCAGGCCAGTGCCCGCCGATCAGAGGGAGCGGGCAGGTTGGCATGGCTTCAGTGCGTCTCAGAGACAGGGAAGAACAAGACTGTGGAGGACTTTGAAGGAGAGGACGGGGAATTTCCAGCAACTGGAAACAGGCACTTGTAGCCAGGTGAAATGCAGCATTTTTTTAAAAAAAGAATAGTCATTAAAAAAAAGTTTTAACAAAATAATTGCATTGGCCACATCCAGCAGATCCTAGCTGAAGGAGAGGGGCTGAGAGGTAGAGGCACTCAGAAAACACATCGCTGTTCATGGCAAAAGATAACAGCTGACAGACAGAAAGGCAGTGGGTGTATTATCACAGAAGGGAGTTGCTGGATTTGCAAGTGTTCAGAGAGACTCCAGCAGGAGAGAGGCCATGGAAAGCAGGAAACCTCTCAGAGGGATGACTAATATGGAAGAGTCTTTATTAAGAAACATGATTTTATCAGCTGGTAACAGAATTCCCTCCCCCCCCCCCCCCCCCCACCACCGCCTCCCACCCCCCTCCTGATTAAAAAAAAATCTGAACATCTTCTCGTTCATTGCCAGCTGCTAACACTCTTAATTATCATATTTGGAAGACAGTTTTTTTTAATGTATATAAGTAGATTTAAAAATAGATATATTTTGCTCCGACATTACTGAGTGTCCGCGGGAGGAATTAGATTGGATTTTCGGCTCATTTGCAAAGTTTGGTGCTCGGATTATTAACTCTGGATATGCTGGATTCCATCGAATTCTTGCTCGATGGGAGAGAGAGAGAGAAAAAAATTCTAACACTGCACTGAAGTCTATAACTGATCTTTTCAAATATGAGACTAGGTGGAATTTCGGTTGCTTGTGTGATGTATGGAGTTCTGTAGCTCAGTGGTTACAGCACTCGCTTTGCAAGCGAGAGACCTGAGTTCAATTCCAGACAGGGCGAAACCTTGGGCAAGTTTCCTTACGTCACACAGAGCCTAATAATAATCCCTCCAAAACAAAACAATAATAAATTGCTCATTTTCAATCCATGACTGTTTGTGGGGACGCTGCTGTGTGCAATTGGCTGCCGCGTTCGCCCACAAATATACAGTCAATTCACTTTACAGTATATTCTGTGAAGCGCTTTGAAAACGTCTGGAAGACGTGAAAAGCGCTGTATCAAATGCAAGGATTATTATTATTATTATTTATTTTTTTTTCCTTGGCCTCTTCCCAGTGTGTTTCTAACAGTGAACTACAGCAGTCAATGTTTAATTCATATTCTATCCAGTGTTCTGGTGGTTTAGACTGAATCCTAAGAGGTGACTGTCATGGGTTGGCTGTCATTGGCACAGGGTTGGCACTTTTGTGAAAGTGAACCCGCACTTTTACGAAGCCAGGTTTAATTGTTAACGCACCTTCGAAACATTAACATGGATAGTTAGTTCTCTGTAAATGTAAGCTCGCACTTAGAAATACTTGCTTCTTAGAGGGTAATTAGGACCATGGCATTGGCGGAGGTTTGCCAACAGATTTACTCGCTGCCTCTAACGTGGGAGATGGTGCGGGGAAAAATACAATGGTTATATAAAATATCAAAGCAAAAAAAAAAACCTGAGATGAATAAAAAAAATCGGTCACTTCAATCCACGCCTGTTTGTGGGGTACCTCTGTGCGCGATTGGCTGCCCCGTTTCTCCCACAAAATACACAGTCAATCCACTTTACAATACGTTCTATAAAGAGCTTTGAAACATCTCAGCTACGTACGTGATAAGGGGCTCTATGAAATACCAGGATTATTATTATTAGCGCTACAGTAAGCCCCGAAATACATTTTTGATAAAGTGTCCATAAATAATACGTCAATGTAACCATTGTGCGATTTTAAAATCTTGCACAGTCGAACCCGCAATCCTTCATGGATTCCATGCTGGATCCCATTTCATGTGGTTATGGCCCTATCTGATTGCTTTAGCTGCAAGCTTTGCATTCTGCGAGGGGTGTTTTTGCAGTGTTCACTTCCCTCTCCCACCAGCTCTAATTTGGAAAGGAGCTCGAGGAAGAGAACAGCAGCCGAGAGACGCAGGGAAGCAATCATAAAGAGCCCACATGAGCCAAAGTCACAAAACACCCACCCAGCTTTGAATTGTAAATTGGACATTTAACCTCTTGCACTGCGATTCCTAAAGTAGGTCATGCAGGACATTGCAAATCGGCATTGAGCCAAGACGGCCATGCTGGGCTGAAATTCAGTCAACAAGCCAGGCTTGGCTGTAAGGTACAATCTGTAAATGCTGTAAACCACATGCTTGCTCTTTGCCCAAGCTATTCTATAGACTGGGAGAATCTGGCTTTCCATGCGACATCTACTTTTCCATTGCTCGGTTACAATGAGATATCTCATGACAAGCTATTGCAACAAAGAATTTGCCGCAGCTTATGAACAGACCATAATAACCCCATCTCCCACATACAACCACCCCCCACCACCCCCCCACCCCTCCCCATGGATCCCTCAGGGATATCGTAGATGCGACTTTGAAAGAAAACTCTCAACGCAGCTGGCTCTCCAGCAAGGCAACTTCATTTCATAGTGCAAGCACTGTATACATACACTGTAAAAAGGTGCTGTTGTTTGGATGAGACGTCAAACCAAAATCCTGTCTGCCTATACAGGTAGCCATGGTTCAAACATGCCTGTTTGTGGGTCACTGCTGAGCGCAAATTTGTCTGAATTTGTCTACAAAAGCACACTTTACAGTAAATCCAGTGAAGCGTTTTGAGGCATCCTCTGGATGTGCACGGCAAGATATCAAATACCATGATTATTATTATTAATCACAATAAACCTCCTTAAACATTATTTTTACAGCAAAGTGACGATACATCAGGTTCGTCCTCTGATTACCAAACCATCCTTTCAACAATGTTTACACCAGGTACACCCAGAGGACTATTGTGCTTTGCATATACTTTGTGCTTTCGTGAACCAACCTCTATTCAAATCAAGACTGCTGCACGACACCATCCCCACATGACTGTGCCGTCCAAAGGCGCTGTTTTGAATATCCCCTGAATAAGCCTTAATCCAATTCAAATCACAAAATAGGATTGACTGGGCGATATGGTGATTCAGCAATAATAATCCATCGCCTCTGGCACCTGCATTAAAACCAACCCGGACCGGTCAGAGGCAAAGCTCCTAGGTTAGTCGGTTGCAAGGGTCACTAAGTGAAATTGATTTGGACAGTGGGGATTGAAAGTGCATTTAGTTCAGAAAAATGGAGTCGGAGATGATTCTTCCACCCTGGGCAAATGCCTCGGTAGATAAAGTGCAAACATTAAAATAATTGGGGTAGTGTAAATTGGGGGCCTGTACAAACAAGCAACGCATTGCATTTTGTTGTTGCGGCATTCACGTCGCAAAGACATCCCAAGGCTTTTACACCCGAGCTGTGGGTTGGGATCAGAGAGGGGTGGAAAGCAAGAGGGGGTGGAGGAGGGAAGATGACCGAAGGCACGGTCCAAGGTCTTGAGAGGGACCTTGAAGGAGCAGACATCCAGACATTTCTCCTCTCAGGTTAGGACAGGGTTACAAGGCTGTGAATGAAACACAGAATTAGGACATACTTAAACCGCAGAAGTGAGCAATGAGAAAACATCAGTACAGGCACGAGGTTTGAGGTTACATTCTGTAATGTGTGATCAGATCAGATTATTGTTACAGTAAGTATTTATTTTGTTGACCTTCTAACGAAGTGGTAAGTTATTCAGCTTTATGTTCAGGTCACTGTCAGCTGTTTGACATAAGACTCATCTTACAAAGTCACCTTCCCTTACAGCTTAACTGTAAATTAACATAGCATACGATTTTCCCCTTGACAGTCTTATTGCGCCATACATCACTGCTGCCCTGAGAGGTTAGACATGGAATTGCTGTGTGTAAAGTCCAGTTAAGGATTGTTGGTAAACAGAAACGAAAACAAGCAAACGTATAGCAGACGGCCACAACAGTACAGCACATTCACTGAGAAACAGAGACGAGATGAGGCCAAACTGCAGGGCCAGAGCGCAGATTTGCACAACCAAAGTATATAATTAGTATCTCAGTTGGGATGGTAATAAGTTGAACACAGTTAAGTATTTTTCTTAAAAATGTTGCTGCCTGTTCCCTAGCAATGCATCACAAAGAAAACTCATGCTTCATTAAGCAGTAACCAGCGAAGAAGCTTTAAGGTAATGCTTTCCCAACCATTAAATTCTATTTCTGGGAACATTTTTAAGAGACAGATGGGGAGAAATTCCACCTAGATCTATTGCACAATTTTCTTAGGATTTTTAGTGTCCAGAAATTAGAAACATTTGTAAATACAGCCTCAATTCTGAAGCCAGATTTCTGGAAGTATTTCTCTCCCGCTTTTAACAACTACAGAAAACCTGCTCAAAAGGTTGAGACTAAATTCAACAATTTGCCGAATTCGGGATTTAAAGGGACGGAATGATGGGATAATCTTAACTATAGAACTAAATTAAAAGTTAAGAGTGAAATCAGAGAACATTGGTGATCACAAAAATTTGTGGAAAAGCAGAATTCGCTGCCTGGGAAATGATTCGTAGATGTTGGGTCAATGGAAATATTGAAACGGGAGGTCGATAAAATTATTAGTAATAATGATCCTCACATTCGGTGCAGCGCATTTCACGTTGGGAGCATGTCTTAAAACGCTTCACAGGGTTTATTGCAAAGTGGAGTGAAAGGGCAGGGAAATGGGATTAAGCTGCAGATCAGCCATGATGTTTTAAGTATGTATGTGTGTTTTAAGACGGTTTTAAAATACGGTAAATCGAGACCCAAGGCAGAATTTCTCTTCTAATATGTAATTGGAACACACATACACACAACACACACACACACACACACTGAGTGGGGGAACTGAGGCAACTTTGCAGTTAGTCAAGAGCAGCGTAGGAACAACAGACAATCTACGGAAGGGCAAGGGAGTTGTTGGAAGTCTTGGCGTTGGGGATAAAAGCCCTGAACTGGGCTGGTATTCCTTTGAGAGACACTGGCAAATCAGCAGAGGAAGTCTGCCAGCTGCTAAAGATTACTCATTCAGGGGTTAAAGTGACAGCAAAGCAGCCAGTGCGCTGTACAGCTGTAAGCTGTTTCCAGATCCTTGCTGTGACTGTTAACTGTTTTCATTGCTGAAAACCGAGCAAAGTGAATCCAAGGCAATTCTATCTGCCCTTCGGATGAGACATTAAACCGAGGTCCCATCTGCCTGTTCAGGTGGACGTTAAGGATCTCGGGGCACTTATCGAAAAGAGAAGGGAGTTCTCTCTCCTGGTTTCCTGGCCAAAGAATCCCCCAAATAAAATTGATCACTCGCTCCATGGCTGTTTGTGGGACATTTGCTGTGTTAAATTGGCTGCCGCGTTTCGCCCACAAAATACACAGTGAATCCACTTCACAGTATATTCTGTGAGGGCTTCGAGATGTCTCAATGATGCGTTAAAGCTCTATATCAAATGCAAGGATTATTTATTATTATTAGCAATGATAATAATATGAATTATTATTGGACTGAGACCTGCTCCCCTTTCCCAGTGCAGGGTTCCGTCGCCACCAGGGTCTGTGCGGCTCTGGCAAAGTTTGAGCAATAAAAAGTCGTTGCAATGATAGCCTTTCCTCTACTGTGAAAGTTTGCTTCGGAAAATATTCAATCTAAATTCAACGCTGACAGCCATAAACCAGTCAGACACTATTATCAGGAACTGGAAGGGGTTGAGCACGATGCAAGCTATTTAACACACGAGGGACAAACTAAGGACAGAGAGGCCAAAAGCTCAGCATTAAAGGAGGATCGGGAAAGAGAGGACTGATTAAGCACGGAGTGTAATTATAAGTAAATGAATTCTAATTAAAAACACTGTGAACAGGAACTCAGAGGAAACAAGAGAATTAAAATAAGTGTGTGTGTGGTGGGGAGATCTAAAATCAAATTGAAAAACATTAGGAAAATCATGTCACTTAAAAAAAGAAAGTATAATCACTATAGCTTTTTATTCTAAAAGCCTCTAAGTGTATTTTTGCATCTGTGGTCAGGTTATAAGAAGAACGTACTAATCGAGGAACGTGGCTTATATGTACTACTATACATCAGATATAAGCACCTCTATGGAAACCACCAGCTTCGACACGTGTAAAGAACCCAAACCATTAGCTTTGAGAGTTCTTTTGTGCTCGCTAGCACATTCTGCCACAGCGTAGCTGGTTAAAGCCCACATAAGGTTTCAGCCTTTCTGATGTAAGGCATTAGCAAATCTGCAGAGCATCAGGTGCAACAGACCACAGTCCCTATTGTCGTTTCCCCGTTCCCCTACCCGCACTGTAGACAACCTAGAGAGAGAGAAGGTTGCTCACTAATAGCTACAGCATCCCTGGTGATGATGAGCTGTGCCAGTCTTTCCATAGCCCAGGAGTTTTAAACTTACACCCGCAAGGAAGCAGTTACAAAAACAGCACAAACCTCTCCTTGATCAGGGAGTCGCAAAAACCTGGGTCAGCCTGACTGAGTTGGTAGCACTCTCGCCTTTTGAGTCAGAAGGTTGTGGTTTAAGTCAGGGACTTTGAAGTCACATAGTCTGGGGCCAGCACTTGTGTATTGTTTTGTCAGATGAGACATTGAACCGAGGTCCCGTCTGTACCTATTCAGACGGACTTTAAAGATCCTCTGACGCTATTTGAAAATAGAAGGGAGTTTCTCCTGGTGTCCCTATTCAAGTTAGGGAGAGGGGGAACGAGAGACAGGTCCTGAAGACAAAGAGAGAGGGCAAGACGGAATTTTAGAGGGAGGGAGCTCCAGAGGTTAGGAGAGTCCAGAGAGGGTGGGGGATGCAAGGCAAACCCAAGTTGGCTGAGGACGTGAGCGGAGGAATTAAGTAGGAGAAGGTCGGAGCGATAAGCAGGCCTCAAGGAGTGGATGGGTTTATAGGCGAGGATGAGGACCTTGAAATTAAAATTATAAACCTCATTACTGATGGGTTGTTACTGTTGAGACCATCCGGATCTTGGTGGTTTGTTCAAAAACCTTTCAATACACGATCGAGTCAAACATTCAAAACTTCAGCTAATCTACTTTAGGCAATTGCAGGTTTACTCTCAATTGCCCAATTTCGTCTTTGCCTTTTAACCACGACGTCAAAAAAAGGGGAAGAGACAGGGCGAGGGGAGGAAAATCAGCAGTGAATATCACCATCCTCGAGTGTACAGCTCCTTACGCATGAGGAGGACATCTCGAAGCACTTCACAGGATGTAGTGTAAAGTGTAATGACTGTGTATTTTGTAGGCCAGTGTGCGCTTATAATGGGAGTCAATTTTCCAAGAAGGAAAGTGTAACTGGCTTCAATGTCCTAATCTTGCTTCCAAGCCTAGCTGTCCCTAACTAGTCAACAACAGCCAAGTATCAATACGGGTTCAAGTTGCTTCGGTTTGATTTAAATCCAGGGTCAGACGTTCCTATGGTGTCCTCACTGAAGTGTGTAGCTGTTCGGTACTTTGATGGACGGACAACTGTCTCCAACATACAGCCTTCTGAAATTCAATCATTCTTCTTTGATCTTGCTTTCCAGTGAAATTAGGACCGTTAGTGGTTAGAGCCTCTGATGAAATTTGTGGTTGTTGAGCGAAAAAAACAGATTGGCAAATAATTCTGATAGAAACATCCAGGCAGGCAGAACTACAGTGCCATTGCATCAAAGAAAGGGGAAGACGATTAAAAAAAAATTGCCTTTATATCCTATTTAAACCGTATTTTTGCAAGAAAAACGTTCCCTCTGGAAAGGGGCCATTTGATAAGCAATTACTTGTTTCTTCGCCACCCTGCTCTCTAACCTTCCACCCTTATGTTCTTATCTCTAAGTGCTGACTTGACGGCATTGCAATTCCATGAATACCCTCCGTAACCTTACATGTGGGTAGGCATTCTTCATCTGCATTTCAAAGCAGTGCGTGGAGGAGGGAGCGGGGGGTGGGGGTGTCTTTCAGTTATGGAGCCACCACAGCAGAACTCAATCCTGTTATCATCCGATATCCACACATTACGGGTTTTGCATTGTGCAGCACTGACAAGAAACTAAAAAAATCTACAGTGCAGAAAGAGGACATTTGGCCCATTGAGCTCACAGACCAATGCTGTCATCATAATAATGATGATAATAATCTTGCATTTGATATAGCGCCTTATCATGCCGTTGAGACGTCTCAAAGCGCTTCGCAGAATATACTGTAAAGTGTTGCGACTGTGTGTTTTGTGGGCGAAATTCAGTCCCACCACCCTCTTACCCCCATATCCCTACCAGCCTCTCTCTTTCATATGCAGAAGAATCAGACTGATTTCCACCTTTCTAGTACACAGATGACTGAGGCTAACCACAGAACCCCCACTGTTATCTGAAAAGGTTAGGCTTTAAACATAGACCTAGATTTATTTGAATGTATAGTTAGAGTATAACAGCACCGAGCACCGATGATTAAAGTTACTGGTACTTTAATACTGTGACAAATGAGTTTCAAAACCATAATGTTGATGTCAGTTACAATGAACTAAGTTAAAATTACAAGGAAATTCACACTAATAACGATTTATTAGTGAGCTTTATGGCTAGTCAAAGGAGTGACATGTCTTTTGTGGGAATAGGACTCTTGATTTTGTCTGGTATCCAGTGTTAGCTTTAAGCGCTCACAAGCCAGGTGTAGCACAGAGCTTGGTGGAGAAAGCCTGGTCGGCAGAAGTTTCCCTTCCTTGTAGTCTCCTGGCAGAGGTTTAGCTCCTTTCTTAGTCATTAGTTTCATTATGCAGTGTGCACTCAACACGCACAGCACCGAAAAATGAAAGTGGCCTAACTAACGACAATTCTCAAAGTAAATCTCTTGCGTCCCTTTTGAATGGGTGGGACTTCCAGCACGGTCAGTTTGTGTATACACCAAACACATAGACACACACAAACTGGATATAAGTTTCAGTGCAAGGCAGGGAGTTGTGCTAATCTCTGATAGGACTAAAATAAGCATTCGATTCCTAAATAAAATGTTACCAGTGTTTCAAAGGGGAAAGTAGAGGAATGGGCTTAGAGCGGCAGTTAGTACAAGCACAGGCTAAATGGCCTCCTTCCATGCTGTAAATTGTAAACGTTAATAAAAACAATCATCCTTCCGTTTGATACAGCGCCTCATCGGGTCGCTGAGACATCTCAGAGCGCTTCACAGAATATACCGGAAAGTGAATTGACCGTGTATTCTGCGGGCGAAATTTTATGATAAATGACTCGAGAAGCGAGTGACGTTAATCCCGAAAAATTGTCTAAAACTGATGGTTTTTGATCACCAACTGCAGTGAGTCACCAGGCGTTGACGTCAGCAGGACATGAGTGCAGAAGAGCGGCGGCTATCAAGAAATATTATCTATTTTACTGCACCGCAAAGTACAACAAGCTTTAATGCCAAACCCACCCCCCCCACAACCCTCCATTTCCTCGCACTCGGCAAA
Source organism: Callorhinchus milii (assembly GCF_018977255.1). NCBI lineage: Eukaryota > Metazoa > Chordata > Chondrichthyes > Chimaeriformes > Callorhinchidae > Callorhinchus > Callorhinchus milii. Next base: position 14,344,093 of record NW_024704756.1, on the reverse strand, counting down.
TAACACGAGGAAAACTGCGATTGTGACGAGGCTTCAAAGAGATCTATTCAGCCGTCTACGCTTCAGCGTTCGGGAATTATTTATTCATTTTGGTTGTCAGAGCTGATCGTTTTTTCCCCACTTCCTTCAGCAACCGTAAAACTTCACAGTCGTTGTGAGGTCTCGTTTTAATGCGCAATAATTGACACGGACATCAGTCATTACTGTATTACTTAGAAGTAGCATTGTTAAATTTGATCATTGTTTGGTGTTTTCCCTTACAGTTCCTGGTATGCAAATCAAAACTACACGAGCATCTACACAAACAAGTTAGGTGGCTATCGTGACAGATCCACTTTGCCCAATCTCCTGTTTGTTTTCCTTTTTATCCAAGAACCCTTGGCCTTTCAAAGCCGCTGGAGATACGGACTTGTAAACTCAGAACAGGATGACCTGCCTTTGACCCTTTAGGTTTCCAAAAGGTTATGTAAGGATAAGGTTTGCCAAGACATTAAATATCTCTGGAATTTACACTATTATTCTGAGTCTGAAGTCATAAAACATTGTTTTATTCAAACTGCAGCTGCTGGAAACGTAGATAATAATATAATGATAATCCTTGCATTTGTATCAGCACCTTATCACGTCTTCGAGACATCATTTGCACGTAAACATTCAAGGCAGCATGCTTTTAATCAGGGGGGGAATGTTGCAGTAAGTTACAGCACCTGGCAAGCTAACAGATTCGGGAGAATTGATGTTTTCAGAACCTTTGTGGACCATTGGCCTCTGGATTTTAAGTTTTCCAAACAAAAGCATGCCTTTCGCGGAAAGTTTGTTGGCCTGAACTCAAAAGACATTTCCTAGAAGAGGATGATACACTGTAAAGGCTTAAAATGTCAAGCGGAGCAATAGACCCCTAACAGTCCTAGCACAGGATCAGATGTCTATCTGGCTCAGTTGGTACCACCCTCTCGCCTCGGAGTCACAAAGCTGTGGCTTCAAGCGCACATCGGAACTCAGTGCAGTGCTTAAGCTAAGCATCGTCAGAGGCGACATCATTCAGATGGGGCATTAAACCCAAGGCCTGTTCTGTTGGACGTTAAAGATCTAGTGATACTGCACCAAAAGAGAAGGGCGTTTCTCCTGGCCGACAATCCCCCAAATAAAATTGGACACTCACTCACTCCATGGCTATTTGTGGGATATTGCTGTACACAAATAGGCTGCCTCGTTCTATCAAAAAAATATTTGAGGTCTCCTCCGAAGGAAAGTACCTTTGACCTGAATGACAGTGTTAACCCTGTTAATAGAGAGCTACGGGAGTCCTGTAGCTCGTGGTTAGACCACTCGCTCGCCAGCGAGAGACCTGGGTTCGATTCCAGGCAAGGAGAAACCTTGGGCAAGTTTCCTTACTCTGCTTGCCTGATAATAATCCCTCAAGAAAAAAAAGCAATAATAATTTGGTCACTCAATCTACAACTGTTTGTGGGACACTGCTGTGCGCAATTGGCTGCCGCATTTCGCCCACAATTCAGTCAATTCAATTTGTAGTATGTTCTGTGAAGCGCTTTGAGACGGCTAGAAAACATGATAAGGCGCTATATCAAAATGCAAGGCTTATTATTATTATTATTATTAAAACCAAGGCCTGTTCAGTTGGACATAAAAGATCTAGTGATACTGCACGAAAAGAGAAGGGAGTTTCTCCTGGTGCCCGGCCAACATTCCCCCAAATAAAATTGGACACTCACTCACTCCATGGCTGTTTGTAGGATATTGCTGTACACAAATAGGCTGCGAGAGACCTGAATTCAATTCAAGGCAGAGGGCGAAACCTTGGACAAGTTTCCTTACTCCACACGCCTAATAATAATAATCCCTCCAAAACCAAAAACAATAATAAATTGGTCATTTTCAATCTACGATTGTTTTTGGGACATTGCTGTGCGCAATTGGCTGCCGCGTTCGCCCACAAATATACAGTCAATTCACTTTACAGTGTGTTCTGTGAAGCGCTTTGGGACGTCCTCCCGACGTGAAAAGCGCTATATCAAATGCAAGGATTATTATTATTATTATTATTATAAAGCAGCCGAGAAATTGAAGAGTTGGAAGCCTTTCGGATTGATTTTATTGTTTGAAGTAAAAGGTGTGACCCTGTCATAGATATATAAATATGGTACAAATGCTAAACAGGAAGCCTAAAAATCTTCATGCAAATCAAACTAGTCTCGCTATTGCAGCAAAGGTGGAAAGTTAGGGTGGGGGTGTGGTGGGGGGGGAGGTAAGGCTTGTAGACAAAAAGGCATTGGGCTACTTGTATCCATTGCACACACAAAGCAGAAGGAGCTCACACGGTCCCTGATTGAAACACACACCACACAGACACCAAAAAAGAACTCTTCCTTCTCAAAGCAGTAAACGAATCGAGAAGCATGGCAACCCAAATCCAATTCCCCTGTCTACCAGCTCGGAAATCAGAGCTTGAACAATCTCAGATCAGCTGCGTCAGCTCTGAACGGTTGGTAGCACTCTCGCCCCCAGGGTTCAAGCCACCACATCAGGTCTTTGAGCTCACAGGCCCCAGTTTGGGCGATAGTACTTCAGGTGAGATTTTAAACTAATCCCCTCCCCCACCTTTACCAGTTCAGATGGGTGTTGAAGATCCTGTGATACTATTCAAAAGAAGAAGTGGATTTTCTGCCAACAGTGTCCTGGCCAACAGACTTCCCCAGAGATAACAACAGAATTACATTTGTAAAGCGCCTTTCATGTCAGGAGGACGTCCCAAAGCGCTAGATAATCAGTGTTTCGAACCCAAGCTGGGGGGGGGGGGGGTTCAGGATCGGGATCGGGAGGTTGGAGGGCGAGTCGGGGGAATAAATGGGTCTTTCACCTTGTGGTCCTTTGTGGGAAAATATTGAGCACCAAATCGACTGCCTACAAAAGTAGTCACTGCAATTAAGAGAATTACTTGTGAAGCGTCAAAAGGCTGTGTATCAGACAGAAAAAAGCCAAACGCGGCACCTTTCAAGTCTACAACCTTGTCAACCGATCCATCAGGAGCTTCTAGGTCAGCAAAGTGTTAGTTTCTTTGAAACTTCCGTGATTATTTATGATAAATATTGCTGTCAACTTCCTGTTAGAGGATATTGTTAACCAGAAATAAAACCATAATGAGTTTCTTCAAAGATAACTTGTGTAGATACTAAAGAAACGCGCAGGGGGTTCTGACGTGGGCATTTTGTTGGAACAATGAGTCTGGCAGTGGGGCTGAGTTCAATTCTCGGAAAAAAATCAAATGGACTTTGTTAACAATGGAATGCAAAGAAGAATTCTTGCATTTGATATAGCGCCTTGTCACATCTTCTAGACGTCTCAAAGCGCTTCACAGAACGTACTGTAAAGTGAATTGACTGTATTGTTGTGGGCAAAACACGGCAGCCACTTACGCACAACAGTGTCCCACAAAGAGTTGTGGATTTTGTTTTGAGGCGTTATTATCCCCAGAAAAGCGATCCGCCAATCGACTAACTTACTGCTACTGCTAGGTAAACAGAGGCATTTGGAGCAAGGGAACTTGCCCAACATTTCGCTCTGCTCAGGAATTGAACCCAGGTCTTCTCGCTTTTGAGGTGAGAGCTCTAACCACGAAGAAAGAAAGGCTGCTGATTGACCGACCGACTTACTGTAAACATGTACGGAGGCTTATTTTTAGTTGGCAGAGTCACAATAGATTGTGCCACAGATAGACAGCAGAGCATCCAACAGAGGTATGTATATTGGTTAACTGCATTACAGCTATACATGTGAAAATGATCATAACGTCTCCACAATCTCATAAATACAATATATACTAATGCAATACAATACACATGTAATGCGAGGCCTTATAACCTCATCAGAATGTCTTAAAAGACTCCACAGGATTTTACTGACGCTGTATTTGTAGGCAAATTTGGCAGCTGATTTGTGCTATAGCAACGTCTCACAAACAATGAAGTAAACAAACAATTTTATCGGGGGAGGGGGGGTTTGTTGGCCAGGACATGGCGATTAAATAGCAATTGGGACATTGACGGTCATATCCTTATTGTACTGCCTTCGTACCGATTGTGAAATTAAATCTCCACGAGAAATTTCACACAATTTCCTCAATGTGCGTAGATATAAAAACACAATAGTTGGGGTTGGGAATTGCAACACATGATGGGTTGAATAGCACAGGTAGTTTTTAACCCATCACACATCACATTTTTCCACCCTGTAATCAGAGCCCTATTTGCCGATTTTCGTACTGGATATGAAGTCAACTTAAATCCACAGAGAGTCAAAGGTAAGGCTGTGGCTCCAGGATTCTGATCCATCAATGTAACCTCAGTTCCCTCTGAGCATGTTCCTCCTCCCCGCTATGCTGTTTTAGCTGGTTAGACTCCAGCAGTTAACCAAAGCACACTCTGGGGTCCCCAAGCCTTGGTTCTTGCCAACCTGCGTCTAACACCTTCCGAATTAGGTAAGCAGGATGCTTCCCTCCAGGGAGAAAGTGTGCATCCTCCCGATGTGAAAGGCACCATACAAATGTAATGTTGTTGTTGTTGTTGTGGTGGTTGCATACCATTCCAACAATCTATCGCCGGGATTTCCATGTGTATGTGGGATACGTGGAAATCTCAGCTTGGTTAGGACACTCTTAAGAGTGATGATCTGTTTCCGTGTCAGACAGCCGGCTGGCACCCTTACCCCCCCAAAAAAATCCCCGTCCAACAGCTAAGAATATCTCAGAATATAGAAAAGTTCACATTTTACCCACTCGTTCCTCACTTTTCATGTGTTTACAGATGGGCCTATGTTCCTTTTCTTGCTATCTGATATTATAACGGTATCCATTTACAATCCCATCAATCTCGTAGCTTTGGGCACCAACGTCGGAGAATCCTAGTGGGTAAATAATAAATGTGATCATTGGACTACTAAAGGTAGCTTATTGTTTTATCTTTCAACTGTTGATAAAGCGCACAGGCTTTCAACAGAGGAAAACAGTGTAGCAACAAACAAAATACGGTAGAAAGAAGTGCTATCCATGGCAAATAGTTTGTACGTATGGACATACACTCTCACTCACAACGTACCTTTCTGAAATAAATTTCTGTGCATTTCATGGGGTGAAACTTGCGACGTTTCACAACTGATTCAGTGCGCTAATTATCCCGGCAAATATGCTACGAAATGTCATACGTTTCACACCCGCGTTTCATTGATCTCCTGCAATAATCGTCTGCACTGACTGCACATTGGAAGGAAACAGAAGGTTTGTGGAGAAACTGATGTTTTGCAATAATGTTTTAGGACTGCAACAATTTTAAATTCCCTTAATTATTTATGGCGAGAGGCAGCCTTCTCCCATCCACTCTAAAATAGGACAAGTAAGTACAGTAACAGATAAAAGGATGGGGCTGAACCATATGTTACTCTCGATAAATAATTGATTACCTCTCACCCATAACTGATGTGGAGGAATAGCACTGCAGCGCACAGAACACTGACAGGCTTTTTTTAAATTTCGGCTTAAAAAGGACACAAAATTGAAGGAAATTCACAAGGTATTGAATTCAGAGCAAACAGAGGATGGTACGAGTACATTTCAAATGCAAGTTTTGCTTTGTTATATTTTTTTACTACCGGCTGCAGACCTTCAAGATTCATTTTACGATCAAATCCTGGGTGGGATTTTATTTTTACTCTGCCTCCATTAAAGGACTTGTTATGACCGTAATATAACCATAGTCATGGTCGAGATGAGCGTGTTAACCTTGCAGAGTCATTGTGCTTAGCTTCAGTCACTTGATGCTAAAGAGTTCAGCTCAGAACATTTCATGATTACTTATCCATCTGTGTATAATCCTAAGTGAAGGGTCCTATACCAATATGAGTTGTTGTTTTGTTGCTGTGAGTACCATGACATCACTGCATGCTCGTCAGTAATCAATCCACTTCCCCGGAGACTGTAAGGCCATTTTGCCTGTATATTTAGTCCCATAAAATCGACACAGATGTCAGCGTGTATTGACAGCACTGTGCCTGTTTTTGTATCAGTGCGATGGAGCTAGCAAACATTTCACAACACCTTGAGCCCGTTGCACCAAGTGGTCACATTTATTGTTCAAGACGATGTGGGGATGAAAGCCCTTTTAAAAGAAAAAGACGCAGCTTAGCACAGTGCTGACACCCTCCGAAGGATGCCTGTGTGTTTGTACGTGTGTGAGTGTGTGTGTGATACACGTACACAGTATATTAATAATCATTATAAATTTGGTCACTCAATCCACTGCTGTTTGTGGGACACTGCTGTGCGCAATTCGATGCCACGTGTCGCCCACAAAAGTACCCAGCCAATCTGCTGTACACTATGTTCTGTGAAGCGCTTTGAGACGTCTCAACGGCGTGATGATTCAGCGTTGTGTCAAATGCAGACGCAAGGATTATTGTGCTTATTCACACGTGGTCGGAAAGTCTGGTGTTCACATTCCCCTGGTGGTTACGTGTGGGACGAAAAGTTAATTTCAAAACGAAACTGCTGCTGGAAGATGCCGACGGCGCGAGATTCAGAGCAAAATGGTCGCGAGACTCTGAAAGAGAAACAAGTCATTGGTTTGGGTGTTGGCTTTTATCAGAAATGATCCAAACTGTTTCTGTAAAGACTCACACCCAAAACTGCGGTTTTCTGCATTTCTGTGCCCTCCGTGGTTTTGTTTCTGGACCCACGCCTGCGCTCGTCACTTTTCTTTTCCCTCACGATCAGTTGCGATGCAACTGCAATACGGCGATGGCAACGTTCCTCAAAGCACAGCAGTCCACACGTTAGCTTTTGAATGGAGACCCGACACAAAGGTCCCAATCAACGGCCTCCGCTCGCCCACACCAGCAAGCACTTGGAACTGAAACGTTCAGCTTCCTTGTCCGGTCGTTTCCTCTGAAAGCAGCAGAATCGCCAGCCCGCAGAACATGTTTCTTTTTAAAAAAAAACACTTATTTGTGGCACATCCATTAGCGACAGAGGAACTGTCACCAGGTTAGAGATCTCGCTCTGGAACCTTGGGGTCTGCTTCTCCTATTTGAGCACTTACCAACCTTCTACACTGCGATTCCACTTCCTTTCCCAGCCCCGACGGCAAAGCTTAATGTTTAGGGCTACCTCGCCACAATGGCCAATTTGCTCGTCGTACAAAGGCTCCCGATCAATAACAAACAGAACAAATCACAATTGTACAGCGCCTTTCACGTCCCGAGGACGTCCTCCCAATATATGGACTTCAGGGTGTAAATTGCACGCTGTTTGCTAACACTATTGTTTGTTCTGTGCTTAGAAATGGGCCGAGGCTTGAGTCTAGCACAGACAGAGAGAAGGGATCTCTTACATCAAGTGGCTCAAAAGACCCCAAAATTCCATCTAGTCTTGGTGAGCTCCGTCTCAAATATTGAGGCCAAAAAAAAACCTTCGCTGACTCGCTGGCTAAGACCAGGCCGGAATTTCTGGCCTCAGAAGTCCTGTGTATGTCACGGCACGTTACTGACAAGAAGCACCGTGATCAGTAGCAGTGAGAAACAGAGCAGCAAGGCTGAATAAAAGCACCCAGAGGAACTCACTATAGGATCATAAAACAAGCGGATTCCCCAAAGTGATCTTCAGTCAAACTGTGAGCATTGCTTTCAGGTTCTATGACTTCAGTCCAACGCATTCATTATTCACGATGTGCTTCATCATTTAGTCAGATCTAGAAACCTGTGGTAAGCCATTAAACACAGTGTTTTTTTGAAGCCTGTCATCGCACAAGCTCAGGGAGGGGAGGGTTTTGAAAGTTGCCTTGTACGATTCTAGAATTTCTACAGCGCAGGTTACAGAAACAACACACACTCTCCGACTGGAAATCTCCGCTCTAATACCGAACCCTCATCATTGATCTGTTGTGATATATCTAGTGTTCCCGAGGCCTGAAATTCTACCTCATCTTAGCCCGTAAGACCATTTTTTTGCTACAAAATTCAAGGTAGAGCAGAGTTGTGGAAAATTCAGATCCCTTGCTCTTTTCTCAAACCCTTTAATATTATTTTTGGCCCCTCCAAGTAAATGTCGCGATCCAATTTCCTTTTAGATGCCATTATGTACATGGCTTTGATATCCATTAGTGGGTCTAGGTCGAGTGTTTCCACGTTCTCTGTTTTAAACATGTTTTCTTCTAACCGCTCTGGGATTTTTTGTGTGATAATACTTACTGTATGCCTTTCTCTTTTTTTACTCTTTACTGTGACAGAGATTTTGTTTCCAAAAACTCTTATTAGCTCCAGTGTGTGACGTAGAATAAATAACGCAAGCTATTAACAATAAGAATCTGCAGGTTGATATCTTCTCGTGCTTTCTCATTAATAATCATTTCTCATTATTTATCCCCCACTTTCTGAAGAGTGCCATAGGATCCCTGGTTTAATAGAAACAATAATAATCCTTGCATTTAGCGCCTCGGGACGTCCTCTCAACGCTATACAAATCTAATTTTGTTGTTGTTGTTGCATTTGATATAACGCCTTTCATGCCAAAAGTATATCTTAAAGCGCTTCACAGGATTTACCGTGAAGTGTATTTAACGACTGGGTGATTTGTGGGCAAATGCAGCAGCCCAATTTGCGCACAGCAACGTCGCACAAACAGCCATGAGGTGAATGACCAATTGTTGGCCAGGACACCAGGAGAAACTCCCCTCTCTTTTCAAATAGTGCCACAAGGTGTTTAACGTCCACCTGAACAGGCAGACAGGACCTCGGTTTACCGTCTCCTCCGAAAGATGGCAGCTCCGACACTGTAGGACAGCCCAGCTCTGCGCATTGGACCGTCAGCTTAAGACCATATGAGTTCCAAGTTGCTGACATGGGGCTTGAACTCACAACCTCTTGACCCAGAGGCAGGAGAGATTCTGGCTGAGCCCGGCTGACACATTATATTGAAAGCCTGTGCAATTTGGGCTTGTGCGCCGATGGCTTAGAACTGACAATATTGTCTTTCCCCAGGCCTGGAGGAAACGGTGGTTTGTGCTACGCAGTGGGCGTTTGAGTGGGAACCCGGATGTCCTGGAATACTACAAAAACCACCATTCCAAGAAACCCCTGCGCATGATCAACCTGAACCAGTGTGAGAACATCGAGGCCGGGATCAAGCTCAGCAAAAAGCAATTCCAAAACAATTACATTTTCGACGTCCAAACACCAGCTCGCACTTTCTACCTGGTGGCTAAAACCGAGGAGGAAATGAACAGATGGGTGCAACACATCAGTCTGATCTGTGGGTTCAGCTCCAGCGATGATGGAACAGGTATGAATAATAATAATAATAAATAATATTATAATTCTTGCATTTGAATTAGCACCTTATATCATCGTCGAGACGTCTCAAAGCGTTTCGCAGAATGTACTGTAATGTGAATTGACTGTATATTTTGTGGGTGAAACACAGCAGCCAATTGCACACAGCAGCGTCCCACAAACAGTTGTGGATCGAGTGACCAAATTCTTTCCTTATTTTTTTGAAGGGATTATTATCTGCCAATCGACTAACGACTGGGTTCCTACTTACTGCTAGGTAAACAGGTAAACAATGTTTCGTCCCATCTGGGACCAGACTCCTGGTGAGGAATAGGGATTTACGACCACCTTATACCGTCAAAAGGGAATCAATATCCCTACAAGCAGTAAACGTGTTGTTGATGAAGTAACTTGAGGGTTGAAATTCCACCCAATTCTAAATGTTCCCTTTTTTCCCTTAAAATGTCGTAGCGTCCAGAATTTGCCAAACTTAAATACATCAGAAAAAACGGCTGAAAGTGCAGCCAGAAATCAACGATTTGCCAAATTCCAGACCCTCTGAAATGCCAAGAAAAGAGAGAAATCCAGACTCTGGTGGAAATTGTCCCCATCGATGAACCTTTCCCAACCAATGCCATTGACCCTGGCTATGCACCCAACTCTGATACTGGGTGTTATGCTTTAAAATAACTGAAAAAAGATATTTACGCAACCCATTCCGGTCGCGGAAGCATTGAGTACAAGTCCGAGAGGACTTCTGCAAATTACTACCGAAGCAGCAAGTTTGATGTGTGGTCAAAACCACCTCCTCAAGTCTAACTCATTCTATGATAGCCCCTCTCGATTCCAATTAATACTGCGCTTTTCACTTCATTGGCAATGTATTTCTCCCGTAAAAAAATATACGGTCACTCTCCACGTTACAATATATCCTGTGAAGCGCTTTGAGGCGATCTCCTGATGTGAAAGGTGCTCTACCAAACGTAAGGATCGTTATTATTATTAAATATTATGATGGAATATTCATCCAAAATACAATTGAGGTATAGAGCCTTTCAGTATGTCCTAAAGTAGGGGAGGGGGGAGGGAATGAAGCCTTTTCGATTCACTTCTCTGAAATTCCTCGCAGTCTGAAACATTAGAGAATTGCACCAACTTGCCACATGAGGCGAAGAGGCACCAAGGTAGAATAACCTGCAGGTTTATTCACGTTACTCTTATTTGTAATGTAATAATCCTGGCATTCGATATAGCTCTGTTACATCGAAACACTTCGCTGCAGAATTTTTCTGTAAAGCATAACAACTCTGCCACAAAGAACTAAGCCTAGTGACAATGGATCTGGAGTCCTGTAGCTCAGTGGTTAGAGCACTCGGTTCCTGGGCAGGGCGAAAGGTTGGGCAAGTTTCCTTACTCCACACGTCTCTGTTTACCCTGCGGCAAGTAGCAACCCTGTAGCTCAGTGGTTAGAGCACTCACTTTGCAAGTGAGACACCTGGGTTCAATTCCAGGCAGAGGGCGAAACCTTGGGCGAGTTTCGTTACTCCACACAGAGCCTAATAATAATCACTTCGAAACCAAAAACAATAATAAATTGGTCATTTTCAATCCACACCTGTTTGTGGGACCCTGCTGTGCGCAATTGGCTGCCGCGTTTCGCCCACAAAATATACAGTCAATTCACTTTACAGTATATTCCGTGAAGCGTTTTTGAGACGTTTCGAAGAGTGATAAGGCGCTATATCAAATGCAAGGATTATTACTATTATTATTATCGGAATGTGCAGATATCACCTTTTGCAACACGTAGGAATCGGGGGAAACCAATTCAGAAGAATGAACGTCTCCTGAAGGGATTAATCACAGACACATCAAGTTTATTTTCTCTCCCCAACTCCCCTTTGCGATCCCTTCGTTTCGTTGCTGGGTGGTGTGGGTGTACATTACATCATGATCCTTCACAGCATCTCATTCCCACGCAGTGAGAGCAATGATGTCCTCTAGCTAATTTCAATGCTAAAAATATTGCCCTGTATTTTCAGCTGGTTTCTGGCCAACTGACTCCCACAAAGAAGAGCTTTTGTTTTTCTCCCCCTCACACACGCACACACGCAACAATAAAATCACTATTAAGGAGGCTTCATAGCAATCCAAAACAAGAAGCTAAATTGTTAAACAGCACAACTCTGATCCGTGCTACGTATTGTTAGCCACTGAGCAAGAAATAATAACTACAAGTGTTTTTTTAAATTATAATTAAATAAATTAAATGCAGATTTTTTTCAATAGTGGCCCTGAATCTGCAAAACTCAGTTAAAATTATATTATTTATGATTTGTTTTTTTTAAAATCGGTCAATTGTTGAGGTTGAATCATCCATCAACCGTTTGCTCAGCACCCCCAAATTCACCTAGTCTTAGCCCGTAGAACCGTTTCATCTTAAAAATTAAAGCTGGAACGGTGTGAGAAACTCTACGTTTGGAAACCAGATTACAGGATTCTTAACAATAGCCAGTTTCTAAATTAAAACTGACTCTTCAGAATTTTCCACAATTCTGCACGATCTTAACATTTTAAGGCAAAAAAATGGTCTGGCAGGTTAAGCGGTGGAATTTCACACCTTCAGAGTGTCAGTCAACAATCTTCCAGATCAGTTGGTCACTCACTTCACGGCTGTGCTTTGGGACCTTTATAATAATAATAATTTGGTCACTTGAATCCTCGACTGTTTGTGGGACGCTGCTGTGCGCAATTGGCTGTTGCGTTTCGCCCACAAACTATACAGTCAACTCCCTTTACGGTATATTCTGTGAAGCGCTTTGAGACGTCTCGAAGACATGATCAGGCGCTATATCAAATGCAAGGATTATTATTATTATTGTTGTTAATACGGAAGAAGTTGCATTTTGCCTGGAGCGCGCGCAGTCACCTCACTTGACCGCTTTTTCCTTGCGAAGGAGGTCTCGAGAGTCGCGAATTGTACATCGGACAGAGGACAGCATTGAAATAACATTTCTCACTGTCAGTCTCTGTACGCACAGTGTGCCTCAGCTGTCTGAAATGATGCCCCCTTCACAGCAGGAAAGCTCGACAAGCTGCTCGGAGCTTGCTGGTTGTCCGTGGAGCAGAAATAGAATTTTGGTTGATGAAATCAACCGGTATTCGCTGTGACAGGGCTGCTTAATGGGGGGGTGAGGACGGGTGGTGGGAGAGAAAAATCACGGGAGAATTGTCGAGCAATCGTGATGGAGCCCCTAAATGGTGCGAACACCATCTTAGGGACCACAAACAATGACAACTTGTGTGTATACAGCGGTTTCCGCGCAGGATAGCGTCCAGGAGCACACACCCACCTCAGCCTAAACACCGCGGGTGTGAAAGGGTCAGGTTCTCTGATCACAGGTGGGTCTACACTTCAAGCTCCTGGCAGGAGCCGGCATTTTAAAAGAGGATAAATATTGCAACACACATGTGAAAAAAAATACTCAGGTGTTATTCTACCAATGCTGAAACAAAGCAGCTTCAAATGGTTATACGATAGATCCAGAAGTACAGAGGCAGACCAGTTCTGTACTACTAATTTTGTGGAGCACAGTAAAATGCACTTAGAAAATTGGATGCAATTCTGATCGCATCGAACATCGCTGTCTTAAAAATAAATGCAAAGTAATGCATCATGGTTACTTTACGAGTATTCCTTTGCCGTGTGAGCAGATAGCCTTCGGCGACTTGGATCATTTTCATCTGAGAGAAGCAGACAAGGTTCCTATACTTAAAATACAAAGGGAACTAGACAACGTGCTGGTTGGGAAGTTCTATCTACTAAACCAGGAACAAAGAACAGTGCTGGATCAATGTCAGATCAGGAAGCTAAAGGCGAAACACAAGGTTTAAAAAAAAGCATTGTGCAAAAGCAGGCACGATACTTAGCAGAACAAACTACCAGGCTGTACAGTGAATTCAAGAAGGGTTCAGAAAAAAAGTGTCTGCACATAGTATAATGCAGCCAGAAAGGACAAGCTGTTCATTTAGAGGTGGTGATTATTATGGATTGCAAGTGTAACATGGCTCCAATTCTCACTCAAACTCCTCTTGCTATTTCAAAAGGTTTAAGTATGCGCTAAGAAGAAAACCTTTTGGCAAATGCCTACATATTTAGTAGATAGACTAGCGATTACAAGTCAACCAATTGACAGAGATGGTGGAGGTTAATGGATTACACAAACTCACGTTTAAAATGTGCTGTTTTTCTATTCAATGATACGATCTGTCAAATCATTGCTCCAACGCTGGTAATAGTAAGGATGGCAAACACGTTTTATGCAGTGCAGGAAACGCAACAAGAGTATGTTTGCATTTGACATGGCGCCTTACCACGTCTCAAAGCGCTTCACAGAATATACTGTCAAGTGTAGTTTTACGCTGCGCTTTGTGTAGAGATTTACCCCCGTTGCGAGCAGCATGTGTGCAATTCAGTTCTAGCCCCTCTACTAAAACGGGAGCTTTAAAAAGAAAGTTGAGAACCTTTAGCTTGTCCTAACTTCTGCGAGTACAGATATCCAATACGGAATATTAGTTAAACACACTCCAGCAAACGCAGGTTTACAAAAAGCCAAGATTCCTGAATCGGCTAAAAGGGTATTTTTTTTTGCTTCTGTGTGAAAGATACAACACGGTAGTCAATTATACCGAGTTTCTCTGCTGGGACGGACGGTGGAGGGAGGTAGTTGAGGGAGGGAAGGAGAGGTCGTGCTGCCTTTGCTTAATGTTTAATAATCACGTGTGACGTGACATTGGAAATGAGAGGCTCATCGAGGGCAGAGAGCAGATTGGCGGCTGGCACTTGTTCAGTGCTTGCAGGGTTTGTGCGTCTTCATCCGCCGGGCCAGATGGTGGCATCGCAGGAGTTCCCTTGCCTCAGTGCCAGGGCAGGGGAGCGAATGCTCTTCGGGGTCACGGAAAGGGAGAGACCCTGCGGTGAGTCAAGCCGCTGAGAGACTGCCAACAAACCTGGAAGAAGGACTGAGTCGCGCACGAGGAAACACAAGGATTATTGAATGTCATTCGGCTCCAACAAACGTTTAGTCCCACGCGCTGCTTATCTTTCCCCTCGTACATTTCGAGGGCTTAAGACATCCCTTTCCGATCTCTATCGCGGCCCGGAGAGGGAGTAGCAGCAGTTGCTGACCGTGAGTCCGTGCTCCTTGCGTTGATGCGGCAACCTGGTCACAAAACATCTCCAAGCACTTCACGGATTTTACTGCCAAGTGTGTTTGACTGGATATTTTGTAGGCGAACGTCCCACAAACAGCCACGACGTGAGTGAATCATTTTATCTTGACCAGCACACAAGGAGAAACTCCCTTTGCTTTTCGAATAGTGCCGTGGGATCTTTAAGAGCAGTTACAGACGGTTTAACGTCTCATCCTAAGGAACATACAGTTCCAGGGACTCTTCTTGGAGCAAGACCCCGTCACAATTCTTGAAATTTGAATTAAAATGACTGCTGAGAAAGCAGCATGTGATGCACTTTGCTGCAGTACAGATTAGCAGCCAACCCTATTCCCCTGACAAATGTGGTTCCATAAGCAAATGGTTACATCTGATACTAGATCAAAGCTCAGATAGTCTCAGAGGACTGACCCACGCCGGAGTTCGAGAGGATGGATTTCTCTATATTAAATAAACAAGAATAGAATGGTTAGGGGAAAAAAAATAAGGTTTAATGTCATATATATATATATATAAATATAGAGATATCTCTCTCTATATATAAACCCATTAAATTGTTTGTGTTGGTATCCTCTTCAAAGCATCTGGAGATTCCGTTAAGCTGAACAAAAGATATTTCTAGTGTAGTGTGCGATTTCCCTTGTGGCTCAAGGAAAACCAGGTTAAGCGCTATTAAGAGTCATTATCCTGGGTGCCATTATAAATTCAACGTTGTTGTTTTTCTTGCGTGGAGCATCAAAAGGGACGCTTTTCTAAAAACAGAGCACGGTCCCTTTACTCCAGCCAATTCCACTTCAGTGAGTGGCACAAAGGCAGTAATCTAGGTTCGCTGTGATCAAGAAACCAACAAACATTCCCCTCCAGTCCGCAGCACTGCTCGAGTAACGCTCTGACATCAGTAGGTCATTGATCCATCATCGGGGTCGCCTGGCGCTCAATAAATAGATTATCTCGTCTGTTAAGAGCCTCGGATCACATAGCTAAAGCATTATCGGTTCGATACGGCCGTGCACTAAAAAGCTAAATGCTTCACGAATGGCTTACATTTTAAACACATTTGCCTTCGAAGACTGCAGAGGTCATTCCTGACCCTGCTCGTGCTGACATGGTGAGTTAAGCAGCCTTTTCTGGGCATTTTGTTCGAATGAAAGAAAAAAAAACAGAGGTACCCGGAAATCCATTTTGAATTATATTGTTCTAATATTATTTAATAAGGATATATTAAAATAATATAGGTAGGCACTTCCTCACCTCTTCCTCATCTTACTCCCCACTCCACCACCTCCCCTCGGCTGGCTCCAGCCTCCTGTTTGTCCCTCTTCCACTCTCCATCATCGACGGCTGTGCTTTCAGCCACTTGGCCCCGATTCTCAGGAGCTCTCTCCATCAATCCCTAAGCCTTGTCCCCTCGTGCCCAGTTTCAGATCACCCCTGAAGACCTGCCTCTTCGACTGTGCCTACGGTCACCTCCTCCCTCCCCCCGCAGCTCCAAGTCAGGCTCCGCCACTGTTAGGTGCTCAGAGACGGGAGCTATATAAACTCAAGAAGTGATTATGTAACAACATCTTGCATTTAATATATTTGTGGCAGTTGCAGAGCGAAGTGCGTAGATTGTGTGAAAAGAAACATAGGACTAAAAATGGCATTTAAACGGGAAATTTGGTTTCAAAGCTACCAGCGGGTCTTCTAGGAACGCAGAGCAACTAGCAACAAAACTAGGGACTAGAGGAGGGATTTGTTTTTTGTTACACAGACCCACTTTTAACCAAAGTATATCCTTACTAATAATTACCATCGAGAGATAGAATTTGCATTGGAAAATATGGACATTTAAATGGTCCTAAACTGAGAATATTCAACGACAAAGCAAACATCAAGGAGGTAAATTGGGGTGTGTTTCAACTTTGCTCCGACCACCTGCTGACCACTTGGCTTGCAGGGAGGTGACAGCGAGATGCCCATAACACCAACACTGTCCAATCAACCATTGTGGTCAAAATCTGACTGGCAATTGGGCGTTTGAGTGTGAAGCAAAGAGAAAAGCAACTGATTCCCCTTTTAGCTGCCATCAGCAAGTGTAGATTGTCACTGTACCACCAAGATGTCCGTCGACCCATCATATTTATACTGATGTTCTCCACATGAGTCCCTGGTTTTATCCCACTCTCCTACTTGGTCCTCATATCCTTCAGACACTGCGTTGCTTCTGGTAAATTATCACACCAGGTCGCAGATTTTACAGCAATAATGCAGCAGAGAGAGTGAATCTCTTTCTACGTCATCACGAAAGGGAATGGGTTAAAGCCAATGTCCATCACAACAGCGTCACCAAAAGACCACTTTACTTTTGCAAACAATTAAGTTTTGCCAGCCAAAATGTTGGTGAAAATGGTGTCGCTTTAAAATGGACAAAAAAAAAACATAGGCGACTGTTTTCAAAAGGCATTTCTTACAACACGAATTCCGCAATAAATGGACGGAACTCTTTAAAGTCTTTTTAAGCTTTCAGTGCAGGACCTGATGTGCTTTGAATGTTTGATGCCCAATTATATTCACAATAGCCTAGGTTCATTCCGTGATCTGATTGCCAGAAAATAAAGTCAAGGGCTTAGGTACATGTTGTGCGTTGGGCCCAATCTATTCCTGCTGGGAAGAAGCAGGATTTGACGTTGACCTCCCCTTTTTGTGCTCATTTAATATGAAGTACACTTCGCTGCGGGGGAAGTAGTCTGCTTCAAAATTGTCCTTCCTATCCTGGAAGGGAAACCCACGTGAAATGGGCAGGTTTCATGTCTGTGTCCAGAGAGCATCCAGCTGAGCCCAGTGCTAACTGGGAGGTCAGGATTCAGTCCAGGAGCACACTGCTTTGAGCCAGTTGTCTTATCCATGAGCTCACATTCTGAAGATGAAAGAGCAGCGTGCCTAGGATTCAAAGGATAGATACGCAACACAGCAGCAGCTAGAAGCCACCGTTTGAAATCTACTGCCCATCATGTTAGCTTAGCTTCACACACTGCACGTCTAAGTGATGCGGTTCCACCTGCAAATTATTTTCAAAACCGTGTACGTTAAAGCCAATGCATCTAAACACTTCCACAACCTGGGACTGAATGAAGGAGGAGCTTGCTTCTGCTCTATGCCTGGTGTATTGTATTTGACGGAGATAATAAATAATAATTCTGGCATTTGATATAGCACCTTAGACGTCTCAAACCTCTTCACAGAATATACTCTAAAGTGATCGTCTGTATATGTTGGGAGCGAGAGCACTGGTTAATAAGGGACCAAGCACTCCGGGATGTTATCTAACATGAACAGGGCTATGTGTAATGTGAGTTGTTGTTTTGCTGTTTAGGTCATTTGATTTTTTTTGAAAAACAGACTATCAACTTCACGTGATTTGCAAATCAATAGGTGTCCACACAGGTCTAAGGCTCTGTGTGTGTATATATTATATATAAAGAAAATTTTGCTCTCACATTCTATTGTAAGCTCCCTCCCATTACAAAGGGAAAAGAGGTTTAAGAGAGTTAACTGAACGTGTATTGACCTTGGATTTATATATATATATATATAGATATATATTGATATAGATATATATTGATATAGATACATATATTGACAATTGACCAGTATTTTCCTGCAGAAGTAAAGTATTTCAGGATCAAAAAAAAAAGCCACATCGAACTTCAGAAAGCAAAGGAAAGGGCAATTTAATTTTTTTTTTAAAAAATGCCCAGTCAAGAAAATAATAGTTAAAAGCAGCCTCGGGCTCATTCGGTGTACGTTGCACGGCTCAAAGTTGTTAAAAATATACATTTTCATTAACGTGTGTTCAAGTTGGTCTGCCTGCAGAATTTACACATCCACCCTCACGAAAATCATTGACCTTGCTTTGATTGTTCAACCTCCGGTTGGATTGCAATCATTAGTCTGAAGTTTCAAAGTTATCTCACGGCTTTTCTTCTTGTCTTGAAAAATAAAAGGAATAAAAATCCTTTAAAATAAAGCGCACAATTATAAGCGGTGTATAAATATTTGATGGCTCTGCCAGGATTGCATGTGGAAGACATTGATGAATAATGATCTGATTACTCAAGCTCCAGATTTTCCTTCAGTAGATCTGCACTGCAGGGAATCTCACTGCAGCTTAAAGGAAGGTCAACAAAGGGCGTTGTTATATCAGAACCCAGTATTTTAAAGCATCTCGACAGCTTTATTTCCTCCTTTCCCCCCACTTTCCTATGCCTCGCTTGGAGCTTGCACCTTTCCTTCAACCCCAGCAGTCGGGGGGGCTGAGTGACCACACACCACCCCCGCCCCATAAAATAATTGGTCACGCAATCCACGTCTGTTTGCAGGACACTGCTGTCCGCAGTTGGTTGCCGAGTTTCTCCCACAAAATACATCGTCAATCCACTTTACATTATATTCTGTGAAACGCTTTGAGACGTCGCAATGACGTGCTTAGGCGCTATATCAAATTCAAGGATTATTATTATTATTACTATTATTAATATTATTAGTTCTCTCTCAGGCACTGGCGCAATACAGTATAACCTTACACAAGTCAACATTATTACAGTTTAGAAATTCTGAGTGGAAAGGGGAGGAAAATGGAAGAGAAAGGTCGTACACGCGAGATTTCATGAACGCACCCGAATTTGTGCCCCTTTGATTGTGCACCCGAAACATGGCAGCCTATACGCACCATCCAATTGGTCTTGTCCTAGGGAATGAGTTGGCTATTTCCCAGTTGGAATATTGTTCGGCAGTATTGCATTCCATCAGGAGAGAGGAAAAAGGGGAGGCCATCTCACCCAGAGAGCGCACCTTCTGTCACTCGGTGGGGGACTGTGGGGCGATTTTAATCCGTTTGGAGTTCGTACTGGCCTGACAGCAGGACAAAACACACGTGTTAGAAAAACCCGAAGAGGTTTTCCGATGTAAATAAATAGTGTTTTGTCTCAGTTAGGTTTTAAAACTTATCCCAGCGTTAAGAGTGTCGCTCATCTGACACATTCACTGAACAGGTGCAGTGAGCAGCAAACACACTGTATACACACACACAGAGAGAATCACGTTAGCAAATTTAGCTTTAGTGCCATCAGGTGGGTTGCAATGCAAATAGCAGCAATCTGGGCTCACTGTGTAGAGGAATCTATCGCCCACATATCGCTAAAGACTCAGCACTCACAGCAGTACTGAACGTGAACCAGCAGGACGACAGAAGTCAAATCAGATCTAGATAGCAAAACCCGCAATGTGTGTTATCGCGTGAGATAATCAAAGGGGTTAAGCTGGCTGAATATTTCCACCAGTCAATTAGGAAACATTTTCACACAGAAAGATTTTGACTGCAACATATACAGTCAATTCACTTTACAGTGTGTCCTGTGCAGCGCTTTGAGACGTCTCGAAGACGTGATAAGGCGCTGGATTAAATGCGAGGGTAATTATTATGAACGGCCTGCTTCTGTGCTGTAAGATTCTCTGAGTTGGTCAGAATTGCCTTTGAGGTGAACTTGACACACGAGGCTGAGTGGGGGGAACAGCATTCGACTGAATTCAGTTTGGGTTCATTTGATCTCCTGCTCCGGTTATGTTCGTACGCAATATAACGCAAAGTGTTTCCTTTTCAGATTCCCTAGGGAGCTCCTCGCCCACCACCTCCTCATCCCTCCAACCATCTCCGGCCGTCTCAACCCACACGTCTCAGTCCACGAGCCGAGACACCTTCCCCCTCATGCAGGACTCCGCCACCGAAGCAGACTCCGGAAGAAGCGAGTCTGACTCCACCCTGTCGGCCGGGATGCCTCTGGATTACCTGATTTTATCCCAGTGCGAGACAAAGTCGGTCGATATATTCAGGTAGAAACTGAAAAGGTTCGATAACAAAAACGGTTGGGGTGGGGAATGGGACAAGTCCAGTGAATCGATCTCCAGTGGAAGGAATAAGAAAGAGGCACCTTTGCTGGACAACGATTAACCCTTCATCGTATTCAGTCGAATGCTCTTCGTACATTTAGTACACTACTCAATTCCAATCTTTCAGTGGTCTTATTCACTTTTCTAATTGGCGTATAATGTCATCCCCAACGTCCACCCACCCACCCACCCACACAATTGCTCTTTGAAATCTTCATTTAATTATTCCATCTGTTCATTTACTAGAAGCTGTGGAAATGCAATCACAAAACCGTATGCAATTGATAATGATTCACTATTAGTCATTGAGCCCTAAAGCGCACGTTATCACAGGACAGAACTTAATAATTGCACCAGAGAAGAGAAAATAAAATAATTGTCTGTAGTGAATGTAACATACACAAGAGAGGTACAGCTGAGGAAGGCAATTTGGCCCACTTAACACCAAATGGAGAATGATCGGTCAACTAAAGTAACAAGACGTTACCGATAGCAAGACAGTAGCTTTCCCTCTCTCAATAAACCAACCTTCTTTTGCAGAAGCAACAGCTGTTCTCCCTGGGACCAATCGCTTGGTCAGTCACTCGAGTTGATAGGACCTGAAGATGCTCAGGACAATCTACAGTTCTTAAGCAAGAGCAGCCCTCCAATACAAAGTACTTGCAACGGACCATTGTACAAGAACATCCAGGACCCACAAGTGGTCATCCTGCCCGGGCAAGATCCGAGTGGGCCTCCTTCGGCTTCCTCGTCTCCTCTCTCAGCGTATTCGTTCTCGCAGATCTTCAACTTTGACAAGAATCACAGCGCCTTGCCTTTTGGAGTGACGGAGCTTCACATTTTATCCAACACCCCGCCCCCCCGGCCACCGAAGCCGGGGCAGTTGACGGAGCGGGAAAGGACGCACGTGGTGCTCCAAAACGACGACGGTGCCTACGCCGTAAACCCAGCCCCGATCCCCAAGAGAGTCCCACTTTCGAGCTTGGAGAAAACAAGAAGTTGGAAAGGTAACCTCGCATTGAGTTGGACGCCTCGCTCAAGGGTCTAATCTTTACTGATGTCCAGATCAGCGGCAGCTTGGTTTGAGTGGATAGCGCTCTGGCTCGGAAGTTTTTGAGTTCAAATTCCACACGCGCACGCACGCACACACACACACACACACACACACAGACGCGGCCACACATACTGCATTGTCAGAGGTGCCATCCTTTCAGATGAGATGACAAACCACAGTCCCTTCTGCCTGGCCATGTTGGATGTTAAACGTCTCATGGCATTATTTCGAAGCGAGCAGGGAATTATCCTCATTCTCTGGCTATTCCTGAAGCGCAAATCAGTGGAAAAAACAGAGGAGATGGAGGGGGTTTAAAAACTTGGTGTTGCCTTTGAGCTCCTGCTAGTATACTTCACTGTCACTGACGGCTTGTGAACGTGGAAGACAGTTTGCAGCAGTGCTGTTACGGGGGTGGAACGGATCGAAATATTGGGCTTTCAAAAAAATGTTTTATGCCAAGGTTGTTTAGAAGCAGCGAGCCTTAAATAAATTCATTAAAACCCACTCACCTCGCGTGGGTTTTAATTTGATGACTTGTCCCCCGCTCTGTATAGACTACAGACCAAATGTAAAACCGCAGATATTCTAAAGCTTTACTGCATTATCTTTTGACGTGGAGCAAACGTACGTTAAAAGGGAAGCGTATGTAAGATATTGAGTTGCCCAATGATGAGTACAGTCACACTTCAGAGCTTTGGTCAAATCTTTTGAGCCTGAAGCCTGATCAAGATTGAGATCGATAGATTTCTTATTGCAAAAGGGATTAAGGGATATGGGGATAAGGCAGGGTTAGGTTATTAGCTGGAGTTAGACTAGAAGATCAGCCATGATTGAATGGCGGGGTAGGCTCGAAGGGCCGAATGGCCTCCTCCTGCTCCTACGTGTTATGTTATCTGTGAGAGGGATCTATTTGTTGTGCTTTGTGATCTTTTTGCAATGAAAGCAATTTTGTTTTTCAGTATTCTAACTCTTTGTGAAGCCTTATGAGATGGGTGGGTGGGTTGCGGAGGAAGGGGGTTGGGGGGAAAGAGAGGGGAGGCGGGGCAAAGAGACCTTATTTAATACAACGGCAGGGTACAAGCAAAGTTAACGTCATATAATGGCTCTATAGATATAGAGAACCCCCCCCCCTCCCACACACACACATATACACACCGTGCACACCACACACGCACACCCACACACACAAAATAGTTCAAAGCCTAAGCAAGATTCAAACCCAGGTAAAGTTCCATTGGCTTTAGGGGCATTTCCTTTTATTTTTCAGGGGGTGTATTAACATAACAAACTCTTGCGTTTCAGATACTAAAGACTCCAGCTTTAAGGCACTGTCTGATTTCCAACGCAGCTCCACCAAGCCAGCGGAGGAGGGTTTTGATCTAAATTTGGTGAGTTTATAGAGTTGGAAAGTAGGATTCCTGCAAAAAGTGACACAGAGAGGACAGTTCACCCAACACCTCTTGTGTCACACGTGATGTCAGTCGGTTTCCTGGGAGTTTCACAGGAATAATCAGTTGTAATTGTACAATTCCTGTGCTTCACAGCAGTTCATGTGTGAGGATTGTACTCCACAGGGCTCTCTCACTGTACAAATCAGCTGCTGCGCATACCAACAAATACACAGTCACTGTACTTTGCAGTAGAGTCCTGCAAAGCACTTTGAGACGTCCTTGCAACGTGAAAGATTGATTATTATTATTATTTCTTTAAAGCAGATGGTAACCCCAGGTCCAAATTACAGCACCACGGACAGCACTGATGACAGCTACGTCCCAATGAACCCTGGATCCTCTCCAGTGATGCCCACAGCTGACTGCACAGCAGATGGCTACATCCCCATGAGCCCAGCCTCTACCACCCTGGTCTTTCCTCCAGTCATTACGGACAATCTGCCGGCTGTCAGCCCAATGCCTACACTCCCCACAGACTTGGCACCTCCTCCGGTCAACCGAAACCTCAAACCTCGCATCAGGAAAAGTAAGGAAGTCCATCGAGACGGATGATAAACTGTTCCAAAAAGGGGTTACAATAGGGTTGAATTTGCGGCATTGTTCAACTTGGGTGAATCTCACCAATGGATCACAGCTAGAGGGACAGTATTGCGACCGGATTCAGCGCACCCAGGGCTGGGAGGAGGGGTGGGGGTGGGTGGTTGGGAGGGTGGAGGGGGGTTGGAGGGGAATAGAAAGCCCAATCATTGTTTAACGACACCTACAGGACAGTCCACAGGCAAGCATCACGCTGAATAAAGTGGAAAGGGTTTGCAAATCATTTTTGTGCTGTGATTGTTCCTCGTGCCAACGGCTTGTGGTTTCAATTACAGTGAAGCCACCGCCTTTGGACTTGAGGAGTCTCTCAGCCATCAGGGAGCACTACAACAATTCCTGCGTCAGCCGGACCTGGAGTATGCCATTGTAAGTAACGCCTCTCACTGCACGTTACATAAGCGACTGCGCTAGTACAGTATTGGGTGCTGTACGTGAGTGAATGCAAGGAGAGTACGAACAAGGGAAATTCTAGATAATAAGTAAAACTAAATAACCCTGGCGTTTGACGTAGCGCCTTTCACGTCAGGTGGGGGACGTCTCAAATCGCTCCACAGAATTCACCTTAAAATGCCGCCCACAAAAAATCCACGCTCCACAGTAAAATCCTTCGAAACAACAACAGCAACAAGATTCCATATATAAAGCGCCTTTCACGTCAGGAGGACGTCCCAAGGCGCTGCACAGTTGGGTCATGACCCGAGCAGGGGGGAAATGGTCAGGGTGAGGGAAGGGAAGGGAGGGAGCGAGGAGGGGGAAGAGAGTCGAGAGGGGAGCTGAAGGCTCGGTCAAAGAGAAAGGTTTTGAGACCGGCCTTGAAGGAGGAGAGGGAGGAAGCAAGGCGAAGGCACTGGGGGATAGAGTTCCAGAGCCTGGGGGCTGAGAGGCTGAAGGCCCGACCACCGATGGTAGGGCGATTGGGGCGGGGGACGTGGAGCAGACCGGAGCCGGAAGAACAGAGGGTACGCTTGCGAGACGTTCTCACGACGCGAACGGCGCTGTAACGGACGCACGGATTGCGATGAACCTTTCCGCGAGAAAGTGTTTTGCAAAGGGCACGCGCAAACGTCACGTCCCAATGTGGGTAGTGCTGTCGAGTTTACTCGCTGCCTCGCTGAGAGCTTTTCGTGCTTCCTTCAAACTTTCAGCAGATGGAGCACCGCCAACTGCATCATACCAGAAGGTCACTGTAGTTCAGCCAGGAGCTTTTATAGCACAACGGATGGAGAGAATGAGGACAACTACATTCCAATGGTAAAGACACACACACGCACTCACACACAGCCCCCCCCCCACCACACACACACCACACACACCCACACACACACACCACCCCCCACCCACCCACACACACACACACATTCACACACATACACTCTCACACACCGCACGCCTCCCACCACCACACACAACACAGACAAACAGACATACACACACGCGCACACACGTACACGCACAGAGAGCCGCACAAAGTTTAGTTCTGTGACGGCAGGAAAGACAACAAAATCACCCAACTCCCCCATTCCCGACATGCTGGAGTGGTTATGGCTTCAGCAGTAAGAGAAACCAAATGAACACATAAAAATTAGGAGGCTATCAACAAAATGACTCATGATTTGCGCTTTAATTCTTAACCTTTTCTCCCCAGGAACGGGCCAACTCCATGTGCAACGGCAACATCAACACTCTGTGGTCAAGAAAATCTGATCTCGACTATCTAGCCTTAGATTTCAATGCAACATCTCCCTCTCCTGTTCAGAAGGTATTTGTCTTCGCATCTCACGTCCCAAAGTTTACCCGGCGTTTCAGAGTAGCATTCGTTTCAGTAATAAAGCGATCAGAAACAGACCCACGCACATCTGTGACACGCCTGAGCAAATAAACAAGCGGATGGAATCTTTTAAAAGGGAAGTGAAAACCAGAGTGAAGAAATTAAGCTTAGAAAGGAAATAACGGGGGGGGAATTTTTTTAAAAATGAGACTGTGGGATTTTAAAATGAGAAACTAATGGCCGGGGGGAGACGGAGGGGCAGAAAGAGGAAAAGTACACCTCATTTTAGCAAAATGACGTCTTACTTTGGGAGGCGGGGGAAAGAAAGAAGAAAAAAATCACCTGAAATTTGAATTGAAGGGAAATGAGTTCATCTAAATCTTCCACTGACCAANACAACAACAACAACAACAACAACAAAAACACCACCGCATTCATTTCATTTTAACTCCAGGTTTTAAATGTCAGCTGTTCCGATCCAACCGACAAACCAAAGCTACTGCCCGAATGATAATACTGCTCCAGAATGTAACCGGGAACCAAGGGAGATAGATAGGTGCAGCGTTCACTCATGCTTTCTGCGTTTGGATATGGAAACGGGCAAAACTCAATCACAGAGCCATTGACTGATTTTCCTAATGTGTTGCCCTTTCTTTCCCTCCTGCACAGAAGCCCTTCCTTGCATCCATGCTGGAAGAGAGGGTAGACTACGTCCAGGTGGACGAACAGAAGACTCAGGCATTGCAAAACACTAAGCAGGAGTGGACTGACGTTAGGCAATCCTGCAACCTGTCCAAAAGTTTGAAGTGAGTGACTGTGAGTCCCCTTCTCCAGGAATTTTGGGTTGTTTTATATATACCAGCAGTGCACTGCACTAAGCCTCTAATCCGGATCAATGTGGTTGCAGAAAGTCCAGACCGTTGAAGTTTATTTAAAAACTTTTTAATATTAAAAAAAACTTTTTCCAACCAAAAGGCGAAACAATGAAAAAAAACACCGGCACATCCGATGAAAATTTGGCAGCTTATTCATCTTGAAACGTCGAGGCAGAGAGACGGAGACGCAGACTAGGTGCGCAAATACACTTCCGTCTGCCCTTCCCACTCGCCGCATCAATTTATTCCGAAGATCTCCCAACGTCTGATAGGACGTTCCAGCGTTCTGGAAAAGTCAAGCTGTTAGTCGGTTGCTGAAGGAACACTTTGGTGAACAGCAAGATGGCTTGGCCTCAGGTACATGAGCAGGGAGAGTGGTGTTGGTACTGACATTATGACAAAGCATCGGGATCAGGAAAGACAGCAAGCGGGAAATACCTCCATCCAGGTCCTAGGTCGGAGAGCATCCAACTCCAGCTTCGCACACGCCTGCCACTTTACCGTTCCCAACGCTCGGCTTTGCTGTGTCCCCTCGGGATGAAGAGGGATTTGAAGAGCTCTAGAGATCTTGTGCTTCTGCTGGACAGATCCACAAGCTTTGCAAACTTTATTCGCCATCCAATACCAATTTCTGCCTCACTGCAATATCTCTTTCCATGGTGGAAACACCATTACCGTTATAGCATTACTTTACCGTGAAACTCGTTTGTCAGATTATGTACAAGTTGTTGCTTCCAGGTCAATACCCCTTCTGCCCCCACCAACCCCCTCCCCTACTCCCACCAACCCCACCTCCACACCCCCCCAAGGGAATCTGAAAAGATCATCTCAGGGATACAAGTACCGGTGACCAGCTTCAGTGACTTTCTCAGGAAATGGACAGGTGATCGACGACGAGAAGCAGTCATTTTGACTATCTCAAAACCATCCCAAACATAAACCCGTTAACAAACCAACAAAAGAAAAATTCAGCCTCTGTCGCAACAGCAGCATAAAAAAAATTAGCTCGAGTGCAGAACGAAAATTGGCCCATTGTGCACCGATCACAAAGGGAAGATTGGTTTCTTTTTAAAACCACTATAGTGAAATAACTCTTAAGAAGCCTGAAATAACCTAATCTATTCATAGAATTATACAGCACAGAAGGAGGCCATTCGGTCCATCGTGTCTGTGGAGGTTCTTTGAAAAGAGCTATCCAAATCAATCTCACTCCCCGCACTCTCCCCGTAGCCCGGCAAACTTGTCCTCCCTAAATAATTATCTAAGCAATGGTACCCTTGATTCCCTGATGGCACCATGAGCTATATATGCCTCCGACACTTTTCCCACTGCACCTTATGGATCACTCTCATCTACAAGTCTACTAGTACAGAGACTGCAAACAGCGACTTCAGTCTCGCAGCTTAAAAGTGACTTCAGAAGAGAATGCAAAAACAAAAAAATGCAGGTGACAATTCTATAGAAATGAACATCTGGGGAGAAGGGGGTAATATTTCTCAGCACTTGATCTTCTTGCTTTACACTTTTAGTGTCAAAATAATTCTGAATGTTTTTTTTTGTCTGCATTAATATTCGACTGTGCAATGTTCCAGTCTAGACCAGAGGTAAGATGAGCAAAAAGCTTTATTCACCTGATGAAGAACCCACTTCCATACTGATGAACGAGAAGGCAGATTAATTTATGAGTTATGTACACTGGAATCATATTTATTTGAATGTCAAATTGTATCTAATTTTACAATCCCCTGAACTGCATTAAATACACTTCTCCCCAATGATTTTAATTGCACTCACTGTATAAAAACAGAACATTAAAAAGGTCAATATTTAAAGCAATAGCTTTCAGGAAAGACTCCATGACATTAAAGTATTAAACAGAATTAACAAAAAACATTTTCTATTCTTTCTTCACATCTAACGCACATTCGTCTTCCAATTTGCAGCTTCCAATTGCTGGTTAGAAGAATAACAGCTCACACTTGAGTTCTAGTAAAACCGAGATCCCTCGCCCAACAGTCAAGCGCAGAAAAGGCTAGCATGCAAGTCAGCTTCAAAATAACAATCCTTACGGATTTAACCCCGATAGTCTTATTCTTGTGAATGAGTTTCAATCGCATTCCAGGCACATGTACAGTAAACGCAATCGTCCGAGCACAAGCTGTCCCCAATCACATGAAGACCCGACCCTTTCTGATAGCGAGCCAAATGTTAGCAGGAGCAGCACTCTAAAATCCCCGCCCACCCACCCAGCTTTTCTCTCATGGCATCGCCAATCTTCAAAGGACAAGCACACAAGATAACCTTTTGGCACTAAAGAAGATAGGATGCTGTTTAACTCATAGAAGCCACAACTCACCATCCATCAACACTCATTGCTGTCTCTGGCCATATGGCAATAAGGATACCATTTAACATTGGTCTTGGGCTCAGGCTTTGGACTGAAAGTGACAATAATTGTCACTCGGAGTAATGGATGAGTTAATAGCACAATACAAATGGTCGCAACGCGACCATTTTTACGTGTTCTGCTTTTCTTTTTAAAGGGTCCTTCTGTTTTGTTCCTATCGATCCTGGCAATGAATTCAAACTGCGTCCCTATTGCAAAAGTAATCTCACTATCACCAAAGGGAAATTTAAGATCCTCAGTGATCAGCAGTTGACAAAGCTCTTTGCTGCAAAAGTAAATATTGTTAATATAGGCTCAAATAAGTTTTTTTTTAATAAATTAAAACCCATTTTAAAAAATCAGGGTGCGTCACAAACACGATCCAAAGACTGAAACCGCAGATTAGGAATAAAAAGGATTGCAGTTCAGGATCGCTCTGTCATCTGCTCGCTTGATGTAAATATTTGTATATACGGATCTGTAAAAGTATTTCGGTGAAAATAAACTGTTTGTGTTCATGTTAAACATCTCTGTGGCTTGTGGGTTTCAAAGTTATTTTAATGGTGAGAGCCACCAGCGAGTTCTGAGATATCAGATAAAGTAATGGTTCCCAAATTCCACCCAGTCTGGAAACCCCATTTGAGGATCGCCCAGGACTTTGGGAAAATTCTTCAGTCTTAATTAATTTGGGGAAAAAAAGATGCTGCCTAAACCATCCAAAAGAAAACGCAAGTTATTTTGCAAGCTGTACTTCTTTGGCAGTGTTTTAAACAGTTGCATTTCGGAGAACATATACAAAGTGATTTTACAGTAATGGGGTTGGTTACGGGGCAGAGCAGTGGACAAACTGCGAGCCCTTTCACCACGTGTGTGTATGACGAGGAATGCTAGTGCGTGCTTTGTCCTTCGAATTAAAACGAAAGAGGTCAATTGGAAAACCACATTGTGGGTACGTGCGCCACAGAAGTTGCATCGTCTGTTTGTTTAGTGCTGACCGTAACTTGGCCTTTTCTCAGCTTTCCAGTAACTCAACCAGGTCAAATCCCCTCCCGCCCTACCCCAAACATAGTAACACTGCAGTAAAGTCAACCTGTAACCTCCGTGCTGCCTTCATCTTGTCTACAACAGGCCTGCAGCCACTTATTTACTCTCTGTTCCCTGCATTTGCTTTTCTCTCTAAATGCTTCAAGTGATACTTCATCAATTACTGGGTGTGAAATTATACCATTTGTAAATGGTAATAATAAATAAATAATCCGTGCATTTGATATAGCACTTTTCAAGTCTTCTGGAATTCTCAAAGCGCTTCACAGAATATCCTGTAAAGTGAATTGACTGTATATTTGTGGGCGAAGCGCGGCAGCCAATTGCGCACAGCAATGTCCCACAAACAGTCATGGATTGAAGTGACCAATTTACAATTGTTTTTTTTTCTTGAGGGATTATTATCAGGCGTGTGCAGTAAGGAAACTTGCCCAAGTTTTCGCCCCCTGCCGGGAATCGAACCCAGGTCTCTCGCTTGCGAGGCGGGTGCTCTAACCACTGAGCTATTGCAGATCCTGTTGGATCAGGCGTCTCAAAATACCTTACCTTTTGCCATGCAGATTGATGATGTCCACGGTATTGATGTGGCAGAGGGATTGAGGCAGGGAGGTCCAGAGGTTAGGGGTATAATGACAAAAGGCTTGACCCATCCCTAAACATAGTATTACGAACGAAGATTGCCCCAAACCCATCTCAAGAGGACGAGTCACTGTTGGTCAGTTACTTTGAGAAGTACACTTTGTTTCTAATTATCCAATTAATGATTTACCTGATTCAGAGCTTCATTATTATCTCATTACATTTCACTTTAGGCAGATTTCTCGAGTGAATAAATGTATCACTACCTTTGAAACGGCAAACTACATAAATAACCATTATCCACGAACACACTTGTAAAGTCAAATAACTCAGATCTGTTTGTAGGACCCAACCTGTGTTTGATCCATTGATATTGTCTTGGAAATTATTCTCTTTAATTTCATTGAATGGATCTGAATTGCCTCCCACAAGCTCCTTTCCCCCTTTGTCCTTCCTTTGGCAATGCATTTGCTTCACGCATTTAGCTGTCTGTCTCTTTTGAAAGATTCCACGTAATTGATGGTAATTAAAATAACCAATAATTAGTACTCTGTCGCCTTATTTGCTCAAATCATTCACATCAATTTCCTCCCTTTGTCCCTGCAGTCTATACCAATTTGCACACATGGCCTCTCATCTCAAATTAAATCCAACTTTCAATAACTTTCAGGCTCTTCGTAATAACGTGCCACCTCCTTCCAATTTATCCCTTGTTCTGAGCAAACCCAGTGCACAAAACCTAAGGACAATTTTTCACTATGGTCATTAGATTCATACAAACCCACAACTTTACGATAGTCCGTTTAAAGTTTAATAGTAATCCTGGCATTTGAGATAGCGCCTTATCACGTCTACGAGACATCTCAAAGCGCTTCACAGAATAAACTGTAAAGTGAATCGACTGTATGTGTTGTGGACAAAATATTGCAGCACTTGAAGATGGGGATGTGGTATGCTGCATTTTGCACACAAAATATACAACTCTTTCCAATTACAATACCGCTCACAGCTCCTGTCTAATTAAATATGAGTCAAGCCTACACACTGTTCACACTTCCATAAACCTTCCTGATTTTTGTGAAACTATTCTCTCTATGCTATCCTTCGCACGAAAGGTTAGAGCCAATTATCCCACTGAGTTTCACACTGCCACATTAGAACCTAACGTAACCAAGACGTCACTGCCTTTTTTTCTATCACTCGAATTTCCTTTTACAGTATTTCTTGTGTGTCAGTCGGTAGCATGTTCTCCTCCGAGTCAGAAAGATGTGGGTTCTTGAACTTGGAACCGATGATAATAATAATCCTTGCATTTGAAATGGTGCCTTAAAATAGCAGTGAGACGTCTCAAAGCGATTCCCAGGACATAATGTCAAGTGGATTGCCTGTGTATTTTGTGGGCGAAATGTGGCAGCCAGTTTGCGCACAGCAAAGTCCCCCAAAACAGCCATGGCATGAATGACCAATTTTATTAGGGGGATTTTTTGACCAAGACACCGAGAGAGAGAGAAACTCCCTTCTCTTTTCCAATAGTGTCATGGGATCTTTAGCGTCCATCTGAACAGGCAGAGGGGACCTTGATTTAACGTCTCATCCTACCTGCTCCGGTGAGCGTTAAAGATCCCATAGTACTATTCGAAAAGAGAATGGGAGTGTCTCCTGGGACATCGCTGTGCGCAAATTGGCTCGTGTGTTTGCCCGCAAAATATCCAATCATTCCCCTTCACAGTAAATCCAGTGAAGCATCTTGTGACGTCCTGCTGACGTGAAAGGCACCATATCAAATGCAAGGATTATTATTAATTATTATTATTACCTCCAATTGTCCTTGTTCTATGTAATTTATCCACAGTTGTCATAGGCTCTGCCCGAACTCCCTTCGACTCACCACAGAGAAGGGTTGGTGGAGGATGAAGTGTGGGGCGTGTCATTCTCCAAACAGAGGGAGGTCACCAAGAGGGCAAATGCAGTTTGATGGGGGCAAATTATGGGGGGGAAAGAGGAAAATTGGTCCCGAACAAAATAACCCATTGAGAAGTAAAGATTTTGTGCGTGAGATGACTCTATACAAATGATTTACATTGCCAAATATCAAGAGAACAAAATGCAGACACACGGCCCTTTTTTTTTGATGGCCAAAGATTATTTTACACTTGTCATAAAAGAAGTGGAGAGCTGTAATTATCTATGATTTCTTGGACATGGGACAGGAACCCAATTGTTGGGCCTGAAAGCAGTAATCAGAGGGTTTGTTAACAGCTCATTTTCTTCCTGACATTCAAAGCTTTTTGTTTGTAAAATGTTGCATCAAAGCTCCATGAAGCGAATCGCAGTTCATCATTGTTTTTCAAGGGGACAGATTTAACATTTCTAGAATTGCTTTGGGATCTCAATTGAGCCTGCAAGCAATTTTCTTTTGTTTTGTTTATGGTCAGCGAGTGTCAAGTCGGCGATTCACTTCACGGCTGTTTGTGGTGCATTGCTGCTGCGTGCGTTGGGTTTCGAACACAGTCACGACAGTAAAAGAATGTGAAGCGCTTTGAGATGTTTCGACAGCAGACTCAAGGATTATTATTAGAGATTGGTTTCAAGGCGTTCCCCCCCAAAAGTAGAAAAGGTGCAGAAATAATTGGCGTACTGTATTTTGTCAAGACACTGGTTATTTCTTTACGTCCTTACCTTTTGGTTAAAAAAAAACCCTGGGTGTCATTACTGAGCAACCGTTGATGTACCAATTGAACAGTAATGTCACGTGTGCTATTTCCCCACATGCCAAGTTGCTCAGGTCTGGAATGATGCCAAGGAAAGGTGCAAAGCTTTCCCTCACTGACACTGAGACACTGCCTTTCAGACACTGCCTCGCAGTGAGGAGATACAGAAGCATGATTCACTCGGGCCTCTCTCAATTACCTTATGCCCTGGGAAAAAAGCTGCCATTCTGACCTCTCGGCTTGGGAACTGGGCACGGTGACTGGAGAGTCTCAGATGGGAAGTCAATTAAATAGTCTGAATCACAGAAGATCGAGGCAAAGACACTGGATTCAGTTAAGAATCCGGCTGATGCTGTAATGTGAAGTATTACAGGTTGGGTGTTCTCAAAATATTGAGATGAAGTGGGTCAAAGGGTTTCTTTCACCTGAACCTCTCTTACTATCTTGTGACTCTATTCAATGATGTATATTATGTGCATTGTATATATGTTTTTCCTGTGTAATAATAATAATCCTTGCATTTGGTGCGACCGACTGAGCCAGGCTCATTTATGATGACAGACAGAGATTAGGTTTGTCAACATTAAATGTCACTCGTGAATGTTGTTCTCATAAAAATTGTAAATCGAATTCCTGGTGACTGACAGGGAAAATAAAATGGTTTTATTCCAATAAACTATTTATTGTACACCCACCAGAGGTTATTCATTCGAGTGTCACGCCCACTTCAAATCTGTTTGCGTAAATTCCGTACACGTTTGCAACATTATTCTGTCTTTAAATCCCACCTTAACACGTACTTCTTCAACCGCACTTACAGCCACCTCCGCCCACCCCCTTCTCTCTTAGTCAGTGTCCAACCACACAACTGTGAAATGCTCTGACATGTTACCTTAGGTGAAAGAAGTTATATAAATGCAAATTGTTGAAATCAGAATTCATCCCAAGTCAACACCTTGCTACTCTGACATGCTGATAAAGGTGACACCAGACAGTTTGAAGCAGGCGCTATTTCACAAGCAAACTTTCTGCAAGAATCCTGGTTCACACGCCACTTCCTCATGAAGATATCTGGACTCCAGCATTGTCATTCTTCCTTTCTCCCTTCTCTTCCAAACCCCCTCGCCCCCCCCCCACCCTCCACCCACCCACCCTCCTCCCATTTCCGAAGTGTAACGTGACCTGTGATCCCCCTGCAAAAGTTTAGCCGCAGAAATCTGGCTCACAAATAAGCCAGCTATTTATTTGTCGCAAGCCAAAATTCCATGCAGAATTTTACAAGACGACAACACCAAACAAACTGACGGCTTGCCAAAAGGACTAGCCTTGGTCAGAACAAAATGCCACGAGGACAAAGTGTGCCCACTGGTGGTGACACGATGCTATTGTACAAGGTGCAATTGTAAAAGGGGGTGGGGGGTGGGGGAGAAAAAGTCAAATCTAATAGTCAAATCGAATGTTGAACATTTCCCCCATGAAGTAATGGTCTGAATTAAAAATGCGGGGGAGTGGGTGGGGTGAAGAAAATTTAGCCAGTAACATAAATCGCAATGACTTCATTTTATTAGACGGGGCTCTCCTGTTCCATCTCTTTGTATGAAGAGCTATTTCATTCCCTTGATGAAAGCGTGATGCGTATTTGCGGAAACCCATCGCCATGCTTCAGGGTATCCAAATCAGAGTGTGAGTTCCACATACATCTGTATGGCAACTATGCACAGAAATGTCTCTGCATCTGCAATGCAATATCCTCTATCTCCCTGGAGGTTTGCAACCACGCTTACATAATTCCAGAGAGTATAAGATGTAGGTTGGTGAAGCCTATGCCTTAGGGCCTCCAGAATGTGCGTTGGGATAAATTCTGGAGTTTAACTAGCTAAACACTCAGTTCTTTAACACTGACTTTCATTTAGGATTGCTGCAGTTCCAGCATGGGTCACCATCGCAGTGAATTAGCGTTTCCGAATGGTAGAAAAGTTAGAAGGAGGTCAACGCACAGAGTTAACAAGGCAAGGAGTTATCCCGCGGAAAACGGCCAGGAATTTGCGGATAACTGGCTGCAAATATACAAATCAAATAAAACAAGTTCCTACATTTAGACAGTAAAGCCGCCCACACCAATCACCTGGGGTGTGTGGGAAAAAAATTGAAAGGAATTAGAATTAATTGCAGTTTGCCCGCAACAGTAGGTTAAGTTAAAAAAAAAGCGATCTCCTCAAATGCCTCCCACATTCACGATGAGCTTTTCTTACTCCCTCTTCAGCCAGTCAGAGATTAAATGCGGAGTCTCGCTTCTCAATAGCTTCTCTTGCTTCATTTTGTTTCACATTTAATTGGCATGCGGTCAGAATCCCATCACTCTGGCCTTGTAACACCAGTCAATCACAGTAACAACATATTCCCGGGACGGTGTGAATATTTGCAGAGGTGCTATATATATTGGCCGATTCAAACGCTGTCTTTTTGTACCTGGCGAAAAACCAGACATCACCTCTGCGCACAATCAATGCGATGGAGTTTCAGTCCGACTTGACGTGAATCATTTCAAACTCAGGCAAACGGGTGTAGCGTCTCATTCAGAGGACTGCACCTCCAACAGTGCCATACCCCACTACCCGCCCACCCCCAGCACTGCAATGGAGCATCAGCTTAGACTATGTGATTCCAAGTCTCTGTCGACTTTCACACATCGTGTTTATGAAAGGCACTTAAAGGCTCGGGTTTAGTAGCAAAGTCACGTAACGATATACTGTACTAAATAGCTCAAAGCATTTATTGTACACATCATGATTTCAATACAAGTACAAAACTATAACAAAAATATTGCTTGGCCACAAACATTAGAATATACACACAAGTGCCATTAAAACAAAAGACATTCCCCCCAACCCACCCCTCCCACCTCTGGGAAAACAAAAGGATTCCTAGAACTAATGAAACCGTAAAAGGAAAATGAGTCACTGGGAAAAGAAAAGAAAATACCAAAGGCATTTGTGTCGGTTAAATACTGAAAAGCACTTAAGCAACAATATTTGCAACATAAAACCAGGTCATAATAATAATAATCCTTGCATTTGATATAGTGCTTTTCACATCTTCTAGACGTCTCAAAGCGCTTCACAGAATATACTGTAAAGTGAATTGACCGTATATTTGTGGGCGAAACACGGCAGCCAATTGGGCACAGCAGTGTCCCACAAACAGTTGTGGATTGAAGTGACCAATTTATTATTGTTTTTTTCTGGAGGGATTATTATTAGGCGTGTGGAGTAAGGAAACTTGCCCAAGGTTTCGCCTGCTGGGAATCGAACCCAGGTCTCTCGCTTGCGAGGCGAGTGCTCTAACCGCTGAGCTACAGGAATCCACGTACCTGATGAAAAGAGGTATAGAGAGTTTCAAGAGTGTTTTTTCACCAAGTGTAGCTTGGAGCGAAACCAAAGGGCAACCAGAGACAAGAAAATGATTTCCCTTTTTTTTTCTTTCAAGGGCAATGTCTGATTTAAAAAGGAGAGATTTTCCACTCCGTGACGATCTTGTACCCCACACATCCTCAGTGCTGGTTGCTGCACCCCTTGGCTCTTGTTACAGTTGGCATTGTTTTTCATTACCCTCATTGTAAATTGAAGGATCGGTAAAGTCAACAACGGTAAAGTCTCTGTCTCTTCTTAAGGTTTCTTCTGTCATGGGTGTCGTTTCCGATAGTTGCTGCCTGAAAGCTTGTCAAACTGTTTAAAACAATAAAATAACCTCTATCCTGTCAGCCAAATAGAAACTAGCCTGCGTCCATTAGTAAGACCTAGTCATTTCTTCTCAGATTACTGTAGTTCCAGGACACTGTATATGTAAGATCTTATGGAAATTGTAATATTAAAACAAGAGATTTATTACAGCGTAACCTTATGAAAAAGCGAATGTTAGTACTGTATGACATTTTTCAAAATGCATTGCTTTCAATTGTCAATCCCAGGCCATTGTGGGCCCCGCACTGAACGAGATTAGTATTTTAAGAGAGAGCCTCATATATATTATATATATATATATTAAAAATTTTGATGTGGGAGAGAGCCCAGTTTTACTCAGTCTCAGTGCAAGTGAAAAGCATTTTTCAATTTCATAAGCAATGACAAAGCTTAAAATAAACCTTTGAAAATCAGCTGGTACCTTTTTTAATTACAGGACAGTCTTTTTAATGCATGTAGAAACAACATTGACAAACAGTCACAAAAGTTACAAAATTCTTATGTCTAAAGTCAATAAACAAAATATAAAGAACATTTTTTTTATTCCTTTTTCCGACATTACAGCACCAAGCTCACGTGTAGACTAGTGTGACTATACATGATGTGTTTTCTCTTCACATGTAATCTGAGGCATGCTTGAGGCATGTCTTAAACCAAAAGTATCCCCTCTTTCTGAAGAGAGACTGCAATAAGAACCCTGTACTGCAATTGGAGATCATCTGTAAGTCCTAGCCTCAGTTATCATCAGCCAAGTCAATTTTATTAATAGGATTTTTTTTTAATAATCATTTTTACTTTGGTCAGGACCTGCAAAAAAAACAAAAACTGCAATTTGACATCTATTCGGGTTGGTCCTTAAGTCGTTTTTTCCGAAGCAGGCAATTGTTCACTGTTGTATCAGGAAATAATAAAAACAAAATAGGTTTTCTTCCTGTAAAAGTCATTTCGCTCCATGCTTCTTAACCAAGTTAACTGATCAGACCTCGTCAAAGGAACACGAGTTAGGCCATTCAGTTCCCTCGAGCCTGTTCCGCCGTTCTGTAAGATCATGGCTGAAGTTCATGTACCTCAAGTCCAATTCCAACCCCCCCCACCCCCACCTCCTCCACCCCACCTTGCCCCATATCACTTGATACCCTTACCTAACAAAAATCTCTCCACCTCAGACTTGTGGAAGAAAGCACGACGTCTCCAAAACAATGCACAGGACCTAACGTCTTGAGGGTGGTGCCTTAGGGACAATGGCTATAACAGAACAGGTCGCTTGAACGTGTCAATTGAAAAGCACGGCCCAGTTAATGACAACTGCAAACGGGTATATTATTCTGTAATAAAGCATTACAAAAGAAGCAGAGAGTGACACCAATCCGAGAAAGTAACACTGGTCACAGGTTTTTGCAGCAATGGGAGCAAATGGGACCATCTCTGGACACGCACTGCCCCTCTGATAACTGGCAGCGCTGCAGTTTGGCAAAAGCAGGAATCGATAGCGCTGTCTGTTATCAGTCATTAAAGAAGGGTCTTTTCCTCCACACCCATGTTACCCTTCTAAAGGTAAATGGCCCGAGCAATAGATGGCTATTTAAATGCTTTCAAAGGTGCTTCTTATCTAACCTATAAGACACTGGTTGTCGAAGAATGGGCCACACCCTCCCTCCGATGTACTGACCCTAGTTTTCCCTTTCTCTCCGCCATCGCTCGAGTACTGAAATTCCCCGTCAGGGAAACTCTTTTCACCAGTCCTACAGAACTCAACACCGCCATCAATGGCCAATCTGCTCCAGCAAAGCTCTAACCCTGAAGTCTGCGCTGTTCACTCAGAACCCAACCTGTCCCAGTTGATTGCTGATCTTCCTCTGCCTACATTGATACGGCCAACCCTGAATTGTTCCAAACCATGTTTTGATTTTTAAAAAGTCAAGAACGTTCCAATAATCCCCGTCCCACTCCCCCCCGCGCCCCCGCCCCCCACAAAAAAAATTACTTTCAAAATAAAATCCCAACCTATTGGGTTTAATAAGAATCTAATATGAGCCTTCCGATTCCGAGTTTATCATTACTATTCTGGAACCTTCAAGTCATAAGTGCAGGCTCTTTTGAGGTCAGACAGGACTACAGGGAGTGTGCTTCCCCGTTGTGCTGTAGAGAACGGAGCTTATGTGTTGAGGATACCTTGGCGAAGACCATTTAAATGCAATAGACATAGAATGTTTAAGACTTGTAATTTCAAGTTTACAACCCAACATTCCACCTGGCACCATCGATATCTACACCCAGCTGTGATACATACACACATTAGATTTGAGAAAGCCCTGTTGCTTGTACAAATAACCATTTATCGCATTCTCTGGAGTTTATTTGGTCGGGACACTGTTTGCAAATCAAATTTTAATACCCTTTGATTTCGGAAAGACTCGTGCGCAGAATAACGAATGCTATTTAAGACGTTTCAGAGAGAAATATTGTATATTTCCAATCATTCCGCTGATAAATTGACAGGGCTGGTGTTTTTGTGAACAGGAAACTGTGGAAATCTTACTTCGTCAAGCGTGGCACACCATTTTAATAAAAAGTTCGACAAGAAGTATAACCGAAAATGCTAAACCACTGTAAAATTGCACAATCCTTCCTGGCTGGCAGATTTAAGCTTTGTGATTACTAATTTAATTTTGGGGGTAACTCATTGGCAAATCAATTGCTGTGTTTAACTTCCAGATGTGGCTGTTTTACCCCAAGTTCCAGTTCTGACATAGATTATATATTAGGAGTTGAGTTACAAGAGTGACGATTTTTGCTTTAGACTTGCAGATTCTGCAAGCTATTAAGGTGAAAGAGCAATGACTGTAGACATATCTACTTCGATAGAAGAATTACAAGTATATGTATGTGTCAACTAGAAAATATTGGAGTTAATCACAATGGAGTTAAGTCAAATGATGGTGCTTTGCAGATTTTATTTACGTGTGGGGGAAATACTCAAATTTTTATTCAATTTTATTCTACACAAACGAATCCACAATCGACATGAATCTACATTCAAGAGAGAATTCTTCTCACAATGTGAAAATATTTATCTACAAACACAAACTTAAAATGAATCGAAAGGCTATTTTGCACTGACTGATTTACGGTCCTGGGCATTTCTGCGGTGTGCAGTTGAGTGCTGGTCGGCTATTGTTAAAAAAAACTGCATCGCAATCTGCCAATGTCACCTCTGCAATATAATTTAGGGATGTTAAAATGTATCTAAATTGTGGGCAATCAACACCTTGTATAGTCTGATTAATTTTGCCATGCTACGCTTTCACTTTGTAACAAGAAGTCGAGATTTCTTTTTTTGGTGGTGGGGGGGGGGGGGGGGGGTCGTGGGGATGTGGGGAGGAAAGGGGAAGAAATATGGTATGTGTCGTGAGAACTTTCACTTACCGCATTTCTCTTCCCACCCTCCCCCTTCTCCACCAATGTCTTTTGTGACCGATGTCATCTCGTTCCACAAACATTGTCTGCGAGTGCTGTTCTTGTGTTGCAAAAAGCATTGGTGAAACCATGCACAACTTACAACGGCATCGGGCATGCAACTGTCCTTCAATTTCAAATAACAGCAGTTTTACAAGATAAACCCAACAGTGAGGAGAGACCGTGAAAATAATCCCCCTTTCACAACCGACTCCTACGGTTACCAATAAATGAAAATCTGAGCAAAATGTTGATCTATTCACAAGCTCAAGCTGAATGAGAACGTTTCCTTAAAGGCGCTACTCTTACTGGCGGACTGATGTGACACGACCGGCTTCAATGGGACTCTTGCGTCAGTCAACTGAGCATACGCTGCATTCACGTTACGTTCTGGAACTGGGAACCGAATTCCTATCATGAACGAGGGTCTCTTTTGGGCAAGCTCATCAGTGACAGGAGAATCCCATCCATTTCCTGTCAAAACAGAAGAGGTTGCTTCTCTCCTGTCTACGCAATCGACATTGCTGTTTTTTAAGACTTTAGTTGCCAGTGCAAGGAGATGGTTTTTCTAAGAGGGTAATACCATCTCTCATACTAAGCGTTTATATTTGTAATTACAGATCATTTACAATCCCAATAGCTGTTACTAAATAGCCTTGAGCACAGTGTTCTAAACAGAGGTGCCTCTACGCAATCACTTTAATTTGGTTTGTTTGGACATTAAAGATTCTGCTGCCCCGTTATCAGGATTTCTTGTTTAAGTCTACGAAATTATCACTACATTAAAACTGTAGCTCTCCTGCCTGAGTTTGCCGACTGTGGAAGGACACTTCCTAACGTTTTTATTCCCCAAACATCCTTTTTTTCTTTGCAAAGCTATTTCCCGGGGCTTTCTAGTTAGTTTATACACCAATGCTTCAGGCACGATGGGCTGAATGGCCTCCTTCTGTGCTGTAAGATTCTACGATTCACATATTCAGTCCGTCTACCTTTAATGCACACTGGCAGTTGTCAGAATTCATTGTGAACAGACCTGCACTGACCTACTGAGATACCGATTGCAATATCTTTGATCTCGAGACTGTTCCTGTGTAAAGAGTATAAATTAAGAGACTGTCTACCTTAGTTCCAATATGTACTGGAAGGTGGAATCAGTCTCTGAGCACGGTATTTGAAGTGCTTTTTTTTTTAAACAAGAGTACACAGGTGTTATTGAGAGCAAGCTGCATAAAATCACGGAGACTTTGTACATGGAGTAGTGTGCCCCAGTGCATGGCCTCCCACATGCGTACAATGCGGAGAGGTTACACGGAGTACGGTGACATAACCTGTCCCTGTATGACCCGAGGGAAACTGAGTAACACAAGACGAAATGAGAAGCGGCTACCACTCACCCGTGCAACCCAACTTTTGCTCCAATTTAATGACACGATCAGGCAAAATTGAGCGATTGCATTCGTGATATGACTGATACTATAATCTGGTTTATACCGGAGCCAGTTAATACTGCATGTCTGCAACGATTCCATTATTTACCTGGAGCCCATTTAATTCAAGGTGGGGTTTTTTTTGGGGGGGGGGCGGCGGGGAGGGGGGGGGACGACTACCCTTATAAAGAGCCCAGGTTACATGGTTTCATTTGCAGTGAGATTTAGGTCTCGGAGACGGTAATTCGATTTCGGTTTGTGCTGTCACAACCATTGCCAGCCAAATTAGGGGCAAACTCCCCTCACTTAGATAGGCCTATCTAACATTATCCTACTCCTTCTCTGAGTAGCGAATATACAAATTAAAGGTACACTAAATTGGCTTGTAAATACCATCAGCAACTCATTATAAACCTACTGCATCCCATATATGTTTGGGACAAGACGTAGGGTTCCTACTAGCCATAGTAGCAGTGCTGGCTGGCTCAGTGCTAGAACTCTCTTGCCTTTGGACTGGTAAGCTAAAGGTTCAAACCTCGCCTCAAGGGTTTCGGACCTGTTAATACTATCATCCCAGTCTGACATTAAGAGCACTGCGCTGAAGTACAGGGTGCCATACTTTGAACGAGAACCTAAATCAGGAGCTCATCCATGTGGACACTGCTGCAGATCCCTGTAGTGCTTATTGCAAAGAGCAAGAGCCAGCAAGATCAGTGCTCTGACCAATATTCTCCTGAGAAACCTCCTACCCCATTACCCCAGGCCAGCGACAAATGGATGCCTTTAACGTGAATGCGTAGGCACTATCAGGGTCATCCTGTGCAGTCACTGACTGTGTGCTGTATGAAAAATGCCATGACTCCAGGTCTGCCCAGATTCGGATCACAGCAGCACCAAGCCTTGGTGTTTCTGCTTCCCCCTTTGTGTGGGCTGCGCACACATTTTTGCTGGCATGTGTTACACCATCAATCACCAACAGCAAACCTCAGTTTCGCGTTAGTTCTAACTGCTGGCTGGCCACTTCCAGTTATGGTGACGAGCCAGACAGGTGCTTGAAAAACCCCAGACAAACTGGATTGGCTCTAGGAACTACGTACCAGTCAGTCAATCACTACTAGGTTTGCGTGGCACATATTCCTGGCATTTTACCTGAGCGTAGAGCACGATTAATGGTTGACCACAACTATGAAAGAATGCGTTAAACAAAGTAGGGTAGTTTTCACTACAACAACAGTTTGGATACAAGGGAAAACAGAGGGGTGCATCAATAAACTCTCTAAATGAATAGCGTTAATATATACCTGATGGACCCCAGCTTCAGTTTTGAGAAAATACATTTCGGATTAAATCTTAGCTAACTTGGTATAAACAGCATTGAATGAGATTTTGTCAATCAGTGGTGGGTAGCCTCATGTTAGCTAAGTGTCTGTGTACTAAATGGTATAACTAACTAGGTTTTCTTTTGCCGACTTTACGCCTGTGGCTATTTTTTTTGGCACTAGTTCAATAAATATTTAATTATTTAGATTACTATCAGAAAATAATATTTAGCTATGAGTATTGGAAAAGTAGCTCTGTAAGGTTCTATAAAAAAAGTTCACTGTTATTTCAAAAGTTTGGCGACGGTTTGACTAAATTTGGAGAAACGACGTCCGATTTTGCAGGCACGAGGCAAAACAACCGGCTACATCATTTTTGTGGCACCAGACATTTTTTTTTTGCAGGAGAATATTTAAAGACATCTTAGCTCTTTAACCTGTCTCGGCTTTCCCCCGTCCTGCTGTGCACTGAGCTGCATCATCCGCAGTCATTACCAGGTCAGAGAGCCAGTCACCTCGCTTCCAGACACGCTGAAATTAAGCAACACTTCAATCCGTTCCAACGCCCGACAGCAATTAACTGGTGAGACACCAGAATGTCCGGGGT
This sequence comes from Callorhinchus milii, assembly GCF_018977255.1. Classification (NCBI taxonomy): domain Eukaryota; kingdom Metazoa; phylum Chordata; class Chondrichthyes; order Chimaeriformes; family Callorhinchidae; genus Callorhinchus; species Callorhinchus milii. The sequence goes on along the minus strand of NW_024704756.1, from coordinate 14,300,586 downwards.
GAGGGGGGGGAGGCTACAAAAAGAAACCATCACAGTGCCAACACGACCAACACGGGTTAAAGAGTCAGATCAAGATTCGATCTGTGATTTGTTTTTGAGCCTTAATAACCAATTAAGTACGTTAACTGCAAGGAATGTGCATTAAAAACAATGAAAGTTAATAAACAGTTCATTTCCCCTGTTTCAAACAATAGTCATTATGTATTCATCGTGTTGAATTATTCTGTCGCAAGGTCTTTTAGCTAGATACTGAGATAGAGCATAGAAATTTACGTTATGGAGACAAAAATATTGTGGGGAGTGGGGGTGGGGGTGTTTCCTCTGTCCTTTTAACCCTTGCTTTGCCGAATAATCAGAATCTCCATAATGTTTGTGCAACGGATGGCTGTAAGTGATGAATCAGGAGTCATTGCGCGCATAATGGTGAGCATCCATCAGCCCACTGATCTCCAAAGCCTCCTTCGCCCTGCCCTCCACACACCGCATCTTCACGTCAGCACATGGATACATAATAAACCATCGGACTTGCACGTCGGCGATGCTTAAAACCTGTGCAGCTAGCTTCTGTGTCAGAACTCATCGAGCGGTAAAACATTTGCACCCAAACAGTACAGATGTAAGTAACAATGAAACCTTCATAAAAACCAGAAGCGAGAAATATACATAGCAGCTGCAACGAGTGCACTGGAAAGCAATCTTAAGCATCAGCAGAAATGAAACAGCGAGATGAAGGTGTGAATTTTTCAACTTCAGTTTTCCTTGAATCTTGATCTTCCATCGTAAAACGTCTCGTTTTTTTTTAACCAAACAGTGGAACCCACGTAAGAAATAATCAGCTAAAACGTCTGAACCAAGGCTCAGCTGAATGCCAGGTAGGGGAGGAGGGTGGGAAGGAAAGGGAGTCAGAAAATCGTTCAGGTCGACTCGACTTAAACGTCTGTGGATAATCTATTTCCCCCAACATTGTTGGTCCTTGTGTGTGTTCAAATTGTCAACAGCAACTACCAAGGGTTAGGTCCTTCCACCACAACACAGCCTGTTACTTCTTGAATGGCGTTAACCTGCTAAAGTTCTGCCAGAAGGGAGATTGGCTTCGTTTGGGTTCCGTTAGTTCGTACATGGACTGATGGGGTATGCCATCAGCGAGCATGAAGTTTCTCTGTTGCAAAGGATCAGGAGGCGCTGGATATGAAGGAGGCATCGACCTGGTGTAGTTCACTCCTGAAATCAATAATAATAATAATAATAATAAAAATAATCCTTGCATTTGATATATCGCCTTTTCACCTCGCTGAGACGTCTCAAAGCGCTTCATTCAACACACTGCAAAGTGAATCGACTGCGTATTTTATTTTTGTAAGCGAAACACAGCAGCCAATTGCGCACAGCGGTGTCCCACAAACACTTGTGGATTGAGTGACCGCTTTTTCTTTCTTGGAAGGGTTAATACCCCCTGAAAGCGACCCACCAATCGACCAACAACCGGCTGCCTAAATTTGAAAATAGAGCACGGCCAATGTCGCACAGTGTCCTGGACTGTTTCAGGAACGTCACACGCACGCAAGTCTTGGTGAATAAATGAATACGCAGAGAAAGCTGCAGCGGTACACAACGGGAACAACAAAAAGCATTTAGATAGCGCCCTTCGCACAGGATAACATACGCGACAGGAACAAGGAGCTCTAGACCTTTTAGGTCTTAGTATTTGCCAGGAAATGTTATTTCACTTAGTTTACCTGCCAACAGTTTCTAGCCTCGCTGTGTCAGAGGTCAGAACGATGAAGAAAGCAGGCAAAGAAAATGCTATCTGTAAACTTAACCTGTGCATTTTGAAGAACAAGATGAGCTCCTACTTTTGGGTATTCTCCTGGGCGATTAAATCAATCAGAACTGGTTAATTTTGGCTGATTTAAGAACTCAGCCTGTTCTCTCTCTCTCTCTCTCTCTTTTTCTCTCTCTTCCTGTAGTGCTGGCTCCCTGTGGGATATTGCGTTGGACGAAATAACTGGCACAAACTCTCATTTGCAATGCGGGCTGGGGGTGAAACATCTGTTAGCTTCAAGCTGTTGTCGAGAGAATGCCACAAGGCCCCAATTTCTCAAAACGGTCCCTATCTTTACATCTCGTGGAAATAAAAACATAACGTGGACACAAACACAAACTAAAATAGGGCTGTGCGTACGATTGCTTTAGAGATCAAGCCCTTGTGCATTTAAGCATCAATTATTTTTTATTTTAAGATTAGCCTGTTGGGAATTACTTTACATGATGGATCAGGCTTCCGCAGAGAGAAACAGGGAGGCTGATTTTCTGGCAAAGTGCTTTACACATAACTCCCTCTAAGCCAGGCAGACTGTGAGAGACAAAGACGGGAACAGACCAGCACCACTCACTTTGCTCCAGCTTTTGACCTTCAGCTAAGGGAGAAAATTTGACTGAGCTTCCGAACCACTCCAAACAACAAGCCTGCAAATCCCTGAATCCACAGACACTCGTAGAACCAGAGGACACGGCCTGCGACGGCAAGGGAGGCTAAATTCAAGGCAAATCTGCGGAAACGCTATTTCAGCGAGCGAGCGGTAAATCGATGGGAGCAAAGTTCCCTCAGGAGACAGTGGAACCAGAAAGTGTTGATTCTTTCAAACGCAAATGAGATAAGATTTCTTTCAGGAAATAATATTTTGGGATACAGTATATGGGTAGTTCAGGCTGTGACAGGAATGGGAGAAGGCGAGCTGGGGGGACCTTGGCCTTTTTTCATCTGGCATTTCCTATGTTCCCAACCACACCAACGACATCTTGCATTTTTTTATATAACGTCCTTCGTGTAGGAGAATGTCTCGGAGAGCCTACCACAAGCATTCAAATCGTTACTGAATGTGTTAAAATGCATGAGTTATCGCCAGCCATGGTAAACACTTAATTGCAGGGATTAAGCCTGACGTGAGTGATATAACTTACGTTTGCAAGCAAAGGTATTTTTCAGCCCCTATCATGGCTGGCAGGGTTATCAGGCTGCTGAAAGATTTATCGCACGTTATCTTTGTTTTAATCTTTTAAGCAAACACTCAGAAGAAGCTTAAGGAAAAGGCCGGTCTGTGATTGATTTGTGAATAGACTAACCACAACAGAGCGGTCAAATGGTCTTATTCCAAGGAAAGCCTCCACCACCTTTGTGGTGCCCCTACTTACTCCTCACTTAATAATAACCCTTGCAATTGATACAGTGCCTTTCAAGTCTGGAGGGTGTCTTGATGCGCTTCACAGGAGATACTGTCAAGTGTAGTGACTGTGTTTTGTAGGCGAACAAATTACGTAAGGAAACCCACATATAATGCAACGTGGAACACTTGACCCCCAGCAATTGGCAACTCGCTTGCATAGAAGGTCAATGCTCTCTCACCTCCGGTTGTGAACACAGTTGGGCATTTGTCGAACCCCGGCATCGGTTTCTTGGCAGACTGGTGAGCCATTGGTTTGCGCCTATCGGAGACCGCACAGCACCAAAGAAAAGAAGCAGCTTTGAAACAATGTATGGCTCTTGCCTGGGATTTTATTGAGGGAGGGTTAAAATCCAGTCATCTTCTGGCTCCAGGGTGAGACAGCATCTTCAATTTGCGGTAGTCTCGTGATGACGTTCGCATCGGATTGCTTTACATTTTATGAATCGAACACGATTAATAGGGGTCGTGTGTCAGTAATATCTCATTTGCTGGGAGGACAGTGGGTCTGCCTGAGCCCCGGGTGGAAAGCGAGTCCATTTAATCATTGGCAGACACATCAATGGAGTACGCTTTCAATCTACGAGGGCTGTCCCCGTCAGTCTATGGATGGGGTCAGGGTATTTTACGGGAGAAGAGCAATTGAGTGGCTGGCAGGCAGAGAGTGACATTAATGTTTCAAACGCTTGACAGTTCCCGAGTAGCTTAATGAGAATATAGTTTTGGCTTTTGACATCAAAACGTTGAGTATTGTGAAGCAGCTAAAGAACTGACTGAAGAAACCAGAATTTCTGCAGTGGATGCAGTTGATCCTGTCTATCGACTAATGCAACATCAATGGACAGCAATTTCTAAATGAATACTTTGCTCCCAAACTATGATATCACAAAAGAGTCACAAGGCCACGAGATTGGTTTGGATAAAGAAGGCCCTTTAGACCATTTTATTCCAATCCTCCAGAACAACTGACCCCCTACTGGCTTCCCATCATCTCAACTGTTTGTGGAAAATGCTGATATCTGTCCTGAAATTGCCATTTACAGCTCCAAACCTGTGTCCTCCCCCAGCACCAACCCTCCACTCCCACGGGCTCAGATTCCTTAATATAATAATAAATAATAATAATCCTTGCCTTTGATATAGCGCCTTATCACATCAACTATCAAGAATATCATTATTTAACAACTCAAATTTAAGTTATTGAAGAATCCCATTAAGAAACAGCGCAAATCAGTCCCCGTTTAATGCATTGTGACCTTTTCTTTTAATATAACCCATTTGATAAAGAAAATCTTTAATTTCCTGCTTCGAATCGCTGACCTCTCACACTCAAAGAGCCAAGAAATCACATGATATTCGAGGAGCATTGTTCATCAATCAAAGCAACACCATATTGAGGGGGTGGGGGTTGGGGGTTGGAAAGGTGGTTCGGTATAAAATAACCACAGCAGTAAATTTCCTGAAAACATTTGCGTCATGAAACTGAGCACAGGAATTAATCCCCCTCCCATACACGGCACCCACAATACCGGTAAATGCACAACTTGAAGTGTTGCAGATTTTGTTAGGTGATCAGACACACTCGGACGATTTCATGCCACTAGTTTCCCTTCAACCTGTGCATGCGGAAACCTGGGCGACGGGATGCTAATTTACGCAGTCTCGACAGCATCCAGCATTCAAGTGTGCCTCCACATCACGAGTCCCACGTGGTGTGTGGGCAGAAAGGTTCAACCCGTGTCACTTTCCCAACCTACCACAGCCTTCAAAGTGCATCGCTGTTTAGCGTGGAACAAGGAGAGAGATGTTGGTGATCTGTGTACGGGTGTACTCGCGCGCGGGTCTGTTTGTGGACCTGTGTGTGTGCACACGTTTGCATCTGTGTCTGTACCCATTTGCGCGTGTGTGTGTGTTTGTTTCTGCAAGTGCATGCGTGTGTGTGTGTCCCTGGGTAAGGGAGGATAAACCAGACCAGGTGCCTGTTTCTTGGCCCTCTTCAGTACCCTTTACTTATATGCCAATCACAGAGAACGATAGAAAAGAATTGGACGCTCTAACATTCAAGAAAAGAAAAACACACACACACACGATAAGCCTCACCTTTTTGTTTGCTGACTTTCCTGACAGTCATTGCTGCTTGTCTCTTCTGGTACTCCGAGATTTCAAACCCTGAAATTCACAACAGGAAAGAGAGCGGTGATTAAGCAGACAAGGAAAGATTTATTTTCCACATTAGAATACGCATTACAACACTGATTTGTGACATCAGCATTTGGGGGAATGATTAATATCAATAATAATCCTTGCATTTGATACAGCGCCTTTTCATGTCTTCGACACGTCTCTAAGAGCTTCACAGAATACACTGTAAAGTGAGTTGACTATATATTTTGTTGGCAGCCAATTGCGCACAGCTGTGCCCCACAAACAGTTCGTGGATTGAAGTTGATCACCATTAAGGGGAAGAATAAAAGCAACATTTTGATGTTACAGTCCACACGAGCCAGCATTTAAAGATGAGTATATTTAAGATGAAATCGAAACTGCATTTAAGAGGAAATTAGGATCAACATTTGAAGAGGAACAGTATGAAAGAGGATGGGAAAGGAACGGGGGAATGATATTAAGAGTGCAGCAGTTAGCGCCAATGGAGGAGTTGGCACCAGGCTTGGCTTGAAGGGCCAAATAGCTCAGAAGGGCTGTCATTTTGGTGACTCTATAATCGCAGGCAGCTTTGTAGCCTGAACTTTGCGTTCGACGGAAACTGCACCAAAACTAGTTGTATCCTTGCCTTTAATTCTCAATTCCCATTTGTCCTTCAACCCGGACCGGATTCAAACCTCGTTCTCGGGGGAGAACCGGTTTGAAGCACCAAAGGGGAAGTGTTTTATTGCAACGTCGCCGACATTAACATTAACCCTGACAAAGCGAAACCCTCTGCAAGACAGAAAATGATTCCGCTTGCGTTAATTTCAACATGAGTCACAAAAAAAATAGGGTTGTCGCCAATGCTAATGTCATCTACCTAAGCGGCGAGGTCAAGTAATATTGATGCACTTTTCCGCGGATAGAGGTCGTATCATTTTGACACTGAAAGTGTGAAAGAAATGGCATGTTATACAGACTAGAGTGTGATACACAGTAAAACCTGCGACGCGCTTTCAGACGTCCTCCTGACGTGAAAGGAGCTATAACAAACACAAGGATTATTATTAATTCCCCCGTAAACTCAAAGGGCTGAAAGGCCTCCTCCTTGTTCTCCCTATGCTAACAGAACTTTTGTTTTTGTTTCGTCTTGGGCCAGGAGTAGACACAGCCCTTTTTAAAAAATTTCCCACACGATGCAAGGCATTCTTCCTCCCGGGGGCAACGGTTTAATTCCCAAAAGCGAAAAGTTGGGAATCCATTTAAATTAAATCAGTGATGTGCACCTCACTGCCTCAATAAACTGCGCTTGGCAATTCTAAAACAAAATAAAACTAACTGCACCGTGGGACTGGGGTTACGGTTTAGTATCACTGTCACCAGCTCTAGAAACAGCACGATTAGAATTGTGCCGAATCGCTCTCGATAGTTAACTTGAAGGATAAAACTCGCAACTTGCTCCCAAACCAGTTAGTTCCTCCCCAACTTTGTCTTCATCTGTCGCAGCACTGAACTACTGCAGCCGCCGTTCCACTCCATCAGGTTATAATAATAATAATCCTTGCAATTGATATAGCGCCTTATCACGTTTTCGAGACGTCTCAAACCGCTTCATAGAATATACTGTAAAGTGACTTAACTGAAAACGTTGTGGGCGATGATTATTTGGTACTGACAAACATGCCAAGTTGTTCGTAAACTTTGCTGAGGCAATGTTTTAATGCATTAGCAGAATGATTTACCCCTCCTCTCTCTCTCTCTCTCTCTCTCTCTCTCATTCACACTCTCCTCTCATGATACTGACAGCAAGTGCTGAGAACTTTGTATTGACATTTGAGAAAACATAAATTGTCAAAGTTAGACGATGGCAACGACTGAAGCCTTTCCTTGCATCCCAAGTCAAATCATTGCCTATCTCAGTGTAAGGCAGGCAGTCTGATGGTATTTTTCCAATAAACGATCAGGTTCAGGTCAACTTTCAGCCAGATTCCAGATTGCCACATCCGACCACTGTGCAGCCTCTGCTCCTAAGCATTGAATGGTGTGTTTCAAACAGCGGAGATTGCCGCATTTCATCTGAGGGAAGCAGTGTTAGATTGCTGGCAACTGTAAAGGCAGACACAAAGTGATTTTGGGTGCTTACTGTGGATCTAATAAAAATATGAATCAGTCTGTTGTTTTTCTTTGCAGCCTATTATTCTCCATTTTGGCATCCATTCCTTCACATATAATGTCCTTGTAGTGGGAATCCTATCAAGGCGCTTTGTATAATAGCGGTGATAAAACCAAAGTGCAATAAAAAATAGATTATTGAAGCGGGAAAGGCAAGAGATGCATTGCATTTGTATTTTTCTACAGCAGCAACCCAGCGATAGAAATTTAAGACAATCACTTGAGACCATGAACCACTTCATATCACAGGAGAACAAAGTATCAGAAGGTTTAGCTTAAGACAAGGTTACATGGCTCATTGAGGCAGTTTACTACAGAAAACCATTTACAATCTACACTATTGATAATAAGCCTTCATTCGATACAATGCCGTATTGTAGCCATATCACAGGATTTAGTACTGACAAACAAAGCAATTCACAGGATTTTACTGTAAAGTGTAGTGACTGTGTATTCAGCAATGTCCCACAAACAGCCATGAAATAACTGACTACTTTATTTAATCTAGAGGATTGTTGGTCAGGACATTGGGGAAAGTGCTTTAAGCACTCTGAGATGTTACGTGAAGGATGCTATATAAAGGCAAGCTGTTGTTGATATCTGATTCAGTCCAGTTATAGGGGATGAGCACACATACTGGATTTGCACTATACACCTGCACGGCTCAACCTAGAATCGATCAAAATTCAAGCACTGATTTCATGGCACAAATGTTGGCATTCGCATGCAACATTGGCCGTCCTTTCTCCTTTTCTCACTGGCACAGTCCTGCTGCCATTGCGTGTGTGTGTGTGATGTGTGTGTGTGTGTGTGGGAAGGATTTACTTGGCACTGGTTAGCATTACAATGCAGCCTCAACCATCCACGTGAATAACCAGAACTCTCACCAAGGCCACACTGCCCTCCTGAGCACTGTGCATCACAACAGCTCATTGGCATCAATTGCTCAATGCACCGCTGAGCAGGTGGATAACCTTAAAATGTCGAACAATATACGCTTAAATGCTCTGTTTCATACAATGCGTCACCACGATCAAGTGCAACAGCGCGAACACGACTCAAATGGTGCTGTTCCACCACAACACAGGAAAATCCACGCAACGTAAACATTGCTGTTCATCTGAGAGTAGACGACAGAGAGTAATCCCATCTTGGAATTCCGGACTCTAAGTTTCCCTCTCGCAATTTGTGGTGAACCCCTCAATTGGATTCCTGATTGCAATCTAAACCTTCCCCAATTTAGCACCAACTATATATCCCTCAGTGACCTGAATGGGGCTAATCTGCACATCTTGAACAAAGTGTGAAGTCGTGGAATTTCTTAATTAAGAAACCGCAAAGAATCAACTCCAGTATCGATACATGGATATGGATCATTTGCAAAACAACAAAAATATCTGACCTATCTTTTCGTCTTCCTGAACCATTCTCCTTTCTTCTCGAGTTGCTCGCAGCCACCTCTGTTTCTCCTCCGGCTTCTTGACACAGAATAAGTGCACTTCCTCTGTTTCCTTGTTCCTAAGTTTGAAGGCATTCTTGGCACTGATATTAAAATCGTCGTCTTTCCCATCCTCGATTTCCATTAGCTCATACCTGTCCATATCGAGCCTGCATTTGTAGTAAAGGATATCCCTTCGTATTAAATCCTGGAAGAAACAAAAACCAAACAGAAATCACGGATTGCACCGGGTCACGGATCCGCTGCCTGATTACTATAAAAATGATTTTAGGGAGCGCTCGTCTCGCAAGTGAGAGACCTGGGTTCAATTCCCGGCAGGTCAGAGCGAAACTTTGGGCAAGTTTTCTTACTCCACACACCTGATAATAATCCCTCAAGAAGTAAAAAAAACAAGAATAAAATTGATTATTTCCAATCCACGACTGTTTGTGGGACGCTGCTGTGCGCAATCGGCTGCCACGTCTGGCCCACAAATACACGGCCAATTCACTTTACAGTCTATTCTGTGAAGCGCTTTGAGACGTCTAGAAGACGTGATAACGTGCTATATCAAATGCAAGGCTTATTATTATTATTTGCTGTCGTCTTTGATGTTGGCTTGTAAAGGTCTGTTAAGGCATCAAAACCACCATCACGCTCCCTTTGCAGTGCCATCTGATTGTTACTTGTTGCATTATTGCCTTGGCACGAGGAAAGCTAACGGCTGTTTGCAAGTTGTTAGCGTCAAACTAACCGCGAGATCAGCCATTTACTGTGACGCTGAATAATGCAACGTCCCTGTTCCAATAGATTAGACGCTGTGGAATGTGCGCCATTATTTTGTGTCGCGTTTCGCTTGGGCAGAGCAGCCACTGTTCGGGGTGTGAGGACCCCCGAGGTCTCCTAAGGCTTTTCTCATACATTTTGCACATTGCTGCCCCTCCCTAACAGTCCCTCAGCCTCACGATAGAGCGCAGTCTAAGTGGAATCACTGAAGTGGATCTGCAGAAGTGGCACTATGTGGAATGGCTGGCTGCCACGCAGGCAAGATGCAAAACAGTAATTGCCGTTGAGTTTGGGAGCTGGTCAGCATTAATCACGACGGCAAAACTTGCGCTCAAACGTGGAGAAGTCCCTTTAGCGCTACTAGTGAAGGAGCGGGGAGGAGGGGGAGATCGGGGGGAGGAGAAGGGGCGAGAGGGGGAAGAGAAGCAACGTTAAAATTGAAAAAAAAACTCAACCAAACAACTTTAACAGCACTTTAACGCATTACAGAGCTGCAGTGTTCTGAAGGACTAAGCTCAACTCATTATCAATTCCACTTCACTGCTGCGAATACAGTGCAATTTACTCTCAAAGGCAGGATTTAGCTATATATACACATACATATGTAAACCTCAAATCTACTCTCTGACTGTTAGTATACTGATCATCAGTCTATGTGTCTCTCTCCCTGATTTCTCCCCCCGCTCCTTTTGCCTTTGGTTGAGTTCTAAGTGAATTGCGCTATTTAAATACAAGTCATTGTTGTCTCAAAGTTCTCCCCTGGGATTTACTGTAAAAATGATCATCAAATCATCGACCCCCGTATCAACAAACAGTTCTAAAGTATCACCTACTAAAGTAATGCCCTACTCCTAGCTTCAGGAATTGTTAGCTCTGAAATCAAAACTCTTGGAAAGTGTCACGAGGATTGGAATAATAACGATAAAATACATGAATAATAACTCTTACATCTGATACGCACCTGCGATGATGAGAATACCTCAAAGCACTCTTTGTAACGTTTCTGCGAAGTGGAGTGACTGTGTATTTGCAGCCAAACGTGACAGCTGAATATCAATCCAGCTGAATGTTTGCATTAAGATATCCAACATTTCCAATAAATTTAACAAACCCTCGGTGGTGATTTAAACTGTGAGTTGGCAGTATTGGAGTCTTCTGTTTGCTTACAAATGCGCGATCCCTCCACTTGACAGCAATTACCAGGGGAGTGTTGGATATGTTCCGATGTAACAAGCCCTACATCAAATGTAAGGGATTATCTATTATTAAATATGATTCCGTAGCTCCCTTCCATCGCTCTGTGCAAACAAATTCATTTGTAGAATCACTAAATGCAGGTTTACAAAGCTCGGCAAGAATGTTCTGATTGTATGTAGATGCCAAGGCATCAAGCGGACATCTGCAGAGCTTCCTGAGCAATGGCTTTCATATCATCACCTTGCAGACAGAATAAATGGCCTGACCTTTTAAGCAATGCTCAATTATTCCAGTCTGGAACCAGTACAGAACCAGCCAGCTTAATAGGACTGTTGACGAGAGATCCTGCTCAAAAGAATGACAAATTTATTTCCTATATTTTGTTTTGACGGCAAAAATTGGAAAAAAAATTGCGTTTCTAAACAGACACGGCACAAGGATACCAGATGAATCATTGGCTGAGGATCCATTTTCTTTCTGAGCCCTGTGTCTTTCTGTGACCTCATACACGCTTGACTATGCAAACTCATTGCTTGTCGGCCTCCCCAACTCCTCCCCCGTAGACTGCAGATCATCCAGAACTCTACAGGCCGTGTCCTCTCCCGCACCAGGCTCCGTGAGCCTATCACCCCCATCCTCGCCCGACTCCACTGGCTTCCCATCTCAAAGAGGATACAGTTAATAATAATACTACTACTACTACTACTAATAATAACAGATCCTGGTCCTCACCTTCAAAGCCCTCCATGGTCTTGCTCCCCCCTACTTCTGCGACCTCCTAAATCCCTCCCGTCCTGCTCACTTCCTCCGCTCAGCGGGCTCCGGCTTGCTTCACGTCCCCCGCCTCACTTATACTATAGGCGTGTGGGCCTTCTGCCACTCTGCCCCCACCCTCTGGAACTTCATCCCGCAGTCCCTCCGCCTCGCCCCCTCCCTCGCCTCCTTCAATACTCATGTCAAGACCCTCCTCTTCAGCTGTGCTTTCAATCTCTCTGCTTCCCCCCCTTGCCCTTCCCCAATCCCGATCCCGACCGGCAGCATGGGTCCAAAACTCTGTCTGCACGGCACCTTCGGTCATGCTTCCGGCGTGAAAGGCGCTAAACAAATGTAATTTTCTTGTTGTTGTTGGTCTGCTATTCATCCCCTTTTCTGTTGAGGTGTCAGCTGTCTCCTCACACTCTCCTAAATCCATAATCCCAGGAATTCCATTCTCTCACTCTCTGCAATACATCTGTCTTGCGATTGAGCCTTAGGACACTGGTGCCTTAGAATTGCAGCAAATTTCTCTTTCCCCACCTCCCAACTCCCCGTGTGCCTGCCTTAGATTCCACAGTGCGTTAATCCTCTAACAGCTCACCAAGCTCTAGATCACAGAACACAAATAATAACAGTAATTTCTCTGAAGCACCTTTTAACCCGGCTCGACGACACGATCAGGCTCTGTATCAAATACAGGGATCATTCTATAATATTGTACAACCATCACGCAATTCTACCTTAATTCACCGTAGCAACTCAAAGCCTTATTTCTCTGAAAATGTTACTTGACTTTCCTTTCCCTTACACCGTGAGGTGTTAGCTTACAGAGCACACAAGCATGGACATACACGGAGATGGGCAGGAGTGAGTCATTCGCAGATGCTCACAAAAGTAAAAGTGCCAACTACCCATGACACAGGTTGAATCACAATTTCAGACCCTTCCTGTCCTTTAGCCGTTCCTGATTTGCATTTCAGCAGATGGATCGAAGCAAAAGAAAGATGCATTCCACCTGGATGATGCATCGTTTCATTTGTTTTGACACCAGCCTCTGGAAGTATGTCAAAATTCTTCTGGGCATTTGCTGTATACTCCACCGCTCCTCAATCTAGAGGGCTCGCTCCCCTTGTAAACCAGGCAATGATACAGTGTCAGCAAATAGTAAATTCCAAGGAGAGCGGCTTGATTTGTACTGACTTAATCCAAATTGAAATCAGACCGGAGGGTATTGAGGTCGCTCCTCGTAATTCAAGCGCTGATTATGAAGATGTATCTTCGATCGCTATGAATCATAGCAGTGATCAGCAAATTATTGGACGGGGATAAAGACTTGAAAAAAAAAACCCTACGATCAATGAAACCAAGAGATAATTGCGGTGTGCAGAGAACAGAGTGTTAAAGTTATTTAATTCAGGCACTTGTGCTCATAGTCCAGTATATATTCAGGGCTCTTTCTCTCCACTCCCGCCCCCACTCCCCCCTCCTTCTGTGTATGAGTATTTGCCTTGTGTAATATCACCCATTACTTCTTTGTCAGGCACGCCTAAAATAATACCAACAATAACAATATTAATAATAATCCTTGCATTTAATACAGCATCTTTCATCATCTGGAGCCACTGAAAATTACAGCACAGAAGGCCATTTGGCCCATCATATCTGTGCCGACTCTCTTAGACCCGTTTACCTGCTTTTATCCCATTTTCAGATATTTATCCAGTTCTTTTCTGAAAGCAAATATAGATTTGGTCTCAGAGCCAGCTGCCTTGCTCACATAGAGCAAATGACAGCAGCAAAACTAATTGCTGACCCGCTAATTTCCCAATAAATCGGAATGTGCTTTCTCAAACATCTAGGCAATAATGACAGGTTTTGCTTTGAACAGGGTTGGAGGGGGTGGTGGGGGGGGGGAAACTAAGGCATCGACTCTGCATGTCAGAGTTTGCTGCTCTGCACAAACTTGTCTATCTACTTTTATTCAAACAGTGTAGAAAATGCAACTGGAATATTATGGACAGTCAATTCACTTTAGAGTATATACTGTGAAGCGCTTCGAGATGTCTCAACGGCGTGATATATCAAATGCAAGGATTATTATTATGAAAGAGTCCAGTCAAAAATTAGTCAAGCGATGCAGGACACGTTTTTTTCCCTGATATATCTGATCAAAGCAGAACTGCACGGTATTGCTTGTAGTTCACAATTGAAGGGAGGGGAAGTTCAGAACAAATCTACAGAAACGCTATTTCGGAGAGTGAACAGTAAACCTGTGGAACAGGCTCCCCAGGGAGATGGTTGAAGCAGGAAGTGTTGATTCCTTCAAACACAGATTATACAGTTTTCTTTTAAGAAATAACTTTATGGGATACAGTACATAGTTGGTTCAGGACGTATGTGTACGTGACTGCCAGGAAGGTGGGAAGGAGAACCAGATGGACCTTGGTCTGTTGTTGTCTAGCATTTCTCATAATATAATAATAATAATTTCTTATGTTCTTATAAGACGCCATACTCTTGTTATGTTCTGAGATAAGCTGATCTTTACGAAATTGCTTTTAATAATGCAAATTTCCTGCATCCCAACAGCTCATGGCATCAGAAAGGAATGCAAAAAAAGGTGGGCCCAGGGAATTGTGGTGACAACTTCCAATGCCACTCAGTACATTAGTCAGGAGGAGGCGTGAGCCAAATTGGGCAAGTCAGCCAGGTGTCAACACACTCAGCTCCAGTCATTCTGTCCCACCCTAGAAGTGGGGGTGGAGGGGTGGGCCAGGGGAAACACCTCAAAACACTTCAATAAAGATACAAAGATTGCCACCTAATGGTACAATCAAGCACTGGCAAATTTTATCCAGGTGAGCAATCTGGGTTAAAAAACAAAAACATTGTTCAAAGATACTGCATCGTTTTTTTTATATAAACGGCTGGGAGGAAACGCTATCAACACTTATCAAGAAAGATTGGGCAGGTTGGAGCTTTTCTTTCCAGATTGTGTTTTAAGATTATGAAAGAATTCAATGTGGTGGACGTTGACGGGCTGTTTCGATTTGTTGGGGAGTCCTACAATGCGTGAATGTAAGATGCCTCCAAAGGTAGTGAGATAGAATTCTAGGAAATTGATCTGACATTTCAACCAACGTTCAACTGTAGTTCCATTCTGCAAATGGCATTTCCATGGTACCCGTAGTAGAGTGATCCTTGTATCTGTGTATCCAATCAACTATCTCCCTCGCTTATCAGTCTAACCTTCAATCCCACTCTTAATGAGATATTTTCCAGTGGTTTCCTTTTCCAAAGGAATGAAATTAACAAGGCGTTCATCTATGCCGTTTATTCGCTAGTCTGCAGAAAAATGATTTCATCTCTGGTACCACTTGCAGCCTCCCCAATTTGTATTCATGTCTTCTAGTTCTGCACTCGCAGTTTAAGTTCATTAACATGCACTCGTCTACTTTATTCACATCTCTCGGTAATTTAAAGAACTGACTCATGCCACTTCACAATCCATTTTCCTCCAAACAAAAGGTAAACTTCAAGTCTGTGAGGCCCTCTCTACCTTTGACACTTCTTTCCAAGGTATCAATAACCCTTTTTTTTAATATAAAAGGCAGGGTGGCCCCAAAACTACACATCACGTCGCAAATGTTGCCCGGCCCACAATGACGCAGAGATAAAATAACTTGTTTCAACCCAAAAAAAAGCCGTGAAATATTTCCAAAATTTGATTTGCCTTTGATGAAGCATTTTCAGCGAATGGTCAGTAATTAGCCGAAAATCGCAGGGGAGTGGACCGGAGTGAGTGTGTATTTTGCAGGCAAACACGGCTTGCTGCCAGCAACATCCCACGAGCGGATTGACCAATGTGAGAAGGGAGGGCACAGCTTTTAGTCAAGTGTTGGTATCTAAACGGCCGCAGGCACTTCCACTTAGACAGAACTCCCCTTAGCATTAGTCCATTGCCTCAGCCGGACTTTTGTGAAATGATACAAGAAGTTGAGCTATTTTTACTCTCTTCGAGACGTGTAGTTTCCAGGATATCAAACTTGACAGATGAGTGGCAGCCTCCCTATGAGGGGAGACAGATGTCACCACACAGTGGATCTTAAAAACCTTCCTTTTTTTTAACGTTTCCATATTATTCTTGCAAAACTGTACTTAAAAACTGCAGCAACACATCATCCCGAGTCGACACAAGGAAGGAAGGGAACCCTGGCTGGAAAAAATGGATACGTGTGAAATGCTCATGAAGATGTCATTTCAAGAAATATCTGGGACTGATCCAAGCAAAAAAATGCCAATGCAATCAATCACCTTCCATTTACTCCTACATTCCTGATGTAGACTTGAACATTACGGATCTAGAAAGCCTGCACCCCACGCAATGCAAAGCCATGAAACCTCCGTCAATTATTGTGCATCTGCAGTCTGTGAGTAATGCAATCTATTGCATCGGTTCACCTCGACAGACCCAGACACGTTAAGGATTCTGCACTCTGTCGTCACCAACTTCTGCAGCTTTAACTGCGGTCTGGCCAACGTTTTTCTACCCGGTGGTTATGTACCTCAGCGCAAATTCCATTCCGCTCTCTAGTGCCACCTCAACAAGGGAACGTTAATGGAAGCTTTTTGCCGTTCAATTCCCAGGTTGCAATAAAATGGAAGCAATAAAATGTAGCTAGATTTTATTTTGTCTACTGAGTTGGTGCCAGGTGTGTACAGCAGCTGCAGAGAGTACAAGAGGATGAACCAAGGCTTATGGATCATATCCTACGAGTAGCAAACTTGAGTAATCATGAATAAGAAAGTAACCGCTTGCGTGCAAGAACATTCTCAATACTAAAGTCAATGAAACGCGGGGGGTGGGAAGGCTAGGGAATAGGGGGAAACTACTACTCCTCGACCCCCGCCAGTACGTACGTGAATTAACCCTCAATGGAGGTACTTTGCAATGTTTGAGTGGGGCTATAACATGCAATGATTCTCAAACAACATCACTGATGTGTTACGTACTGTAATTGCTTTATTCTTTGCTCACAATAATCCAATCACAAACCCACGCCCTGGTCCTCCTCCCCCAGGATCCTTTTATACTCCTTGCTTCTATTTCATTGGCTCTTTCTTAATTGTCTTTTATTTCTTAAAGAGTTGTCCCGTGTAAGAGAAACACGGCATTCCCGCTGACTTGGGAGGAAAGTGGAAATAAGAGGTTTCGTTCTCAGTCACTGGCGTTTTCAGACGACTCACTGACGGAAAAATATCACGTGCAGAGGAGAAGCCGTTGGCTGAAGCTTGCTTACCTTTTTACACATCACCAACTGATGATCAAACAGGAAGAACATCCTCTGCTGATTCCGTCCGTAAGGCTGATAAATCCACGTCATCTCCCCGGAGTAAATCAACTCTGAGCTGCGGTCCAAGACGTCATCGCCCTTCAAAGTAAAGGATAAAAAAGCATTGAATTAAAAAAGGAAGTGGATCGAAAACACCATCGGGCATGGGGGCAAGAGTTAGAAGACGGGATGAATAAAAACGCACACAACAGACCGACCGAATGGCCTCGTTTCTGTGCTGGGGAAAGTGTCACGAAAACTGGTTTAGTCAGTCACACATAAAAGCACCACCAACACACACACACACACAGACACACACGCACTTTCTGCAGGCATAACCGGATGAACTGTGAACCCATCATGTCTACTTATATTTCCTAAATAGTCTGCGATATTGTATTGACTTAGTCTATTAGTGACATCAAGTGGCAGAAATCAATACTGCACCAACCTTCGTTTTTTACTCTATCGATAAACCATCCCTTTGGGAACCTTTTGATTCCTTCTACGGTGACCCCTCATTAATGGAGGAGAAGTACTGTGTCCGGCGTACTACAGTGCGAAGATGCTCAAGACGCATTGCGCGTCAGACGCGAGTGGGCTTCTCCCTGTCAGTGTTCTGCAACACTTGTGGCTTGAAACGTCGTCAGCTGACAAACAGCGCGATTATGGCAAGAGCTTAGAGCAGCTTGAACTGTTCCCATGGCAATGATATCCCAGTGATGGAGATGTTACTTTCCCCGATCGTGAAAGGCGCTGTATCAAGTGCAAGGATTATTAGAGGCATTATATTACACAATGGCATCGTGCACGTCAAATTAAACATTCCACCCGCGGTAAAAGCTGCCGTACCTCCCAGTCGAGGACAGAAGCTTGCCACTGGGCAATCTTGTCGATATTCTCCAACCTCCTTTTGCGTTCATTGATTTGTTGCGTCACATTCCTCATGACTGCCAGAGCAGCAGCAACATATCGATAGTCGCTGGAACAAGAGAAAGAAAAAGCTTTGCTCGCACTTCCTAAACCGCTCAATGGAAAATGGGAAAGGACAACACTCTCCACCTCTTCTTTCTCCCCCACTTTTAACAACTGGAAGGATTGGCACAAGAGAGAAATTGGTATGATTGATTGGGCACAGATTGCACTTAGCACTTCAGGAGACGGGAGTGAATAATGGAAATAAAATTAAAAGGGGGAGGTTAATAAGGAAACACTGGGTGCTCATGACCCAAAACCTGAGGGTGCTTAGCACTGCAGGAGTGAGGCACCTCTGTTCATTTCAAATGAAACTTTGACCCCCAATCCCCCACCCACCCCCCCCCCCCCCCCAAAGCAAAACACAACCAAGCTGCTGGTTTCAGATCAAAATTGACGCATCGTTTCAGCCCAAAGTTGAACAATCTTGAAATTTGAACAGTTCCTTCCTCCCTCTCTCCCCCCACGTAACCCCCCCAACCACCCCCCGAGGATTTGTGGGCTGGGGTGCTTGTCTCTGGGCTTCGCTAACAGGTAGCCTGAGCAGGAATCTGCAATGGTCCTACCTGCCTCCAGGTGGAACCATTTTGATTGCAACTTACAATATCCACTGCTTTGCAACTGCCCTGAGCAAATCGCAGCTGCTATTTTGCACATAATCATTGAACCTGTTGGAATGACTCCATGAGCAAAAGCTGTAGTCATGAAAAGAGAGAACTCAGAGGTAGGCAAATGCAGAGGTAGGCAAATTGAGCAAATGGGTTGGAATAAGTAAACCCGTTTCAATTCTTTATTGACCAGAGAGTGATGGAATTCTTTCAGGTACGCAGAAGTACTCGGTTCAGGACCCTGAAGGCCGTTTTTCGGGCAGACTTTTGCATTCATTGATTTGTTGCGCTATACTTCTTTACACAGAGGGTAATTAACAGCTGCAATGGGTTACCAGGACGAGTGTTTGAGCCAGAACACCAGACTTATTTAAGAAGCAGCTCAGTGATGGGATGGGGTTAGGGTGAGAGTTCTGGATGGATGAGATCAAATCAGTCGAAGGGCCTCCTTCATCCAAACCCCTCATGATCTAAACATCTGAAGGAATAAATGAGACAATGTCCTTGCCAAAATATGGGAACAGCGAGGTCTATTATGCGCTTTGTGTCAGCACGTGTATGCAGAGGGAATAACAGGTAACACAAATTATGTAATTAACAACCACTGAAAAGGAGCGTTACGAGTTATATAATTAATAAAGCCTTTTGATTTTTTTCTAATTCAATAATTAAGTACACCTGCAATTCCCTCTGTGCACATGTTTACACACGGCATATAATGCAGCTGTGTTTATACACTATCGTCCCCACTGTTACAGAGGTGGACCACAGATTGCAATTAACCCCTACGTTTCCAGAATCCTTCGGGGGCTGACCATTTGCGGCCCACATACATTGCGACACTGACACAAATATCAGTCCATTAAAACACCTCAATAAATAATTCATAAAAGGATAATAACTCTTAGCACATTCAGATGTAGGGGAAACAGCATTCTTATAATATTAACAAAAACTCACCGAAACAATTACAAACGTACCAAATTTTAAAATAAACTTTTAAAGAAACCTCCTGTTTTCTCTTCCTCCCTATTTATTCTCTGTCCCTTTTTCTAAATACAACTGAACTTTATTTTTCATAGAATCATAGAATTATGCAGCACAGAAGGAGGCCATTTGGCCCATTGTGTCTGTGCCGGCTCTTTGAAAAGAGCTATCCGCTTCAATCCCACTCCCCCGCTATTTCCCCATAGCCCTGCAAACCTGTCCTCCCCAAATAATTTTCTCCCTCCACCCCACCCACCCATCCTTTTATTCACTGCTGGATGCTGCAAAGTTGTGGATAACGCCGGGAGCAATGAGAAGAGGAAAGGAATGTCAAAATTCAAGAGGAAACTAAAAGGGAGCAAAAACAGAGGCAACAAAACACACCTCTCTGCCATAAATAACCTAACGCATGAACTCAAGCCAGACAATGAGAAATAACGATATTTTGAACCAGTTGAGATTATAATCTGGGTTTGCATTCTGCTTCATGTAGAGGGGATGATCGCTGCCTCGTCAGAAGAGCCAAAATTCTCATGACTTGCTAAACCCGGGTTCCTTACACCTGTTCGGGCGAACGTTCAAGATCCTGTGACGCTACTCGATAAAAGAAAATCTCCTGATGTCCCAGTCAACAACTGGCCAAATAAAATCGTTCTGTTAATAGCTTCTCATGAGATGCTGCTGCTTACAAATCGCCAGTCATATTTGCCAACAAATACACTTGACGGCAATTGGTGAAGCCTCAGGTCAGATGGAGGAATCCTTATTCTCGCTGTTATTCTACGAGTGTCGCCGTTTTCACGAATGGAGCCCCAGGAAATCGCTTGCAGTTCTTACCTGTGTTCCTGCGCCGTGTACTTGAGTAACTCTGCGAGCTGCAGTGGGTATTTGCAGATCTTTTGCACCGGGGTGAGCAGGAAACCATCAATGGCGATGTCGATCATCTGCTGCAGGAGCCGGCAGGCCTCAAAGAAGTGTTGATACCTGCCGTCCTTCATCAGCTTGGAGAGTTCCATGCAAGCGTCCAGATGGTTGTTACAGTACTCGGAGTAGATCCAAAATCCATCTTGCTACAAATAAAGCCAACAAATACGCGTCAGGCGCGCGGGCGTGTACAATCCGACAATCAAACCTGCTGCGGAACGAAAGCTCGCGCGAGATGGACTAGGCAGGAGGGCCACAAGTAAAACAAATACTTCATCAGGGTAAAAATCAGAGCAACCGCAACTCGCTCTTTATGCCTCATCTTTATATGTTCTCCGGCCCGGTCCTGACGGAAAAGGTTCTCGTTACTGCTCCAGAAGACAAGACATCGGCTCTGAGCACAAATGAAGGGAAAATGCTCCAGGGCTAAGGAATTCAATTTCAGTCTGCATCCCGATCCTGTAAATGCCAGGAATCACTGGAATTTTAGTTGCACATTTACGTGCAGGTAAAATATTGTGCAGTTAATTCTGCTGTTCGCAGTACATTGCGAAGAATAGGCAGACTGTGGCTTGAGGTGAGTCTACCAGGAATGGCTGTAATAGCGCTTACACATTAAGACTAGCCTGCAAATCGACAAGATATCCTTCCAGCAATAAAGCATTTTCATCACTTTCACCGGTTTACAAGTCTTTTTACGTCGACTATAAGTAACTGAACACTCGGCAAACTTTTTTTTCCAGACTTTTTTTTGAGACCGAGGCCCTAAAAATGTGGATTTCGCGATTCGAGATGTACACGATTCCTGTTTTTATAACAGAGTTGACAAAGAGCCAACCTCCCACCTCCCGGTAGATGTGCGTAGGGCAATGTTAGTACCTAATTACTTACCTGAGCTGCTTACATCAGTGACAAGCAGCATTCACTCGTAAGCACGATTTACATTGTATTTAATAATAATAATAATAATAATAATAATAATATTAATTCTGGTGTAATTTCTTGAGATGAGGGCGGGGAGGGAGGTCAGTATAGAAAACTGATTTCAGCATGTGACTTTTCAACCAATTATATTTGGAATTTAGCCTCAGGAAGCCCTTCGCTGGTTGCTTGGCTACGGTGCTCATTCAACAAGCAAAGATCTCATAAGTCAGGAGTAGCAAATTCGGAGATAGGCGATCAAGGTTTTTCCTGTCAAGGAGAAATCCCACATTGTACCAATCAGCTGTCAGGTTGGTTCGGGGGTTTCGAAACACCTTGTCGTGTAACCAGGTGAGGAATGTGACATGCTCAAGAAGGTACAAGATCCCATTCATCGCCACTTTGCTCGGCTATCATTGTGCATCCATGACACTTCACTAAATACAGTAGGCGAACCTTTCACCCATGTGAAGAGCTGTAGGAATGGCTAATAAACGGCCGATTGTGAGCTGGCAGTAAAGAGGACAGGAACAGGAGGAGGAGGTTATTCAGGGCATCCCACCCTGAATAGCAGAGCAGGGCTTTTGATTCCAGCCGACGTCCATAGAAGTGTAATTTGTTATTGCTGTTAACACTGTCATTGTCTTCAACGGTGAGGGTTGCACCATCGCCAGTGTAGCACGATGACACTGTTTTCTGGCTGCAACACGGGTTACGTAAAGCTGCATTAATGTGAGACTTGTGATTTTTTTTCCCTTTCTCTTTAGTTCTCTGCCTATTTCCGAACGGATATCTTGGGAAATTGAAAGCAGCTGGAGCTGTGCAGAGACACAGGCCTGGTATTTAAACGTAGAGGATTCTATTTTTAGTCGCGACCCACAGAAGCGCGCCTGACATGTATGTGTGCGCAAAATTAAGCACTGATATTTCAGGTGACATTTGGAGAAATGTTGCAGTGAAAGAAGCAGACCCGCAAGCTTGAGTTGCAGAAACACTGACAGATGATCGGAGGCTCAATTTGTTTTGAACAGCTGCCCTTCATCTGCATTTGAAGCATTATATCGTCGGCATCTGAAGTGGCCAATAATGGAGGTACCATTTCGTGAGCTTCCCATATACCACGTCCACCTGTCCTATTTGTTCATTATTAATAGTGCAATTGTCTTTACCAAAGGGAACAGCTAATTCTGAGCCGCTAGTTAGGAGCTTAGGAACAGGAGATGGCTATTCAGCACATCCCACCAGTTTATTAAATCGTGACAAGAGCTTTTAATCCCATTTCCTTGCCTTTTCTCCGCTCAATACTCCTGCTTCCCCGAGTAACTATCAATCTCCCTTTCAAACACTGCGATTGATTCTGTCTCTTCAGCCTTCTGGGACAGTGTGTTCCACATTCTCGCAACCTTCCGTGCGAAGCAATACTCTCTGATCTCACCACTAGGCTCCACTTTTAAGATTTACGTCTTCTTGTCTTAGATCCCTCTACCTTAGGGAGGAGTCGTTCACCAACAGTAGCTAGATACAAGATGTGGGAGGCAACTTGCCAATTCCCTTCACTGATTGAAGCACACAGGTAATACTCATAATAATAATAATAATCTTTGCATTTGATATAGAGCCTTATCACGTCTTCGAGACGTCTCAAAGCGCTTCACAAAATATACTGTCAAGCGAATTGACTGTATATTTTGTGGGTGAAACCCGGCAGACAATTGTGCACAGAAGCGTCCCACAAACAGTTGTGGATTCAATGACCACATTTTTTTTGAGGGTTTGTTATCCCCGGAAAAGCGATCCTCCAATCGACTAACATCCGGGTTCCAATTTACCGCTAGGTAAACAGAGGCGTGTGGAGTTAGGAAGTTTGCCTAAGCTTTTGTCCTGGCGGGGAATCGAACCCGGATCCTCTCATTTGTGAAGCGAGCCCTCTAACCAATACGCTACAGGACTTCTGTATCCCTTTAATTCAACACAAAAAGCAGCTCAGTGTTTTTTTTCTCTCTCTCTCCTGCAACAGGATCGACACGTGTCAGCACAACATTCATACACAGAAATGGTAACCCGTTGGTATTGTCACGTACGTGTTCTAAGAAGCAAGGTCCGATCTCACTCAGGTGGGGATCCTCCTTGTTGTACTGCTTCTCCAAGTCTCTGACGAAGCCCATCTGAAACCTGTAGATGTCCTCGATATTTCCAAAGATGACTCGGAGTTGCTCATCGCTGAACATGTCTCTGCGTTTCCTGCATTGCCTTAGGTACCCCTGAAGTGGGAGAGATGCATTTACTCGCCTGCGGTAAATGTCACTTTGATACGGCAGCATACACCGCACAACAGTATTAAATTATTCACTAACAGGAAGTCAAGAGATTCGGTCTGAGGCAAAACTATCCTTCCCATTCAGATGGCAGCACAGGAAAAATTCATCTGCCTGGTTCCAAAACATTTCAATGGACTCCTTGAGACAAAAATATGGGTGAAGAGCGGTTAAACATTAAATGCCAAATGCTGCATGTTAAAACTTTATATTTATAGATTGTATTTTGGCGCGGAGCTAGTTTCTAGGTTTTCATTTTCGCAGAGGTTTATTTCTGTGCTTCCTTGCCCCACATAGATTCGGCCGGTTTGTGTGCACCTATGAGCCCAATCGAGTCACAATTAAACAGTCCTCAGCTTCCTGAAGAGATTCTGCAGAGAAACAGTGAACGTTTCGAAGAACAAAAGTGCACAGTGATTTCCGAAATAAAAAAAAATCATTTAAGAACTTTTCCACGTCATTCTGAACAAGTAATTCGAGGGGTGTCAGACTGTGGATATGGATAGGGTCACTTTTACCTCACAGATGTCTTTCAGGTGTTTGATGTAGTGTCGTTCTGTACTCATAATTTCATTGATGACGTTTGCTCTCATCTGATCTCTGTTCTGTATACTCCTGCCAAGGCACAGGCAGTCGGAGTTTGGGTCCAGATGTCCATTCTGGACCTCACTACTGGCTTCATCTACTGTGTCTTCCTGGTTCACCCAGAGCTACCATTGAGCAAACACAAACGGAGAAAGAATAAGTAACTTGGCTGTCAAGAATGTGTCTCAATCCTCCGAAGGATACAGAACTTCATTTACACAACTTCAGGAATAAAACTCCCTCCCACGCCACAACCAAGGGACAGTAGCGCCCAGTTTTAGCATGATTGATAGATAAATTCCATAAAATCCCAACCAGCATTATTGCGAGATGTGATTGTCGGTCACTTCTTCCACACTCACTGCATTTGCAAGGCAGCTCAAATCAACCCCCCCCAAGTTGACTTTTCAAGCACTAAAAACAAATTGACTTCAAAATAATAATAATCCTTGCATTTGATACAGCGCCTTATTACGCCTTCAAGATGTCTCAAAGCGCTTCACAGAATATACTGTGAAGTGAATTGAATGTAATATTTTGTGGGCGAAAGGGTAATTTGGGGTAAAATCCAAACAGGTATTTGGAGACCTTGTCAACCAAATTGAGATGAGTGGCTATGATTCAGTAAGGTAGACACATTGAATGAGACATTGCACGCAGTAAGTTTCATATTATGTAGGAATTCCCTTCCTCCGACTAGGATATTCATTTGCAAATGCAATATTTATCCACTGTGAATATTAAATATGAAATATTCCTTAATGTGCAAATGTAATATTCACACATTAAAGGAAGAGCTCAGCAATAAACAATAAAAGGTCATCCCTCCACATGATATTTCTCACCATCAATCGTAACCAATGCCAAGCTGCAAATGAATGGGCGCCAATTCAGCTCGATGAGCCAAGTCAACATATTTCCCACTGTTAGGCGAGACAAGGCGTGAAGGTTGGTGGGATTGGATTGGGGTAGTCAACATCATAGAAGAGCGCAATCCATCGTCTACACTAGTGGCGGCCAATCTTTTTCGATGGCCAACAAAATAATCACAGAAATAGCAACATAGCATAGATTTATGCCATAAATCAAGAAATGTTCAATCAAGAAACATTTATTTTGTTGGCCCACCAAAGAGATTGGCCACCACTGGTCTACATAAAAATGGGCTTTTCCAGTCAAGTTCACTGGATGGTTGCTGGAAGTTCGCCAAGGAACACTGGATAAGCAGAGATGCCAAGCCTTGTCGCTTTCTCAGCATGTGCAGTTCTCAAATGGCTTTGAGTGGGTGGCAAAAGGAACCTAAAAGTGGGATGAGACCGCGGAGCTTGGAAACCCTCTCTAGATTTTTGTTTTATTTTTATTTTTATTTTTCCAAAGATCATCCAGCAAATACGTTAAGTAAGACATAAGGGCATGATCAAACCTCTCAGGTAGTAGCACTGATGCCCCACGCATCTTATATTTTCGCTTCTGTAAAAGCTGTCATTAATAATGAATGACCTCCGGGCTTTCGGGATGACTTTCAGAGGATGTTTTTTTTTTGCTGAATGTACAGTAGGGTGAGGGAACCGAACACGTGACGTAACTGTGACGCACAGTCATGCAAACGAGAAGATCCTTCGACTGACCGTAGGCCAAGTATTCCTTTCCTCAAGGACCAGGTTATTTAACTGTCTTGTTAAATGAAGCAAGGCAGCAGCGTGGTGAATGGAGCCCAATTCAATTAAGACGTGCGCAAGGAGAAACTCACCTGTTCGGTTGAGCTTGCTCCGCAAATCGTGTTGGAATGTCGTGGGTGAATGGCCTCCTTGTGTGCTGTGAGACCCTAAAGCCATCTGACCCCTCAAGCCTACTCCGAGACCCATAAGAAATGACTCAGCTCATCTCCTCCTTCTCCTGAGTAACAATCTGCACATGACTTGCTCATTGCCAACTCTACACAACAGTCTTCCCTCTCAGCACAGCTCAACAGAAATCAAGTTAGTCATCGGAGTATTCTTCCTCCTAGTCTGTGCTCATCCTGCATCTTCCAACAGAGATACATCCAGATCATGTTTTCTTAGAAGATGTCAATCGACACAGCAGAGGAATACCACTGGAGATCATGGGGATAGGTCCAAACTGAGGCAACAGTAAGTTCTATTGTAAGTCACCTGGCACAGTTAATACATGCATGTGTTATTCCTCTGTTTATTCACACTTGAGAGAACAGCTGAGAGCAAATTGTTCAAAGGTACCTTGCTTGTCCATTGAGCTTAATTGAAGATAACGATAATAATGCCATTGTGCTGTGATGTCCTGCAGCCAGACATAGGCAACACCGCACATAAACCACAAACTGAACCACACAACTGCACTCATGCACGAACCTCGATCGGTTTATTTCAGGCCAGTCGCAAAGTCCTTGGAGGAAGAATACAAAAGGAAGGAAAAATCTTTGGCTCTTTTGTTTTCTTAAAAATAATAATCGAAAAAATATCGGGGTTTTGCAACAAAGACTAATAAACTGCAATTGAGATACCTCTGTTTACAGTTCCTGTTTATCTGTTAATGAAACGAAAATAATGTCCCTCGAGACACCAATAAGTTCCACGTGGGAAGTTAGCCCAGCATTTACAGCTGCTAACGTTTACTACAGTGGTGTGCTTTGTGACCGAGGTCCAAGAAGGCAGTAAATAGTGATATTTAGCACATCACATACTGCATTTTGCATCCCCATGTGGTGAACCAATGATTTTTGTCCCTCGGGTGAACACCTGCACCCAATTGCATCTGCTCCAATGTGTAAACTGTGTGTGTGTGTGTGTTGGGGGGGGTGGGGCTGGACTTTACATTAGGTTTCAACTACTGTATTTCACGGTAACATTCACCAAAAGAACGCACAGTCACTGCACTTTTCAGCAATTCCTGTGAAGCGCTTTGTGAATTCTTCCCAATGTGAAAGGCGCCACATCAAATCCCACGATTATTACGATTATAACAGATTTTGTAACCAGATGAAAAATTAAATCAAATGGAAAACTCTAGATGATTCACTACCACCTCAGGGTCCAATCAGTGATCAAACGAAGATGACAACACCTTGCATTTATATTTATGTAGCGCACTTCAAGCAGGATAGCGTCCCAGAGCGCTTATATGTTTTTCTTCATTAAAAAATTGGGTCCAGCATGCAGCACAGTGACACTGGGGACGAGCACAATACGCAACACTCTCCATCCCACACACAAGCTTTGTTGACCTGACCACATGAGGGAGGATAGCAAGCAGATGCAAGGTGGGAAGACAATTTGGCAGACTGTTTACCGTGGGGGCATGTCGTGAATCTTGAAGTGACAACTGTATTGGCCATAAGCTTTTAGCAACTCGTGACCAGCTTAGCCTGCGGCCAGTTCAGCTCCAAGGAAACCACCCCCCCGCCCCCCCCCCTCCCCACCCCGTCTCCACCCAGGAGGATAGCTGCTAATTATCACCGAGGAGGAACTATTCTTAGCATCTAATGACACCGACTGCTAAAATGAGTTGCTTGTTTGTCGGGGAATGACTTTAAGAAGAGCTTCTTTCGGAGCTTTCTTTGCACGAGTAACATTCAATTATCTGCACTTTTTATTTATCCGTCGGCAGATTACAGTCTTTTTTTTCAGTCCTGCAACACGGCTGCCTTGTAATTTATCAGGTTCGGAGTTGGAGAGAGAATCTTCCGCGAGTCTAAATTTCCTACGGCTCTAAAAATAATAACCAATTTAGTTTTACAAAGGAGACGGTGCCTCATTTAAGAGAAGGAAATGCCTAGATGTAACAAATGAAATATATATGATAAGAGTACTGTGTCCAAATTTAGCGATCTGTTCACGCCCCTGCGATTTCACCCAAGGAAGTGCTTACGCTCTTGGGAATTAAACTGTCTAAACAAGTCGCAGAGTGCGTTACCTAGTTTTTATTTGTTCACAGTGCCAGTCAGAGGAGTTGAGTTCCAATTGCAGTTTATCTGCATTTTAGACATAGCAAGGAAATCAACCGCATAACACACACCTGCGATCAAATACACTGGGACACACACGGCTGTAACATTCACTGATGTACCACAACATCTGAGTATTCATAGAAAAAGAATCGTAAACATCCTCCCGACAACACTGCTCTACTTTGCACCTCTCTTGTTAATGGAGCAGTTATCGTTGCGTAAAGAAAGCTCTTTCCTATTAAGCATCCTTCACATGATGACCAACTTGTTGTGTAGCTCCCATAATGGACTGCAATGTTCGGCACATCTAATGCAGATTCATTTTGTTTTCACTCTTTCTTCCCTGCGCGAAGTAACCGAGGGTAAATTTTTTATCATATCACTACAATGAGATAGCCGAATAGCCACACCGTGGGGTAAGGATGTCATTCGCTCACTTTGGATCACACAGACCCAAGCATGTGGGCTCCAATGGAGTCATCACACACTCTCAACACCTTTGGTCGATTCTTAACTGCAAGCTCTCGTTCTATCGTGCTAACATCAGCCGAGCTTAGCAGAACATAGCAACGCATGTACACCCAATCAGCCTGTACTCCGGCACTAATAGCAAGCTTGCCAAACTGTCTGCAACTTAATTTATTTCCACTCTCTGATCAGCAGAGTATCTCTGCTTCGTAATACCGCACAACATTTTAAGTGACAAAATGATTGTGGTATTTTGTCACTCAGAGATACGTTTTGCCTGTCCACTGTGAGTTTCTTAAATATGTGCAGCACTTCAAGGAGAAACAGAACTCGAGGTACTTTGAAGGAATAATGGTGCCTGCCTTTCATGTTGATTTCCATCTTTCAGGGAACAAAACAAAAGTTTTATAAAGTAATTCTTGAAGGTAAAATCCGATCCATTCCCTTTCCCCATCCGTGTGTGTACACGGTTACTACCACGTGTTCGCAAAGCCCTAAAATCCACCCAGTCTTGGGCTGTGGGACCATCTAGAAGTAACATTTCAGAATGGTGAAAAATCCTAAAACTTAATATTAAGTTGGAAGCCAGTTTTGCGCAGGTCATCCAAATTAAAGGTTTAATTTCAGAACTGCTCATAATTCTGCGCCATCTTAAAGCACAAGACAAAGCTAAGACTAGGTAGAATTTCAGATCTTTCTTGTTGCACTTGACGACTGGACAAATAGTTGAGCCCTTACTACACCAACAAAACTGGCACAAGTCGCGTCTGTGCTTGCGCTTGCAACTACTGTAAAGTAAAACCCAATTTATTGCACAAACCATCACAGCAAAACTAAATTACTAGACACAACATTGTTTCATTCTTGAGCTCTTATTTCTATGCCTTGCAGTGACCTTGCACTTGGGAACTAATCTGAGTTAAAGTCTGTATGTGGTCTATTTAGCAAGAAAAATGCAGTGAACAGTCTAACACGCTGTGGTGCATGTTAATGTTATTGAAGTGGCAAGTGCTGACATAATTATATTGGTTTCTTGATATTGCCAGTGACAAGCACATTGCTCCAAGTATAATTTAGGTGCTAAAGTGAGATGGATTGAAAGCTGGCTTAGGACATTCACCAGCACAGTTGTGCAAGTCTCTGGGTCCCTAATCAGTCCTACTATTACTTAGAGCAGCAATCTCTCAGGTTTCTTAGAAGAGAGCAATTCTTGAGGCATTACAAAAGAGAGGGAGTTTCTCCCAGCGCCCTGGCCAAGAATTCTCCAGGTAAATTGGTCAATTATTTCATTGCTGTTTGGAGGTCATGCAAATCAGCAGCGTTCCTCCACGAATACCGTCACCACACCTGACGGCAATGACATGGAAAAAACTTCGAGAGGCGTCAACAGTAATATTATTCCTATAATATTCTTTAGCAGCACTCAACACAAATCAAACCAGCTGTTTCCACCCCACCCCTGAGCTTCCCCTCGGGACGACTAGCCCTCAACTATATTGTGAGATGGAACGTGGAGAAACGGTGATCCTAACATAACGGTGAGAATTACATTTTTTTTTGGGTGGTTTGGGGGGAAATGATCAACACTCCTTTCCCATTCGTTCTTTGCGGAGTTAAGGTAACCCAAATCAGGACGGGTGAAACACACAATCGCCTCAGTCCGTCCGCATGACTTTTCCAGCTCAGGATCACTTCGGATCAAGCTTTCATCTCGGCTTGATCCAACCTCGCAGTCAGTCTGCAGTCAGTCTCATCTCATCCAGTGTTAAATGAAATCAATGTAGCATTTGCCAAGCCTGCCCTTTTTGCACCGGGCCTTCTAGCTGGAGGTATCTGTTCCCTTCGAGTTGAGCCAAGTAAACAGCCCTCGCTGTAAACAAAGCTGGAGACACGTCTCCCCAAAGTGTCACCGTGGGCTTCTCTTGTGAGGACAAGTGAATTGTTTGGATATGACTCAGCCCTTTAGGGACCAACGTCCTTTGATGTTGTTTCTTTGATCTCCTTTTCCTTTCTTTCTAACCAGAGGGAGTGCTATTTTAGCGAAAATAATAGCACATCTTCTAATTTTTTTTTAAAAAATGTCAAAACCACTTTACTCATCTTTATTCTCCTGGGGCTCAGTTCTGGAATAATATTATGGAAATGTTTAAAGTCTTGTGTATGTGTGCACGAGGCATACAAATTTTAAAAAGTTGGTAAGTTAAGTGTCATTGGTATTCCTGTGCTGTAGCTTATTAGGTTCTTTAGAATTGAATTTATCTGAGGGAAGGTGATATTTTTTAAGGCTTGTGATAAGCTGAATGTTCGGTTTCATGCGGCAAATCAAACTTGCTCGCTGATTTACCATCAATATTTGAGTTAAACCAGCAGATGAGCCAACTGATGATACTGACTGACAGGAAAAATAACACATACCTCTGCCTCGCCCCGGCTCTCTCCACTTTTAAAGCCAGCCTTAAGCTCTTTCTTTTCAACCGCGCTCTTGGTCACCTTACCTCCCCAACCCCCCCACCCCCCCCCCCCACACACACACACACACCCTTCTCAGCTGCCCCCACCCCTTGGGCTTTGCAAAGCACATTGAGGCATCCTCTCAACATGAAAGTCATCGCATAAATGTAAACTGTTGTTGTATTCTTGCTCAAGCATCACCTCAGATCAAATTTTTAACCTAGAACTGCTTCACTCTCAGCAGAACCCAATGAAAGGGACACCTACCTCAGCAGAAGCAGAAGTCAAGTCCAAACCCCAAGTGCCTGACTTTACTTCAGATGTAATTTCTATCACCCTGATAGGTTCTGGAAGTCAGAACAAGGGAAGCAAAGTCCTCACCCATTCCTCACCCATTCAGCTTCCCACTTGTCGGTCACCCATCCTGTGCAATCTATTTAAGATCCAACACTCCTCGTGCTGAATGATTGGGCTTAGCTGGAATCTAAGAGGTATCCCCTGGCTCTCACACCGCTGAAGGGTTTTCTCCAGAGCTTTCTCCAGTAACACACACAGACTCACTTGAAGAAAAGAATTTGAATTTTAGACTTGGCAGGTACAAATCTTTCTTTCAACAGCCCTGAATTAATTATAATAATAAATAATAATCAACCAATGCGTTCGATATAGTCTCTTGTAATGTCATCAAAACATCTCAAAGGGACCTCATAGTAAGCTGCAAAGTATGTCCTTGCAAATGATTAATTTAAGATAGTGCTTTCATCCCCCAAAACTCTGGAAGACTCTTTCATAGATATCCTTCCGGCTTCCCTATTTTCAGGTCTTGCCTGAAGACCTTCCTCTTTGACCGTGCCTGCTTAAACATAAGTACTTGATAACTTTTAAACATAAGCTTTTCCGGGGGTAATAAAACCCTTCAAAAAAAATTATAATTTTGTCACCCAATCCACGACTGTTAGTGGGAAACTGCTGTGCGCAATTGGCTGCTGCGTTTCGCCCACAGAATATACAGACAATTCACTTTACAGTATATCCTATGAAGCACTTTGAGACGTCTTGGAGCTATATCAAATGCAAGGATGGTAATGATGATGATGATTATTATTATTATTATTATAATAATTATTATAAGCGCCCAATGTTTCTTCAGATTTACGCCACCATCAAGAAGGTGGACCTTATTGCATTTTGGTTGCACTCTTGCTGCTAAGATGCTTAAGTCCCCGAAACGTCTCGAGAGCATTGCTTAGTTAGGGCAATGAATACTGATTGAAACAAACAAGAGATTTTTTTTTTAATCCCGCTTCAACTTACCCTTACAAAACTGGCGGGAAACCAGCCTTCTTCATCGTCGATCTGTCCCCACCACCAATCCTTGTTAGAAGCATCAAGGACTTTGATGACGTCCCCGGCTTTAAATGCCAACTCACGGTCGGCCATTGTGACGTGATCCCATGCTGCCTCAGCACTGACAATGTAACCACCAGTGATCAGCTGGAAACAAACACACAGGGGAAGAAAAACACAAGCAATAAACAAGATTAAAAAGTTATTGTCGTACAGCGACAAAAGCTACCACATCACAATCTGACTTTGACAAAAGGCAAAACACTGCAGATGCTGGAGATCCAAAATAAAAACAGAAGTGGCCGGGAACGCTCAGCAGGTCAGGCAGCGTCTATTGAGAGAGAAAAGTGAGTTAACGTTTCAGGCCGATGACCTTTCGTCTGAACCGTTAACTCACTAACCTCTCTCTCTGCAGATGCTGCCTGACCCAGCGAGTTACGCTCTACTTGACGCTTGACTGACAAAATCATTCTGTCACCTCAGTTCTTTTGGGAGAGAAGCTCGGGCAAATGACAATGTGAACTGCAAACAACAGAGGAAGAAATAAATAGTACCAAAAGTTATTTTGCAAAGAAAAAACTAAATGTAGCTGATCCACTCAACACACAATCTCAAATTCCGTTACGTGGAGAAGTAGGATTAAGGAATCAAAGCTAGAGATGTGGGAATATAACTCTAATTGGAGCAATTATCTGCATAACTCTGGGGATCCCAAGCCTTGGCTCTTGCCAACCTGCCCCTAATACTTTCCAGGATTAGGTAAGCAGAATGCGTCCCTCCGGGGAGAGAGGGCGCATTCCATTCCAACAATCTTATCTCTGGGATTGCCGTGTGTAGGTGGGATGCATGAAATTCTCAGTTTGGTTTGGATACTCTTAAGCGCGGTGATGGGTTTCAAGACACTCGGCTGACCAAATGAAAAGAGCAGATTGGGCTATAACTTTCAGTCCAATATGGTGAGTGCAGGAAGCCCTAAGTAAAGGAGAAAAAGATGACAGGATCAATAAACCAGGATGTTCATCCCTATCACCCCATCAATGCCAAACCTACATCACGTTCACCTTCCCATCACCAGACAGGAATTGATCCAATTTAATATATGGTCGATTGCAAAAATCAAGGATTCGGAAGCTTTCAATTTTGAAAATTATCCCTCAATTCATCTTGGAGCTCCCATAACTTACTAGTTAGTATGGCCCTCCTACTCTGTTGGATCTCCCCATGTACACATCGAACCTGCACCACATTACTCACTAGTCTATTTATCCATCATAATACCGTAGATTGAATTGAAACAACCTCCCTCCCTAACTCACAGACCTAAAACCTAGAATTGTCCTGGTCAGCTTTTGTCCAATTCAACCCTACTCCAACTCTCTGCTCCGCTCAATCACTCTCTCTCTCGCTCCAAAGACAACAGCTCCGGAGGAGAACAGCGCGGAGAGAATAGGTTTTTCCTCTAGATTACTTGACCACTGAAAACAACCTATTCTGAGTGCACTTAGCACAGAGCACCACTTTGTGCTCATAGGGTTGACAGTGATGGAGGGCTTTTTTTTATAACCCTTTCAGATCCAGTAGCAGCAGCAAGTCTTCTGGTATATAAATCCTTGGAGTTCTCAACTTATTTCATAGATCAGCGGTTATTCTTCATATTATCTCAAGAAGCTACCAATTGACTCAAAAGACCAAAAGGCTCCACATTTCTGATGCCAGTGTTCACGACAAGCCGCGACTAGGGAATTCGAGGCAGCTTACTGCATTGGTGCAGCCCTGGCCTGTATTTCCTCTCTGTTGGACATCATTTATCTTCTTCCACGCTTCACAGTTGCCACGTTTCACCCACAAACTATACAGTCAATTCACTTTACAGTATGTTCTGTGAAGCTCGTTGAAACATCTCAGCAACATGATAAGTTGCTATATCAAATGCAAGGATTATTATTACTTTCATTAAGGTACATGTGTTAATCAGCTGTTCGCCAATTGAAATCAACTTGGAACAGCAATTACAATAACAACAACAACAACAAAATTAAATTTGTGCAGTGCCTTTCACAAATCAAACCCTACAGTGTAAAACGTAGCATAAAGCAGACAACTCTTGGGTTAACACTGGTGGACACACACTGTGCAGCTGTAACTCTCCATTGCTCTTTCTCACCTTTGTGTAACTTTCCCTTATCTTTTGGCCCAGTTTTTCCTGTAAGCCAATGAATGGCAAAATATAAATCAGCAAAATATAAATCAATGAAAGGAAAATGGGGTCGAGCGTGTGTAAAGAAACCGTCTCTCAGAGTGACATCAATCATGATTGGAGGAAGATGCACTGAGGATAACTGGAAAAGAACAGCAGAATTAAACTGTTGTCTTCCAAGATATACGATGGTATTGAGGTTGGACCAGCACTGATGAAGTGTTTTAGTTCTGGCATCCCTGACACCTGCCTGCTGAAGGAGGGGTAGGTGACCTAACTGGACAAGCAGTGGGAAGCAGACGAGTCTGTGCTCTCAATGGCAAGCTATACGGTTTCAACTGGTTAAAATCCAGGCGTACGCCCACGCAAACTGTTGGATCCCCCCAAGCCTTTGCGCTCACGAACCTGCCTCCTAACACTCTCCAGAATTTGGTAAGGTGCATTCCTCTGGGGGAAGGGAGTTTTGGGAGCTCACAGGAATTTCAATGTGCAGGTGCCTTACATATGTAGACCTCTCAGTCCGGTTTGTATACTCTTAAGCATTCAGGTAATAATAATAATCCTTGCCATTTGATATGGCGCCTTATCATGTCTTCGAGACGTCTCAAAGCTCCTCACAGGATATCCTGTAAAGTGAGTAGTGTATTTTGGGGGCAAAACATGGCAGCCAATTGCGCACAGCAATGCTTGGCTTAATATACAAAGCACTTCTCCATTCCCTGTTACGGAACTTCACTTAGAGAAAAGAGAAATTAAATTTCTGTAACATTCTTGTTCAATAAAGATGCTTTCGGTTTTAATTAACATTTTTTTTTAAACAGTCACCTTCCAATTTTGTTTGCGGGCTAAGAAAGCTTTGACAATCTAACGGCAATTCTCCAAAGCCGTTAATACTTTGCTGTGTTGAGCAAGCATCGATGTAAAGTTTCTCCTGATTATTGGCTGACATGACATGAGTGCTTGGTTGTGAGCATAAGCCAATCCCGACAGGAACAGATATTAGGCTTGAGACTGAGCTGCAATGTCATGACGGTCTTGCCATTGAGTCTTGAGATGGAAGACGAGGTGGCTTTGAGTTGGGCAGCCTGAGCATGCGGAGAGATTCCTGCTTACTGATCAGAACTGGACAGCAATTCAGGAAATACAGGAGTAAACTTGCACCCTTTGTTCTTTTTACCCGATCCCTCCCTTCGAAGCAGACAATCCGCTACCAAGCAGGTCACCTTGGAGCAAGCTCATTCTATTCACTATATCGAGTCATAGCAATGACCAAAGGCGTGTAAAACGAGAGTTCACAGTGGTTAACAAGGACTCGCAAGCTGCGACAAGGAACTCCTTCCAGTAACTGGAAAACACGTCACACAAATACGCGGTTATTCCACTCGGATGTGATCTGCTTTCAAACAGATGTTCCTGGGGTCTGTGTGATATATTTCCTGCCATGGAAAGGAGACACCATTTGCTACTCGAGGGCGCGTATTACTGAGAAATCCATCTTGAAATTGCTGTATTTACAACCCTTGTGTGTAACTAATCTTCCCTGCCGTGCCCCAGGTTTGCAGACAATGCAGGGTATTTTTGATTCAAGTGGGCCCTTCCTTGCTTCCCACAGTCCTTAACCACGATGACCAATGCTCACATTCCCACCTTCAGAAATACTCATCTGCTGATTGTTTGACTGAATGAATCAGCCCCCCTAAAAAACCTCCTTGATCGGTATCCGTCAGTGTTTACCTGATGGAAATGTCACTCTATAAGCAGTTCAATTCATCTCATTATAAACATGCCTTTAAGTGCACTGCAGTTACACTTCATACAAGTGGGCACCCCTGACTAATGCTAACAAGAACTGCGGTGAAATTAGATAACATGTGTAGTCAGAGAATGATCAGAAGATCACGAGAGTGGGTTTGGGTGCACAAAGGACCTCCGATCTGATCCTTCCAGAATATCCGCTCTGCCTTCTTTCCTTTTTATTAGCAAGCTATTGCTCGAACTAGCTCTGTTCCGACCAACACTTTCTGGTAACCTTTTTCAGCCACTGATCACCGTATGCGCAAAAAAATCCTTCCCTGCTCTATCCTAAACTTGCCCTTCGCAATCCTGAATCTCTGACCTCTCCTGCGCTGCCCACAAATGTATTGTTCTGGTTTACTTTCCTAAGAAGATTACATAAAACCTTTGTGCTTTTTGCAGGAACGAATACTGAATGCAGGAGGTTGAGACTCAAGAGTGACGCACAGTAACAAAATATGGATCCATCTCTATGGTTCCGATTTCTTTGCAAACTCATGACACAAAATCCTCTGCTCTCGTCGAACACGTGATCACTGAGAACTGAACTCAGAGGCAAACTAAATATGGAGGTGCAAGATTCGCCCCTCGTACAACATCAGGTGAAGCAAGTCGCAAAGAATTTAAGGATGGACTATTAAATCCGACGCATAGGTAGCCTAAGAATGCCATCGCAAGAAATGAAGTGCAGACTTACAACAGCTTCTAGACCTGAAGGGTTTCCCTCCAGCATTGCCGTGGAATTGTCAGTAGCTTCAGATCATGCTGAGAAAATGTTATTACTGGAACAAAAAAAAACCCAAATAATTTGATTGGAGTTTTCTTCCAGTTTTTGTTTTGAAAAAGAGAAGCTTGCATTCAAAACCTACGGTTCATTTGGTCAACCCTTTCTCAAACGCTGCAACGTGTAAAATTATCAATTGTGTCAGACGTTGCCTCAAAAGGGAGTGGGGGGAGGGGAGGGGGGGGGAGAGAGGAGGAAGCAATAGCATTCCTTGTATTTTCAGACCGTTTCTAAAGATTGTCATTTTTTTCTGAACAAAGCAAATGTTGGCACAGAGACACAGGCCTACGACAGAGACACGCCAAAGGGTTAATTGGTCGTGTTAAATGTTTCAGATCTCACGTCTAGAAGCTTAGAAGTTACGAGTCGTACCTGTGGTCCCTTGCTCAAAATCGCCCACCCTTGGTTGGGTAAATTTCATCAGTTCAACGGCAGCTCAATGGGGGGAGGACTAAAGCGGGTGGGTGGGGAGGGGGGGGGAGATAGGGGGGTCTCAGCTCAGACAAGGACGAGAATTATCCTCCCAGCCTCCTGTCACAACACAGCTTTGATATCAGATGAAGAATTTGGCAGGCCAGACCAATGTACTAACCACGTGAAACAGGATAGGCAGATGTGCGCAGTTTACAACAACAACTTAGATTTATATAACGACAACAAAATTACATTCGTATAGCACCTTTCACGTCAGGAGGTCTTCCCAAGGCACTGGACATACATGTAGACCCCTTCATGCGGGGTAGTGTCTCGGAGCAGTTTATAAGGGGACAAGAGCGGGGGCTGGAGGTGGCATAAGGGCATTCCACATTCACATTAATAGGTGCATCAACAGGTTTTTTTTTTTGGGGGGGGGGGATAATGGTTTTCTTTTGCAACCCTCCCAACCCCCTTTTTTTTCTCTTTCAACCAAATAGGAGACAAATGCAATAAAACCAGATTGTTACAATTTCTTCCAATGATGCAGTATTTTGCTATACAATACACATTGCTATTTCCAAACCCACCCTCTCTCTACTGCCCACTTTCAAATAAATCGCTTGGATGTCCTCAGCCTGTGTGTGTGTGAGTGTGTGAGTGAGTGTGTGTGTGTGTGTGTGTGTGCCAGCTGTCATGGAGATAGGAATGTTACATAAATACCTAATTTCTTATATAAAAAAAATTAATTTCCCATTTGGTTTGGTGAAAAATCCTAGCTTGGCAGATGTCTCTGGGCAGCTAATGCGAGACTATATGTTTGCTTGCCCTGTCCTCTTTTTTTTCATCCTCTCTCTCTCTCTCTCTCTGAGTGCACCTGTGAATTTTATTTGGCTAAAATATTCCTTCCCTGAAACGATGCACACACCCACACAACCTGCACTAACTGCCCACATGCCCATGGCTTAATGTCTCATCTGAACAAGAGGCGTAATGGGAGAGAAGGAAGGGAGGGAGGGAGGAGAGGATGCTAGGGTTGCACTTTGGAGTCTTGCATTGCCTCTCTCCCTCTCTCTGTCTCTCTATCTCTCTCTCTCTCCTCAATAAACTGCAGCTCCTGTGAGTCACGACTCAATCTCCCCCTTCCTCCCCCGAGTGGATGGTATTTTTAAAACAAGTGTCAGGTTCCCTCAGATGCAGAGATCCAGCAAAAAAAAAAAACCCTTGCAGGTGAAATGTACATGTAGTGCCTACGAGATGGGGAGAGGTGGAGAGAGATCCAACACAGAAATTGGGTGGGAGGGGGGGGAGAGGGAAACCTGGGTCCAATCTGACATTTCCTTACTCGATTTCAACACTTAACACACACACACACAAGAGGGGATTTAATGTTCTCAGGATCCAAGGCAACGAGATTGCCAAAGTCCAATTTGCAGCCAAGAAAACATTAAAAATGGCTGCAAGTGAAATGCATATCATTATAAATTTCCAGGCAGAATAATTTGGGTCCAAGACACATGAGAAACAAGGTCCAAGGGGTACCTGAGCTGTCTCTCTCTCTCTCTCTCTCTCCTATTTCCTTACCCCCCCCACCACTCCCATCTCTCTCTCTCTCTCTCCCCCACACACACACACACACAAAAAACCTCTGATGTGCAAAGCAAATCCTTTCTGTGTGACAGAAATAGCAACAATTGGAAATACTTTGATTAACACTGCGACCAGAGAGGTTTGCCTTGGAGCTAGACTTTAATCTGCGATGGGTATAATATTAACTATCTCAGGCCTGAAACAACCCTCTCCCTCCCTCTCTCTCTCTCTCTCTCTCCATCTATCTATCTCTCTTACATCCACTCACACTATACCAGCACAAAGTCAGCATTTTTTTAAAAAAAAACTTCTTTCTTTCTTGAAAAAAAACCTTCCTCACCCCCCCCCCCCCCACACACACACACAACCCCCACCCCCCAAAAAAACCCACACACACATTGTCAATCACACACAACTTGTTAATTACATACATGTCCTGCATCAGTCTTCCTTTGTCAGAATGAGATGGGCTCCTTCCACCACATGAGGTTTTGCTTAATCTCTTTTTTTTTAGAAATTAAACCAAATGAAATGAAATTTGGAAGCAAAGGAAATAACAGGGCACACGATCTTTCCTGACAAGACAAGAATAAAACGTATCCATTTCCATGGTCTTTTAAAAGGGGACCGTCCAGAACAACAGGGAATACATCCCTCCCCTCCACACACACACACACACACACATAGGATGCAAGTGAGGAACGTTATCAATTTGTTTTACACACATATATGTATATATATATATATATACATATAAACACAAAGCATCTCCTCTCGGGAATAATCACCTTCGATTTAATGTTCTTTTCGTGCGTAAATGCAACGGTTCATAATCCACTTAAAAAAACTGGTACAGACACAGAGAGAGTGAGAGGAGAGGAGAGAGAGAGAGAGAGAGACACACAACACACACCACACACCACACACAGCAATACACTGATCATCAACGTAATTGCTTACTGGAAATCTCTGCAGCGAA
Source organism: Callorhinchus milii (assembly GCF_018977255.1). Lineage (NCBI taxonomy): Eukaryota > Metazoa > Chordata > Chondrichthyes > Chimaeriformes > Callorhinchidae > Callorhinchus > Callorhinchus milii. Next base: position 14,260,235 of record NW_024704756.1, on the reverse strand, counting down.
CGAACCAGCTCCCCTGAAGCTAGAATACGCCACATATGGGCTCTCGAACGAATACGAATGCATCTCAAGAACTCTCGACTTGCGGGCAAAGTGATGAGTGTGAAATTATAATGATGGTGATGATGATGATGATGCTGATGCTGATGCTGATGATGGGTGATGCTGGTGCTGGTGCTGGTGCTGATGCTGATGATGGCGATGGGGATTATTCGCGATTCGGATTATTTCGATTAAAACACAAGGACCACGAGCGAATAGAAGAGAGAAGAAGAAGAAAAAGACAACACACACACACACACACACACAAGAAAGAGATAGAGAGAGAGAGAGAGAGAGAGAAATGAAGTAGATCATATACCAACGTCATTCACATCACTGCAGGGCCATATTGTGAAGCTGTTCTCTCTCCCCCTTTCCAAACCCCCCAACCACCACCACCACTCTCTTGGACACACACACACACACACAGAGAGAGAGAGAGGAGAGAGAGAGAGAGAGAGATAGAGAGAGAGAGAAAGAGAGGAGAGGAGAGGAGAGGAGAGGGATATGTTGTACCCCCCCCCCCAAAAAAAAAAAAACCAAACCAATCGCTCAAGGAGCATCCATTAACGTGTGCCAAGCAAGAACATCAGGATCACATTCACCAGCACCAACACCACGATGATGGCAAACACGACAATGGTCTGTATATCCAAGGTCATGGTGCAATGCAGGAGGCTGTAGTACTCTGGATGCGGATCTGGCAACCTCTGGGAGGACAACCTGGGCTCTGAGCTGAAATTGTCCAATAAATCCACCATGCCAGATGAGATGCTCTCCTTTTTTTTTGCCTTCTCTCTCTCCCTCCTCTCTCTCTCTCTCACTCCCTCTCTCCTCTCTCTCTCTCTCGGGTTATTGTTATTTCTCTCTTTTGTTGTTGTTGTTGTTGTTCAGTCCATCGCAATAAAGGAAAACACACACACACACACACAACACTCACTCACTCACTCACTCACACAACGCAACGCAACGCAACGTCGGGGGCTCTCAAGGGCTTAAGATTCCTTGCGTTCGGCTCTGATCAAAACCGTGTGGGTAAAGAGCCAGAAGAGAAGACCCGAGTGAGTGGGGGGGGGGGGGGGGGAGGATAAAGGGAAAGGAAAAGGAAGGAGGGAGGGAGGGAGGGAAGGGATGGAGGGAAGAAGGAGAGAGAGAGAGAGAGAGGATCCTTCAAAATACATTGCTTGGGAAATAGCAGCATCTCATCCTCATGTCACTAGTGGTGTGCAATGCAAACCAACTGAGCTGAGCTGAGTGGAGAGGGGCTGGGCTGGAGCAGGGGGGGGGGCTGGGGGGGGGGGGGGGCTGGAGCTAATCTTCCAGTGGCCAAGGCAAGGATACAGCTGCCAATCATCTATCAAAAAGCAAATGGCATGCAATACTCAGGCATCACAGAGCATCCCTCTTTTCCTTCCTTCCTTCCTCCCTTCCTCTCTCCCTCCCTCCCACTCCCACTGCCTCCTCAGATAATACCAGAGGGGTGGGGTGGGGGGAAGGGGGAGAAGGGGAAATGGGAATGTTTAATATTGTGATGGGGAGTGGGAGAGAGGGAGGGAATGGGGGGGGGAAAAATGCAAAATATCTTTGCAGGCTGACAGGTGGAATATTTCACTTGTTGTTGTTTTTGGCTTCTCTTTCAGAATGCAAAACAAATCTCTCCCCCCCCCCCCCCCCCCTCACTCACCCCACCTCCCTCCCTCCCTTCCATCACCAGAACATTAACCCTTTTTGGGAGAATGACTGTCTCCTGTGACAATATAATATAATGTCAGGGCATTAACCCTCTTGAGTCCTAGAAAATGTCACCGGTCTTTTTTCTTGCTTTAAAGGTGCGAGACTGGCATTCGAAGTGGAACGAATGCACAAAAGAATTGATTACTGGCTAAGTTGTCTCCACTTTGCAAAGAATAAAAAGTCCACCTGCGGTGGGTCAAAGCCACGGTGCAGTTTGTGTTCAGCCTTAAGGCTGGAAATGAAAAATAATACTCATTTAGATTCATTCCAAACAGAATATAATTATGTTTTATAATACATATATATAGAGAGAGAGCGAGAGATGTAAGAACTGCAGTACCGCAAATCTAGCCCACAAACATACAGTCAATTCACTTTAAAGTATATTCTGTGAAACGCTTTGAGACGTCTCGAAGACGTGATAAGGCACTAAATCCAATGCAAAGATCATTATTATATTATTTATATTACACCTCAGAGATAGAAAGATTGAAAGATAGAAAGATTGATCAAATACTCATATCCTGGTTTAGTACACAGCCAATTTCTACACGCAATGTCCCACAAACAGCCATGTAGTTAATGACCAATTTTCTCTGGGGGATTGTTGGCTTGGACACTGGGAGAAACTTCTTTCACTTCGAGTAGTAACATGGGATCTTTGGCATCCACCTGAACGGGTTTAACATTTCACCTGATGAAGGACGGCACCTCACCGAGCATTGCATTGGAGTGTCTGTAATTCTAGATTGTCAGCTCAAAGGCGCAATGTTGGGCGTGAACCCACAACTTGCTGACTCAGAGGCGAGAGTGTTACCAACTGAGCCGGGCTGACACTGGAAGGTACACGTGTGGATGTCAGATGAGCAGGGGATTGGGCTGAAATGAGCTGCCCCTCCATAACCCAACACCAACACAACACTTATATAGCCTGGCTCTGAGCTGGGGGTGGGTGTGGCGGGGTGAGGTGGCCGTAAGCATGGTCGAACAGGAAAGTTTTCAGGCGGGACTTGAAAGAGGGGAGAGACGGGGCAAGACGGAGGGGTTGAGGGAGAGTGTTTCAGAGTTTTGGGGGCGTAGTGGCTGAAAGCACGACCTCCGATGGTGAGGCGGAGGGTGCGAGGGACGAGCTGGAGGTCGGTGCCAGTCCAACGAAGGCGCCGGGTGGTGGATTGGGGAGTGAGGAGTTCGGAGAGGTAGGGAGGTGCCAGTGAGTGAATGGATTTGAGCACGAGAGTGAGGATCTTGAAGTCGATGGGGTGTTGGGGTCAATACTCCCTGCCAAGGCTTATACACCAATAGAGCCCATTCACATCATGTAACCTAGGGTGACCCGCCCTTTGGATCCATATTCCAGACAAAGAGGAAAAGGGGTCAAATGCATTCAGGAGACGATGAGGTGAAGAGGAAGACATTTGGAAGGAAAATGGCAGAGGAAACAAAATAGGGGGAAAAAAACAAATTCTATTACAGTTAAAGTTGATGCCGGAGTTTGCACCCATGTTTAAAGGTTGGAGTCCATGTCCGATGTTATGGCGATGCCAAGATATTGATCCAGTGCATGAGGTTCGGTTAATGCTGAATTGTAATGGGACTTTGGAAATCTTAGCCATGGTGCTATGCTACCAATTTCAAATGTTTTTTTTTTAACCAACAAAAAACTTTACGCCGCATTTGGCAAGTTTTGCTGAAAATATTAAGTTCAAAATAATTGCTTTAACTCCTGTTATCGTATTCGTATCAATGTACGCATTTGGCGGTGTTATAGTGTCATGCGAGACCAAATAAAATTAAGTTTTATCACTTCACTACACTGAAAAATGCTTCGGATCAGCTAAAATACATATATACGCTGTAAAACTAAAGTGTAAACCCATTATCTGAAACCTTTGGCTGCACGACTGCCTCTGTTAATTACTGCAACACTCTGGGTACGTAAAGGTTTTTGTTCAGAAGGGTTGATGCACTTCCATGCTTATCAAGGTGACGGATTGCAGTGCAATACTGAGGAATGGAACTCTTTTCCATTCTTTCCATTGGGTGTTGTTATCGAGCGTTGCCAGATAAACTAAAAGGCAAAAATTAAATGCAAAATGAAGCTAAGATCCCTCAACTCTGGCCAATAATGGACCACCCCAACTTTGGAAGACCAACAACCGACTAATGTATTCATGTGGCTTTTCACACTTTGGTTCGCAGGGTGACAAGACCCATGTGAGAAGAATCCTGCTTCTGAGAACCAACCCCTCCACATCCAGCTGACAAGCCAGGCAACATGTCTGTCATCAGCCGTCTCTGTACTGTGGCCACACCTAAGCTCAGGGAACGGAGACCGAAACCACCGCAACACAGAGGATCGACTCGCTATCGACAGAGGGGAGCTCGATCAGTGCAGCTGATAATCTACATCTTTACCCAAATTGAGGTGTAAAGCTTCTGGCGAAAATGTGTTAAAATGCAATCTTAGACTTTCATTGGCAGCTGTTGAAGCTTCAATCTCCCAATGATAATAATAATAATAATCCTTTTATTTTATATCGCCTTCTGTGACATCGCTGATACGTGCTTCGTAGAATATATTGTAAAGTGAATAGTTGACTGTGTATTTTGTGAGCGAAATGCGACAGGAATTAATAGCTGAACCATGGGATTGTAATCTCCTCCAACACATCTAGTTTTCACTGCGAGGTTGGAGATTCCAATTCTGACAAGTCTGATTCAACATGTACATTTGGACAGCAGATTACAGTAGCATCAGCACACAGTTCTTAAGTTATTCTCTCTTGTGGTTAAAGATTCAGTTCCAAAACTGGCTGATGCTTAAATCCAGTATCTTACATTGTGAGGAGTTACATCAGTTTTTGGCCAGTTTGCTTGGCATCATTGCTCAGGTTAAGGGGAACATTGAAATTATCCAAACTCTGTCCACTGTGGCCGTTCAGTCACCAGTTGTATTTCAGACCAAAAGCTAAGCGGTCTGCGGAGATTATCATCGGCAAAGAGAACGTCAACATTTTCCACAGCTCAAACGTAATCAGCAGAAGCTGATGATCCAACCACTGTTATTTCTAAAACGTTATTAGCATCTGAATTGCAATGACATTACAGTGGTGGAAAACATCAAAACAGCCACCGGGAATTCGCAACAATTACGTCAGAGCGAATCCCGCAAGAGTAAGCGAGAGTTGATGGGATTTTAAATTCATTTACGTTTCCTGTGCAGCGTTTACAGGTGAAGTTTAAATGTCGTATAAAACGCTGGAAAAAAATTACGATTGGGTGTTTTGGGGTAAAACAAACAAGCTGCATATAATAATAATAATAACCCATTCATTTGATATAGTGCCATATTAGGTCGTTGAGACATCTCAATATGCAGAGAGACTATACATATTGTATTTAATTATATATATTAATACACAAATATAAAATGTACATATATGTATATATTCGTGTAGAATTAGGCCAATATTTTATAGCGTATCTCAATATAATACAGCATGACAAATGCCGTTCTTCACAACAACAAAAAGTGCCTGCATGTTTTGGATTAAGAGCAGTACTGCGTCACAAATCTGCACATCAAAAAACATGAGCATGACAGTGCAGGCTGCATAAGGAAGACCCCTATTGAGTTTCCGCGGCTGCATATTTCAGATCCACAAAGGACACATCTCCTCCCAAGTCTTTTAGCATTCCAATTCTATTCCAATTAGCTTCCACAACCAAACCTTACATCAAAAAAAATCCTTTGTTACCTCCTGTCTTTCTCCCCCCACCCCCCCCATTACACTCCTGAACAATGTGAATTGATTATGATTTGAAATTAATTTGTTGATTTGGCTCATGCTAACCTTTACACGTTTGTATCGATGGCCTATCATTTTCAAGGTTGTTTTTTTTTGCTGTATTGAATGCGCAGGAATTGTGTATAAATTGGGAGGGTGAGGTGGGAGGTTGCAGGATCTTAACAGACAAATCTTTGGCAAAGTTCTGTGTATATCACTGTTGTATTTATAGGCGAACGCTTCTCACAGGAGTCTTTAGCCTGCCAGCCCACTCCCTGAATAACAGACAGAAAAGCAGGCAAAACGATCTCGGAGCCACAGATTTTAGACAGAGGACAATTTGGTAAAGGCTTCAATGGGTAGTTTCCATGTGTAGCCCATTTCGCCCGCAAAATAACACACAACACAGTCACATCGCTTTACAGTACACTACGTGAAGTGCTTTGTGACATTTTAACAACGTGGTAAGGCACTATATTAAATGTAAAGATTACTACTACTTCTGGACAAACGCATTGCAATCCTGTCTGTGCCGCCTGACCTCACAAGCTCCACATAAACAAACCCAGGTTTCTGCATCGGCAGCGACAGAAGAGCTTACATTTCTTAAGCACCTATAATGGCCAACTGCCACAGCGTAATCGTTGACTCATCGAGTGACTATTTTGTTTAAAGGGTTCCCTTTATTTTATTTTATTCCCGTCATTTTGCGCTCAGCAAAGTCCCGCAGATGGGCCATGGGATGAACGAGCAATTCATCTGGAAGATTATGGTCCAGCTCGTCGAGAAAGAAACTCCCTTTCTGTTTCCAACAGCGCCGTGGGTTCCTTAATCACCCTCGACTGTGAGCTCAAGCATTGAACCCACAACCTCCTGAGCTCGGAGGCGAGAGATTGCTACCAACTGAGCCAAGATGACATGTGCACATTTTCAAAAAGCAGGGGCTGCACATAGAATGACATTCGAATGTCAGCGCCTACTCTCGAGTGCAGCTCCACACACAGCAGCGGTACAGGTTTTGCCCCAACCCACTACACGTCTCTAAGTGAAATCACAATGGAAATAATGGGCAACAGTGTTCTCGGTAGAATTAAACAGTTCAGTTAACCCTTTTCTGTATTTTTCCTCCAAGTTCAAGGACGGTTGAGGTTTGTGTTTTTTTGGCCAAAGCCTGAACCGAGTAGTTAGAATCCCGGGAAACGGCTTGGTGAAGTGATGAGAAGATGGTAGGGTGGGTGTTCTGGAGAGATGCGATCATACAGGCCAAAGCACCACTGTCTGGCAAGCTTCCTGCTGTTTGTCTATCTGGGACCAGTTGAGGCTTTGGCTGTCAGGGTTAAAAGCAGGGAAGAACTCCTTTCCAAGTGACTCACCTGCCCCTCCCAAGACCTGCCAATGAGCCAGGGTGCCTGGTCGGTTGTCAACAGTGTCCCTGTACTACTGCAAGCCCACCTGGCTCAGGAACTGGCCTATCGAGTAAAAATAATAATCATGGTAATAATCCTTGCATTTGATACAGTGCCTTATCATGTCGTTGAGGCGTCTCAAAGCGCTTCACAGAATATATTGTCGAGTGGATTGACTGCGTGTTTTGTGGGTGAAATATTGATGGTTGACGCTATACTGTAGTATACTATGGACTTGATTCTGACATTCCGTTGCCAGCTCTGCTCCAAGGAGACCATGCTTAATGACCCCGTTATCCAGGAGTTTATTCACTGGTTGGTCGTTTGACTTGGGCATTTCCCAGTGTTACGGCTGTGGCCTCGCGCTCCGGGTGGTGTTTAACAACTGGTTAAATGTTAAAAGAAAGTACCAATGCCGGTGGAGTTCAGCGAGCCCCTTGTCAAACTCGGCTACAAGTCACAAAAAACAAGGTGTCAGTGGCATTCTCTCACCATTCGACATTCGAGCTGGAGGGGGATGCGTGCAGTTGCGATGGTGGGAGGGTTGAACCCGAGGAGAGGAAATCAGAGAAAATAAGCTCGATTAAAAAAAAACATGCGTGGGAAGACATGAGGGAATCGAGCACCGGTTCAGCGATAGAACACGACCCGAGACGGATCATGCACGGAACGATCAGTCAACCCCCAATCCTCTTGACTCCTTCGAAATCTGCTCAGGACACCAAAATGCAATAGGTGGCATTGATTTGGGTGGGGAGAGAAGTGGGGTGGTGATGGTGATGATGGTGGCGGTGGTTGGGTGGGGTGGGGTGGGTGCAATAATAAAAGAAGAGCAGAAGCAGAGAAGTTTCCAAAGAAACAGACCTGCTTTATCAAAACAAGGAAAATTGAAAGGAGTGGGCTGAATAAATTGTTCATCACTGGTGAGATCAGGCTTTTTGTGCATTATCTGTAAGATTGAGTCATCCTTCCGGACATACTCTGCAACACAAGTGCAAACTCCTACAGCTTTCACTTCCAGCGCTAGACAATGCCATGTATGTCACACCACACTGAGAAAACATACTTCAGGCAACATGATGCGACCAAACTAGATGCTCTGGCAATTATTGGAAGCCAACTTTCTGTCTTTCTTTCTGTGGGGGTGTGGGGGGGGTTGGGGAATAAAGGTTTGCAAAAGAAAATTAAAATGCGACTGAAATTCGTTCCCTATTCCAAATGACGCTGTACTGTGGCAAAAACGCATCCTGGGCTATTCAAGTCAGCTGCCCTATTTTAATAATAATAATCCTTGCATTTGATACAACGCCTTATCACGTCGTCGAGACGTCTCAAAGCGCTTCACAGGATACACTGTAAAGTGGAGTGACTGTGTGTGGTGTGGGTGAAACGCAGCAGTGTCCCAACAACAGTCGAGGATTGAGTGACCAAATTATTATTATTTTGTTTGAAGGGATTATTACCCCCGGAAAAGCAATCCGCCAATCAACTAACAACTGGGTCCTCCCGCGTGTGAGGTGAGTGAGCTAACCACTACGCATTTTGTACCCGTTGTTCAAATAAAATACATGATACAGCATTCAATGAGTAGAACAGACACGTGTCTGTATTGATGTGCATTGCCGAGCTAATGGAGAAGAGCACAAAGGCAGACAAAGTGATGCTCAGCTCTTAATGAGCACCTGTTGTACCAGAGTATTACTGTGAGGACAACTCGACCATTGAAGAGGGCACAGCCCTGGGGAACCTTATATCTGGATCAAGGGACCTGTGCCATGAGACGAAGTTCTGGAAATTGGTCACACTGGGGAAGAGAAGGCTCAGCAAAATACTGAAGTATTCAGTAGCTTAAAGAGCACTAAATCAGGACAAAGTCAAGAAACATATATACAGTGTGTAGACACATGCACACAACACACAAACAAACAGTTAATTTGCCCACAAAATACACAGTCAATTCACTTTATATTCTATGAAGCGCTTTGAGATGTGCTAAGGCGCTTCGTCAAATGCAAGGATTCGTATTATTATATTTACACACACACATGTATACACACGCACACAAACATTTACACAGGCACATATACACAGACACAAGCGCACATATACTTAGAGAGGCACATACCAATACAAATTCATACATTCACACGCATACACCCACACACGTACATGCTCAGACACTCGCAAACAAACTGCACAAAAATGGATAAAAGTTCTTGCCTTTACTTCTGCCTGCACGTTTCAGGATGAACTTTAAAAGCTGGGGGGAAAAAAAACCCTTCAGTTAACTGGACTCCTGTCTCAAAGGGCTGGAGAGTCCATTTGCCGAAACGAAAAAAAATTTCACATCCAAAAGGAAATCATCAACCATTGCGTAACGGAGCACTTGGGTTGGCTAGGGAGGGCGCTTGGAATAATAAAATACAGCAATATCTATTTTTACACCTGTTTAAATAGTATCTGTCTCTACACATTAGGAAACATGACCCTGGTGTTTTAATTCAACCTCTCTGATACATCCATTTGGTGCTCCTTGACATCACTATTAACACTACAACCACGAGAGTATTGTTCAAAACCTATGTTCGCTTAAGAAAATGTCCATCAAAAAGCAGGAAAATGTCAATTATTCCCATTAGTTAGGGAAAATGGCTGTCACAGTAAGACTTTGCGCGGTAGCAGAACGGAATTAGATTCAGCAAGCGAGTCATTAACAGAGGGTCCTTCACCAATCTCGTCATTTGAAGTGTGTATGTTAATTTGGCTTCTCTGCTGCAGTCTACATTGCTCATCACCAGTTCTAACTGTTTATGCAAAAAGGTTCCGAGAATCAACATGAATAGATCCAAAAAATGAGGAGGTTAAAAAATTAATCAGAATGCCTTTGATATGTTTCTTTTAAACAGGGATATTAATGAGGAAATCTTTTATTTCGAGAAATCTACAGGCAATCCCTTCTTGGGCAAAATCAAGGTCACAGGAACTGGCACAGGATGAAGGCGCGTTTTAATCTTTTATCCAATAAAACTAAGTAGGACAGAATCTAAAGCTCGACTGCAAGCGAAGGGGCAGAATGGGAGAAGATGGCCAACTCAGCTCCAATAATTTATGGCTCAGTTGGTAGAACTTCTGCCTGCGAGTCAGAAGGTTGTGGGTTCAAGCTCCACTTCGGGACTTTGAACTGACATGATCAACGATTCCCCAGATAACAAACAGAAATCGGTCATTCGTTTCATGGTTGTTTGTGGGACGCTGCTGCGTGCAAATTGGCTGCTGGTTTCATCTGCAAACGTAGTCCTTTACAATAAACCCTGTGATGGCTGATTTATAATTTGCAATACCGTGCCTACATACCACCCATGGTACTTTATCTAGAGAGGATAACAATAAGATCATACTTTAATTGAGCTAAAAGTAACTTCAAAATCTATCAGCGTGTTTACACCATAGGAGCAGGGATATGGTTTTAGCGTAATGTTTTGACTGCTATTTATTTTAAATAACATTCGTTTTCAAAATCTTTCTTATGAGCGTAACATCACGGAAATCATGGAAATCCACACTGAAATTCTCTGCCCGAGGCTCAAATCGTGTGCAATTACTGTACGCAAAAATAGAACTCCATAAAATGGCCCCGTGGAACGGAACGGTCCTGAAAACTGGGCTGAGATTTTTAAACTTCTGATTAAATAAACATCCGTCGTCGAGAGGGAAGGGGTGGGTTGCAACGAGCAAGAACTGTTTTGGTCGCATCCCAGGGCAAAACGCTCTTGTTTTTCCCTCTTCTCTGGAGAGCTCCTCTAGTTACTGCAGTCCTCCTCATTAAATAATTTTGCTTTGCATAGACATTTCCTGATTTCCTGCCACTTTTCGGTGGCGCGATCTCCGCCAGCCAATGGAGACGCTGCCTAAGTTAACAAGGGCACAGGGGGAATCCCATGTGAGAGGCTCTCTGGGGAGCTGGATGGCCCACTCTTTATCCACAAGCACAGTGTTTGCAACACAACATTGACACCACCACTTATCACCACCCCTTCCACCCCACCAGCGTACACACACAAACACACAACCATCCACACACTCACACACACACACACACACACAATTCCCAAGAAGTCAACAGCTTCACTTCGATAGTTGCATGAAATATTAAGGTGTCCAAATTGTCCTCTCGGAGAGCTGGGCAGGTGGGGGTTAATTAACCCTCTTGAAATAGGCATCTAAGTCTGTGCGGTCTGCAGTTGAGTAAACACTCACAAAGTGGCTTCATGCTGTGGTACATCAGACACCTAGGCACCAATTTGACTGATGCAACAAAAATAAAGTCAGAGGATTTAACACATTGCTACCAGTCTATATTTTAGTCACTAAAAGGTTCCTGGGCCGTGTAAACTTGAAGCAACGGTTACCCACTGTAGATTTAGAGGCACATTTGTGGGGTGTGCTAATGGGTTAATCTTAGCACAGTGTACTGGTTATATAATCAACACATTTCATCTGCTTCTTAGATGTTAGCACAATGCACTGCAGCTGCGGAAAATGTCATAGCACCTGATACATTTACAAAGATGAATATACGATTTGGTTATATCTAACCCAGATCTACGTTACGGTTCTACCAATCTGTATATGTGTTGCCGTTTCCGATCAAGAATTAAGCACATTCACTACTTGCAATAATTTTACTAATTACAACATTCCCTGTAGGCTTGTACTTTAGACAGATATAATCAAATCTAAAGTAAATCTTCACTCACCAGTTCCAGGTACCCGAGCAATGGAACATCCTGAAGACATTCACAATGATGGGGCTCATCAATGTCTGGAGGACAACTGATGGCATTTTATCACTTGGATCAGTTTCACTGCTGACTGAAGATTATTTTAGATTCAATGGTTGCTATTTTTAGCTGCGAAATTGACAGGGCTTGCAGGCTTGCACTTCTTTCAATTGTTTTTGGTTTGAATCCACAGAAGTGCGCAGAGAGAGAGAGAGAGCGAGAGAGAGAAAGCGAAGTGTGCGTGGCGATCGTAGAGGAAGCCACGGACAGTCAGACTCCTTCGCTACAGACCGATTCCGGCCTATAACACACGGGTGGACCTGTGGATCCGCAGGATTCCAGGTAGGAGGTATGCTTTTTGGTTTCGGTCGCTGACTGAGTGGCTTCCAATGCAAGATGCGCGGATACAGAAGCCCCCCACCCCCCACTCCCCGCTCCCCGCCCCCCTTACTAGGTATTTGAAGTATCTGAGCAACTGCTGGTAAAGCTCGCCAAAAGCGTTGTCCGTTGACCTGCCAATTTCACATGCACAGAGGTTTGACAGTGTCGCGGGGTGATCCGACCACCTGGAAACACTAAAGCTGTGGCTGTTTGTACGGTGCTACCCGTTGGAACGCAGAGTGCGATTTTTAATGGACCCAAATCGCCGCGTTAACGACACGTGGCTCAACTCCGACACGAGCTTCACACCCGGCAGCTTGGGGGCAGAATGATACGTCCTCCTGTTATAAAATAACAGGTCCAGTGCCGCTGACTGCGGGACGAAGGTTATCGCGTTCTAAACGTGCAGTGAAAACAGTCGAGCCTGATTCCCTCCGAAGCTGTTCTTTCAACCCAGTCAATGCGCCCGGAGGAAATCGGCCATTTGGTTAGCATGCGAAAAGCCGCCCCGCGTCTTGATGCAAGCCTGCTCTCGGCATCTGTGCACGGTGAATATGGATGCCCTGATTGGCAATCCCTCCCCCCCCTTGTAGCCCTGCTTGAGATGTAATGAGCTCAGACGTCCTGAGCTCCTCATGTTATAACAGAGCTCCACCGTATCAGGTGCAAATAAATGACTCGAGAGGGCCCAATGCACTTTTCCACGCATCACATCTGATCCTGTGTTGCTTTGCAGCTATTTAATCCCTGTGTTTTTCTCACTATCGCGTAATAGGAAAAAGCTACAAGTAGGATTCTGTGGTCAAATGAAAGAAAAGCTGTAGATCAGAGAGATTTCATTGCAGTGAAACAAACTGTATATACGTTAGAAAAGAACATCATTAGGGGAGCTTTTACGGATGTAGGATAATCATAGGCAGCAGGTGACATTAAGGAACACTCTGGGATGGTTGAACAATTACTGCCTTCACTGCGAGGTTTCTAGCCTCTCAATCAGGCTTTTTAGTACTGTATGATGAAAGCTGGCAAGTGTGTTATGGTAAAACATCGAGAGTTGAAATTCAGGAGCAGGTGAAGTAGAATTTGCTGTACACTTTATATAAGCGTAAAAACTGATTTAAGACCTTCTATTGAAAGCAATTCCAGACGAGTACTGTATTAAAAAAATGCAACAACGCCCACCGCCCCCTCACCCAGAATGTTATGCTAAAGGGTGTGCGTAAGAGATCTTGTCAGTGTAGAGAGAAAATAATCCGTGTAAAAAGTTGTTCTGCGCAAACCACAGATGCATGCGGTTTGATGCCGATCGGGGTAAAATTAATTTGTGTGAGAGCGACCAAGGAACAGATGGCTACTTCAAATGAAACAATCATCTAGGAAAGAGATCGGGGGTTATTGTGGATAAACTGATAAATCACCCACCCAGCAAAGGGATAGAACACAAATCAAAAGGAGGCTATGGTGTATAAAATACAGTGGGGAATTTTGGAAACTAAATCCTAGGATATTTTTACTGTTGAGCTGAACCGAGGACAATAACCAAGTTATGAGGTCTTAATTAGCTACTTAATGTGATGCTGTGATGGGAAGATGGTAGGGTGGGTATTCTGGAGAGATTAGATCAAATGGCCTTCTGCATCCGAACCAGTCTTGTGGTCTTAAAAATAATAATCCTTGCATTTGGTACAGCTGCCTTAGCACATCGTCAAAACTTCCCAAAGCGCTTCAAATGATTTTACTGTAAAATGTAGTGGCTGTGTATCTGTCGGCAAATGCAGCGGCCAACAAAGGGGAAGGTTTTAGATCAGTGGTCATGCGTTAAATATGGGGAATGCTGAAAGTAAGAAAAAAGTATGGTTGAGAACCATCAAAACGGTCTGTTAGGCCTAAACTTGCTTAAAAATTCCTATGTTTTTCCATTGCCTTTCTAGGCACATTACACTCTTTTGAGCAGGATTGATGCCATTTTTAATCTGTCTCGATAACAGATTCTCAAAATCCCAAACAAAAATGTTTGCTGTAAAAACAAATCTTCGCCACAACCAAGCCACGAATCAGGCTTAGTGTCACACAAGCCACTTTGAATAATCAGATCAATGTCAAAACTCGTAAACACCAAAGCGGGGAATAAAAGTTTGCTGAAAGGGAAGAGACACATCACTTAATATGTATATCTTCAATCTTCTGTTGGTGCGTTGACGTTGGTGTTTAAGTACAGATCAAGTGGTTTCATACTGGGGTATTACCTGCAGTTGAATTATGTAATTACCGAACATTTTATTTCCGGTTAGAAGGAAAAACTGTTTGGTTGATGCATTTTCACATCATCCTGCCTTCCTCCTGGGTCAACCAAAGAGTTCCATTGACCACCTGTCAGGTAATATGTGTTGCCTAGATCTTCTCATCCTCCCGTTTCTCATCACTTCCGTGCAAAATGAAGATGAGTAAATGGAGAGGGAGGAAAAAATAGATAACACAACACAATGTTTGTACAATTTACATTCGTATCGCGCCTTTCGCATCCGACGGACGTCCCAAAGCGTTTCAATAAGAAATAATGGGAGGAAGGCACGGAGAAGGAAGTTTCATGGTCTCTGTAACTTTGTGGTGAAGAACAAGATCCTCGGATGCATAAATTGAACGGGGTTAGGGACTGGTCAGAAGCCCCACGCTAAAATAAGTGCATGATCATGAAATGTACTTCAAGCCTGTTTGAGATTTTAAGCGCAGTTAATCCCCAAGTCTTAGAGGAAGAAGCCAGCGAGGCTGATTTCTCCTTGTTTGGAATAAATTACTGGCTCTCGAACGAAGAGTTTTCTTACCTTATTGACGAGACGTTGCTCGGCACCAGGATTCAGACATCTGCTGGAGCCGACACTGAGGCCTTTGTCTCTGCTAGTGCTTTTGTGGATTCTTAACATCTCCGATCCCACAATGACATCATCTGGGAAGGTAAAAACGGCAACACTGCAATGCCATTCAGCGACCAGAATCATCAACCTGACGCACTCTTACGTACCTTAGTGTAACTCTAATTTCTCCTACGTAGATGTTCGCCGGGAGTGGGATAAGTATAATAATCCTTGCATTGTATATAGCGTCTTTACCACGTCATCGAGATGTCTCAAAGCGCTTCACAGGATATATGTAAAGTAGATTGACTGTGTATTTTGTGAACGAAACACAGCAGCCAGTTTGCACGCAGCAATGTCCCAAAAACGGCCACGGAGTGAGTGACCGATTTCATTTGGGGGATTTGTTGGCCAGTAAAAAATGTCACTTTTCAAATAGCGCCATAGGATCTTTAATGTCCACCTGAACAGGCAGACGGGACCTCAGTTTAACATCGCATATATATATATATATATATATAGCAGTGTAGGTACTGTATATAAAAAAGGGTATAATAATGACTTCTCTGATGATTAACTGGTTAACAATGTCTGCTTATTTCTGTGAGCTACACAAGCTCCACACACTCAATCAGTAAATTACAACCTGGCATTTTGTAAAGACTTAATTGCACGACATTTATACACAGTTACACAGACTTTTGCAATTCAGCTTCAGTCTGAAAGGAGCCCTTGCTGCAGCATGCCCTTGACATTTCCGTTTGCCCATGCTCTTCACCCCGGTCTCAGACTGCTGATTCTGAAACATTCAGTCTTAGACGTGTTGTCTCACACCAGGCTCCTACAATAATAATAATATCCTTGCATTTGATAGAGCGCTTTTCACGTCTTCTCGACGTCTCAAAGCGCTTCACAGAATGTACTGTAAAGTGAATTGACCGTATATTTGTGGGCGAAACGCAGCAGCCAATTGCGCACAGCAGCGTCCTACAAACAGTCGTGGATTGAAATGGCCAATTTATTATTGTCCTATCACCTAGCTCCGAGAATTGTGCCTCTCTAACAGCCATTGGATGCAAGGATTATTCTGATTTTTATTTGGTTGGGTTGGAGGGACATGGAGTTGAAATGGGAGTGTATCCAACTACTTTGACTTGCTTTAGCGTTGTTTGAAATATGTGAACTGTACTGCATTTCTAATTAACCCAGGACAATTTGTTTCGAGAACATTTTGTTAAATTACACATTTTGTTTGAACACACCCAGGAAACAAACACCATTTCCCAGCTCCACAGGCAAGATATCGACTCGCACCGTGCATGTCCTTGCAACACTACCCCTTACCGTTGAGAATGAAACCCACAGGAGCTTTCCTATCGTACAACGTGTAAGTTCCGCAAACGGAAGAAAACACAAGACCAGAAGCAGTGAAAGGCAAATCAAAGAAGAAAATGCGATGGGGACGTGCAGTGGGCCTGTGTTAGCCAAGTGAAGAGGGCAAGCAGGTGGAGTGGGGGTCGGAGAAAATCTCACTCACACACACACACACACACACAGACGAGTAGAGAAATCATTGGGTGCTTCACACCTTCTGAGCTTGGTTGAAGCTTCTTTTAGGATAACATGTGAACTGTGCTACTAACTTGTGACACTGACTCTTAAGCATCTGTGCCTTTTATCACGTGCACCTCTGAATGAGAACACATTCACTCCTTGCGTTCAATTACAATAATAAACTTGAATGGAAGTTGACATAGAAATGAAAGTATACTCCAGTGCAGTTTGGAACAAGAAACAGTAAAAATCAGAAGAGTAATCCTTTCATTTCACGTAGCCCCAATAAACGTCAAAACATCTCAAAGCACTTCGAAGTGACTCCTAGAAAGTGTAGTGACTGTGTATCGGTGAAGTGTGCCTACAAAATGAAGGGGAGTTCGTTGGCAGAGGTTGAGATGTAAAAGAAT
Organism: Callorhinchus milii; assembly: GCF_018977255.1. NCBI lineage: Eukaryota > Metazoa > Chordata > Chondrichthyes > Chimaeriformes > Callorhinchidae > Callorhinchus > Callorhinchus milii. The sequence continues at coordinate 14,243,290 of NW_024704756.1, read as the reverse complement.
TTGGTTCTGATCATTGATCTTTCACTGAAAGCAAATTATATTTTTGGTTGCATTTCAAAAGCATTCTAACCTTGTGGAGGCTGAGGTGTGGATACATAGGGGATGGCTGGATATTTTGCAGTTCTTATCAGATTGTCTTTAGGATCAGAGAGGACATCCATGTATACTTTTGCCCCAAGGTATCAGTCAAATCAATGATGGACTTCTTAGATTGTGCAAGCGGCCAGTGATTAGACAGTAGAGATCACAATTGTTTTACACACAAATACAGATCGTATCCTGACAATGCGGTGACTCATTAGCGATTTGAATCAAAGCACTGGGCTTTTAGCAGGAAAGATTGACTTTGTGATTGATTGAGCAAAAGATCTGTCGCTGTAGCGAACAAACAAAGCAATCTATTATCATCAGTATTCCCCAAATCCTTATGTTATCATGATTGAAGTGACATTTCAGGGGCCAATGGTGCAGTCAGAACAGATGGCAGAGAAAGTGAAAAAGCAGAGAAAAATCACTAGTTCTGCTGAAAGCAATGCTAACGGGGGACGCCATTCTCCTAGCATTGCCTACAAAATACACAGTCACTACTGGGTCAGAGAGTCAAAGCTTTAAACCTCAGGACGGGGCTTGAGCTCATAATAATAATCCTTGCATTTGATATAGTGCCTTATCACGTCATTGAGACATCTCAAAGTGCTTCACAGAATATATTGTGTAGTGGATTGGCTGTGTATTTTGTGGGCGAAACGCGGCAGCCAATTGCATACAGCAGTGTCCCACAAACAGTCGTTGATTGAGAGACCCAGTTTGTTTTTTGAGGGACTATTAACCCCGGAAAGCGATCCGTCAGTCGACCAACAAACGGGTAAGCAGAGACACATGGAGTCAGGAAATTTGCCAAAGGCTTTGTCCTGGTCGGGAATCGAGCCCGGGTCCTCTCGCTTGCGAGGTGAGTGGGCTAACCATTACACTGCAGGACTCCACATAGACCAGATTGGCATCGCAAGCCCAGTGCCAGGGGAAGTGTTGCTTTGCCACTGGTGCCGGCCTTCAGCTGAGACGTTACACCAAGATCCCATCATTCAAAGGCCAAAGGGAGCTTCCTCGGCCAACATTCTCCAGATGAATTGTCCATTCGTATGATAATAATGGCTGCTTTGCGGGAACCGAGCTGCGCGCAGTGGCTGCCACGTTTACCTGCAAAAATAGTTGCTACATTTGACAATAATTACCTACGCAACTCTGAGACATTTCAAGTCGATACAGCGCCATAAAAATACAAATTCATTCTTCTTTCCATCGGGCAGGTCGACCTCAAATAATAAACAAGAACAATGACAATAATAATTCCCCTTACATTTGAATTAGCGCCTTTCCCATTAGGAGGACGTTTCAAAGCGCTTTGCAGGATTTACTGCGAAGTTGCGGTGACTGTAGGCAAGCGCCCACCTCCTGCGAGAGAGATATTGAATAACAAAGAGAAAGGATATCCTGCCCTGAATCAGTTAAACTCTTACAGCAGCTGTAATAGCTTGCAGCAGGAGTCCAACTGATGTCATGTTGCTTCTAAAAATAGCTGCTGTCAGCATCATGTGTGAAAATAGTTCCATTGTCAATGCCTTTGATAGCGTGCCAGGGAAAAATATGGCTTTATGTTTCAGTGGTGGGTCATCATCACCTGCGGTATCAGCTGTTAGAAAAGAGCCTCAAATTATAATGACACTTACATTTGTTAGACCCAGAAAGGTGAATGGGCGATTAACAAATTAACATTGGCAATGATGAAGTGGAGGGCATTCAGGCAAAGCTGTCAGTCTGATCAGAACTTGTGTTGGAAAATACAGACAACCGTTGGAAAATGAGAATCAAGAGTACGTCAGTGTTGAGGAGAAAATTGGGATGGTGGGGGGGGGAGGGAAATAAAAATAAACTCCACCCTATTTTTATGATACCACAAAGGACAAAAACAATTTTGAATGATTCTCTTGGGATTTAACCTTTTTTTTAACCCTTCAAAAACCAGGGTCAGAGCTCATCCGGGCCGTCGGTTTGATGTGTGTATATAAACCACAGCACAGAAAGCTGAGGTGCAGAGAGGACAGTTCAGATTCTGGGCACAAAGTTGAAGGGATGGGTTTCAGCAACAACCCAGGTTTGTGGTGAGCACTCTGTCTCTGTATTACAAGGGGTTGAGAGAGAAAGTAAAACACACGGGGTTTCATAACAGACTCCACGTAATAATCGGCACATCGAAGCGATTACAGAAAATGAATGTTTCAACATGTATATATGTATGTACGAAAAGAAACCACAAGAGATGAGTGCTATTTTATCCTAATACGTACGTACATATGTACGTATGTACAAACGTACGTATATATTAGGATGAAATAGCACTCATCTCCGTTTTTTTTTCATGGATTTGCAGCGATTTAATACGTTTGGAAGAATTTCCATCCAACAGCTAAATAACCTACCTTAGTGCTCTAGAGTACTCTTCACCCTATTCCGTCGAGGTCATTTTTATTCTGATTGTTAAAAATAGCAATCTCTTCACTACTTCTTTATAATGAGATTCCCCAATCCATTACAGAGATGCGGCGTACAGAATGCTATTTTTAGGACTCAGTGTAAAACGGGCAGATAAAAACCAAAGAAATGATTTGTGAAAAGAAATGATCATTCGCGATCCCAAGTCCTATCAGCAATGTAAACGTTCGGGTCATGAATTCAATCTTCTGTCTAAAAAGTTCCACTTAATTTTTCCTTTTGTTGCTTTTGAAGGGAGTGTGACGCGGGGGGGGGGGGGGGGGGGGGGAGTGGGGTGGGGGGTGCTGGTGGCACTCCCACTCTGTGATCACTCATTCACAAGATCACAAGATTGGTTTGGTTGAAGAAGGCCGTTCAGTCTATCTGATATCATTCCTCCAGAACACCCACCCACCCTCCCGTTCCCTCCCCTCCCCCATCACAGCATCAAGCTGCTTTTCAAATGAGCCTCTAGCCTCTATCACCTTTCCTGACAATCTGTTCCAGTCATTGATTATACTCTGAGTATAAGATCTCAAAATAGCCCCCATCAGGCCTGTAAAGCTCACTCTCCCAGTTGGCATATTTAGGCATTGCTTACTTCCTGACTGGCTAAGATGGATCTCTGTTTCCACTTGTTGGTAAGTCCAAAACGAGGAGATATAAATATAAGATAGACAGTTGCACCTCTAAAAAGAAAGTTTAGGAGGAATCTTTGAACCCTTGCATTTGATCCTGTACCTATACCACTGAGGTGTGTCAAAGGGCTTCAGTTAATTGCTGTCAAGTGTAGCAACTGTGTATATTTGTAAGCAAACATTACAGCAACCAGGACTGGCCTGGACACCGGGAGAAACTGTCATGGGATCTTTAATGTCCACCTCAACAGGCATCTCCGCCGATGCAGCGTATCCCCGTTAAGGCAATGGAGTGCCAGTCGAGTCAATCAAGATAAGCCTCGACAATTGCCTGAGTATCTGTGTATGTTATCCTCAGGAATCCCAGAGACCTGGCCATATATTACCATTCAGTTCCAAATAGGTGCGTTGGGGCCTTCTGACACACTGGAGATTAATACCTGGGGACATCATTGCTGGTCTCCCATCATTCATCATCTTTATCTTGCCTACATGCTGGTCTAGCAAGCTCGATTTGCATCCTAAACTGATACCACTTGACAACATAGGCAAAGCGCACCTGTAGAGGTTCACGGTGCAAATGAACAGATTATATATATCTATATATATATAAAAGAATAACTCCCAGGGGTGGTGTCAGCTTTGCACTGAAGCCCAATCTGTCACGCCTGGAGAGAGAGAGAGCTTTGTGAGTATGTTATCATTCCTGTGCAAGAGAGAAGGGAGAAAAGAGAAACAGATGCACACCCCTCCTCGCCCACCTTATTTTCCGTTTGCTTTCCTTTTTTGTTAAAGAAAATGACACCTTCATTTCTCCCTGTATCTCCAGCGCAGATGGCAAGCATTGCACTGCCTTCTTGGATTGGTGGGAGGGAAGCCAGAAGCTGGGTGGGATAATGTGAACACAGATGGACAGAAGGACCTCCTGTGCCAACCCAAACCCAAAGTGATTCATATCATTGAAAATCATGCAAATAAAACCCGAGGTTTATCACAATCAAAATGTCTGCACCCTTTCTTCCCAGCCTTCAAACCGTGCCTTAAGACCTATCTCTTCAGCCGCACTTTCAGCCATCTTCCCTCTACCCCTCTCGCACTAACCCCCCCCCCCCCCCCCGGTCCTCGGCTGTGTGAAGCCCTCGGGATATATCCTCAGGATGAGACATCCTCGGGATGTGATTGTAGGCCACTATTATCCCCCGAACAGGATCAGAAAGCCCATTCCTGCGCTCACTCCAAAATAATCCAGCATTCCCCCAGATAAAATTGATCATTCATTTCGTGACCGTTTGAGGGGCAATTGCTGTACCTGAATTGGCTGTTCCTTTGTCCAAAAAATACAGTCCCTACACTTTGCAATAAAATGCTGCAAAGTGTGTTTTGAGACCTTTCTATGACGTGATAAGGCGCTGTATCAAATGCAAGGATTATTGTTATTGTTATTAATAATATATTATTTAAGAGGGATGTTCTGTGGGATTTTCAGCCGGGTTTGGGTCATGCCATTAAACTGATGTCGTGGGGTGGAGTGGTTCAGGGCACATTTTAAGGCCATTACTTTTCTTAAATAAAGAACTCTAGGGGTTCAGAAATACTGCAATTTCCGCCCCATTATTTCTGAACGCAGAATCAGAACTGAAGTTTGGTTCGTAAATGGTTTGCAAGACACAGCAAACCTCTAAGCACAAATTCTCCCCAGCAAGTGATCTGCCTGTGACTACAGAGCAGTGATTCAGAACAGAATTAACCTTTACAACCACAATCTTGTCGGCAAATAATGGCTGCGGAGATAAAGGGTGGGGGGGGGAGAGGTATACTGCCCCTTCCTTTAAATGGTAAGAGTGTTTTGGAAACACTTGTAAAACACATCTTCACCTAACTGACTTTACTTATGAGCCGACTTACAGTAAAACACATCACCATTAAAATCTTGAGTTTCTGTGAAATGCATGCACATCCAATCAATTGCATACCCAATCCTTTCCTCCCCTCAGTGACTTATTTCCGTCTCCTAATTCCGTGTTCTAAAATAGTCTCTCCTCAAGCTAGCCATGTGCCTAAGTGTACCATTAAAACAAGAGTTTTAATCCGCAATTGAGGCACGATTTCAAATGGGAAAACATAGCGTGTTAAGTCTGCGTAACAGCCTCCAGTCTAACCAGACCAAAATAGTATTTGTGGATCATTTACGCTGTCTTCACCCACCCACGGCACTCAGCATGTAATAAGCATGGCTTGGTCATTCACTCCACGGCTGTTTGTGGGACATTACTTGCGCAACTGCCTGCCACCCCCAAAATACAGTCAGTCCTCTTTACAGTAAATCCTGTGAAGCGCTTTGAGACGTCTCGACGGAGCGATAAGGCACTGCATCAAATGCAAGCATTATTATTATTGTATCAGTCCAGTGCAGCTTCTGTCATGCAAAACAGTTCTACGGGGATAATTCCGCTCCTTTTAAACTGTTCAGCTGTTAATGTCTTTATTGTGCTAGGAAAGCCTTTGATGCATATCAACGTATTCTGGCATCTTGTCCTGTACTGGCACACAGATGGGATGCTAAGTACATTGGGCAATGGCACAGAATATGTTTTACTTGTATAATGTCATGCTATTATAGCATGATGAGGAAAATGCAGCAGAGCAGTGTGGCATTGTGAAATTACCTTCAAGATCATTATGCTCTTCAGACTGCTGTCAGCAACTGATGCGGAACCCACCAATGACCCTTAAAGCATGTTATGTGCTGGCCAGCTTCCTCACACCCAATTGCCTCCATTAGCTGTATTAAACGGCTGTGTAAGTTTTTTTTCGAACATTGGCATGCAATGTTTTGGGAATCGGCAAGAGAGAGCCTGCAACCATAGGAGACAAGTTTATATCTTGTCTTTTGTTTTCACCTAAAGGATATAATTTAGTTTCCCCAGAAAATACTTGATCCAAATTTGTTTTATGTAAGAAAATTGATGGGAAAGGGTAAACAATCCGACTGAGTGGTGATGTCTATTTTTACGATCAGAACGACAGAATCAGATGTCAACTAACATTGGCAACTGTTTGACAAACAAAAGCCAGATTACCATCGCTGGCCAACAGTAATCAAGAGAAGAATTTACAGGGACCTGGCATTTTAGCAACAGACACAGCAGCATTCTTGTTTCTTGAGGATTTCCCATATCCATTGGAAACTGCCGTGCCACACATTCCTTTTAGCAGAAAGAACAGCACCATTCCTGGAGAGTTTGGGATTGCCTTGTGCTCTTGCAGCAATAGGAAGTCAGATTGGCAATTTGTTGTTTGCGCTTTATAGATGTCTAATATTTGTCAGGGTGATGTGTCGTGCATTGAAATCCAACTACGGCACGATAGGGAAATGATCAAACCCTGCGGAAAATCCTAAACTCAAATTGCTGAAATGTAAAGATACAAAGCCAGTGGGGTGGTTCAGTGGAGTTATAGAAATAAAGTGCACTGAACATCAGTGAAATTGCAGTGCAGCAATCCGGGCCTGGTATCTTTGCTGTGTAGCTAAGAAATGTGCTTCAAGCAAGATTTCTTCTGTCTTAAACTGAGGATAAAAAAATGTTGTTGATCATATCTTTTTTTAAACCATAAGCCATTAATCATTCAGCAGTGTCAACTTAAACAAAAGACATATTGTGCATAACACAATTTTTTTTTAAAAAATGCCTTGCCTTCGCTAGATGAGATTTGACAGTGAACTGATTGCAGTTAATGTGCTGAGGGTTGAAAAAACACTGAAACCCAACCATTTGTGCTTAGATCAGAAAGCCGCACAGCTCTGAATGAGAAAAGGGAGTTGGTGCATTGGAGTTCTCGGCTTGCGTTTTGACTGATCAAGGTGTGCGGTTATTTTTCAGCGGCCGCATTTAACACGTAATAATCCTTGCTTTTGGATTTTGTGCCAAGGTGGCTCGAAACACATCACCGAGTTTTCTGTAAGGTGTAGTGGCCGTGCATGTGGCAGGGAGCACGGCAGCCAATTTGCACCTCAACAACTGCACCAGAGCTGAGAGAGTTACCCCACTGATCCGGGCTGAGACGTATCATTGAACTATCACACGTGCACTGCCAGATGCACTGAGGTAACATCGCAATGCATCGTGCAGCAAAAGAGGTGAAGTTAACAGGGGATTGCCTACTCACCTGCTCCCGCCGATAGCTGACTTTTGCGCCCGACTTGATCGAGCCCTGTGGGTGTGCTCTGGGACAGAACCAGTGATTGAATCCTGTCGGGCACTGCACGGAAAGGTGGGGCGTTGTGTGGTGGTGGCGGGCGGCACGTGGGTGGCTGAAAGGACGAAAGAGACAACATTTCGGAAGCTTGAAAGCAACGGTGCAAAATGATGATTAAAAGTGTATTCTCATCATCGGTGATTAATAAACTAGGGTGCCTCTGCCTCCAGGTGACCTTCCCAAAGCTGCAGACAGTAACAATCTCTCCATTCCTGACTGATGAAAAATATTACAGTATGAATTATCGGGGAAGAAAATGCAGGATGTGATATTACTACAAGTAATAATCACTTACTCCAAAATATGAGCTGAAAATCAGCCAATAATTATCACTGGCTTCAGGGATGATCCAACACCTCCCTCTTTCCCCCCCAATCTCATCTTTCTTCCCTTTCCCCCCACCACCTCACCCTCCCCACATTGAGGCTTTCATCTACATTTTGCTCAAGGTGATAATTATCACCAGTGATATCACATACCAACAACTGCCCCCTACATGCTGAGTGAGGTTTTGGAGACCAAACCACTTGCGCTCGAGGAAAGGTAGCCAGCAAAAGACAGCATCCTCAGTAGAGAAGGAAGAATTTGAGCCGGAGAAACTATAGTTTGAAAAATATGTCCTTGAAGTGAAAAAATAACATCCATCGAAGGGGTTAATATGTGACAATTTATAATAGGATTCCTTTGTAAGAAAGGGGAGAGGGAGGGAATGGGACACCTGGTATTGGTACCTAAATTGGATGTACGTCACACACTCTGGAAATAGATTGGGTCAGAGTAGAATTCCCATGAGTTAAGGCCAGGATCTTATTTCTGGTTTCCTTATTGAAGAATCCCATTAAAATCCCTACAGTAAAAAACGCACAGTGTGTTCGTGGTAATCAAGTGGAAACGCTAGGAATCAAATTCCTTGCTTTCAGTCAAATTCCTTGCTTTCAGTCAAATTCCTTGCTTTCAGTCAGACCCACGGTCAAATGTTAGCAGAATTCAATTGGTGTAAACAGAGCCGTTTCAGTACTACAGGAAGGCTAAGGACACCTGCAGGCAGATGCACTCTTATTGCTGCTAGAGAAGTCCATTAAAATTCACGCTACAGAGAGAGAGGGAGATGAATTAAATCAGCGTGTATGCAAATCTGAGCAATCTCTTTGTCCCCTTCTGTCCAAAAAAAAGTTATCAATCAGTCCCAGTTTCTCCCCGTCCTGTTTCATTTCTATACCATTTGTTCGGTTTATTTATAACTCACCAAATGCAAATGATATTGGGGAATATTTAAATTTATGGAAGGAAAATAAATGTATGCAAATATGCGACCCAGTTGCGTCGCTTGAGTAAAATGTGAAGATTGGGGCAATCATTCCCAGCACTATAATATCCTAGCGTGCTATTGTGTTCTTGAATCTCGTGCTCCTCTGGTGTTGAATCTGTTTTATTTTCAAGTGCGGAGGCATAGAGGGAAAATAAAACCCACAAAGCGACGGTTTTGCTTCTTTGCCTAGGTACTAGGCAGCATTGTCTCAGGACTGAGCGCTACAAATTAGAATGGGTGCCTTTGTGAATGCAAATAGATATTGTGAGACCGACATTCTTTGTTATAGTCTCTTTCATGTTGCAATATCTTATACCCAGTCGCAGACCCTCTCTTGCTCTTTATCTACAGGTGTGTTTCTGTGGCTGCTCCTTCACCATTCAAACGTATTGCACAGAAAGGCCATAAATCCACTATTTATTTCAGTGGATAAGAACATTTGGATTCACTCTTAAGAATTTGCATCTCTTCACAAAAGAGATATATGTAAAATTACGAATTTTATATCAAATTATAACTTAAGGCAACAAACGCTACTTTTTTTTGGATGTTGGATTTGACATAATCCTTGAATTTTATCTAAATTGCATGCGATTTTACGTTTATCAGCAGTGATGTTGAGAATACTTTACTGAATGCTTATTCATCACAGCCCTGACAAAAGTATCACAATGTGCATTTCTGCAACAGTAAGGTGTCTTAAACAACATCGCACATTGAATTTTCACTGTCGAAGCATTTAAGAAGATGCTAAAGTGAAATTGCCCTGGAAAAATGTTTAATGTAAAGTATTGCGACTTATTCTAAGAAAGGAAATGGGGAAACCAAGTGGCAGAGTCAATGTTAGAGAAATTGTGCGAGATGAAACGTAAATGGGTGCCATTTGGAGAGGAAATTTATAGCTCAATGCAGAGATTCTCTTTGTGTCCTCAATATGCAGTCCACTTTACAAAGTGATAGATTCAGGGTTAATTTGTACTTCTCCGAAAGAAATTCTGCAGGAGGTAAGTTAGAGCAGAAAATGTAGCAGAAGGTCCTCAGATTAGCAGCCAAAAGCAAGTAAAAGCACAGGAGGAAAATCAGTAGGGAACAATCCGTTTCTTACTTGATGAAGATTGTTTGCCTTGTCACAACATCCAATGAGAGTGGTTCCATCTATCACAGAGAATGGCCTCTGTCGGACACGCCTGCTCCTGTACTGTATCTTGGTAACCAGTGAAGAGTTGCTATTATTTCCAGCTCCCGGTGACGGAGACCTTGCTGAATCCACTGGGTCTCTGAGACGCACATCAGACTTCGTTTTAGCCTGAGAACCGTCTTCCGGGATTGTGTATTCCCAACCAGAAAATTGGCCGCAATCCGATAAAGGTCGTGATGGCTTCTTACAATTTAATTTGGTTTGGTCGTCCTTTACTTCTTCGGCGTTTCTATCATCGGGCGACTGTTCATCAACCCTTTCTTTTGAAGGTACCTTGTGGGTTTAAAGTTCAATCATTTTACTCACATTGCTTTGCACCAACTTTCACTTCAACTGATCTGCTCGAAGTTATGTTGGTGTTCACATTGTACGTTTAACGGATTATAAAAGAATATTCAAGTAAGCTTTAGGCAGACCCGCCAACACAGTACTGGGGTGGCCCTGAGTTGTCAGAGGTGCCGTGCTTCAGATGAGAAATTTAATCCGCGGTCCTATCTGCCTATTCGGGTGGACTTTAAAGTCCCATAGCACTACTCGAAAAGAGAAGGGAGTTTCTTCTAGTGTCTTGGCCAACAACCCCCACAAATAGGAAAAATTGTTCATTCATTTCATTGGCTGTTTGTGGAACGTTGCCATGAGAAAACTGGCTGTCGCGTTCACCTGCAAACTACAGTCACTACACTTTACAGTAAATCCCCTGAAGCATTTTGAGGCATCCTCCCAATGTGAAAGGTGCTATATCAAATGCAAGGATTACTATTTTCTTTGCTGTGACCAATCGAGTCACTAAATGATGCATCCCACAGAGTAAACCAAGCTGACATTTTGGCTTACTCTAAATTAAACACGCTCAGCATTACACTCATTTGAATAATAATATGGACCACTCTATTGGCGAAATCCTTAATCACATTACATCCATAAAAGTGTTGTGATTTACGGGCTATTAGAATTCATTATCACACTTAGAGTGCTTTTAGTATTTACAAGCAATCTCTTACTTTGCACCGTCTGCAATGATTGCATGTGATGTTTACCGAGGAGGAAAATAATCAGAGGTTGTACAAATGGATCGGGACTTCATCCATTACATTCACATTAAAAAGCAAGGAAGGCGCTCGATCACTATTGGGTAAAGATCCCAGCTGGCATTACATCATGGTTCCTTCTTTGTTAAAGTAAAATAAAATAATACGGTAACCAAGCATTTTTTTTTAGCATTGAAGGAAAAATTCCGAGATGTAAAATCCACACCTAAAAAAAAACATCAAGGGGGAAAAAGTAAGTGTTTTTTTCACGTGAAAAAGAATGGTTAACTTCAGTGCCGATTAAAACCAAGGTGAATGCTGGGCAGTGACCTCAGGTTGGATTCAAGCCTCTTTGACCACCAGTCAGAAGACGTAACACGTTAAAACAAAAGTCACGGGCAGCCATGCTAAGCTTCCTCGGGTGGTTTGATGGACTATCCAAGAGCAGTCATTGGCCCACACTTGCTCCCAATGTGATACACATGCCTGTTTACTGTGCGGTGGGTGTGAACCAACCTGTCCTGAAGCCAACTCCTCCAGTTGGTGTCAATGGTAGAGCTCTCCCGCACATGATTCACACTGGGGCAGCCCCTATTTACGCTGAATGTTTGGCACCGGGTGGCCACCAAGCGTGCGGTACAAATGAAACATTAGGCAATCTAACACGGGAGGTAGATTTCTTGTTGAATCTAGAATTTCTTCTTTTCCTTCCAGTGGATTATTTCCCTGATTACGTGAAGCTGCCAGGCGTGGTTTTAAATGGCAATTTCCTTCATTTGCCGCCAGTGCCAACTCGAGTCACACTTGTTAGCGAAGGTCAAGTGAGTCACTTCCAGTTGTTAAGATGTCTAAAGTGCATGATTAAATCTTAGATTTCACTGAAAGTCCTAATTTGCAATCAGGCATAAATCAAGATCGAGTTCAATATCATAACAGTGATTTTAGCATTAACTGTGTATCCTTTTCTTACTGACAGAATAGTCCTGGTGCTTTTGAAATGGAAAATGCTGGCCCATAGGACCCAGAATATAATTACTTTAGGTTTCCCCTGTGGCTCAGCTGATCACAGTCACCAATTTCTTTACATCAGATGGAGTTATATCCATCTGATCGGATGGCTTTCAGTAGAATTGCACCTCTTCATCGATCTCCTATCCTGTTTCTCCATAGCGCCGGTCTAGATATAGAGTGGATGAGTACTGACCACAGTGAGTAGGATGGAACAGACGTTTGGCTGATGGCTTTTCTCATTCCCTGCTCTTAAGGTCTCTCATTCTTTGTTCTGGCAGCCAGTTAAGATTTTGTGCTGCACTCTATCAATTAAACCTGTGTGAATTTGGCACCCTCAGAATCATGACTAAACTGTAACACCTTCAACCGCAGACTAACAGCTATATTCCCCCACAAACACACAGTCACTCCACTTCACAGTATAAACCTGTGAGGCACTTTAGGACGTCCTCCTGACACAAAACGCGCTCTACCAAATTTTATTTATTATCGCTTGGAAAATGTGTTTCGAACACAAATGTAACACTGGAAGAAAATCAAAAGACTTACAAAGACATTAAATTGTCAATAGCTGCACACTTCTCTCATTTATTGCTAAGCAATTATCAAAAATACACTGTAATTACGATCAGTCATCAGAGACTCCTAGAATTTTAAAATGTATTGTTCATTATGAATATGAAATGTTCTGTTGTTGTAACACAATTCCATGAAACTACTGAAAAGGTATTGATGTAATACAGTGGGCAATTTAGATTTGGTCAGTCCGGAGTCTGACCTATCACCGTGCTTAAAGGGTATCCAAACCAGACCGAGATTTCTACATGTTTGCCAACTACGTGTGGGAATTTCCGTGTTTGGAATGGAATGCGCACTCTCTCCCTGGAGAGACACACCCTGTTCGTCTAACTCCAAAGAGGATTAGTTGGCGAGTGCCAAGGCTTGGAGACGCCAGAGAGAACGTTAAAAAAAAATCGGCCACTTCAATCCACGAACTGTTTGTGGGGACGCTGCTGTGTGCGATTGTCTGCCGCGTTTCGCCCACAAAATATACAGTCAATTCACTTTACAGTATATTCTGTGAAGCGCTTTGAGACGTCTCGAAGACGTGATAAGGCTCTGTCTCAAAGGCAAGGATTGTTATTATTAGATTACTGCTGAGGGTTAGCTCATTAAAACCACATCGCCTGGAAAGCTTTCCCACTGCTGGTCTGGCGAGGACATTCCTATCCGTTAAGGTTAACAGGAGCCAAGAGGGAAGAATCTCTGTCTCCAATGATCATTCTGCCCCTCCAAGCCTGCTTTGATTTACTGCTGTATAGTATTATTTCAAGTGGATGAAGGAGCTTATCACAAATCATGATTACTGCTCTACAGGTGAGGAGTCCTTGTCAACGGATCAATTACTGTTTAGAATATGAATTATTCATAGTGAGTGACGCACCAAGGTTACGTGTAATAAAATAGTACAGTGCGTGGGTGTTTTTTTACAAAAGGCAAACTACGAGGAGTTGAAGGAAATGGTTGTGAAGTTGTGATTTAGTGGAGTCTTGTATCTCAGTGGTTAGAGCACTCGCCTCGCAGGGGGTTCGATACCCGGCAGGGGGCGAAACCTTGGGCAAGTTTCCTTACTCCACACGCCTGATAATAATCCCTCAAGAAAAAAAACCAATAGTAAATTGGTCATTTCAATCCACGGCTGTTTGTGGGGACGCTGCTGTGCGCAATTGGCTGCCGTGTTTCGCCCACAAACATAAAGTCAATTCACTTTACAGCATATTCTGCGAAGCGCTTTGAGACGTCTAGAAGACGTGAAAAGCACGACGTCAAATGCAAGGATTATTTTTATTATTATGTCAGTGGTACCATCAATAGCCAGTAGATGGCACAAAAGGAATATTAGAGCTTTGCCAGGCAAACGCACTTTCGACCCGTTTCATCTCACAATGTTGACTAGTGACGCACGCTGATGTGAGTTACGGTGATCTGGTATTAAATTGGGAGGAGATGACCTTGACTCGTGAAGTCTCAGTGGCACAAGGGCAATCAGGAACTATTGACTGTTCTTTTCTGGTGCACCACCAGGCCATTGGTCATTATATGCTGATGCACACCGGTCAGCAACAACTCTGAACCTTAGTGTTAACGACATGTGCTATTAGGAACAGTTGGATAAGCTGGGGCTTGTCAGTCTTGGAAAGCGGCGTCTCAGAAGGCACCTTATTTATGTAAGATACTTAAAGAAACCTATAAGATTATTAAGGGGCATGACAGAAAAGATAGTGGGATACTTTTTGTCCTGGTTGGAGAAACTATAACCAGCAGTCACAGTCTTAAAATTAGGGGTAAGCCCTTTCGCACTGAGTTGAGGAAAAACCTCTTCACTCAGAGGGTAGTGAATTTATGGAATTCTCTGCCCCAAAGGGCTGTAGATGCTCAGTCCTTGAACATATTCAAGACTGAGATTGATAGATTTCTTGTGGATAAAGGGATTAAGGGATATGGGGATAAGGCGGGTAGGTGGAGATAGAATAGATCAGCCATGATTTTGTTGAATGGCGGGGCACAGGCTGGAGGGGCTGAATGGCCTACTCCTGCTCCTAATTTTTATGTTCTTATGTTCTAAAGGGATAGAGAAAGTAAACCCACAGCAATATTTTCTGGTACAAGAGGATACGGGTTGAAGGTTGCAAAGAGCAATTTATGGGCAATTTATGCACTATTAAACTCAAATTGTACTAAATGTTGGACTACTCAAAGTAAGGGCAAAGGCAAACGATGAAAAAAAATGATTGGGGTCATTTTAGAGTGTTCGACCACTTTACACAGACGAGCCCTTTATTTTAGGGGAAATAACCTATTGCATTTTACGAATTGATATACATTCTTCACATATCATACGTACGTGCAGCTGCAGGTCTGTTTCTTACCTGATCTCTTTTTTCTTTGCTCTGGGGTAAAGTTGGGTAAAGGCTGGTCTGGGTGTCGTTGCTAACTGGACTGACTTTCAGTGCATTTTGATGCTCAGTCTTTATCTGTTCCACAGATACACTGGGCAACCCTTGTATGCCAACAGCACAGGAACAATCTGTATTGCCTGCTGACTTTAAGGTTGATTCAATGTGAATTGGCACCTCGCTCGCCTTCACGTCGGCACGGAAGTACGCTGGCTGAGCCTCGTATCTCGTTCCATTGCTCGCAAGTTGGGAATCGACGGTTTCATTGCCGCGGGAATCAAATTCGTTTGGAATTGCGACAGGGGTGTTAGGCTCGTCAGAAGAGAAGGTGCTGAGGGTGAGGGAGTCAAACAGCTCAGAGTTCTGCCTCCACACTGAGATTTCAGCCTTGGTGATTTCCTGGGAACTTTTGCTTTCCATAGAATTGGATGGACTAAGGTGGTCAGACATCCCAGAATCTGGGGTGAGAGATGACTGAGACAGCAAGACACAATTCCCAGTCCCAGCCTCGGAATGGATGGGTATTCTCTGCCAGCCATGCTCCATTCTTGGTTTAGTTGGAGGAGTCTCTTCAAACTGTGATAAGACATCAGAGTAATTCCTCTGTTTGCTCACTCTGCTAATTAATTTAAAGACATTGCTGAAATCAATAACCTTCGACAGGTTCTTCCTATCTTTCAGGGCCCTGAATTTGGCTTGGTCTTGTTCGATGGAAGAATCGGCCACCGTTCTGTCCGAGCGCCGGTCATTGTTACCTGACTTCTCGTCAGCGATGTCTGCATTGAGTGGCTTTTTGGATGAGATCTTTTTCAAGTAATTTAAAAGATCACTTGTCCTGCTCCTTCTGCACTCTTGCGGAAACTTGGTGTACTTGTTGCAAACGTCCTCCTGAAACACTGAAAGGGAAGCGCAACAGGTTGCAATGTTGGAGTCAAACATTCCTCCATTTGAACCTTTAAGGCATAATTCGCCATTTTTCCACCTTTTGTTGAACTCCTCGACCTCAGAGTCCTCACTGCTGATAGTCTCTAGAGGACTGCCAATTAGACTTATGTCTCCAACTGAATCAAAGTCCTTTAAGTCCCCGGAATATGTGTGCCTCATGGTTCTTTTATCCAGAACGGGCTTGGATGTAATGACCCCATTTAGCATCTCTTCCTTATCCCTGCTCCAAATGTTTGGGTGGGTGTTGAACTTGGGGTTTTTAGTGGATCGGAATCTGAAGAAAGCTGCGGACTTCAGTCTTTTGAAAGACCTCAGCCTGTCCAGGAAGGACAATTTTGACTTCTGTTTGGAAGCCTCTCCGAAAACAATCAGTGAATGTGGTCTTTTCTCGTAACCCGAGACGACGCTTCTTTTGAAGAACCTGAGGAATCTCGAGGTCCTGGATTTATCGGCAGATTCAGTGGTAGGGTCCTCCTCGCTGTTGAACCTGGACTGATTTGAGTTCGATTCACGGAACCTCATTGTGTCCTTGTTGTCCCCGATGGCCGGAGCCTTCCTCACAAATCCGTTAGGATGACAATCTCGGCTGCTTGGGCCGCAGAGAGGACTTGCCATAGTTTCATTTTCCTTTCATTGATCCCGACTTTAACAAGTGTTGTAGCCTGGAACCAATCTGCATCTGGGAAGGTGAGAGTGCCCTGCAGAACCACAAGAAATCACACCTCATTTAAAGATGGTGCAGATTATTAAGAGGATATTAAGCTGCAGCAATTCAGTAGGAACTGAATTCTAAAAATAAAGTGGGGATCACAATTGTAGACAAAAAAAATTGTCTATGTCCTTGCGGTATTTTGGTTCCATTCCGCAGCTCCAAATCCAGGGTTATTATTATTATATATTGCAATGTATGTATGAATTTATTGTCGCAAAGCCGGTTGCTACAAGCCCACAGTAAAGTATGAAAAACCCACTCAACTTAATTTGCTCAACTTCATCATTCTCTCCTTGACTCGCTGATGACTGATGACTGCTAAACGAATGTGTTTTTAGTCTTTGGAACAACTGAGATATCAGGTTCATTGCTATCCCGTTATTAATCGCTGAATTCCCTGCCATACCTCAAGTCAAACTCTGATGGGAAAGGATTGGTATAGAGAATGGAAATCCACATACAGACACTGCCTCTGGTCAAATGTGCAACTCTGTATTGATTGTGCAATTCAACAGGGTGTTCCTAAAATATAATTAACATTCGGATCTCAGATAGCCGGAGGAGAGGAAAAGTGTGTGTGTGTGTGTGTGAGTGTCTGTGAGAGAGAGAGAGAATCTAAAATAATCTTGTGTTCTTCATTAGAGGAGAAAAGGAAATTGGAATTAGAACGTTACAAATGTATGGTATGTACTGTTACCCTCACACTTGTATTACAGCTCATGTGGCTTATCTGCACAGTACCTATGGCTTGAATCGGTTGCAAACTTTTTATCTGCACCCTCCCGGCATTCCATTCCAGACATAGAAATTGCCATGTGTAGGCGGCCTGTGTGGAACTCTCAAGTCTGGTTCGGATAGCCTTAAGGAGGGTTATGGGTTTCCGAATGCGTCAGACGCCCAGCTGACCAAAAAAAAATCTATGATAAAGTGTTACCTTGACATTTTTTTCTCCCAAGTTGAAGTAACTGAGCTCTCGAATACAATAGAACTTGGTTCTCAATCAGACTAGTCACACAACACAACTGGGGGTTGGTGCAATACTTGGATAATCAGTTACACTATACAGACACACACAAGTACACCCACGCACACATACATTTATATATAATCACAAACCGTACAAACAACAATGTGAAATACATTCCTCAGAGATCCCCACCCATATTACTTGTTAAGTATTGTCCATGTTTCAAGGGCTTCCACCACAGAGAGTATTCGCCTGATGTGTTGAAACACTTTCAGCATTTTTAAGCGATTACGTTTCAAACACCAAAGAGCATTTGTTTCCACAAAGGTGGAGCAGAATCTGACCAAGTCTGTGATCAGATCCGAAAAGCAGCTCTTATGTGTTGCCAGACTCCAAGCAGTTGAGAATCACACACATGCCGTTGCTAAGGTGCATTGAGCAAGTAATCCTGAGTGCTGTCACACCAAATAAATGTAATTTAACAGTTCCTTGTGATCTCCTGCTTGGCTGCAATTCAAGATTATCCATCCCCCTTTTCTCAAGGATCCGTGATAAATAATAATTGATAATAATTATAATAACAATCCGTGCACTTGATGTAACACCTTTCACATCGGGAGGAAGAACTTCTCCAAACGCTTCATGGGATTTACTGCAAAGTGTGGCGATTGTGCATTTTATTGCAAACAAACGAACATTGCTGCCAAAATAGCTTGACGTACGCTGTATACATTTTCTGATGAATTATCTCAGCCGGTTTGACAAGTACGTTTAAACACCACTGCAGTCTACCTGGTGAAGTCCGTCTATACGATGGGGAAGGAGCAAACACATGAAAACTTCTCCACTGTTAAGTCCAGGGCAACTCTATTTACAGAATACCTTCAATCAAGTTCCATCCTCCAAACTCCTGTTTCCAGGTTTATTCTGGCCTTTGCAAAGCAGTTTGCCTAGACGTGCAAAATCAGTACATTGAGGCTTTAAGTATGTTTATTCCAATTTCCTCTAACGTTGCGAGGTTTTTTACTGACACACTGGTCCACTTAAAGAATTATCTGCACCAGTCGCGTATGCTGTTCACGCAACTGTGGAACCTACTTTTGGAGTCATTCCACAACCGTGAAATTGTTGGCAACAGCAATTACCACGCTGGTTAAATTATAATTATATTTTGACACACCTGATGAACGAAACAACAAAACAGTGGTCCTCTTCCAAGCTGGGAGATGTTCGAAGCTTTTTGATTCCAAAAGAGGAGGAGGGAGAAAGACATAGCCTAAGGCAACTTCAAGTTGTTGAAAACTTCCCAAAGATAACTCTGACAGAATAGGATCTCTTTGGAACACTTCAGGTAGTTTTCAATGTTGTTTCCCCTCAAAAAAAAATTGTTGAGATTTACCTTATGGGTTTCTTTATCAACAATCCCAATTTTTTTTTAGAATTTCTCCCACAAAATATACAGTCAATTCACTTCAAATAAGTGATAATACTTGATAAGACACCGTATCAAATGCAAGGGATTATTATTATTATTATTATAATAATTTTGGTCGACCCTTGAGAATGTCGGGTCCCGAGAAAAAAAGCTCCCTCCTTTTTTCGAACAGTGTCACTTAAGCATTACAGATCATCTCTTCTGCCTTCCCCCCCACACCCCCCCCCTCCACATACAGCATTGAGTGAGATTCCTATTTAAGACAGGTTATGGTAGATAGACATCTTACAGTGGATTGAAGCTAAAGTCCACTGCTTTTATATGCAATAGCTGGTAACCAGAGTTGGCAAAGTCCTTATGTCACGGCTAAACAGAGTGAAATTACTGGAAATGAAGCATTGGCCCTACAGCCGGAGAGAAGCGGAAATTTATTTAACGTAGTGCGCTGAGCAGACAATGCCCTGCTTGGATCTTGATGGTTTTTAAGGGCTTGTCAGATCATATTCTTCATACATTGTGGCTCATCCTAGCTTCACAAAGCGCTGGTGAGGAGCCAAGGCCTATTCAGTTCAGTATGATATTTTTTAAGAAAGCAATGTCAAATGAGATTAAGTCACAGATTTTGGGGTTTTGCCGACTCTGCAGAAAAACAAATTATTACAAGGCACAGAGATCTGGCACGTAAGAGACAGTGTATTAACTGCCAAGAGTGGGTTCACAGAGTAGCAATATGGCTCTCTGCTGCATTTTGGTGAGTATTATCATAAGAACAAAGGTCAAGTCAGATTTAATTCTTTGCCTGAAAGCCCTCCAGGGACATGAGCAATTGGGTGGCTCAGCCGTTCTCTGCTCTGAGCATTTGCAGCTCTTTTGACTTGCAAAGAGCGATTTATCATAAATAAATAAATATTCCTTACATTTGATATAGTGCCTTTCATGGGGCATCTCAAAATGCTTCACGGGATACACTGTAAATTGTTGGCATGCACCCACGAAGCACACACTCATTCCACTTTAGAGTAAGTTCTGTGAAGAACTTTGAGCTTTGAGACATTCTCCCGACATGAATTAAGTATAAGGATTAGTATTTATTGTAGTGAAATGACAGTATTATCATTTCGCCCACAAAATATACAGTCAATTACTTTCCAATATATTCTGTGAAGCGCCTTGAGACGTCTCGAAGACATGGTAAGGCACTGTATCAAATGCAAGGATTGTTATTATTAATATTATTATTCTTATGTAGGTGAATGGTTTGATTTTAACCAGTCTCGTAACAAAACCATGGACATTTTGAGGAGTAGTCTAACAGTTCAAACCAATGGCCTTTTCCCTTTGTTTTTCAGATAGATTTGAGATATATAAAGAGACAACTCTTTTATTTCCCAGTGACCTACATTGGTATTATTTGAACTTTCAAACTAATGGGTACGCGCGTAGACAGTACACACGCAGACAGCATAAACCCGAGCTCTCGTGACAGCGATGGGACTCCAAGCCGGAAGCACATTCAAATCCCTGACCGTGCCCTCACCCGGCACAGTTTATTCAGGTCTCAGTCAGCCCACTCCTTGACGTCATAGAATCATAAAATGATGCAGCACAGAAGGAGGAGGCCATTCGGCCCATCGTGTCTGCGCTGGCTCTTTGCACGTGGTTCAGTTTGATAATAGAAAGGAGTGAAAAATGGGGTGTTTCATTAACAGATCATTTTTTAAAAGTTATCGTACTGGGGTAGTAATCTCTCCAAAAACAAAAAATTGGTGACTCAATCCACGACTGTTTGCGGAACACTGCTGTGCACAATTGGCTGCCGTGTTTCGCCCCCCCGCACCCCCAAAATATATTCACTTTACAGTATATCCAATTCAGTCGATGAAATTTGCTTTGCAGTGAATTGCTTTGCTGTGCGAAGCGCTTTGAGACGTCTCAATGACGTGATAAGGCGCTATATCAAATGCAATGAGCATTACTAGTACACAGCAATGCAGGGCGTGCTTGCATAATTGAGGAGTGGCTGAGAGGTGGGTGCAAAATTGATGCTGGTTTTAAGGTGACCCAGCTCAGAGCTAAATCCCAGCCCGATGAATAATTGGACGTTTTTGGCTGATGTAAACTGCAGGGAGGGGCACCAGACACCAAATCAGTCCTCCCATCAGATTCCCTACTTTTGCGATGTTGTCATTGCATGTAAACTTCCGATTTCGTCACATGTTAATAATCACTGAGCTGTGAGAGCACGTAGCCCCAGCCACGTACCAACACGTTCATTGGGGGGGGGGCGGGAAAGTTAACCTCACTTCCAAGCAGGCACGCCACTGCTGCCCAGGGAAATCGGTCTGGGAATGTGTCCCAGTATCTGCAGGAGGTTATTTCTAATATTATTATTATGCCCACAAAGTACACTGTCAATTTACTTTTACGCTATATTCGGTGAAGCGCTTCGAGATGCCTCGACGATGTGATAAGGCGCTATATCAAATGCAATGAGTATTATTATTATTATTATTATGAGCCCAGCAATGCGACACAGACAGGCGGGCATTCACGAAGCAACAATGGACCAGAGAGTAAATAGATGATGGGTGTTGGTTGTATTATGCGTTTTGTTCTCGGTTGCTGACCGGACTGAATCACACACAAGCAACTGGCGCTTTATTATTTACACAGCAAAAACCTAGCCGTTAACACTATTTATAGGGCGCAGGAGCAGAGAAGCGTTAATCAGATGTCTGTCCATCGCTGAGAGAGATAGAGAGCTGAGAAATGTCAGCATTTCCGACATCTTCAACAGTTTTTTTTTCCCCTTTTTTTTTCAGTCTTTGAAGAATCATTTAATTGAAGTGGTGTGAGCTTGGTATGGGATACATTCAGCGATGCAGAATGAGTCACCGGTCCTATGATCTGATGGTTTTCAGCCGTACAAAGCTTTCCAACTTTCACTGTGTATTTCAGAGCTCTCTAAGTTCATTTATACTTTCTGCGGGTATTTAACCTCTCCTTCGCTCTGCAGCTGCTGCACTACAGTATAATATCACGTCCAAAATCAAAAAGCACAACAAGAAAAAGTTTTGGAAACAATATGCATATTGTAACTAAAAATATATGTACGCTTCATAAGTGCGTACCAAAAAACAAAAAGGCTTTAACTACAATACGTCCTAATGCAGATATGGTCAGAAAAATCCAATTTATTGTAACGCGGGCCACGATATTTCATTCAGATGTGAAATTCAGTCCATTTTTTTATATATCAAGTGCAGGAGCTGAAACAATCCACTTATTCTTTGTTTCTTTTTAATTCTGGCCGAGCAAAGGCTGAGGATCAGTGAACGCTTGCTTCTCTTCAAAACAAGATAAAGTTATATAAGAGTGAATAAACAATGTAAACGTGTTCATTAGCTCACTGCTACAAAACTATAGCACAGTAATAGGCAAAGTTGGAAATGAAATCTATACATCTCGTTGTTTTAACCCTTTTTCAAAAATGACACATTTTCACATTATAATACTGACAATAATCCTTGAATCTGATATAGTGCCTTATCGCGTCGTTGAGACGTAGCAAAGGGCTTCACAGAATATATGGTAAAGTGGATTGACTGTATTTTGTGGGCAAAATGCGGCAGCCAATTGCGCACAGCAGTGCCCCACAAACAGTCGAGAGACCAAATGTTTTTACCCCCGGAAAGCGATCCGCCAATCCAGTAACAAACATTACTTAGTATTCTGTGCTCTTTCAAAAAAAAAAGTAAACTCTCTCTAACTAACACATCAGAGAGGAACAAACTCACTGGCCACTTAAGACTACGTTACCGCCGAAACATTAAAAGTATCGAGAGTCAGAAACCTGCTTCCCTGGTTCCACGGTGAAATGTGCTGGGGAGAACTGGGGACTGACTTACCTGAACGACTCTTAGCTCAAAGTTAATGGTCTTGCTGTTGCTTTGCTGAAATCTCCTGGCCATGTGCTAGGCAGAACTGATGGGCATCGCATTAAGCCACCTTCTACCCAACCACACGCCAGCAAAACACTTTTCCCTCAGCTCAGTCTGCAAGAGGATTCCTGAGTTGTAATTGTTGTTAGCCTCTTCAACTCGTATCCCTCCTGCCCTCTGGCCTCGTTTAGTGCTTTTGAAAGAGCCGAGACATACGAGAGGCTGGCTGTATTGGATGTCAATTTGGTAATGATTCCATTGCTCCATACTATGTAACCTCCAGCCAAGCGCACGTCTAATCCCTTTGCTTTCCACCTCACTTCACGCACAGGACTAAACTGCACACACACACACACACACAGGCTCTCGGCCAAAGCTTTCACATGCGACGGAAAGAACGATCAGTCTAATTACTGTTTCCCCCAAAGGCAGAGTGCAATTAATGTCAAAACAGCTCTTCCATAATTACTGGAAATCAACGACTTGGACTCCTGAAAAAAATCTGGTCTCTAAATCTCTATAAAATATTTTAAAAAATCCAAAGTCCAATCCAAAAACAAGCAATCCAAAAGATGTTGTCCCATTTTCAATTTTTGTTAAGTTTTTTTTAAAAAAACCTGTTTTCAACTCTTCACTCATTTCCCAATGAAGATTTGGGACTTTGCTTTGAACTCCCTTTTTCAGTTATCTAAACATCGCTGTTAAAATGTTAATGTTTGCTGCTCCAACATGGAAACATCAGAGAATTTCAGGAATTTCGTAAACTAAACAACTTATTGGTGTGGTTTTCTCTCTCTCTCTCTCTCTCTCCCCCCGCCCCCCACACCTCCTGAAGTTACAATGTTTGATAAACTATGTGTTTGGATGCACCTATATAATTTTCCTGTTGCTGGTACATTGACAATGCTTTAAGTTAAAAGGAATGAACAGGGAGCTTAGCTAACAAGCTGACGTGTATCGGCAGAACACCAGTTGAGAAAGCAATGCAAAACGTTGAAATATACTCACCCAGAAGTGGAGGCTCTTTATCTGTTTATCTCTGGACATCTACAGTTTGTCTGAAACCCTAGTCCAGGAAATGTAACAGTTCCTCTGGCTCTTCCTAATCAAAAATGGGACCCTGCTAAACACCCATGGTTACCCCTGCTTAGACAAACCAGACCATAATTTAACAAATGACGCTAATCTCTGTTGACAGAGAGAAAAACCATGAGAAAATTATCTGTTGAAATAGAGCTCGAGGACATGTTGAGGAGGCTAACATTGGCGATCCTTTATCAATGTCAACGGGACAAAATTCTAGGGACATAGGGCAGTCTTAATACAGTATTAATACATTTCATGACCACCTTAATCTTGATGCACAAGTATGCGTAGAACAGGAAAAAGCCATTAGACCCAATATGCCCATCCCTTTATGATAACTGCTCACCGGATTCTCAACATGCCTCCCAATTGCTCTTTCGTTCAAGAAAGAAAACTAGTTGTCTTTTGTGCCAAATTGTGCTGCCTGCTTCAATGAGCCTCCGCGGTTATTTACCAGTTAATTTGTAATACTTGCCAACTTTTTGCTCATTTTTACTCCAAACAATAAGTCTTCTACCAGATCGATGTCAGAGCTCCTATGGTTCATGCTCAGCAACAGCCACCTCAGCCCCTGTACTGCATTTGCCGTGAAGTTTCTACTTGCTGTGGGTAATTGAAGTTAACGAAAGCCTCATACTGTTAGCTGAACTCTTGCTTGCTCCACTGGGAGAAGTCACAAGAATGAATGTTACAAAGCGCACAGAGCTAATCTTCCATCTGAGGGGAAACTCAAGCCCACAGATTGACATGTTTTAAAGAAAGTAAAAAGCATCATGCTTGTTCGGCAGTCTGGGTCACAGGACCATGTGTGCTGGTTCTGATGAAGGCAGGGCACTATATTTCTGTAGGGTTTGGTGCACTGTCCCATCTACTTGGACATCCACCTCTCAAATAGTCTATTAGTCTCTTCTAGAGCACTGTTAGATTATCAGTAGTATCTTTACTTGCACCAAGAACCTCCTGCTCAATTAATGGCAGCGACAGGCCGTGTTCCTTCTGTAGTGTGTTATCTATTGTTTGAATGGTTAGGAAATTACATTGCTTCTGGCTCTCTATTTGTAGTGTCAGCCTGGTTCAATTGGTAGCACTCTCGCCTCTAAGTCAGACCATTGCAGGTTCAGTCCCCACATCAACAGTTTGAACTTACAATCGGGGGTACTGTATTGTTTGAGTTGCCATCCTTCGGGTGAGCCATTAAACCCAGGTCTTGTCTGATTGTTGAGGTGGACGTTAAAGATCCCGTGACATAATTCGAAAATATTGCTTAGATGCTCACAGACTTGCTGATTGTTAAATTACAAGTTGGGCGACACAGGATGTATTGCTGTCCGTCAGTCAGAATGAAATTGGCCAGAAGGGGTGTAAGGTGGGAAGATTCACCGGCGATTGAGTCCGTGGGTGGTCGGTGAGCTCAATGTGAGACGGGAAGATGTCAGTTGCTATTTAGTCATTATTACATTAACCAGCTTCCGCAACAGTGAGCTGTACAGCAGAATCCATTCGTCCAAAAATTTGGCACAGGTAAATGTTTCTAACTCGGTTTTAATGGTCTTGGAAGAGGAAACCAAATTACTTTACACTGTTATCACTTTTAACTCTTTTAGGATTGCACAAATAACAGAAATCACTAAACAACTGACAGAAGGTGTGTAGCGTGGCGCGTGGAGTGAACGGAAGGAAATCTAGGCACCCTTTGCCTCTGGCTGAGACATGTCAAAACAGGCTCGCACATTGCCAGAGGAGGTCGCTTTCTGGGTAAAGAGAAAGGCAGACAAATCCGAATGGCTTGTGAGTGAGATAGCCTTCTCCAGGTAAGACATCTGCATCGCTGAAAACCGAAGGAAAACAAAATATTAACTATCCTTGCATATCATATAGCGTCTTATCACGTCGTCGAGATGTCTCAAAGCGCTTCACAGGATATACTGTAAAGTGGTTTGACTGTGTATTTGAGTGGGGGGTGGGGGGGAGGGGTGGAACACTCGCTGGTTAGTTTAAAAAACCTGTCTCACCAGTGAAGTAATAATAATAATCCTTACGTTTGATACAGCGTCTTTCAAGTCAGACAGACTTCTCAAGTCATGAGTAACAAGTTGAATTGGTAAATCCAGCTGCTGCACAGCATTTTGTTCTCAACTGGTGTCCAACAAACCAGTAGCTGTTAATAATGCAGAAAACATTGTGACAGAGTTGTAAAAATAATTGCAGTCTCCTAAATGCATTCTAACCTGATCAAGTTCTTTAACGGAGTTAATTGACTAGAACTAATGGATAATACCTAAGCCACTTCAGTCAATTGAATTTGCTTGGATTAAAATTTCCGTCCGCGTTATATGTAGTAGCTTTGCCGAAGTGTGATTAAAATGGTGGGAAATCCCATCCGTGGCCAATATCAGGTGGCTACACGTAATGTCGGCCAGAATTTAATTCCCGGATTCCTTCCCAAATCCCGACGGGAACAAATGATTCCAAGATCATTTGTTTGTCTTCATCTGTCGCTGTAACCGCTATTTAAATGCAAGTTATAGTAATGTTAGCTGTAATTGTTTACTCGGTGCTGGGTGGACTGCCCTACACTATGAGCTTAAAGTCCTGGAGTTAGTCTTGAACCCACAACCTTCTGACTCAAAGGCGAGAGTGCTATAATGACTGAGCCAAGCTAAGAATACTTCTGTTGGTCTTCAGGTTGTCCCTTGACAACTCTGACCCTGTGCCACTGATTTGGAGCATGTCTCGACAATCTAGCTCGATTTTCGCATTAGATTTGTGAGCACATCAAAAGGAGAGCAGGACAGCCCAACCAGAAAACAGCCAGGCCCACAGGAAGTTTCCTTTTAACAAAAATATACTCTGGATACAATTATCGAAGGTTAGGATACTGAGCTCGAACTGATGACCGAGGATGATCATGGGAAGAACAAAGTACACATGAGACAGTGCTATAATTTCCCCTTTCTAAAGAAAGATTGTTACCCATTACCGTCCAATTCTCCAGTGGCGACATTAAAGGTCCTGCCGGCAAGTGGGCACTGTTTGCTGAGCGGTTTGAGAGGCATTGTTTTCACTCTTCCATTGGGCAGGTTACAAGCTGCAATCTCCACTGTGCTGGAGAAGGACATTGAAGTTATCCAATTCGTGCTTATAAAATGCATTGTCTAAAATGCTTAATCCCAATAACAATAATCCTTGCATTTCATGTCATGCTTGACTGTGTTGGTAACAATTAACAACATGCAACCTTCTTGTTCACGTGCTATACGGTTAATTTTATGATTTTTCTTTTAAAAATTCTATTAATGCTTTTCCAATGTATAATAGACACTCGCCAATATGTTATTATGTATGTGGTACACTCCTGACTCCCTATTTCCACTTATATATTTCAATCGTTAGCTGTTAGCTGCAAAAGCACACAGTGGTATAGCATAATTTGTCATAAATTCTTGCTAAACTGACTGAATGGTTCAGAACCATACCATATAAACCTTGTGTCGTTTTCAGTATTTTATTCCTCTATCCTGACCAGACATTCTATGGCTTAAACATACAGTGAGGAGTCAGAAGATTGGCTTTGCTTTCCGATCAAACACACATAACTAACAACCTTGCAATTGCAAACCTACCGTGTAATGACTACTTGGATGTCTTGAATGTCCTTCACAGATTGTCCCAGGCTGAAGCAGAAACGTCCTTTTTTGCTCCAGACCTTTCAATCCTATAGTCACAGGTCATAAAACTACAAATACTTGTACCGTCTTTTGCCCATTCCCCTTTTCATCTGCTGGAATCTCAACCACATTAAGTCCGGGCAAAAATGAATAATGCACCAATCCTCTGTACCAATCCCCCAAGTTGCTCGTGCCTGGCTTAAATCATTAGACATCGCCCCAGCATGGTCTCCGAAACACCCACCTTCTAAGAGTGCAACAACTAACAATGGTGCTCAGCAACGCCAAAGAAATCATTGCAACCGTTTTCCACTCAACAAATCTGCATTCAAATATGTACGATTGAAGTAATCCCCCCCCCCCCCCCCCACCCCTGATAATTGCAATGCCTCCTTTTTCCAGATGTACAAAGGATTCCTCCTGCAGTTAGGGAATTTTAGGCATTAACTATTCATTGCCCCAGTAACACACATCTTAATTTCTTCATCTCTGTTATTTTTTTCCCCCTGCTGGCTGGATTGGATGAGTTATCTGGCTGGGCAGACTGCGAGAGTGCACTCAGAATTACTCTCCTTTAGGACTGTGGCAATGATTACTCCAGCACCATCAAGCTCGGCGACAAATTGATTTAAAAAAATCCAGAACTGGGAACAAGCTCAAGCTGATGTCAATGAATCGACTGACTTAATAAAACCCAGCAAAATCACTGGCGAATTATTCCAAAGATTGCTTCTTCCNAAAAAAAATCAGAGCTCAACTCTTCCAATTTCTCTGAAAATGCAAATAAATACTGTTAGGAGATAAGTTTGGGCTTTCCCTTAACACATGCAAAGTGCTCTTCAGTGATACCTAACTGCTAGCACTACCTCGAAGAAACAGCTCACATTCCACCACAAATCTTCACTCACCCCACCTTTAACCTCGATGCACACCAGAGGTAATGTTAAACCTCTTCCGAAAGTAACGGGTGCGCTTATGAACTGGACGATGGTTTTCGAACAGATAAACCAAAGAACTTTGGAGTGATTCTTTTAGACAGTTCTTACTTAAGAATTTAATGCTAAATCTTTTTCAAAGCCTTCACAGTGCACAATCTTTCTTGAAGACTGACCTCTGTGACTGTCTATTCGCCTGGTCACAAGCCTTATTTTCTCATGTTCTTTTGAGCCAGTCATTACTTCAACACGACTTTACACTGGGCAATCGAAGAGATCAGTACCCTAGCACTTGAACTGTGGCCTCTGAACTGTGAAACATGTGCCATTATTACTGCTGCGTTACTCAGTCAATGTACCTCTTGCCGGTCCGGGCACTGAACTAAACTTTCTCCGTGTGATTTATGCTTCTTGTGCCCATTATGCACATCTTTAAGCAGTTGGCACACTGCCCTCACACCTGATATAGTGCTTTATGAAGTGGATAATCAAACTCGAGTAATTCCATCAGAAGTGGTTTTCATTTGCGAGCTCCACTTTATTAAGTTGATTAATGTTGTACGAGACGATTTATTCGGGTTTGAAATATTCAGTCACTGCCGATTAACTTAAGCAACGAATTATGAACATGAAATGCTCAATGATGGCCCTCGAAAAATACTTTTTCTTCTGTATAATCTGTAGTTTACTGACTCCATGGCAAAAGCATGACAGAACGGAATAATACTTGATCTCCTACCATTACAAATGTTGCACTTATATAATAATAATCTCTGCATTTGATGTAGTGCCTTATCATGTCTTCGAGGCGTCTCAAAACGCTTCACAGAATATACTGTAAGGTGAATGGACTGTGTGTTTTGTGGGCGAAAAGGTGGCAGCCAATTGCGCACAGTAGTGTCCCACAAAGAGTGGTGGATTCAGTGACCACATTATTATCACTTCCTGATCTTTGAAGTAGTATCATGGGATTTTCAACGTCCACCTGATCTAACCAGACAACAGAAGACCACATCGCATCTGAACTGCCACTCGCCTCACTACTGCACTGGAGAGTTAGCCTGGATTATAAACTCAGGTCATGGTGCAAGGTTCCAACCCACAACCTTCTGACCCAGGTGTTACACCTTAATCAAACTGAACAATTAACATTTAAAATCTTCACTTCACGGGACCAGCGCCCACAGGAAGGAATAGGGCAACCTTTTTTCCAACCCCCAAAAAATAAGCTTGTGAAGACTGGGCTGCGCATAAGATTGGGCACAAAAATAACATGATGGCATTGAATTTCACAAAATCAGACCAAGCCCTCTTGTTGTGGAAGTGTTGGGTTTCAGAGTGTCTAAGTGTGAAAGGCACAGTAATGGAAAAGGCTTGATCCAAAGGTTCTGCCACGTAAAATTCACAATCACTACACTTTACAGTAGAACCTGTGAAGAGCTTTGAGACATTGTCCCAACGTGAAAGACAGTATATCAAGTGCAAGAATTATTACCATTTTTTTTTAAAAGCAGTGTAGGTAAATAGTTATCTCGGTCCCAAATAATAGCAATGGCATTTTAACGCAATATCATTTACATTTATATAGGGCCTTTCACCTCCGGAGTCAATGCTGGATGGGGTGGGGAACGGAAAGTCAATCTAAGCAAGGTCAAAGAAGCTTTCACTCCAGGACAGCCGTGAAAATCAGCACTGAAATAGTCGTAACAATGGCATTTTGAAACAAGTCGTATTTATCTCTCACTGATTGCAATCACTCAGAAAAAACTCTACCCAAACACTCCACACATTTGGTTAAACCAAATAAATACCACACGTTCCTATTAAAAATGCTGCGTTATTGAATGTCATTGCAGTAGTAAAGGTTATCTGCCGAGTGCCGACAGTCAGGATCTCTGGATAGAAAGTTACCGTGAAGCCTGTTGACCTAGATTCCAAATAAAATCAATAAAATATTAATACTGTATGGCACTAGAGGCAAACGTAAAGCACTCAATCGTACGCTTTCCACTGTGGTCCAAAAAGCTGTCTGTCACAGTCAATTAGGAATCACTTACAGTAAATGCCATCTTGCCTCTCATCTTCACTCATTAAGCAAGCAGGTTTGTGGTTTCCCCACCCCACACACACACACACCCCCCACTCAAAAAAAACTCATCCATTCCAAGCTACTAATACCTTCCAAACTGAACTCGCTGAAAGAACACAGCATTTCACAGCTACAAAACCTAGAAAGCCATGAGATGGATTTTCAAATAACTTGATTTTCGATAAATTCATCCCACGTCAGAAAACAGATGGAGGCCCAATTGACCAGTTTATTCTGAAATTTCGCCTCCGGATTCTATCCCTAAAGAAGTTAAGAAAATATCTCTTAAGAAACTGTCCCCTTCTCAAGACTCAATGGTGGGATATTGGGTTCCCAACGTGATCAGCATCAAAGACCAGAGCCTTATCGTTCAACCGTGCCATGAATGACATGGTCATTAGAGCAGGTGACTCTTAAGCAGAGAGTCAAGCTCCTGAGATGTTCCTCACTCAGGCATGACATATTTGTCAGGAGTGATTTCAGTCACTTGTGCACTGGGCCGAGAGAACATTTTGTTACATTCATGAAGTAGCTTCACGCCCGATAGAATTAACAGGAACAAGCACGGCCACTGTTGAATACAAAAATTCCTGATCTATCTACAGACGTGATAATCCAAAGATCTCACGTCCAAAGTCCTCAGCGGGTATCAAACACCCCAGGTCACCGATTGGAAAGCAATGGACTGCCAAATGTGGGGTGTGTTGTATTGTTGGAGGTACCGTCCTTCGGATGAGATGTTAAATCAAGCTCCCGTGGCATGATTTCAGGTGGACATTACAGATCCTGTGACACTACTTGAAAAGAGTTGAGAATTCCTCCGAGTGTCCTGGCCAATAATTCCCCCAAATAAAAAAATGAATGAGTCATTTCCCTCATGAGTGTTTTGGGGATATTGCTGGGTGCAAATCGGCTGCTGTGTTTGCCAAAAAAAAACAGTCATTACACTTCACAACACATCCTGTGAAGTGCTGATGTAAAAGGTGCTATACCAAATGCAAATTTTTTTAACGATGCAATGATTATTAAGTATGGTAATTTAGCAAACTATGGATAGCAAGTGTCAGGGTAAATTGGGGCAAAAGCACGTTATACTATTCATAACAAAATCGATATTCACACATTTTCAAATCCACCTAATTTGTCGAAAAACGAAAGAATGCCTTATTTTAGCAAAAAAAAACGTCATCCAAATCATTCTTGTGAAAAGCAACCGAATTGTCTATGCAGGTGTACCCGTCAACTAAAAATCAAAGCTATGTTAATGCACCACCAGAGGGCAATACACGACAATATCCTGGCCCTATACATCATTAAACTATCAGTTCGTTCAGTGCTTCTGAGCCAGGCTTTGTCGTGCCTAACAGGGCCTCATTACCCACCAAAAAGAAATCATTACAAAGGAAAGCTCCACATTAATATGCCTTTAGTATCGTGAGCTTATTTGCGCGTGATCCACACAGTACCACGGAATAATTACAAGGGAGGAAAACACCCAATACTTGGGCAAATGCAGATCTAGTTCAAATGATGGACAATCTATTGGTTGCTGACTTCCCATTCACCCAAGTGGCCAACATTCCCTTGTGGCACTTGACACCAATATAGACAGGCTATTCCACTGAGGGTGGAGGATGAAGGACGGAGAGTGGGGGCTGGCAGAAACATTAGAGATGAGGCAAATATTTGTCAGCCGGGTGTTCTGAAAGGATGAGATCGGATGGGGTGAAGGGACGTCTTCATCCAAGCCAATCTTGTGATCTTGTCCTCATGTGGTGTCAGTCTACACCATCGTACAGCGAGGGGCACCATCAGTAAGAGGGTAATTGGGTAAAGAAGCAGGTGGCATTTCTAGTCCATCCTTTCATCAAAACCTTTATCTGAAGCATCTCCAAAAAAACGCAGCCTCCGTTGCTGGTACCTTACCCCCATCACTGAACAGCTCGGGACTTTCAGACTGAAATGTTGTTCCATTGGGGTCAAGGTGTCTGGATAACAGATATCTTTCAACTGTGATAAGATTTAGGTAAAGTGGGCCTGTAGAAGAATAGAAGTGTGCGCGTCCTTGAGGCAATCATCATATTAAAACTGCTCTGATGGTTCCTTGGAAGGAACGCAAATAATAATGCATCCCCTGCGTTAACCCTTCGAACACTGAACTCCTTGAGGGTAGTTGTTCAGAATTAATTAACAGCAAGTCACAGTGCAACACTCTGCAGGACCCACTCTATTGTTTTTTTTAATTGGAGGATTATAGAGCATGTGGCAACCATCTGTCCCCTTGTATGCAAAACAGCGATTGACACAAATCATTAACTTTAATGGACCTTTGTCTTTTATACTGTTTTGCGGATCTATCTGAACCCTAGTTAAGTCACGAGGGTGAGTGGCCATGGGTGACATTACATTGGCTGCTGCGTTTCGCCCGCAAAATATACAGTCACTTCGCTTTACAGTATGTTCTCTGAAGCTCTTCGAGACCTCTCGAAGACGTCATAAGGCACTGCATCAAATGCAAGGATTGTTATTTCGTGGACGAGTGTGAGGGAGTGCAGTGGAGCAGAACTTTTACATCAGGTCCTGACTTCTTCGACTCAAATCTCATTCAGAAAAAGCTTTGGGGTGTGAAAATTCACTCAGGTGGCTCAGGTGAATTACATTTCCTTTAGAGCTCCAGTTAAAATAATTCTTACTTGGCAGCAATTCGCAAAGTATCATTCATTTGAGGAGAGAGAGAGAGAGGGAGAGAGAGAGAGAAAGGGAGAGAAAAATCAAATACCAATTGTGTTTCATTCCTGTGGCTTAATGAAGGCTTTGATATATTATCTATCAGCCTGTCAGTTACCCCTGTGAGGATCACAAGCGTTCTACTTTCTCTCTCCCTTTGTCTCGCTCGGTCCAGGGTAAAACCAGTGTGACACGCTGTTTGTGGCGGACTAACCCATCTAAATGCAAATATATGACATTTTAAACCACCGCATTCCTGCGGTTGAGGGGAACTGAAGGTTAATCTGTGTTAAAGTTAAAGAAGTTTGCAGGTCGTTTTAGAATCAATGCAGCCCGTGCGGCAAGAGGGTGTGTGGATGACTGTAGCTAAAGGCGACACAAAGGTAAAATCCTAGCCCTGGCATTGCTCCTCTCGGGCTGATGGCACCAAATCTCTACAAAGAATCCACACCGTAACTGAGGCATTATGCTCCTCACTGGAGAGAGATCCTTCACTTAATGAGAGAATAATGTTTTAAAGTACTTGCCTCGGGTGAAAAACCCTGACTCTTTCTAAGCTCGCTTTAGTCCGTGCATTAAACGAGAAGAACATATAATTCACTTAACGCTTATCAGCTGCCCTGCAGATGGCAGCAATAAGTTATCCAGGCTGGTCTCTATGGCAGCCCAAATCCTGCCCACAGCACAGTAGATTTGCCCTCGAACATCTGCCTCATCAGAAGCAGGTAAAATGCAGAGTCGTTCCCTTGGAAAGCTTCCTGAGATGGAATTTAAGTGAGATATAATTTTATGTTTTGCCAGCGGCGCCGTTCGCTTTGTTTCAAATGTATTTTTAATTAAGTGCTCTTATCAATCCCCTCCAGTTTTACGAGGAAAGGATTCCTTGGCTGCTAAGCTGGCATTCTGGCTTGTTTTCGACACCACGAAGCTTCAAACTTGCTGTGAGCTGCACCACAGAATGCTGGATTAAGAATTTGTTAGGCGTACGAAGGCCAAAGTCCACCCAGTTCGCTTTCCACCATCCCAGCAGTCGCATGACATGCCGTGTCCCAAACTATACATTATATCCCGAGATAACAAGAACATAAAAAAGTTTTGCTTTTTCGGTAGAACTGCAAGGCAGTTAACAAAGGCTCAGTTTTGGAAGCGTTACTGGACTGCATTGCGAAGGCGACTGATATATCACAGCAAAGCCTGACTGTTCTTTTCAGTCCTCATTTCGATGCCGTGTTACGCCAAAATATATTGATGACTCTGCAGCTATCCAGTGTAACACAGCCAATAGCAGGGCTGCTCAATTAATCTCTTTTTTTGTATCTTTTTTGCATTTCACCCAGAAAATATACAGTGAATTCACTCCACAGTATATTCTGTGAAGCTCTTTCAGACGTCTCGAAGACGTGATAAGGCGCTATATCAAATGCAAATATTATTATTATTACCAAAGAATTTCAGTGCCACTCATGGGAAGGGAACCAGAACAGTTGTCTATTTCAGGCCCAGTATCAGTATCAAGTGCTTCACTTCCAGATGAAGGGCACTCTGTTGGATGCAAAGTAAACCTTTGCTTTAGCTGAGTCTGTCGAGCACTGGGCTTGGGAGCAGAAGGTTTCTGCGTTCGAATCCCAGTGGATCCACATAGCAGTCACCTCATCGAGGTTGATTAAAAAGAGTCCAAAAATAGCCTCCTTCAGGGAGTTGGAGAATGGGATCTCACAGGCACTGAACTAGCTCAGGGGAAGCACACACAATGCCAAAGGCAGGCAGGCATTGCTGCACAACCCAAGGCAGAACTTAGACGAAGGACATGTCTGTAGCTCCAGCTGTGCTTTGTTGCATTGCATTGATAAGCAGCTCCATCAATGCAAACACAGCCAACCCTGTGGAATTGATCGCCCACATTATGTCTTCATAATAATTATGCTTAGTTCTGTCGTATCCCAGCGTGATGTGGGATAGCAGAGGGGGGGTGGGGGGGGGGGGGTTGCAATGCTTCTTATGCTAAAATATTTTTTACAGAATGCATGACTTGACTCATGCTAATATAACGGCACAGCTCTACGGAACTGGCAAGAATTCATTGTGTTTGAACACAAACCAAAAGCAAATGTTAACGTACTGAAGCTGCCCAGCTACAGGTGGTATACCAACTGAAATTCCACCTAATCTTAGCCTGCAAGACCGTTCAGCCTGGACAATTAAGTTTGCGTCAAATTGTGAGAAAATTTTAAACTGTGTCTTAATTTGCAAGTCGGCTTTCCAAATGTCTTACAAACAATCGTCTTGCAGTGAAATTAAGTCTGAATTTAAGAATGTTCCAAGGTCCTGCGTAGGATTAAATGTTAAGACTAAATGGATCTATTGGTTGAGACAAAGGGGAACTTGAGATTCTGATGCAGTTCCAGTTCTAAAAAATACTGTTCACATTACATACATTAGAAAACCAGACATGGGACAAAATGAGTCAACTGAGTGCGTTCAACTGAAAGGATGCAGCAAGCATGTGGGCATCACACTGGTTACTGCAAGAGTTTATCCTTCGATACGTGACTAAACAATATATATATAATTAAACAATTTCAGATAATGAAAACCTAGAATTGCTTCCCTCATTGGATGTGCATTCATCATCATTCTCATGTTATGAAGGATCCGCCTGAGAAACAGAAAGATTACACTCAATAGGTCAGACTCGTGCTGTCAAAATTGGTGAAGGCATGATTTCCAATGTCAGATAATTATTGTTTTTTCAGGAAAAAAATGCATTTTCCCTTTGCTTAGCTTCATGATATTTTGTGATATTCTTAAACAGTATGTTTCATCTCAAAAATGAAGCTTACATTTCTTTCTGTTTGACTTTTTAAGGTATTCACTGCAGATTTTTTTTAAAAAAGTGTTTCCTTAAAAGTTGCATTATATTCGGATAGTGACTGGCACCCAAGGAACCTCCACAAGCCATGTTATGTTTAAATTCTTCTACCTTTTTCAGAATTATGCAGCGATGCCTTGTTGAGTACAATATAATTTACATTTATACACTGTCCCTCAGACCAGGAGGAAGTCTCAACGCGCTTGACACTGAAGACTGGGCAACTGAGCTGGGGGTGGGAATCGAAGGGAGGTAGTGAAGGGAACGATGACCGAATGTGCGGTCAAAGAGGCAACAGATCCCAAACTTGCAGGTTGGAACAAGTATCAAGTCATGGGATCTCTCTCGAGATGTTTTCAGTGTCTGATAGAATTTAAGATCATTCCAAGGTCATTTCCAAAACGTCCAACTTAATTGCCGTTCCATCCGCGTCTGATTGAGCCTGATTTGTTTGTGTAAATTACATTGTATTTGCTGGGCCCCTATATTTCTAATTGAATTTGCTGATTAACGATTGATTCTGCAGTGTTTCTAATTGCATTTGTTGGAGCTGAGGAAAAAATAGCTTACAATGGAGCAGCGAGACCTAACCAGGCAGTTTAATGGATCGTTTTTGTTCCTTCTTTTAAATATTAATATATATATCTATTATATATAGAAAGGCCTAAGTCACACTCATTTGAACTCTAAACCAATGAACTAAGCACTAAATCGATTGATTCGTTATGCGATATAATGTCACTGTCAAGATATAAATGTCACTGTGAGAAGATAGTCATGATTGGCTCACTATGTGAACACAGCTCTGGTTATTTTCGGTACAGTCCTTTTAAGGAGATATGTGGGTGTTTTTTTGAATGGTGGGTGTTTTGGGGTGTTGAGAAGGAATCCAATTACTTCCTACCAGGACATATTTGAAGCATGTCTAA
Source organism: Callorhinchus milii (assembly GCF_018977255.1). Lineage (NCBI taxonomy): Eukaryota > Metazoa > Chordata > Chondrichthyes > Chimaeriformes > Callorhinchidae > Callorhinchus > Callorhinchus milii. The sequence goes on along the minus strand of NW_024704756.1, from coordinate 14,206,060 downwards.
CAGGGAATGTTCAGTCACCGTCAAACTTCTTAAGAATTATTCAACCGTTATTTGCGTAGAGTGGGAATATTCCACAAAATCAAATTTTTACGTATAAACTATCACAGTGATTTCTGACCTGGGATGTTCGAAGCGGGTTGAAACTGGATCGGAACAAGAAAGATAAACCGTCTCTTTATTGTTTCGAGCCAGTGCAGATAAGATTCACGCAAGAAAATGATCAAGAGGGGTGTCACGGACTCAACATCTGACACTTTGACTTTACCACTGAAGATCACAAAGGAGCTCAGCATCGATCGTGAGGTGCATCTCTTCTGCATACAGATCACTTTAGTTGCACAGCGCTTATTATTCTGAATGCCACCACTGCTGCTGACAGCAATCAGAAAGACAGGCTGATAAAACCCTGCTCAATTTTGTCAAGTATTCCATTATGTTACCGTGATAGCTCGTCACAAAGGAATAGAGGTAGTTTTTGAAGGTAGAGGTAGAAAGAAAAGGTTTATTGCCATCCGATATCTCTGGGCTTATTAATCAAGGAATCTTATGCACTAACGAGGGCAAATTTGAGGATCTGGAAATCGATGGCAGATTAGGAGTAGCTGGTCTCAACTTTTACGTTAGTTACAGAGTTACCGCAATATTTGAAACTGGCCGGTAAGATTGTGTCAAGGTGTACCCAACCCATCAAGAAAGGTTGGAGGTTTGAGCTTTTCTCTCTGGAGATGAGGCGATTGAGATTAAACACCTGAACGCGGAGGTTGAACCTATTGCTGAGGCATCCTCCCGACATGAAAGGCACTATACAAATGTAATTTTGTTGTTGTTGCTGTTACTGGATCTTACATGACCAAACACACGACATTTCTATTGTCAGAGGTGCCATCCTTTGGATGATACATTAAACCTGTGTTCGGTCTGCCTGTTCAGTGCTCCCTTTTACACGCACACACACACACACACACACACAGGATCAATATCAGCACTAGCCATGCTTACAGAGTTACTTTGAAGAGCTCTCTTCAATTTCCTCAAACTCATAAGGTTGGGTAGTTGCGATTTCACCTGGAGAGATGGTTGCTCTCATGAGAAATAAGGGCTGCCTTGACAGGCTTTGTGTCTTTATAATGTAGAACATAGAAAGACATGTTTCATGTCCAAACACAGAGCCGAACATATCAATACAGTGAGCGAGTGGGCAACATCACCAATGAATTTTAAAAAATGTGAGTTATAAAATTAGCAAATAAAAAGGTTCCAGGCTGTTCTCGACCTGTGACTGACTGACGCGATTGGAAGGCAAGTATTTTGCAGCCTATTCTCAGACTTTGGGCCATTCAGTAAACTCTGTAAATTAAGTCGATTGACTCAGTCAATTACATTGGCTGATATACCCAACTTTGCGGTTGACACGCATTGTATCCCAGGCAGAAAACCTTTCACTAACGAGCGAGGGCTTTCAAATTCCTCCCCCCCCCCCCCTCACACATACACACACAAAACATTTGCACTTCATCTCCTGCAGCCTTCAGCACGGTAAACCACAGGGTCTGATCAGGTTCGTCGAGCAGCAGATATATTTGCTGCTCATCCCCTGTAACGGTTCAGTAAATGATAATGGCGCTCAGCACATTCTCATTAATGTCACATTCTGCGCCTCTCGGGTTGGGCTTATTGCCGTGAACTCTTCCATTTGTGTAAAAACAATACAACAACGAAACAACGCCAACAAGTTACATCTTGAGCCGATAATAAATGGAATTTTGACGTTTATAATTTCCTCTAGAGTTGTGCGCGCGTGTGTGTGTGTGTTTTTTATTTTAAATTTGGGAGCCGATTAAAAAACGGAAACGCTCAGCCATTTGGGCACCGTGTTATTTGTCCTGGTGTTGAACTGGATACAAGAAATAACTTTTACGGGATATTTTTTTAAAAAAAACAGCATTTGCAAATCAATGCTTCTCTGGGGTGCACTGTGCAGACTGAAACATCTGTTTTTTGTGGGGTGGGGGTCAGCGGGTGTCTGACACATGCGGAAACCCATCGCTACGTTTAAGAGAATCCAGACCAAACATAGCTGCTAAACGTTCAAGTGTCACCGGATATTAAAACGATAATTACCCTCTCTCCCAGTTTGTCACGCAGTGTTGCTTATCATTTGTGCGTGTGTGTGCGTGCGTGTGTGTGTGTGTGTATGTGTGTGGGTGGGTGGGTGGTTGTATGTGAATGAATGAAAGAGAGAGAGAGAGAGACACACACACACACACAACACACACTCAGAGTTATTTTTCATCACAAAACAACTTTCCTTTGTCTTGTTTTCTGACTCTGGACAGCCTTACAAGCTGATCCCACAGACCTCAGTCTGTCTGATGCCCTCTCAATGTCCTTGTTCCAGCAACCTGTTCAATTATCACTCAAAGCCAATTTTACTCTTTCCCCCATCCCCCTCTCCTCCCCCCCTACCCACCACCATTAATAATAACACTCACACGACAGGCCATTAAAGAGGTGAAAAATGAAGTGTGCGACGTGACACTTCATTATCACATCACACGCCGCAATTTTATTCCCCTTTCCCGTGCACAAGGAGCATCGGGGGCTTTCACAGTCATTCGTTACATAGTGTAGTTCCTGAACCGGCGGCCGATTACCGAGCAGCTGGTGTGTTGAGATAGGATTGCTGCGTGTCCAACAACAGAACCCAATCCATCTGATGTGCTTCATCCAAAGGAGGGCAAGTGCCCTAAGCCGCGCTTAGAGACGGCCCGATTTCACGGCCTATTGTGCAACGTGTCTGCTCAATGGTCACTTTGTCAGACCAATGTTTAATTATGTGCTCCCATTATCCCTGGGGCTCCTCCAGCCAACCAACCCCTGCTCTTCGGGGTTTGGAAGCGTGACCGAACTAATGATGATTCGGAAGCTTCCCGAAGGCAGTGAAGCAAATCCCACGGCAAGTTGAGACGATAAAAGATGCTTCTCTTTTCCTTTGAAGTTTCGATTCTTTTAAGTTCTGATGCTCTGGCTTTGGTGTTAGGCTACATTCCCTGCTTTGGAAATCAATCGTTGACTTTTTTTTCATGTTCTGGCTTGGATGTTTCAGCTCGCACACTATTGTTATTTAAGGGGCAGGAATGATCACATTTGCACTGTTGAATAATAATTCTACTTGCATTTGATGCAGCGCCTTATCACGTCTTAGAGATGTCTCAAAGTGCTTCACAGAATATGCAGTAAAGTGAGTTCACTGTATATTTTTTTGTGGGCGAAACGCGGCAGCCAATTGCGCACGGCAGTGTCCCATGTTCGTGTGGTGCCTGGGAAAGCAAATTTCCGGTACTCTCCTCAGACATGCAGATAATTAACAAGTCTCAGTCATGCTTCTTACAGTAGGTATCGTTCTGTGTGGATTGTGAAGCTACCTCACATTCTTTATGGAGGGAATATCTTTGCCTGTAGAACTAGAGAAATTTTACAGCATAGAAGAAGGCCATTCGGCCCATCTTGTCTGTGCTGGCTGTTTCAAAGAGCGATCCTGTTAGTCCAATTTGTTTTTCTGCATAGCCCTGTAGTTGACTTATTTTGAGATACCTGTAGGTGTACACAGTATATATACATACATTGCAAACACTGTGGAGTCCTGTAGCTCAGTGGTTAGAGCACTCGCTTTGCAAGTGAGAGACCTGAGTTCAATTCCAGGCAGAGGGCGAAACCTTGGGCAAGTTTCCTTACTCCACACAGAGCCTAATAATAATCCCTCCAAAACCCAAAACAATAATAAATTGGTCATTTTCAATCTACGACTGTTTGTGGGACATTGCTGTGCGCAATTGGCTGCCGCGTTCGCCCACAAATATACAGTCAATTCACTTTACAGTGTGTTCTGTGAAGCGCTTTGGGACGTCCTTCCGACGTGAAAAGCGCTATATCAAATGCAAGGATTATTATTATTATTATTATTAAAAGTAGTTATAAGCAGAGGTCAGTTCATGCTGAGCTTGTTCTATACATTTGGGTAACTCTCCCCCTCCCTCAACATCCTTATCAAGCCTGAGTTTATCCAGATCTTCACTGCTCCTTACCTAGGACTGTGTTTTCTGGCCCCACCCTTACACTCTAAGACTGTGTACAAGGAAAGTCCTGTGAACCCATAGCTAATGGTTCCCTTATCCATCACCTCCATTCTCTCCCTCCATCATAACTGTTCCTGACGTTACTATACCTAAACTGTTAGTTATTCCTCAAACCTTCCTCTTTTGTAAGAGCATTTATCCTACAAAGCATTTATCCTACAAATAGCTTTTGCTCCCCTACTCTAACCCAATCTCCTGCAAGACGTCAACACTGTAGAACTCATTAGCACCCTCAACAGATTTATTTTAAGAGTCATCCAAACACTTCTTGACTTGCATCACGCTCTCTCCTCTTTTCAATCTCGGTGGTCCACTGTCTGTGACCTTTCCTTTTAAAAGAAAATTGATTTGATTTACTCCTACGTGATTGTCCTATTAACTATTGTTCTCTCCAATCATTATCCAGTAAAGTGTCTCTGGACATGATTCAATATTCTCTAATGGAAACAAGGGAGTATTAAATAAATTGAACCATTGAGACATTTATTAGTTTGCCTGTAAACTTAAATCCCAAGGTAATGTAGAGTATCAAGACCTTTTACATTCCTGCAATATCAATCAGATGTTAAAAAGATTGTAATCTAGTTCATTACACTTTGCACTATGAAGTTCTGATTTATGCATAAAATATATATAGTAGAGAAACTCATTGAAATAAAAAATCAAGCAGCAAATTAATTCATGCAACGAATATTGAACGCTTCTTATAGCACGTTGCCAATTTGAATCATTGGCAATATAGTTACGAATCAAATAAATACCTGTGGTGGAGCGAAATATAGATAGATTCAACATACCAATTGTTAAAAATAGAGATCTTTATTACCACTTTATAATGGAGAATAACAATTGTTTAACAAAAAAAGTTTGAATTTTTAAAAGTTCGTTTAAATGCAATGATTTGCATTTTACAATAGCACCTTTCTTGTGGGCTGATGTCTCGAAAAGGTTTACAGAGATTGTGCAAGAATTAATAACCATATGAATGTTTCAGTTGTTGCAGAAATGTCCACGATTTCCTTCTGGTACTATTAAAAATACTACCTCTCAATATGCTAACCTACCCTCTATGATATTGTAATGCATTTCAATTTAGATTAGCTGCTGCCTTTCTGATAATAAAGCCATTACTTTGCAAGAAGTATAAATAATACTACTGTATATATGAAAACAATATAATTTTCCAAGTGATTTCATTGGTTATGAAATGTATGAATGAATCCACTTTCTATGCAGATAAACTCAGTTTAAGTGTCTATTATACAGTATTGTCTAAAGCAAACAGTCCCAGCCAATTATCCCAATCATTAGACATAAGGTCTATCATACGGAGATATGATACCTAATTAACCTGAGCTGTTTACAACCATGTGGATGACTGGACCACTCCTGATAACTCAATTACTCAACATTGCGGAATAGAAATCCAATTAATATTAATCCCATCCTCAGTACAATGCTCACTGCACCATCTTTCAGTGAATACAGAAGCTGCTTCAATTGGCAGATAGTCCGCCCGGTCTTGTATCGTCTGAAGGTCACTCAAAGGACTGCCACTAATTGGCCGGGTGGGGTGAATGGAAAGCAGGGGTGAAATGGGAATCAGTGCCTTCACGTAGAGCTATGACCATTTCTCCACGGATAAGCTACTCAAGTGACACTTCTGGCTCCAGTCCAGGGAACCAGATTGAATACAGCCCCCACCCTCCCACCTCCCCTCATGTTAAGATCTTAGAAACCGGCCTGTAGGGAACTCGTTGCCCGTTGAAAAATCGCAGAATTATGACAATGAAACAATTCTGTTTTTCGAAACCAGGGACAGGTTTACCAGATGTCGTCAATATCAAAAGTTTTCCCCACTGTATTTCGTCAAGGTAATGAAATCTATCCGAAGCGTCAATTTGTAAATATTCAATTCCCAGTCCCTCCGTCCCTCACCCCCCCCCCCCCCCCCCCCCCACACACCCCCCAAAAAAGTTTTTCTTTTACCTTTTGGCATCCTGTAAGTAAGATCATGTGAAAATCATTGGTTAATGAAGTTCTGACATTGGAAAAAGGACAACTTGATAATTTACACTCCAGTGATGTCACCGTATTTGTAAGATATATCGACTCGTATCGACTCCAGAAATTAGGGGCGCAGCGACTGTAGGCTCGGCCACCGATGGGGGTAGTGAGGGAGCAGGGAACGTGCAGCAGACACAATATCTGATAGCTTCAGTCAGTGTCGCCCAATTCTTGTCAGCATCAGACTGAGAACTAAAGTAGGGTGACTGGGCACACGGTGATTTATTACTTTGACCCCTTCCCGTGCAGCGTTCCACCAAACTACATTCGCCATCAGCTGCTCCTGTCTCAACCCCACTTGTGCTGGATCAATCTTCCCGTATGCTCTGTCGGTAATTGAATCAAATCACATTAATTCTGAGAATGTAAAGCACTTATTGCTAAACGTTTGGCCCTGCGGTCAAACATAACAAATGATCCGTCCTTTTACCTGTCCTGCCGTTGGTAACAAAACCACTCTCATTTTCAGTCACACGCGTGGGGGTGGGGGGGCCTTGTGTGTCAGGGAGTCCATTCTAAAAGGGCTTTTTATAAGACATTCAAAATCAGGAGCAAGACATTCCTTCTGTCACTAAGTGTACTGACTTTCACAGTGTCAAATCCTAACCCTAACCCCTAATGGACTATCCCTAATTATAACCGCACATTGTCAAGATCGTTGCAAGTAGGATTTTGCCCTCAGAAGCCCTTAGCAATGGTTAAACTCGATGAAGTACCAAATGTTTAGCAACAACAACTTGCACTTATGCTAGAGTTATCCTTCAAGTAGGATAACATCTTGGAGTGCTTCAAAAGGATGCAGGGCAGACACTGAGTGAGGGGGGAAAAGGAGGAGGTGAGCACGGTTGAAGAGGCACATTTATTGGTAAATATATGTATTTAATTATAAATATATGTATTCCACTTCTTAATCGATTGGCGGATCGCTTTCCAGGGTAATAATCCGCCAAAAAATTAATGGTAATAATTTGGTCACTCAATCCACAACCGTTTGTGGGACACTTCTGTGCGCAATTGGCTGCCGTGTTTCGCCCATAAAAATGCACAATCACAGCACGTTACAGTATGTTCTGTGAAGCGCTTTGAGACGTCTCGACGACGTGATAAGGCGCTCTAGCAGATGCAAGGATTTTTTTTATTATCACTTATGAGGCTATTTTTGTCAACACAACATAGTCATTTCACTTTACGGTATATTCTGTGAAGTGCTTTCAGAAGTGATGCGTTAACAACGTGATAAGATATTACATCAAATGCAAGGATGATTATTACTATTTTAGGTTTTTAGGGTTTAACTCCTCAGTTCATGAGTAAGTCGCACAAACACTCACGACCATCTCAGAAAATGACATTCCCTGTTACCGTACAGCTTCAAGGTTTCGATATAAACTAATTATGGAGCTTTCATTTATTTTTAATATCCTCTTCATCATTAGGTCTGGCAAGTCCATGTACCATGCTGACCGGCCCAGCGTCTGATGGCTTTAATCAGTGTTTCCCAATTCTCTTCATCATCAGACTGAGGACAAAGGCAGCTGAATATCCTTCAAAGTGTACACAGTGATTTATTATTTGAACCCTTTCCCTGAAGCGGTCTTCTGCTCCGAAAGCAGCAAATGAAACTTCCCAGAAGTCAGGCATCTCTGTCTTAAATGTTGCCTGGATTTTTTTTCCCTTCCCCCCCCCCCCCACCACCGCCACCACCACCGATAGAAACTGGGGAGAAACAAAATCACAGGAAATTTAACAAAAAAGATAAGATCAGTAAACAAAGGCTGACAAGTGAGCAGCGCACTGGACAGGGTAAACAACGGGAGGGGAAACGTCTCTCTGTTAATCTGTCAATGCGCGATTTGGAAGACTTGACAGAAGCTTCACAGACTGATGGAAAATAGTTGAATATTAAAATACATTTAAATATTAATAGAACATATTTAAAAGCAAACTTCTGTTCCCAGTCAATGTAAAGTAGGATTTGAACAGGAGAACGAGGATCTGGAATTTGAATAAGACTCTGTGCGTCAATGAAAACCTTTTAAGAATCTGGAATTAAAAACGTGAGATTTCATAACAGAGTCAATGTGATCAACACCGGGAAGAAACTGTTATGAAGCATTGCATTCCCCCCTCTCCCCCCAAACCCCCAATTATCTCCACGAGACTCACATTTAACTTTGAATCTGATTATCGTGCTGTTTTGGTCGTTTATTTCATCAGATTACTGATTATAGCTGTGAAATGTTATTGCTCCACTGGGCAAATTATGATAATGAAAATAAGGAGATACATTAATTATATGACATGCTGTTTGCATCAATAGGGTTAATGCTTGCCTAATTTCTTCTCACAGCTGTTCAGTGGAGAATTGATCCAGCGTGAATGACTGATTTCTTATTTTAGTTTTTCACTGTCGTCCCCACGAACCTTTCTTGGCAACATCACTCAAGATCTGTGATGCCCATATGTGGTTCTGCAATTTCTCTCTGGCTGTCATTAGACACAATAATGGGAAACCGAGATTGCTTTTGAAGCTTTCTACAATTTTTCTCCGGCTGCCAAACCCAATAATGAGACACCAAAGTTGCCTTTGAAGCTGCTTCACTGCCCGACAGAAGGGAAACATGCAACAGTATGGATATGTGGCCTATAAAGGGTATTGAGAGAGGCTGTTCACATTCGCAGATCAGAACAAACGTACACAGAATAAGTGAAAACATGGAAAAATAACAGTAGGTTTATTGAATGTCGGCAATATGCTCAAAGAAGAAAACAAAGGGGAAAAGACAAACTGAGCAGCCCACTAAGCATATTTGTCTTTCCTTAATGTCCTCCCCAGTTTATGGGCTGTTAACCAGTCAGATATCCAAGCACAAGTAGTTCTGAAACTAACGCAAGTGCATGCTTGTAGTTGGAGTCAATTTGAAATCAACTTTACCAATTCTAGCTAATAATAATAACACTTACATTTGACAGCGTGCCTTGGTCACATCAGAATGTCTCAAAGCGCTTCACGGGGTTATTCTGTAAAGTGTAGTGACTGTGTATTTGTAGGAGGACAGCATACAATGGCGCACAGCACTGTCCCGCAAACAGCAAGAAGGTGGAGGTGCTTTTGGCCAGGTCAAAAGTAGACAGTCTCTTCTCTATTCAAAGAACATTTATGGCTTATTTGATGTTCAGCAGGAGACAGGACTTTGGTTGAAGTGTTATCCGAAGGACGGCACCACCGACAACTCAACGCTCCCCCGCCCCAGAGCAGTGCAGAGGTTTTAGTCTTACCATGAGATCTAAGTCTCTAACACTGGTTGAACCAACAGATTTCCCAGCCAGAGGCAAGAGTGCTACCAAATGAGGCAGGCCAACACCTGGCCTTAAAGTGCTCTTGTGCAACAATATGAGCTCCCATCAGAATACAAAGATATTTGCCGTTATTGCCTTTGGTGAAACCTACATTATTAAAACATCAATCACCTTTAAACTGTCTGATGTATGTTCCTACAGATTAGTTTTGCAGGGCATTGGTGATAATAACCTCATTACACCCCAGACATCTCCTGCTTCAGAGATAGCCAATGTACATCGTGCTCCTTTGTGAAATAATCAATATTCAACAGCATAATACTTAAATTCAAAGAACATTCTCTATTCTGGAGCTATCTGGGGATTAATTTACCCGGTAGCTTCATTAGAAACTCCCTGGGGTCGGATTTCAAGGATGTAAATGGTTTAGATAATTGCATTAGGAGCCACCTGCAACCTCACCACCTGCTTCGTTTGAAGGAGAGATTTTCACCACCTGCTATGCATTAAGCAGCCACATGGTACCTTCTCCTAAGAGGGGATTTTCTATAGGAGACTTTTTTTTAATATAAAAATTCAAATGCATTTCATTTCATCCCACAGGGCCAGCTCTCAGTTGGGTCTCCCCATGTCTCCACAAGAGTCATTTAAACAAGAGATGGCTAATTCAGGAAGGGGGTAAGAGGCAAACAGACAGCTTTACATTTATCTTTGTGTTCCAGCGCTGCTTAATGTTTGCAGCCACCCGATCAAGCGCGAGTGAAACTCGCCCCGATGTGACAGGCTGATTCAGGCGACATTCACGTGACTTCAACCAACAACTGTCTAATTAGGAAGCCATCGCTGTAACATTAAAGGCGTCTTTTGACGTGTAAAGTTCACATGGAACTCCATCGATTCATCATTGAGCACCATCTGCAGTAACCTTTACAAGTAAAACTTCTCCCTCACAAACAAAATAAGATTTGCCGAACAGCTTTTCACAAAGCCAGTGCCCCTTCAATAGTGACCACATATTTTTAATGATCGCAGACTATTAACGTAACAGGTATTTATTAGATGAAAACAATACTAAAACTTAAACCAAAAAGGTTCCTTTTTTTAAAAAAAAACTCAAAAAGAGAAAGGAGTTTTTTCCTGATGTCCTGGCCCCAGATAACATTGATTTTGAGGATGAACACCACAGCTCATTTGTGTCCTACAAACAGCTGCAAAGATCCACAGTCACTACACTTCACTGTAAACCCTGTGAAGTGCTTTGAGACATCCTCCTGACATAAAAGGCGATACATCAAATTCAAGTATTGCTATTATATTACAATGAATACCTCTAAGGGAATATAAATTCAGAGAAAAACAGCCCATTTAAATTTGTTAATAACGTAAAACCAATTCTGTTGATAATTTACATGAGGTTTGTTACCAAGATTTTTCCATTTGAATTGGGATAGGTTATATAGTCTGCAAAACAGTAAAGGTTCTGTAAAACTATCCAGCTATTTGCAAGAAAACAGGGAAATATGATTTGGTGTTGGTTTAAGCAATAACTATGGCCCTGCAATAATAGCATTTCAAATTGAAATGTTTCTCAAGAGTGCCTTTCCCTGGAAATGACCTTCATCGGTAACTGATTCCCAGACTTTGATTTGCCACCTTTTGCAATTTGAGCGCGCTAATTAAATTGCTTTAGAATTTCATTTTCCAGAATCACGTCCGAGTGCTATCAAGAGGCAAGAAATGCACAGAGGGTTTATTGATTTTGTCGTGAGGGAGAAAAGGGTGCATTTTTCTGAGGAGGAGGGAAGGAAACAAGGGCAAGCTTGGTAAGCACCGAGAACAAGTCAGGCCCTGGAGCTCAGTTTTTCTTTATCCTAATGCGGTGTCGCGAAGAAAAAGCAATAAGCGTTTTCTTTCATTATTTTACTGAATCATTACCCACGAGGTGATTCGAATCCCATTCATTAAGAGCATTACAAACACTGGAGTCCTAGTTTTCATTGCGTTCAATTTGCCCGGGTCCTTTTGCACGTTGAGTGTCAGGGGAGGAGGGAGGAGGAAAACAGATAAAGGGGCAGGGAGCCAGGGGCAGAAAATAAGATGGAAATTGAAATAAATACAGCACGGGTATTCAATAGGCAGGGAGGTTCAAATAAGAATAATAATGCTTGCATTTGGTACTGTCTTCGAGAGGTCTCAACGCGCTTCCAAGCAGGGCGAAACCTTGGGCAAGTTTCTTTACTCCACACGCCTAATAATAATCCCTCCAAAAAAGCAAAACAATAATAAATTGGTCATTTTCAATCCATGACTGTTTGTGGGAACATTGCTGTGCGCAATTGGCTGCCGCGTTCGCCCACAAATATACAGTCAATTCACTTTACAGTATATTGTGTGAAGCGCTTTGGGACATCTAGAAGACGTGAAAAGCGCTATATCAAATGCAAGGATTATTATTATTGACAGAATATATACTGTTAAGTGAATTGACTGTATATTTTGTGGGCGAAACGCGGAAGCCAATTGCGCACAGTGGTGTCCCACAAACAGTCCTGGATTGAAGTGACTTATTATTTAATGTCGCCAAACAGCAGGTGAGAAGAAGAGTCAGTGTCAATGGGCTTCAAGTGGTTATAAGCCAGAAAGACTTAAAAGAGACTCTCACCTAAGGCTAGGAAAGAAGATTGTGCAATCGATTTTAAATACAGTATCATGGCTGGCTTCTGTAGTACATCATCTTGAGTTGCTACAGTGGAACAGGTCACAGCAAATCCATGGTCTTTATGTTGTCATTGTTGCTCCATCAATTGGCGATCGAGAACCATAGAGATGTTCAGCACCATCAGAGATCATTCAGCCCACTGTGTCAGTGCCTTGCTATGATGTCCTGACTTGCTCTTTACTTTATTAATCTCACTTTCCAGCCCATTCCCCACATCCATCAATGTTTTCACCGCTGTGTGACTTATTCAGTCTTTAATGAATCGGTTGATCCAGCCTTAATAGATACACACGCCTTTTGTTTTGGAGGGCTTCTGCTTTTCTTGTGGTGTTTTTCACTTGGACCTTCAATTGAGCAGCAAAGTTAAGGATTTTGAGGTTTATAGGGACAGTGTTGATTCTCGATCCACAAAGGCAATCAACTTAAAATTGCAGGATCAGTCTTACTTAACCATGACCCGTTTCCCCTCAACGGACAAAGGAACAAAAAGATAATTTAGAGAAGTTTCATTCGCAGTTTTGTGAATTTGTTCATCAGTCTGAAAATGTTGCATTAGGATTACGTGAAATGATATGATTTTGTTTCTTCATTCTAAGTATCAAAGTATTGATTCCGGTTTGGGTTACAAGATGGATGGAGGCAGGATCGAATTGCGACACCACCGTTAGTCAAGCAAGAGAATTAGTGTGTGCAAACCGAGGAATCAGGCCGATTCTTGGAAAATAGAGCAACTCATTTTCCAAAGCAGCGTCTAAAAAAAAGCGTCTATAAACTTACCAGAATAGGAAAGACATTTTTTCGAACAAGATGCAAAACAGGAAGGGAAGTGTAAAATAACAGCTGCAATTGAGACGTCTGGAAGGCATGAAAAGCGCTCTATCAAATGCAAGGATTATTATTATCCTGTATTTCAGGCAAGAGTGACATTACTTTGTAGTGAGGCCTGCACTTAGACGCAGCTCAGAGAGATGAAAGGATGGAATGCTAACCCAACCTTTCGCACAGGCACCCTAAAACATCCCGGTAATTGAGCAGAAACCAATTGCTGTCTGGTAAGTGAACATTATTGCAATGCATCAGAGGTACTGTACAAAGATTTGTTACCACGATAGTAAAATGTTTTAAATGTTCTGGGCGAGTTGCAACAAGGAAAGAAGTACTTCAATTTGAAGTGTTACCTTCTACGATCTGCTTTAACCAAACACTGAGCTTTGAATACGCAAGTTTCATAAATGACACATGCATAAAAGGAATCCTGAGCCACGACAGACAGCAACGAGAACTTTCCATTAAGAATGTCGGGAGAGGCGGGGGAATAAATACGCAAAAAAGCTTTGCTCCAATGTTCAGTTTTATTGAATTTCCTTTGCACACGGTCCTGTGCAATCGCTCGACAGGAGACTCTGAGAGAATAACTAGCACAGATACGTGGAGCACGACAGTTGAAATATCAAAGATCCGCAAAACAATTTATAATACAAAAAAGAAAAGGCATTTTTCTGCACCGAGCAGCGGCCACGGTTCTGTACAGTACGACACTATTTACAACAAGTTACACCACAGCGACGAGCACGGGTTTATTCGAAGGGCGACGGCTGACTGACCACTTAAGAGGTTAAACACAAGAAAATACATATAAAGCAAGCGCTTTAACAAACACAAAGACTGGCAGGAGCCCGTGCATTAACTCTTTATCCTGGCAAGATGACAGTAACAGTTTTATTGATGTGACTAGACGCTAAACTCGTTTTGTTATTAAGGCACCTTAGTACATTTATTACACATTCAGAACGACAACAGGCCTTCTGACCACTGTAGCAAACACATTGTGCACTAGTGACAATATAAAGCATGTTCAGTATAGAAGTACAGTACACTCGTGTGCAAATAAGGCTCGCGTCATATTCAGAAAGAGACGGAGCACCTCTATAGACTGACATTTTTACAAATCGGTAGAGAATATTCTCCCTTTGCTTTCAACCTTTGTGCCAATTTATCTCCCTCTCAAAAATTCATCGCTTTACTAATTTACTCGATCATTAGACACAATACCGTACCACATTTTTCAAAAATGCACTTGAAGTTTACTTCATTTTGAGTTTTCTCCAGCCTTCCCAATCCTTCCTTCTGCAGAATAAAAATGAATGTAGGTCAAAAAGGATGCTGTCTCCTCAATATGTGTTGCATATTCCCTAGATATGACAATCAAATATAAAAGTTTTGCATGTTTAGGCGAGGAATTAACGAGATTATTGTCCATTTTGATCCCATATTTAGGTAATATTTGAATATTTGGTACAGCGGAGCAAAAGGATATCACAGTTTGCATATTAAACTAAAAAGAAGTGATTCCCCAACTCAGAAGCAATAAGTTAATCGCTCCACAGAAAGTAAAGGGAATCATTGGGTAAGTTTTTGTTGTTTATGAAATGCAAGGCATTCTAAGGTCATATTCGAGGAATGCGGACATAAGTCATAAACAGCGGTTGCAAACCACCTGAAGGTTCACCTAGTCTTGTGCGACGTAAGATGGCACAGAATTGTTGAAAAATCTTAAATGCCATCTCGACTTGGTAACTGTTTTCCACAGCTCTTAAAAAGTCAGTTTCTAAATTAAGTTGCTTAACTTGCAGGGTTAAATGGTCTTACAGGGTAAATCTAAATAGATTTTGCATCTCAAGAGGTTTAATGCAGTCATAAAAGTGCAAACAGCCTTATAATTTAGTAGATCTCTCCCTTCTGGGTGGCTAAACACAAATGAATTTATTTTTGATGGCCACTAATGGGGAAACTGGAATCTTTAGAATAAAAAGGTCGGAAGTGCCTTTGATAATAATAATCCTTGCATTTGATATAATGTTTTTCACGTCTTCTAGACGTCTCAAAACGGTTCACAGAATATTTGTGGGCAAAACTCGGCAGCCAATTGGGCACAGCATATGGTGAAGCTGCAAATTTTTTCATTAAAGGAGCACAAAATTCAAATTCAAATAAGCAGAGTAACATTCGCTGAAGTGAAATTGCAGCTACTGTATAATCTTCAATCAGTTACTGTTTGCCTTCAGTCATCAAACAATATGTCGCACAAAACTTCTCCCTGGTGTGCTGTTGCACTTCAGGGATAGTATAATAATTGAGAGCAAGTGGCACTCTGGAAAAAAAGCAAGCACTAAAAATTATCATTTCTGTGCACTGTTTATACCGTTAAACATTTCAATTGCTCACCAAACAACAGAGCACCTGACAGTGAGTCGTGGAGAACAATTTCTGCCACATTTGTAGTGCTAACTACATGCTTATTGTGGCTCAGCAAAATACGGCTTCTACACATCTCTCTGCCTGTCGTCTGTTGCTCAAGATCGTTATTCAATGCTCTTTCTCCCTACTCCTCCCTCATTCACAATAGAGTACAGCTCCACAGGCACCACTAGTATCTCACCCAGTTATTCTTCATGTGCGAGCTTAACTAGCAAGTGTTGGCAGTCTATTCATCCTTGGGGGGGATACCACAGCTGAGCCTACTCCTGTTCTCACCTGGCATTCACACAAATACCAACAGGGATCACTGGGCAATGATCAAGAGAGAGCGAGATCCTTGGCTGAACTCTTTTCGGATGAGCCGAGAGAAAAAAAAACACAATTTTATTTGGGTGAAATATAGTCAGTTTCAGATCAGTTAGCAATGAAGTTTAGAACGAAGTTTAGACGCAAGTTCGGTTACAACTCCGAAAAGGCTCACACAATCTCAAGCCTTTTGTGACACAGATCGCCATCACCTTTCAGATTGACGTTATTCCTGTTTTCAATCCCTCAGTCAGTGGCTCCTGACAGTACAAGTTCCCTGCACTCCCCAAATCATGGCACAGCAAGATATCATTCTGAAAGGATTTTACTGAGTTACATTTAAAGAAACTCAAAATTAATCGATGCATATAGCGATTGGCAGGCAGGCCAAACTGAAGTATTCACAGCTCCTTAACAGTTGTGCCAAATCAGTCTGGCTTCACAAGCCACCACCATACGTCAATCCATAAATACTTGTTAAAAATGAGCCAACAGGTCCCCGCAAGCATCCCTTAATCCGAACAGCTGCACATGCCAATAGCCAAGCCTGTGCCAATTGCCATTTACTATTCCGTAACAAGTTTAGGCTCCGTGGTAAAGATATGTAATCAGGCTGAGAGAGCAAGAGAGAGAGAGAGAGAGCAATGAAGACACAACAATTCATTCGCCTTTTTTGTCAGAGTAAACAGAAAAAAAGACTTTGATTTACTTTGATCAAGTATTCACTTGATAATAAGCCCGAGATGGCTTCCTTTCCATTGCAATCAGCACCTTAAAATATGTCTAACTCTTTTTGGTTAATTAGTCATTCAACAGGAATTATTATCCCAGAAAGTGAAGAGAGAGAGAGAGAGGAAGCATTTTTTTTAAAAAAAGAGAACTCATCACCTTGTTGTCAAAACCATATTGAACCACATACACTGGCAATAATAGCACCCATTAGTTAAAAAAAGGAAGCATTTTGAAAACAGATTCTTCTGTCAAATAGAAACAAAGGCATTTACTGCTAGCGCTCTAGTCAGACCATGAAAGTACAACAAATTGCGATTTTTTTAAAGATATCACAGAGGTGGGAGATAAAAGTCAGCTTGCGTGTCTCCAAACCAAATCAAGAAAGCTCCTCTTAAAGAAAACTTTTTCCTTACTTTTTTTTGCCCATTCACATGTTTTATCCTCCCCCAAAAAAACGCTTAAAAAAGGAAATACTTTTTTGCCGGCTGTAAAAATAGTGCATCTTGGTTTCTTAGAACATGTAAACAGAATCAAACGTGTAACGGGACACCTTACTTGCAGATCGCTCTTTCATGAAAAAAGATTGTCGACAAGAAGTAATTTAATATCTCCCAAAACGTTAACGAGAAAAGAACGATCCTACACAGAAAGAAGCGATTCTTCCAAAGAACAAAAGGCTTCCAGAAAAGAAGCAGCAGCCTGGTCATGAAAATGCTTTAACTGCGGATGCATCCCAGACCAAATCCGGGCAAAGAAATCCAATGTACGAGACACTCCATCCCGCTGAATAAAGCTCCTGGCCCAAACAAGAAACGTTCCTAAAGATCCAACTCTAGGATGTCGGGGGTCCCGTCTACAAAGCACTAAAATGAAACCGTACTCAGCTCCGCTAACCCGGGCTAATGGACCAAACGCTAATTTTTTTTTGTTCTTTCAAATGTACGAGAGAAACCCCGGGTGTTAGTCAATCTACAGCATCTGTCCATTGCCACATTTCTCAAGAGGACAGCATCTCACGAAAGATCTTTGTTCTGCAACACATTTTTGGTGTGCGTGTGGGGTTGTTTTTTTTTGCTGTTGGTTTGCAATGAATTGGGAATGAATGACAAGTTCAATTAGTCACAAATTAGCATTTTTTTTTAATCTGGGAAGAGAAACTGTGAGCCACGCGTGGTATTTCTTGGCAAAGTTTTTTTTTTTTACGTTTATCGGGATCGGCTGCATCTTAGTTATGCCGGGAAAAGGGTGCCCCGTCATCGATTTGCACAGCCCTTTATAGCAGAAAGTTCATAACTGGCAACAGACAAATATGGCAAGGATTTTTTTTAGCACATTCCTCAATAAAACTGTCTCTGTAGTGCAAGTGTGGATTGCAGCACCTTACACAAAAAACATACAGAATGCACTTGCTAATACAAGTTTCCACAATTACAACTAGACATGCACATTTACTTCCTATCCTAATGATGTTGCTACATTTGCATTTTACCTATTCGCTATAACTTAAGAAAAAACTAACATTAATATCCAACGCCTTTGGTAAATACAGAAAATATCTGTGATTTTACAATCAATTATGTAAAAAAAAACACATCAGGCAGCAAAGGTTCGCTCTGTTCCTCGAGCTCGACCCCCCCCGTTCTCCCCCCCCCCCCAATTCCCTGACGCACCCCCAGGCCCCCCTATCCCTCCCACCGCCAGGTCTCAAATGTCAAAAACTACACGTCCATCGTAGTGTTTTGATTCCATCCAACAGGAACCTTCATTGCGAGATTGCCTCTCCCTTTAAACATGCTGCTGTTGGCAGTTCCGTAGTGTCCAGAAGAATGTGCGGTGCACTTGACACTTTCCGCACTGTTGGCGTGAAACGGAGACACCACCTGAGGAATCCCTGCAGGTTTGCATTTCTTCACCTGAAAGTCAGAGTCGGAGTACTGACTCGCAGTCGAAGTCTTGTAAAAAACACCCTCCTGTTTCTCCTTTAAGGGCGAGATGCAAGCCACCTTCCCGTTGGTGTTTTCCCTTGAAAAGCTGATCACCCCAGTCACCGGCTGCATCCGACAGGGCTCGTTCTGCAAAGGTAGGTGAGATGGTCTGACCATTTTCCTAGGGTTCTGAGGCACGGTGTTCGTGGCCCCTTCTGGAGTCCTTTTAAAAGTAGACTGGCTTTGAGTTGGCGGCTTAACGCCATTGGGTTTATAGCGTAAACCTGAATCCTCAACACGGCCAACAGTGTGTTGTTCTCCTGCGGCTGTATCTGGGGGGCAGAAAGACCGAGGTGAAGAAGAGTTTCTCTTACGCCTGGGAGACAAAGGAACGTCCTTGTATTTAGCGAGCTTCAGCCCCGAACGGTTTGGAGAGGACGTATTCTCTCCACTTTCCAAAGAACCCGCCTGGCAGTTTCTTTTACAACTGCCGAGCCAATAAAGGGTGGAAGCTTTTCTGCCATCCCGCTCACATGGAGATGCTTCAGGAGACTGAGGGGTGCTCTTAGACACTGCCGTGACCTTTGACAGATACAAGTCAGTGAGTTCAGATTCCAAGCTGTCCGTATCGAGAGACCTGCTCCTTCTGTTATAGGACAGTGGAGCTGGCGACGACGGGCCTAGTTTATAAAGATTAACGTGCCGGGGAAGACTGGTAGCGCCCCAGGCATTGCCGAGGAATGGATTCTGGGCGCCCATCTGTAATATCCTGTCATCACAGTCGTGATAATTGTCGTCGAAGGCCTCGTAAGATGCCGAAATCTCCTCGTCGGTGACCATCTCACTCTGCTGATCGCATTCCCCCTCGTTTTCGACGTCAACGACATCGAAGGTGACCATGGTCGGCAGTGCGTGGATATTCTGTGTGAACGAAGAGCTCGACTCGGAGCTCCCGAGAGTTTCGGAGAGGTTGGGGAAAAGTTTTCTGTTGGCTGTGAATTCAACCAGAGCCTGGGAGTAACTGATGGCTTGTTCACATTTATCCTGAGTGCTCCCACTCTTTTCAGCGAGTTGGCTTCTGCGCCTGAATCACCGTCCGTTTTCCTGTCACTGGGGCGACCCAAGGTTTCCTTGTTCAGACTTCGATTCTCCGGAGCCTTCGTCTGCACTCCCGCTTTGCCGCACTTTTCCCCGTTAGACTCGTAACCGCCGTTCGCCGCTGCCGCCAACTTACTGTGAACCCTTCCGCAGCTGTGGCTCCCGTGAGCGCTCTGCCTGCTGCCTGCGTGCTTGTGATCGGGTTCTCTGAGGCAGCTCACCCCCTGGAGACCAGACCAGTTCTGCTCGTCGACTGCGTCGGGGAAGTAATGATCTTTCGCCTTCGCACGTCTGCTCGAAGTGTGCGACGCAAGTGGTTCCACGCTCGCGTACACCTGCTGCATTTTGGCCATCAGGTGGACAGTTCCTAGGTCGACCTTGCGATCGAATTCAGCCTCGTACAGTTCGCTTGGAAACTTCTCCTTTTCCTTGAAGCCCGATCCCTTTTTGGGCTGCGGATTCTTTGCGTTCGGCTGCCAGCGGGCCTGATGATCTGCCAGATACTTCTCCCGTTCTGCGGAGAACGCAGCGTCCCGGTCGCCGCGAGCGGCGTAACTCGAAAAGGGCGGGAACATGCTTTCGAAAGGCGGAGATTTCGTCTCGAAAGACGTCTCGTCGCTCGGCGGGGAAGTCGTCAGGCTGTCGTCCGGCTCGACGAAGAGCTCGTACAGAGCGTCGCCGCTGTAGCTGTCCCTCGGCAGTCGTTCCTTTTGGCTCTGGCCGATGGTGTCGCCCCCTTCCTCGTCGTGCCCTGGGGTGGTGGAGTCGTAGTAGCCCTCGTCGCTGTTCGGCGCCGATTCTTGGTGGTCGCTCTGCGGGGTGACCAGCTCGCTGCTGTTGATAGCGCTGTCCGCAATCCCTCGGGGGATGCCGGGGTCGGCCAGGCTGATGTGCAGCCCTGAACACTCGTGCTCGCTGGGCGACAACAGCAAGTCGTCGGAGTCGTCCTCCACTGCGTGCCGCCCGGAGTCGTAGTTGGTGGCTGCCGGAGCCGCCTTCTCCCACAGCTCCCGGAGGTAGGTGTCATCCACCTCGTCTGGAGTGGCCATCTCCTCCCCGCCGCCCTGGTACGTGACCAGGCAGGAGCTGCGCTTGGCCCCGGCTCTGCCTCGCTCGCCCGACATGGTGCTCTCGGCCAGGCTATCGTCGTCGTGGTCAGCAATGATGTCCCCGCAGCCCGTGAGGGAGTCGAAACTCTTCAGGGACGTCACGTCGCCAAAGGCCAAGCTGATCTGATCAAAGGAGTGCCCCGATGATGGATCGTGGTCCGTGTACTCGGGCTTGACAATGTCAGGCATGCTGCCGCAGCTAAAGTTCATGTGAAGAGCGGCAGCACCTGCCTTACCACTGTGCGAAGTCTGAACTTCACCCAGGTGGGCTGCCCGTACCTCCGTGCCGGACGACCTAAAGTCCCTCGTCTTCGTCTTTAAAGCGTGTCCGGGTCTTGCTTTGAGGGCGTGAGGTTCGGGCGGAGAGTTTCCGTAACTCGTGGCCCCGGTTCTATTCGCAGGATCGCTGGTGCCCGAGCTGTTCATCTTACAGGAAGCTTGTAGCATACTCTCCTCGGCCAAGTCCTTCTTAAATTCAGCTCGTACGCTGCAAGGGTCCACAGTCACTTGTTCCCCGTGTGCAACGTCAACATCGGGCTGCTTGCTATCAAGCTGTAGTTCCAGCGGCTCCTCTTTAACAGAATCGGCAGCTTTGTTCTTTTTGTGGCGCCTGATGCTGTTGAAAAGCCCCCTCAATCCTTTCTTTGATCTGCCGGCGGCCAAAGACTTGTCCGCGCTCCGCTTCTGAACAAAGCCTTCGGGGTTCTGCGGCTGGAGCGCTTCACCTTTAAGGAGATCAGACTTCACGCAGGGATCGAGTGCAGTGTGCTCACTTCTGGAGATGCACAAGCTTCTGCCCGCGGGAAAGCTACGACCAGGGGAATTAGTGTCCCCGCTCGACAGATTATCAGCACATCTCTCGCTCCCTTCCTTCTGTCTGTTTCCGTGCCCCGCTTCGCTTATCCCGTCGTGGGTTTTGCTCTTACTGATTCCCTTTCTGGACGACCCCTTTCCCTGTCCTTTGTTCTTTGCCGTGAAGAAGCTCGGTAGTGTGCAAATGCTCTTCCTCCCTCCGAACAGTTTGAACGCCGTTTTCTTCAGCTTCCCAGACGACTGCTCAGCAACAGTGGCATCAGTGCACTCAGATGGCGCGTCCACAGCTGTCCCCTGGGCCTGGTTCCCTCCGGCAACTTCCCCGCGGCCGGCAGACAAAGCCTTTGTTCCAGCTGTCTCTCCGCGGCCGCCAGTTTCCATGGCTACCGAGTCCACACACAGGTGCAATCAGCTGTAAATTAGATCCGACGCACAAACGGCCAACTTGTCCCCACGTACCTGCTGCCACAACATGGTCCTGCGAGAAACAAACACGGGTTGTCAACCGGCGGGCCATCCTTACGCTTATTGCTGCCCGACTGAGCGCTCTCTGGAGACCGATGACACGTTGGAACCTCGGTTTGGCGAATCTCAACGGCCCGGCCTGACCCGCGTCTGCACGGAATCAGCGCTTAATAAGATAAAATGACCCCACCGGGATCGCACGTTATTATTGCGCCAGTTTGTGCCTTACGTTTCCCTTTCAACCCCACTGTTGCGCGCAGCAGCACGAAGCAAATCAAAGAGAACACCAGCAACAGACGGCTCGCCCCGAGCGCTGAGGCTGCACTCTCTCAGACAGATGCAGTTTGTAACCTAGATGATTGGTCGCATAAAGGAAATAAGTGCAAATAAATCGAGTTTAACCTTCAGTATCGGGTCTGGTGTTTGCTGAATGGAATCCAAATCAATAATAATCCGTACGTTTGGATATCACGCCTTTCACGACACATGACCCCGCACTGCACTTCACAGGACTTACTGTAAACTGCGTACTTTGTAGGCGGATGTGGCAACCAATTTGCGTACATCAATGACCCACAAACATCACTGAAGTGAACGACCAAATTTATGATGATGATAATAATAATTTATTTGAGGGATTGCCGGTCAGGAGACCGGGAGAAATATTTATGCTTTACAAATGTCATGGGGTCTCATCCCAAGGATAGCACTACACCGTTCAGCCAAATTTATTTGAGAGAATATAGGTTCAAACGTCCGACGTGGGGCTTGAGCCCCCAATCTTCTGACTCGAGAGGCGAGAGTGCTTCCCACTGAGCCAGGCTGACACCAATCACTTTGCTGACTGTCCCAAATAAAAACTTTGACAATAAATCCTTCACGTGCGTTCTTTCCGTCTGTCTTGGTGGCAATAAATCCCCAGCGTTGCCATGACGTTACATTTCAATCTTAAAAAGGAGCTCATCGCTCTGAAAATAGCTCACGGCAAGGATGCCACCGATAACCGCCCCCTCTCCCTTTCCTCCCACAAATAAATGTCTCGACGTATTCTATTCCCGAATGCATTTTCTTTTTAAAAAAAAAGAAAGATAACAAATTTGCATCTGTGAACATTTTAGCACGGCGCATTCAAACACAGCACAGAATGGGCAATAATTGTCAACTGAAATTTTGTGCCATCAATCTACTTAATCGATGCTTACCCAGTAACTCTATAAAGGATTGGGCTAGCGGCGCATTACTGATGTTAGATAAATGCACGTCTCAGCCAGTTTTCTAAGAGGGCTGTTAAAAAAAAGCCCTTCAACTCAATCGGGAAGGTGTGGTGGTAAATCAATGTATAAAGCAGTCCCTTCGCCCACAAATATACGGTCAATTCACTTTACAGTGTGTTCTGTGAAGCGCTTTGGGACGTCCTCCCGACGTGAAAAGCGCTATATCAAATGCAAGGATTATTATTATTATTATTCTAATACTTACGGCATCTTACAAGTCACATTCAGAAACATTATTTAAAAGATTATTAATTAATCAAGCTGACTAAAGTCGCTTAAACACACAAAAAAATGTAATTGTTGAAAAAAATAGCTGCTGTGTTGCTTTTCTTAGGACTGAATTTCTCGCCCCCTTCCCCTTGTAACCATTAAATCCATTGCCCAGAGACAGTCGGGAATGCTACCAGAACTAAAAAGATTTCAATATTAAATGTTTTCAACTTGTTAAGCAGAGTTCTAGCGATTCTCCCTTTATACCATAGGAGTAGAAAGGAATAGTGCAAGCACTCCGAGACACTACCCCACGTGAAGGGCACTATATAAATGTTATTGTTTGTGAAACTGGGGGCGGAGGGGGGGAATACCCACCAAAAAAAGCCACAATGGAGCAGACATCCAATGCAATCTCTTCCAATCTATTTCCTAACTAGAATAATGCCAATCCGAAGCACTATTTCCTTGTTTTTTTTAAAAATCATCTGCAAAGTGCCAGGGGTATTCTGTCTGTGAATAGTTGGGTGTAAATCTCCCAATAGCAATTATGAGTTGGGTCACTATTCCACTTTCCTTTGTAATTTAGCGTATTGAATTTTCACAACCACCATATTTCGGTTCTTACAACGTACATAGAGATTACATAACTACGATTCTGGTCAATACTGAAATGATTGATGCTCAGGGTTCTTAAATTGATACGGCTTCAGCATTCCACCGGTCCGATAATCAATAGCCCCATTAGTGCCGAGACACAGAAGGATTCTCTCCTTTTAGGGCATTAGAAATAAGAGCAACCCCAGGCGATATCCAATGTAAAATCCCCAAAATATTAATGTATCAATACTTTCCCAGACCAGCCTTCACTGCCACCTGCCTGAGCAAGGATAGTTTTGTTCTGTGTCCATGATATAATAATAATCCTTGCATTTGATGGAGTGCCTTGTCACGTCTTCTAGTCCTCTCAAGGGCTCATGACAGGCAAGAGTTATGAATTGAACGTGCGAGGGCATGGAATGAGAGAGAAAAAAAAAAGAAGCACTGTATACGGCAACAAGCATCGATTAACCAGAGATAAAGTAGCGCCTGTTTTGGCGCCATCAATAGAAGTGATAATAATCCTTGGCATTCGCTTTTGCCAACCTGAAGATCAGTGTCCCAGGATCCAGAACAACTTAAACGCAGGGGGGTACCCTGGGGCACCCGAGAATAAAGTCAGCCGGCTACCATCGGCGGCGTGCACCAGAATCAAATCGAATTCCTGAGACGCTGCGCAGCGGCACGGTCAGGAAAGTTGCACCACTGCCTGACGCGCCAGGAGAAGGCCGCCACCGTCAGACTGGGCACCAGCGCCCACCGCCCTTGCTGAGCACCAGCTTGACCGAGAGCTGGCACCGCCGCCGCTGTCAACGTGCGCGCCCGCTGCACCTGCACCGACTGCATCGGCTCCGCAACATCGCCCGACTCCGCCGCCGCCGCCTCGCCCCTCGGGCTGCCTCACCCGCGCATTCGTCACCTCAAGGCCGGATTGCGGGAACTCCCTCCTCACCGGCCTTCCCAACTCTTCCCCTCACACGCTGCAGATCATCCAAAACTCTGCGGCTCGTGTACTCTCGCGGACCAGGCTCCGCGACCCCATCACTCCCACCCTCGCCCGACCCCATCACTCCCACCCTCGCCCGACCCCATCACTCCCACCCTCGCCCGACCCCATCACTCCCACCCTCGCCCGACCCCATCACTCCCACCCTCGCCCGACCCCATCACTCCCACCCTCGCCCGACCCCATCACTCTCACCCTCGCCCGACCCCATCACTCCCACCCTCGCCCGACCCCATCACTCTCACCCTCGCCCGACTTCACTGGCTTCCCATCCCCCAGAGGATCGGGTTCAAGATCCTCGTCCTCACCTTTAAGGCCATCCATGGCCTCGCCCCCTCCTACCTCTCTGACCTGCTGACTCCCAACCAACCTGCCCGCTCCCTCCGTTCATCGGTCTCCGGCTGGGCTGGGCACTGCAGGGCAATAGGCACGACAGAGCAACGGGTACCGCAGGGCAATGGGTACCGCAGGGCAATTGGTACCGTAGGGCAATGGGTATATCAGGGGCAATGGGTACCGCAGGGCAATGGGTACCGTAGGGCAATGGGTATCTCAGGGGCAATGGGTATCTCAGGGCAATGGGTATCTCAGGGCAGTGGGTACCGCAGGGCAATGGGTACCGTAGGGCAATGGGTACCTCAGGGTAATGGGTATCTCAGGGGCAATGGGTATCTCAGGGCAATGGGTACCGTAGGGCAGTGGGTACCGTAGGGCAATGGGTATCTCAGGGTAATGGGTACCGCAGGGCACTGGGTACTGTAGGGCACTGGGTACTGTAGGGCAATGGGTACTGTAGGGCAATGGGTACTGTAGGGCAATGGGTATCTCAGGGGCAATGGGTACCTCAGGGCAATGGGTACTGTAGGGTAATGGGTACTGTAGGGTAATGGGTACTGTAGGGCAATGGGTACTGTAGGGCAATGGGTACTGTAGGGCAATGGGTATCTCAGGGGCAATGGGTACTGTAGGGCAATGGGTACCTCAGGGCACTGGTCCGGGGTCCGGGGCCGCTGTGGCCGGACACCGGCTCAGCAGCTGGAGGCTGCCCGGGGGCGGGGCCGCTCTGGGCCCTGACACGAACCGCGTCTCGAGCTCAGGCCGAAGCAGCTCGGGCTCGGCCGTCACTCGGGGCCCTTCCCGCCAACTCACCTGTCGGCCTCGGACTCCAGGCCTCGGCCTCGGCCTGAGCCTCTCTCTCTCTCTCTCCGTCCCTCTCCCCTCAGTCAGTGCCCACCCCCCGGGGCGGAGCACAGAGCAGTGGCCGCGGCGCCAGGCCCCGCCATCCCGCACAGCCCTCCCCGCCCCGCCGCCCACCAGCCAATCAGCGCGCTCCGCTGCCGCTGACTGACAGCACCATCGGCCAATCAACGCACTCCTCTGCCGCTGACTGACAGCACCGTCGACCAATCAACGCACTCTCCGGCCACTGACTGACAGCACCTTCGACCAATCAACGCACTCCTCTGCTGCTGACTGACAGCACCGTCGACCAATCAACGTACTCTCCCGTCACTGACTGACAGCACCGTCGGCCAATCAACGCGCTCCCCCGCCACTGACTGACAGCACCGTCGGCCAATCAACGCGCTCCCCCGCCACTGACTGACAGCACCGTCGGCCAATCAGCGGACGCAACTCGAAGCAAACCAGCCCTGAAATGAATAAATGACCACTTTTATAATGATGATAATAATAATAATAATAATTATAATAATAATTATCCCGGCATTTGATAGAGCTGCTCGTTCACGTCTTCGAGACGTCTCAGAGCGCTTCGCGGAATTGGCCGTAAAGTGCAGTGACTGTTTATGTTGCGGGCGAAACCCGGCAGCCAGTTTTTTGTCATTATTTTTTATTATTATTTACCGATTTTATTATTGCGGTTGGTTTTTTTTTCCCCCCTCGAGGGGTTATTAACAGGCGCGGACGCGAGCGCGGATGGAGTAAAGGAAACTGCCCCGAGGGTTGGCCCTGACCTGCCGGGAATCGAACCCGGGTTCCTCTCTGGCCACTGAGCCACAGGATTGCGCGGACTTCATGCGAGGGGTTGTTGCCCGGGACCCCGAGAGCAGCACCCTAACCTATCACCTGTCCTCCAAAAAGAGAGTGTAAATGATTTCTGAGATTAAGTGCGGGTGCGGCTGAGTGGGGAGAGCAAAACACAGTCACTACACTTCACAGAGCGCCTGTAAAGCACTTTGCGGGTTCTGCTGGACGTGAACGGTGCTGTACGCCAAATGTAAGGGCTGTTTCTGCGATCATCCATCTGGAAACCATGTTCGACGAGCCGCATCGTGTCGAGGGCTCGTGCAATAGCGTCTACTTTGGACTCGGTGGCAAACTCAGGGCTCTCATCATTTCTATCATGTCCTCGGACGTGGCAATTACTTTAAGAAAGGAAGTTACTTCAAGACAGAACAGCTCACCGGTCCCCCATTGCTCCAACATCAGCCTGAATGCAACTGTCAAACACGTTCAAGTGAACTAAGGTGACAGGTAGTTTTACACTTCATCCAGATCAGTTATTGGGCGACAGTTTAATTTGACTGCATTGAATTCTTTGTGAATTTAATGAATACTAAACAGTCATCCGACTTTTTGTAGTTTAAGTTTACACTGATTAAACAAGCCTTCAAACAATACAAAATACCTGATCTGCATAATGTCAGAGATGATCTCCGTGATGATTACATTTTTTTTTGCCAAAAATATGAAAGCGACTTTAAAGCAACTGCACCAGACACGTGAAAAGAGTCAACAGCTCAGTGAGGACATCAAGTGGTGCAGTATAATATCTGAACGCAGCAATGCAAAACTAACTGCTGGGAAATCAATGTGAAGCTCAACAGGGAAATAATGCTCAAACTCAGTTCCCAAAACAAGCCGTGGCTAAGCTGATTGCAGAAGGAGATGGCGAAACTTGTTATATTTCTTGTTATATTTTTGAACACAATGATGCATGGAACGAAGGGACGATCCAAAGCCACCTCTGTTACCTCCACATACAATCAGACTGCAAAAACCCTCCGACGATCAACCAAGTCCATTGTGACATTTATCCGCCAGTCGATCGGCCAAGTCTACTCTCTGTGAACCGAAAGCTTGTTAATTCTTGCCCGACTCCTTTTGGAAGACACGGGCCATTTAAACTGAGATGTTACTCGAGAGGAATGAAAAGAGATGATGCGGTCCAGGCTGATCTGGAGATTGGCAGTTCACGTACTGTAGTCTATTGATATCACATTCAAGTTAAACGGCACAGAAATGCATTAAGCAGATGTAAAACTTTGTAAATTTTATGTTAAAAAATGAGATATCTCAACCGGCTTTATCAATATTACAAAACTACCAACTATTCTTGCAACGGACCCAAGGGCAGTAATATTTAGACCACGGTTTAACCATATTCAGTATATGGAATACATAACAGTGATCTGTAGTAAAGGTATTTGCTTTGTGAGCTGCATTAGCNAAAAAAAAAACTTACTTATCACAGAACCTTCATGCGAGACTTCACTGACTGGCATTGATCGGACACTAGAATTGTAAATAACCAGTTTTTATTAACGCAAAGGATATAAACAAAGGCACATTGCTAATTGTCTCCCATTATTTCTTATGTAAACCCAATCTGTTTAGTTCAGCAGACATTTGAATAAACCACACGTTGGTGGGAAAAATCTTCCTCGGAGATCGATTCTCGTCAATTTATCTGCATAACACCCAAACATTCATCTTTAACGTTCACCAGTTGCTGCAGTGTATCTGTGTTTCAGAGCACATAGGAACAACATAAGGTTCTTATAACAACAACAACAGTCAGTCCTGATCACCGTGCCATTAGCAGCATGTACTGTATCTATACATCAAGGTAAGGTGGTAGTTAAAATGTGACAAACATGATGTTAGAACGTCAACAAACAAAAAAAAACTCAATGGTTCCTTCATCTGACGCCCTGCAAACTATACACATTGAAGACTGGTCACCAATGTTTTTTTTTGTGACACAAATGCAAGTAAGGAGCAGTACATGATACAAGATGCTACTTTTTAAAAATAAAATGGAATAAATTTAAAATGTGTTAAATTGCAGCCCTCAATGTATTTCGCTATTACGCACGCAGTTTTAAATCCTTCTCTCTCTCCTTGCCTGAGGGTGGTGACTCACACGAGGGTATGTATGGTGCTACAGTCCAAATTATATGATACAATAATACAATTAACATATATAGAGTACTGTCCATGTGCTGGCCAGCTGAGCCTGAGGAAGGAGGAGAGGGAGGCAGCTGAAGATGGGGTGGGAGGGGGAAGACGTCCAAAAGCAAAGCCAATAAGTCTTGAGGTGGGTTTTGAAAGTGGAGAGGGTGGGGGCGAGTCAGAGGGTCCCCATTTGCGTGGATAAAAGTTTTCATTAATTCCAGAGTATCGCCTTAAGGATAAGGTGTTATATCAAATGCAAGGATTATTATTATTATTACTACTACTACTACTTCGGAAAACGTGCCCGTAACAAGTCGTCTTTCCTGCCCCGCGAATACTGTTTACTTTGCCTTATCAGAGGAAAAAATGTCGCATTTTAAATTGTACACTCCTGTTTTCTGAAAATGTTATTTGCGTGACATTTTAGAAGCTTGAGTTCAGAGAACACATTTCCAATGATGATTAGTTTTTTCTTCCAATCACTGAAAAGCAAAATAAACTTCCCTCCAACATCCACCCCCACCTACCTTGACGCCCCTGGAGTAACTGATAGCCTGACATTAGATACTGGCAGATGACATTTACAAGCTTACTAACATGAGTAGGAAACCTTTAGTGACGCATGAGTGGAAGCATGAAAAGCAGAAGTGAAAAACATTGCTCTGTGAAGCTCGTTTTCCAAGGATACATGAAATCCAATAAATAATTGACAGCTTAATTGAATAATTAAACAGTACAGTGTGCTTTATGTATTATCAAACCAACCTGGATCATGTACCGTTCTTTATAATAATCTTCTTGAAATGTATTGTGGCTTTACTTTTGTGGTAACTGTGCGCCTTGTTTTACAGAAAAACCTGAACAACAACCAATGTAAATAGGTATGCTATGTGAAGTTTAATTTGCAGAAGTCCACACTTAATAAAGTACATGCCAATTATGCCCTGTAACAATCAGCTGTTTCTAAACGAGGAGAAAATACAATACACATTTGGGTTTAACTTTATCGTACAAGTTCTCACTATTTTACAATCAATAATCAATCACACCGCAGGACAACTCAGATCTGGTAATTCAAATAATGTTTTAGCACTGTTGGAATATCCAGTTGATCTATAGAATGCAGTCCTCTTGCTTGTTCCAAGTATCTCCTGATAACCATCCTCGTCAGGGACATCAAGCTTCTCGGTTGAGCTGGAAGCAAAAATATGTAAATGCTTCATATTTATGCAAGTAACAGTTATATTATTTTTATTTTTTTTTAAAAATCACAGATGTCAAAAGCAACCCACACCCACCATTACCAATGATGATTAGTGCTTTTTGGCACATAGGATTTGCATGAAGCGCTTCCAAGTCAGGTATTGTACAAAGTAGATGGAGCTCTTGTTTCTCAGGTGCATGACTTTTTAGAGCCACACGCATAGGACTCGTAGACTGAGATTTGTGTTGACATTTCATTGCTGTGGACCTGGACCCAATAAAACTGAGCTGATGCTGTATCGCCCAAACTAGCTTTGCTTAGTCCCAGCGCAGAGACTTTCAACCAACAACAAGAACTTGCACTTATATAGTGCCCTCCACTCAGGGTAGCGTCTCAGAGCGCTTAAAGTTGCCAGAGTTGAAAGGACAGTCTGCTAACCAACTGTGTCACTTGGCCCGTCGTTGCCAATCTACTACATGATTTTGCCCTCGATTGAGATGCAAAGGGTGACATCAGACTCTTTATCCACACAGAAAAAAATACATTTACAAACAGTTGACCATGCACATACAATCTATTCACTAACTTCCTTTTTTAAAATAAATACCTTTTGATATTAAAAACATAGCAATGCCATTGTTTTCTTACCTCTCGCTCTGATTAGAAGTTTGAATGCTTCGCTTTGATTTATGTTTTTACTTGTGTTGATGTCTGGCAAAGAAAGATTTGCTCCAAAGTCTATGAGGAGTTGGACATATTCGGCTCCGCAACCGTATCTGAGGCACATCTCTAGCGCCGTCTTTCGCGATTTAATCCTGGTCAGGAGTTTCTCGTCGGTACAATTGAAATCTGGATTGGCTCCGTACAAGAGAAGCAGCCGAAAGCAATCAAAGTGTCCGTACACCAAAGAAAGGTAAAGTGGCCCACTGCAAGCACAGGGGTTGGAAGCCCAGTCTGGCACTTTGGAGCGCACATTGACTTCTGCCTCATGTTCCAGCAACTCTTTTAGAATCTCCACATCCCCTTCT
The DNA here is from genome assembly GCF_018977255.1 of Callorhinchus milii. Lineage (NCBI taxonomy): Eukaryota > Metazoa > Chordata > Chondrichthyes > Chimaeriformes > Callorhinchidae > Callorhinchus > Callorhinchus milii. The sequence continues at coordinate 14,174,610 of NW_024704756.1, read as the reverse complement.
CTGACAGCAGTCAAAATAGGAGAGGAATTGTTGTAGACGCTTCCATTGGGGTTAGCCCCTGCCCTCAGCAAGGCTTGCACGCAGTCCAAATGTCTGCTGCTGACAGCAGTGAACAAAGGGGTCTGCGCCTTCACGTCCAAACTGTCCACCTCAGCGCCACGAGCTAAGAGGACTTCCAGGCATTTCAGGTGGCCGCCGGAAGCTGCCAAGCGCAGAGGAGTGCTTGGAACACCCCAGCCACTCCGACTGTTAATAAACCTAGCGTACCTCTCCTGGGACAAAAGTTCTGCTAAAAGTTTGTCGTCGTCTTTCGAGATTGCTTGGCTGAGTTGGTGTTTATCTGCGCTGTCGCCGTCGTCTTCATCCGCTGGATTGAGCATAGAAAAGATCTTGCTGACATCTACCAGGCTCATTTTCACAGGGCACATAGTCTCCTGCTCCATGTCAAGGGAGGGTATTTTGAAGCCAATAACACGCGGACAAAGCCATCACTTTGCCCTTTGTTAGTTCTTAAATTTCACAAAACTGTGACCGACACTGCCATTGACGTAAAATAGCAACGATGATGAGGCCACGTACCCGGAGGGTTCCACTGATCAACTTGCATGTACTTCTCTAACCCAAATCTAAAGTGGATTCAAACAGCTCCTTCAGGCTAACTTAACTTACCCAAATGCCGCAGTAAATGTGTCTGTACTCTGATCTGCGGGGCAGGTTAAATTTAGCCTTCATGTCCTTACACACTTCCATTCTTGGACAGCCCTTCCAATGAGGGTAAATATAGAGTCCTGATAATGTGCGTCTGCATCTGTTTGGGGGAAGAATGGCAGGGGGAGGGAAGATGGGAGGAATGTAAGTGAAAAAGAAAGATAGTAGGTACAAAATCACAACACAAATTATAGAGTAATGCTTAACTGGTCTGACAAACACTGACATAATACTCATTCACAAATACTACCAGAAATTGGTGATGATTATTCCTTCAGTTTAAAACAAACCCTCTTGTTACTTTGTTTGGAATAGTCGTATGATGACTAGTCTTAATCTCAAGCCGACTATATATTTGGTAACAAGTTTGTGTTTTCTTTTATCTTTGTTTGAAAAGCTTTCGATGCATTAATTTCCTCTCCAATACAGAAACACACAATCAGCAACACAGTAGCACAATCCATATTGATTTTGTGGGTCTACAGCTCTTGACAACACACGACGATAGAGAAACTTTTTTTTAAAAAAAAAACATCATTTCGATAATCATTGGTAAAATATCATGGAAAGAATTTGCACGTAGCTTCCTCCGATTATCCTTGAGCCATCGAATCAGATTTAATATACCGAACAAAATAAAACCTGTTGATTGATTCCCAAAAGCCCAAGTGTGACATTGCCTGATGGCTCTTGTTGCCCTGAACCTTGTCAGCTGTCCCTTTGTAACCCAGTCAGCTGCTATGGAGTCTCAACGTGGACACAGGGTTGACTGATGAGTAGAAGTCTGTCCAAGCTCACACAAATCCAATTACAGTTTGCAGCTCCAGTGCCTCTTTCTAATCAGTTGCTTGTCAATGTTGTCAGATGAAATCAGCCGATACGGACTGCTCTTTGCATACTTGAACTGATAGGCAAACTTATCTGTGTACTGTTGCTTCCAATTAGGCAGAGTTACCATTCCTAATAATCATTCATTGGCTATCATGCTTGGAAGATGCAGAGATCGATTGAGGTCAGGCTCAGGTTTAATACCCTTTCTCCACCTCCCCTCTCCCCGTTGTCAAATAGCCTATTTCAATACTGACGCCAGGCTTGACACAAAAGGTTGTCACTTGAATGAGTAACAGGGGTTTGTCAGCAACAGGGATAACTGGGAGATAAGCAAAATGTACCTTAAACCTTCGACATCACGATTCATTCAAGACGATAAAGCAGAATGAAATCACACTCAACAGCCACTGGGTGGAGTGTGTCCATGTCTAAAATTAAAACAGTGGTGTATTTTACTGAAGCACAGCACTTGTCAGAACTGGTCTGCAAATCATCTGTCCATGTCGCGCTCATGAATCATTAGGTCTGATATCGCTCACGGTCGACAGGTACCAGCTTCATCCCAGGTACTCGCCAATCGCCACTGTGTAGAAATCGAGGAGGTTTGAAGATTCAGTGTGGTTTTCAGCCAAGTTGTACATTCAACCAATTTAGAGATGCACATTCCTCTGCAATTAGGGGCTGGGAGTGTCGGGATGGGGTTGGGGGCAGGAAAGGGAGGGGAAAAGAGAGGTGAAGAAAGATTTTCAGTTAAACGTACAGAACCAGAATCAACAAATTACATTTGCGTAGCGCCTTTCACGTCGGGACAACATCCCAAGGCTACCTGTCAGACCTCGTAAAAGTTTAAAACATAACTTCAAATCACTCCTTTCGCCAAAAATCTATTCAGCTCCATTTTGCATTTGCTGACACTAAAGCACAGGAGGGGGATCCACAATTTGCAAGTTGAGGGTTGACCACTTCCTGGGTTGAAGGCCATTTTTCTGAAGACGAGCAAAGAAAGGCCATCAGAATGAAAAAAAAGGGGTGGAGAACTTCCTCATTTTAGAGGAAAGTTTATTTTTTTTAAAAAGTTTAAATTAATTCACTTAATCCACCTTAACTGATTGCAAACGAATTGCAACTGTGTGATAGCCTATCAAAACCAATTCTACATTAGTAGTGCCTTGTTTACAGGAGCGGTTGGGAGGAATGACAATTGAAGGAATGTGGAATACTAGATTTGCAAGAAGCTGGTTACAGTTTTAATATAGTTGTGCACTTTCCCTTTTTATGTTGTAACAGATTGCAAACAATGAACAAAACAATACTGTTATCGGTGATATGTTTAGAAGTTTAAGTGTATCGAGGTTTAGATACAAACACCGTCAAACAAGAAGCTAGTCTGCAGGCAAGAAATGTTTTGAGTACAAAGTATACTGGTTAGATCAGATATTTTTATTTAACCGAAAAAAAATAACTGCTAACAAATTCGGGTTCGGAAGCAGAAAATCACATAATGTTAATCACAGTATAAAATATTTCCATAAAATTCAAAGACAGAAGTTTACAAATGGCCACAACTGTACATTACCATCAGTACACTGAAAAATGACTACAACTACAGTACAAATAATCTTTTAACAGGAATGAATAATTGTACAGCACTATGTTTCTCTTTCAAGACGCATGAATAAACAGGTTAGGAGGAGGAATGTTTTAGTAATAACGTTGAGGATATACAAAATTCTGATACCAGAAGCTGGACCAGGTATCAAACATTTAAGCGTTCCCTTCGGGATTCAGAAAATCAGAAGAAGCACACATTTGTCGAGGCAAAATTGTCCTCTACAAAACCAAAAGTTGTAACTAACATTACTTCAATGTATTGGCAGTGGTGTGCAGAAGAGAAGGAAATTCACTTGTAGAAAGACAATAGACACTACAACTATCACATCAGTAAGTCTGACAACTAATGTCAGGACAACATTATGCACATCCTTTCTGAACTCACATTTTACACCAACCCAAATTTCATCAAGTAAAAGCTACATTTTTTGACATCTTTGTTTAACTACGGAAGCGAGCTATGAAGGTATGAACGAGATCAAAAGGTTCAAATGTCTCATTCTTGAGACCTTCAGGGGCACCAATAATATCTTCAGCTGGCGAGATCATCGTGAAGATATGTTCTGTGGTTACGAGGCCCACACAAACTTTGGATTCATTATTTAATGATCAAGAGCAACATTATGAAACTAATTTCTACTACTCCAGTAATTCCAAGATTGGCCTCTTTGAGGATCTGAAAGTACTGTAGTGCCTCAAACAGTTTCAGGGCTGAACTAAATCTTTTGGACACGAAGATCCTAAAAATAAAATTTGGTTACTCAAAGGGGGAACTCGGTCACAAACTTTACAGCCCTAACCATATTCCAAGAATATAAATGTTAATTGCCAAAAATAAAAAAATTGTACATATGATAATTTGAATGAAATTATTGATAGCCTAGAGCTTCTATTATTAATCACTGGTACTGGGATTTTCAAATTGGGAGAAAGATCTGGTACGGTGAAAGTTACACGAGGTATCAAAGTGCCCTCTGTGCCTCAGTCTCAGTTAAAATTTAATGGATTTAATAATGAAATTTAGATTTTTCATCAGTACAGTATAAAATAGAATCTACTAGGGCAAACAATCAGGAATTTATAATACTTGTGGTTGGGACCAACGCAATTTAATAAATAAGATTCTCTTTTCAATTGTTTGCCAATAAATATTTTGTGTATACACAACCTTTGGTATGATTTACGTTGCACCACTATTCTGAAAATTGTTGCTTCACTCTTCTGAAAACCACCATCCCCAAAAACCCATCAAAGCGGTTAGAAAAGGCTCCTTCTAGGTTTCCTCTAAGTAATGTAAAATTGCTTTTTGTATTTCAAGAACCAATAAAATACTGTGAAACTACAATTACTGCCCCGCCGGGGCCAAGGAAGATATTTTGCACTCGTCTAAGCAGCAAGACTGAAGCGTTTGCAACAGAAAATCAAGTCACAGATCACAAGCAGCAGTAATCAACGTCAATGTTCCACATAAACTGCTGTTTGCAGCTTGCTAAGCGAGAGGAAAATCTTCCACGAAAAGCCAATTTGGAGGAAATTGTTTAAAATGGTCTTTCAGCCCGCTTTGAATGAACTTTGCGCAATAACAAAAAATTTAATTTGCAGAGTATTTATTCCCTTTGTAATCCGTTTGAAGAGTTCAACAGTCCATTTTTTTTTAAACAAATAAATTACTAGAACATTAAGGTGAAAAAAAAGGAAAAGCTTTGATAATATGCTTGAACAGTAAGCTGAGCTTCTTACACAACCTGGACAATATAACTAGTTGACACATCAGCAAATATAAAACTAATGAGAAGCAGAGAAATGGGTTTAAAAGCACTAAAAACACAGGATTACTATTCTTCTATTGTGTTTAGCGTAATCATCACTCTGCAGATCAACATCAATCTTTGGGTTGACATAAATATCTTCTAAACATCCGTTAATTATATTGTGATACCATGATCCTAAAACTAAGATGTAGATTTTGCTCATTTGCTATTTAAGTGCACAAGCATCAAGCAAAGATATATGCATAAATGTATAATATTATATATATTCTCTTTTGACTGTCTATATTCCTTTACTGTTTAGAATTAACTTTTTAAAACGCCATCCCAGCAAGACTGGATAAATTCTATTGTAGGATTAGTCTAAGGAGCAACTTTATAATTCAGAAAGAAATCCCTCTGAAAAAATCTACAATCAATATCCATCAAGTCCGTTTACTCTGCACCGTAATCAAATTTTATGGCATCTCACCCTACACATTCATTCTTTGGTCATTTTGTTCCAAAGGGGAATTATCAAAGCCCTGCATCTCAAAATTTAACACGTAAAATTATTCTACACACCATACAATTCAATATCACAACTATTTGGCACATGAAATACACAAATACTCTACAGCAAAATCTACCTTTGACAGTTGGCTCAGATGTGCTAAGTATTTACTGGATCAGCACAACCCTTTTATTATTCCTCCCTTCATGGTTTATAAATATACATCCACAAAAATAATTTGGTCCGGTTTGTGGATTGTTTGGAGGGGGGGAAAAGGAGGAACTATTCATTTGGAACTCCATTTTTCATTGTACAATGTACTAAAAGTCACAAGGTTGTTTTCTAAGTAACTGTTTTTCATTTTTTTTTAATGAGCTGCAACCATTTTTGTATGTTTTTATTCCGTTTGCATAACATTTGCATGAAAGATATATTTTATTGGGAAGCAGTCCTTTATGAAGATTTGTTATGCTTGGTTTGTAAACTGAAATTAAACCTTACAGAATGTTGATTGAAACTTTAATATATAAATCTAAATGACTAAAACTCACAAAATAACTAGGTGGGTTTAACATTCCTCTATATTTAAAATCTGCCTTATTAAATAAAAACACTAAATCTTCAACTGATGGAAGTTTTAAGGGGGTACACAACTTAGAAACTGTTTGATATTTTCAACTCAAACGTTTTCAGTATAAACCCTTTCACTTGAAGCAATAAAGCCACTTTCATTTTTCAGCTGAAAATTGGTTTACAAATACAGTAACATGCCATTAAAATCATATACATTAGAAAATTGTCTCATTTGAAATATTTGTCAGCTACCTCAAATCACTAAAATAAATCTTTTTGTAGAAATACTATGCTTTCGACCAGTTAGGGATTTGTAGCCATCTTCAAGAAAATGTTAATGAATGTTAATGTTCATCTGCTTTGCAATACTGACAATACTTGCTAATTTTCCATAGCTGAAGACAACATTCCTTTAACATTCAGGCTCTCCTGAGTAAGAACATATAATATGAAGCCTATGCTGAATGCATTGCTATACATTTTCCTCCCTATCATGCAAACTCTAGGATTCAAATTAATATATTCCTATTCACTCACAAAGATATGAAATGAATCAAGAAATTATTACAATAATTGTATCACAATCCACTACCCAGGTCAACAATTATTTAGATGCTCCTGTGTTCACATTTCCTATTGGCTAGTTTTATTTTTTTGAAAATAAATAAAAGGAACAGCATACAGCAAAACAGCAACCTCAAATATCTGAAAAACTGTTCAAAAGCTAAATTTTGGCTGCTGCTAGAATTCAAAAGGTTTGGCACAAAAGTTTTTTGTGCTGATCCCATTTAATTTGATTCAAGGTGGTCAAGGATCTTAGATGTTTTTGAGACAGGGCTGTGTACTATCCAATACTTCATTACGCCGTACTGAAATACTGCACCCTGCAAGCGATTTACAACTCAAGACACTACCATTGTATTGCAATGAGGGCACAGATGTTAGTTACACTGGGCTTATTCAACTAGATAAGAAAAACTAATACACGGGACCAATTGCAAGACAAGAATTTTGAAGTTCAAGTGAAATAAACAATTTCTAGAGTACCGTGGACCCATTAAGGATACAAACTAATCATAATTACTCAGTACTATCTATTTTAATTCCCGATTGAACCACAATCTTGCTAGCTACATACGAGACAGCACTGTTGGACTATGTTATTCACCAAGAATTCATCTGAGAATTATTTTTTAAAAATGCGATTTTTCCATCCTAAGAATCATGAAAATACTGTTTTTTTGCAGTAGTTTATGGCATTAATAAAACATTTCTCCAAGTTTATTGCAACAATCATTTTTCTCAGTTGGCAATATAATTGGATATGGCATACTAATGGCTTTATATTATTTGGTCATGTCACTGACTAAGTTTTTAAAACGCATCAATGCACCATCAATATTGGTGCATTTGTGGGTTTTAAAAACTTAATATTATTGGTCATCTATTGAATGTTCGCAGATCAAGCTGTGGAGGTTTGTAAGATGGTGACAAGCTCTCGCCTGCGCAGTAAAAATTTTCCCCAAAAAATGGAAGAATGGCATCAAATTATTCAAGATGTTTTTCAGAATTGAAAATGTTCTGGAAGGTAAGACCAATCATCATCTTTAAATTAAAAGATCTGTTTGGTAAGACAGTGCAGGTGGCTGCTCTCAGTACAGCATGCCAAGATTTGATGTGATGCAATTTTAATTCAAATGTGGATATGAGCAACAGAATCCCCTCACAAAAACCGTGCAAGATGAAAGAGGTTAAAAACATGAGATTGAATGACAGGAATATAGAAAAACAATATGAACGCAGGTTCTGAGCAAGAGATCTGGAAGAAAAAACAAGTGAGGGGAATTCTAGGAGCAAAAGTAGTGAAGGGGATTGTCTAAGATCAATGGGAGAGGTGCGCTGACTGAAAGGATGCGTGTTATACTGTGAAAGGATCACTCTACAAATAGTTTTAAAAAAGCCTCTGAAAAGTTAAAAAAAAGTTTTCATGAATGCAGATTAAGAATAAAGACTAGAAAAGAATTACTGAATCCCACAAAGTCAAGTTTCTTCACAATCAAGAAAGAAATTAGCACCCAGTGACTACTTGGCAAAAATAGTGCAACTACCTTTGAAGCAGATTTTTAAAAACAACAAAGTGATGAATTGCCCATGACAAAACTGAACAGGAGATTGAAAAGCCTTTTGCTCATCCCTAATACTGTTTAGCAAATCAGAAATCCGTTATCTTGAATTATACATGAAAGAAATTCGACCAAATTTTTTAAAAAATCTTATAAAAATAAGTACAACAGAACAAATACTCATTCATCGAAAAACAAATTCATCTAAAACTACCCATCTTATATCTAAACAAGACGACATGTAGGGCAATTGCTCACCAACAACTGTGCTTTTCTCAATAGGAATTCTTAAAACATTGCTATAAAGCCTCCCGTTTGTATTGGTCTTTAGAAACTGACAGTTTTAGTAACTGAACAGTAGTATAACAACTTGGCAGAGAAAAATGTATAAACATACAAAAATGTCCTCCTGTTAATTTGCAACAAAGAAGATTCAAGTTAGTCACAGGAGATACAGCATCAGCCCATGTTTAACAAATGAACAAAGGGTTGTCGTTCAATGAGCCATACCTGGCAGAACTGGAATCTATTCCCTTTCTTAGTCTTTCATGACATTATCCCTTTCTGACATACTATTGCAGAACCTAACAGTTGAAATTTCTTTGTAAATATTATGTAAACATATCTACAGTTTACTTGAGAACACAGTTCAATTAATTATCTACAACGGTATCTTGGGAAGTTGGATGGTTTTCCCCATCTGTTTGTGCACAGGTGTCTAACTCAAGCACAGAGTCACAATTAGTAGGTTGAATCTTGAAGAATGAAGAATCTGTGACAGATTTCCTTTCTTTGTCCCCATCAGCAATATCTTCTGTTACCTCTATTGCGCCATTTGCTAAAAGAGACTGCTGTCCATGGCCAGATTCCTGAAGAGTATCAAGTACTGGTAGCTGGGAAGATGCTTCTTGAATGGTAAGTTTCTTAGATAAGACACAGGCGATATCAGATTGTGACCCATCCGGTTGAATTCGTTTCTGTACGCAGAAAAACATGGCAATGTGAATTAACAACCCCCGCATAATGTCAGTCAAATTACTCTTTTCTACTAGAACAGCAATCTGAAATCACTCCCAGTGGGAGATTTGGGTCTGGAAACTGAGAAGATAAGCACAACCGCACAGGTGGAAAGAGCTCTCCTAACAAGCACTAAACATAATTTATCTTTTAAGGTTATTACAAGAACCAAGCTGGAATACTGAAAAGCCTCATTGATTTGAGGAAGTCATATATCCACCTGAGTACCTCATAAGATAAACCAGGAGCAGCCACCTTCCATTACAGCCAGGACCTTGTATCTTAGTAAATTGTCAACACTATTACTGATCTACTTGGGTGTTAGAATTCAGTTTACAATTACCTTTGGCACCACTGCAGCAACTGTCCTGGTCGGTATGTAAGGATCAGAGCTTAATCTAGACCCATTCTTGTGGAACTGAACAGAGACAATTCTTAAAAATTCTGAAAAATAATGAGTTATTGTCACCAGCAAAGCATTTCTCAACTGCAAATGCAGTGAGGATATGCTAAATGGGAGTAATAAGAGAAAAATCAACCTAAGGCACTTTTAAAAAAAAGTATAATCTATAAAGTGGTACAAAAAGAGCTTGAAAAGGAAATTGTTCCTACAATTTCTACCAAATAAATTTACCCAGTATATTAGCTGATTTATCCAGATTTGTAAAAAAAAATATTTCAAATGTGCGAGCACTCCGTAACCTTGCTCAACACAGAAGTTCTTACCTGGTTAAGATCTTCTACACTTCCCTTCAGCTCAACGTTGCATTTCATTGAGGTCAGAAGACAATCCAGCACTGATTGTTTTGGATGCATCCCTTTATCAAAACGGTTATACATACTACACCAGAACCTGAGAAGAGATTCCGTTTTTAATTGCAGCAAAATCTCAATCTCTAACAATAGTACAAGAAGGAAGAACGAAAACTTCACTGAAAATTGTATTAACTTGTGTGTGTTTCTGATGACGTAAGGCTGAAGATTTTATAAAGGAGAAATGAGGAACATAAGACGGGGAAAGACCATCGTGTGTGTGTGTTACAAAATATAACTATTCTCACACTAACAAATTCCTTTGCTAACTTTAGAACTTCTATTAAATTAAAGCTCTTTACAGCATTAAATTGGAATCAAATTTCACATTAACAGGAAAGGCAAAGGTATTTTCCACATAGCGTTAGGCAAAGAAATGAAACTCAAAAGTGATGATCTTAAAGGTCACACTTACTTGAAGTTAAAGGGAGCAGTATTAGGCTTCAACACAACATTCGTGACACTGGCTTTATACAGGGGGTTCTGATACAGATGTTGCTTCTCTAAAAGGAATGGCCACAGGGAATGAGTCTTTTCTTGAATTCTGCAATCACAAAAAAAAATTGTTTAAATGATACAAGCACATCTTATTGATTTAAAGCACAGCGAGAAAAAGTGACATTTTTAAAATCCAATAATTCTAAATTCATTTGTTAAGCAATACCAATTCTTCAGGTTTTAATTTAATACAATACGAGGAGATACACGCAAGGGCATCCTTTGGGACAGTTTTAGGAGTGTTAATTCAGTGGAAATGGTTTAATACTAACTTTTATTAAGTGAATTGTTAACTGAAATCAGGAGCCTTAAAAACAGACAAACTAATAGGTGTAGCAATGGGCCAGGATTTATCCAACTACTAGTTTAAAGACCCTACTCCATCTCATGTAAAATATGGATATTTTAAACTCACTTTATATCTTGACGTTCTTTTCGGCAGTTCCCAATAAAGTTGCCGAACTGGCAGGAGAAGACATGGTCATGGATCTCCAGTAGATACTTCTCATTAAATTCAAAAGCACAGGGAAACTGTTCCATTAAGTGCCAGACACCTTCAATGAACTGTGTAAACACTGGGGAAACTTCCTTAGGGTCACCCTCGAGATGTCCGCATCTGTGAATAGAAGTGAACTAATCAGAGAAATTCTATCTTTAAATAAAATCTGTGTTTCTTATATACACTATTATATTCTAATTATCTGTGCGAAATCAGTCAGGTATCCAGCAGTTTGTGGAGTAAAGAAAGTAAAAGATGGAACAATGTTTTGATACACCAAGGTATGGTTTTACATAGAACAATCTCCATATATTTTTATTATATAACGGCACATCTTTTCATCTGCCTCATCTCCATATCCTTTAATGCCCCTAGTTCCAAAGTATCAATCTCTCTTTTAATCAATTCTGAAACTGTAACCACAACCTTCCAAACAATCATTCTTTGAAACTCACCTACCTTTTCAATATGCTGTAAATCTGCTGAAAATGAGAAAACCAAACATTTTTACACATGCATAAAATGAAACCCAAAAGAGAACAGTAATACCTTTGGGAGAATTTGTGGCCAATTGAAATCCAGTCTTTTTCTATAAGAACCTTGAAGAGAACAGACACACATTAGAACTAAGCATTCCTTTTCCTACATTCTCTTTTTAATATCACACCATTTGCAAATCCAAAATTCCTTTCAACACATGCTGATGCTTTTTTGTAAAGTATATTTTAAGGTTGGTAGTCTTCATTTGTATTAATTCGACCATCTTGCTCATGACAGTTCACAGTTGTATAATAACTAGATCATAAACAATTTCACTTGAGATTGCAGTCTTTGTTTTGGAAGCAGAATATCAGAGAATAGTTTACCTAAATAAGATTAATAACTCAAGTAGATTAAAATTCATAAATCATATATATATACACACACAACAACTACCATTTGCATTGCGCTCTTCCTGCGGGATAGCATCCCCGAGCATACACACACCCCCTTACCATGAATCCATGAATTGTCCTGTAGTAAGAGTCCAGGAGTAGGCCAGCTAATGAGCAAACCTGTGCTGTGCGATCCCACCCATCAGAACAATGCACCAACACGCTAGCATTTTCCTCTGCTACCGCCTGCCAGTACCAAAGCACAGCAAAAAAAGCAGTGTTAATGGCCTCCTTTTCACGGTTCTGTAAAAGTCAGCTCAGTGCACAAGTGATAGCACTGTGCAGCCCTTAAGTTTATTACACATGCATCCGGAGACCCATAACTCATGAGCTAAGTGAAATAAATCAAACTATGATAATCTATCGGAAGATCAGTTATGGTGACATTTCTTTCTCTTCCGCCCTCCTATGATTAAATCATGTATGATTGAAACAGGAAATATAAATTACCTTAGCAATAAAGACACCAGCATCAATGACAGCTTTGATGTGACGCAGCCACCCTGAATTTTCCAGCCCTGTGAGGAAATCGCTCATTGATGGGGCTTTCAGTTCACATACTAAGAGAAAATAAACACACTTTACTGCAAATTCCGTTTTTTTTATATAAAACACAAACATTAAAATTACACAAGTCTATCGTAGCTTGGAAGGGGGCTGGGAAGTAACCCTTGTATGGACTTAGCTGATTGCTACATTCAGCTGGGGGTGGGGGGGGGGGGGGGGGGGGAGACTTGAGGGAAAGGAAGGAATTAGCTATAATTTCAGTTCCTTATGTTGTAACTAGTGGCTCCTGCACAACTTATTTGCACAACCCTCATGGTTGAAAGCCCACAATAGAAGTTGATATTTTAGTTTAACAAAACTATTAAAATTCAATTTAGTATCCAGATTGTTAAGTCAAACGTTTCCGCCCTGTTTATTTTTTTAAAAAATGTCTGCTCTATTACCATGTGTAATCCATTTTAATGAACATGGAAGCTACAATTCTTCCATTGTAGGAACCTTTTTTGAATGTATGCCATATAGAAAATTATTAAGGTTGGAAATGATTATACGATAACATTTATCAATTTGTTTATCTTCTGTCTGTCATTGCGTAATTTAATGGGGTTAGAACTTAAAATGGTTATAAAATGCTACAAGACACAAACAGAATGAAACAAACTACTCCAGTGATCATCAACGCAATAAGCTCACCCTGGCTGAATGAAAGTGGAAGTGAGCTGCTTTCCAATAAACTAAAGGAAAAATGGTTGCTCAAAAAATGTCATCTTCATCCTCCTTCTCTTGCCCACCAAGCAGCTGTAAATGCCGATAATAAACTTGTATTGGCAGACACCTCGGAGCAGCTCGTCAGCGAGCCAACCCTCTGGTTATACAATAATACATGTTTCAGTGAATATGCACAAGGATCCAGGTGGGCAGCAAAGATATAAAAACACTTGAATGGATAAGAATTTTAGGAGTACTCCTACTAGGAAAGAATTGTAACTTTAATAACCACTAATCTCATCAAACCAGAAGACAAGAAGCTTTCCGGTTTTGAAAATTAGTATCTGTATATTCAGACAGCAGGGTGATTTACAATTAAGTATGTTACATTCCCCTCAAATCCAAGTTAAGATACCTCACCAGTACAAGGAAACATTTATAGACCCAGTAAATCACACTTAATCAAACAGGATATAATTATTTAAAGGACAACACGTTACCTTTTATTTTACTGAAAAAATAGGAAATCAGTATGCCTAAAATTTACTTTAAACAAAATGTCATAGGTTTTAGATGGTTTGTTCAAATAGTAATTTTTGGCTGTATTGATCTTTTTATGCATATCTCGTAATAGCCTTCAATGTTACAAGCAAGCATTAGTGCTGGAGCAGAAAATTAGTATTACCTTCTAACAATTTTTGTAAGCTGTTTCGCATCACATGTATGTTTTCAATACCAATGAACTGGAATCTAATGTTGGAATAATTATCTTCATTTTCATACCCTTTCCCAGCAGCACGGTTTGCCATGGCATTTAGCTGTAAAAGAAACCAACTTCGTGAACACAACCCATATTCCAACAATAATTTTTCTGAATATCTTATAGTACTTAGGAACACAACTGTATTCTCCCATAGACACCTATGTGTTTGCTCAATAGGAATTCAAGGTATCTCCCAAATACCAACTGAACAAGTGACAGTGATAAAAATGATTAATATGAGTGAATTGTAAAAATCAAGTCATGAGGTTTTTTTCCTACTGTTCAACGGGTCATTGAAGATACTCTGTTTGCCACATAATTCAGTGTCTTTTTTAGACATAACTTTTTTTTGGTTGTGGTAGGGTGGAATTTTTGGGGGAGGTATGAGAGACAAAGTGGATTACTTCATATTAATTTATTTTGTAATTGTCACCTAACTTGGCTGAGAAGTCAAGACTCCGATTTTGTCTGCCAAAATCACAAATATACAATAAGACTTCATTACAACCCCAAAGTGTTACACAGAGTCCAGCAGAAGTAGGTTCTGTGTTCCTTTTCAAGGTTCAAGTTTGAATTGGGGCCAAAAGCTTTACAAAAATCAGCTGTTAAATTAGTGGACCAGGAATTCAGACTCGACTAGTTTTGCACAAAACATATAGCCAATTCACTTTACAGTATGTTCTGTGAACCCCTCTGAGATGCCTAAAAAACCTGATAAGGTGGTATATCAATTGCAAAGATTATTGTTGGGTTTTTTTGACTGGTAAAACATAAAAGAGCAACATCTGCTGAGTTACTTAATGAATAACGTACCTTTGGTCTCGTGTCTACAACATACATGAAAGGACTTCCTGGATTGGCCTTGCTGATGGCCTGCAGCATCTGTTCATCCTCTACACATCTGGCACTGAACCCTGACAGTGGCTGACTACACCTACATATGGCAGCCTGTTGGAATAAATATTTTATTATCTATTTGAAGCTCTCGAAAAAAAATCAAGTTAAATAGAAAATTAATAAATACTTTAACAGTTCAACGGAACAGAGGCTGTGCTATGAACAGGAGTAAGATTATGATAAATACAGGAGAGCCTCGGTATAATGCAGCAGCTATTATGGGACACAATCACTGTTCAGCTCTTCTGCATTCATTGGGCATGCGCGCAGGAATACAGTCAGATCTATTGGCACTTTAATACACGAGCCAGCACACAAGCTGAGGGTGGTAGCCAAAGGGGAAAGAAAACAGAAAACATGAACCTCAAAACAACATTAACCTAGCAGCTAAGATTCAGAAACAAGGTGCAGATAGAGAGGCCACTTTACATCAACTTTAATTCATATTTTTTTTAAAAAAATGTTTAAGGCTTTATCCTAATCTATCTCTTAAAGCTAAGTCAGCCATCTCAATACCCAGCACTGAAACACTGAAATATAAAATCAAGACTAACTGGGAGACATACTTACATTGTTTTCCTTGAAAAAATATGAAAGCACAGGAAATCGTGCTCTGCTTCGAAACTTTGAACTGCCCATTATTAGCGATTTGCTGACTCCTCTTGGAACATACAGTAAAGTTGGATATGTATTGCAGATCTGGAAGAAACACAAACACGATTTCATAGGAGTATCATTTTTAGGAAAATGCAAAGCTTTTTAAAGTGATTTAGAACCCACTGTTGCAATTTTGTGGTCGAAATGTGGGAGTCAATTGCGCAAGCAGTGTCCCACAAGGAATTATTACACACCTCATAACCTTCATTTGCATCAGTTTGTTCCCAGTAATCATTGGGCACTCCCATATGTTGAAATTCTTCTTTTAAATCTATGGCTTTCCATCCTCCTCCTCTATTGGTTTCATTTTGCTTGGGGTTATACGAGAAAGCATACAGTTCCTTATACGACACTGAAAGAAGTTATGGTTTTACACATCGTCAATTGTGGCTAAAATTGTTCACAGTGCAAAAAGAATCTACCAGACATAAAATTGAAAATCATGGCACATGTAAAACATTAGGAGTGTCAATTCTCTGGCATTTATAAAGAATTATTGTTATTAAAAAGACTAACTCATTTCCGTACACCATTTCATGGTGTAAGAATATTCTTGTCCTTGAGGCCAAAGAAAGCAATTCATTGAGAAACTTTCATGAGCTCCAGAGCAATAATATGAATTATGAAACTAGAAAAGTAATTAAGGATCGCATAGTTTGACCAAGGCAAAGACTGATGATAAAAGAACGCTTTGTGCAAATTCATTTGAAATGGGAAGTGATCAAAATGGACACAGAAAGGTCACCGTTCACATAACAAGTTTATTTGTATTGTAAGAAAGGTATGTTTGAATGATTTAAGCACTGAATCATTTTGGAAGCAGAATGTAAAACAAAATGTACTTTAAACACACAATCTAAGATTTAAACGGAGTTTGATGTTATAAGAGACATCTAGTCTCAGTGTAAGTGAAGCTACAGATTTTATCTTGTATTGTTATCACCCAATTGAAAACAATGTCATGTTTCAAACTAATCTTGCAGTAGTCTCCCAATCTACAAATAAAACAACAATTCTGGACAGACTACTTATCGAAATAAAATGAAGTGACTGCCAACAGCCATATTTGAACAACAGACCTAAGGGGGAAATGTATGGTACAACAATTTGCATTTAAATAGTACTCTTGAAGCAGAGTAGCATCTCGGAGCACTTACTTAAACATTACAACTTTCAGACACAGATGTACTGTACAGTACCTGGTTGTGACAGTCTGAGCAACGAACTGTAAACATCATGACAGTCACGTTCTCGAGGAATAACAAAGTGGGCAACTCTGAAGTTCTTGCAATGAATCAGCAGTGGGCATCCTGCAGCAGTCAAGGCTGGCTTTTCTATTGCCGCAATATGATGATGCAAAATCTATTAAGTATTATTATAAAAGTAATATTAGAATAGGCATCATGCTGTTAAAACTATTTTCCTCTAAGTCTTTATTTTCACAGGGTAATGGATGCACTACATACATACCCAGGTCTCTTTCCGAAGTTCTGCTGAATATTCTACATAAATTAAATGTGTTGCGGTTAAGTAAAGTGTTCCCACTGCTGGTTTCTTATTCGTAAACCGGTCCCGGAACTTCACTTGCTCTACCTACAAGCAACAAAATGTTATTGTTAGTTATTACTGTACAGTAACATCCATTCCATCCCTGGCAAGAAAAATTACAGCAACAGGTGTTATTTAAAAACCGCTACAAATTAAGATTGATGTGCATTTTTCTCAGACCTGAATGTTAAATATTCAACATGGGCCAGAATCGCCACGGATAACTTTTCAGCCTATAGAAGTGACAGTGTCGCAGAAGTTAGAATTCAACAAATTGTTCTAAAGCTGTCACATCATTAGAAACCTGTCAGCTATATCAAAAAGATACATTTCCAATATGCCATTATAATAGATGCTTAGTGACACAGACAGATGCAAACAATTTTAGAAATCAAGTCTAGCTCAAAACATTTTACAATACAATAGAAAATTTCAAGTCATTCTGTTTATTGTGATGCTATCATATAAAGCATTTTATCACATCTAATTACATAATTATAGTGATTTATGCTGGGTTGTGATTTCCTGTATTCAACCATCATCTCTATTCAAGCATATTCCTGTACAAGCACGAATGATTACTTACTCTTTTCCACATTTATTGCTAACTTGTCTTATACAGGACAGAGACAAATAACAGGATCCTGAACCAACTAACTTGATTTGACAAGTGTTAACATTGTGCCACGTCATTGACAATTATTGAGATCATAATTTCATGCATTAATTAGTAAAGAAGGGATGCCCCTAGTGGCCCAGTAATTCATTAGACTATATAATATGGCACTGAACTATAAAGAGTCCCAGGTGTTATGTTTGCTCAATATTAAGATGGCTCATTTATTCTGGGGCCATAAGAGGGTGGAAAGGGTAAGGAATGTTAGCTTCCGGTCATCATTTCATTGAACCCCTGCTGTTTAGGGACATGTCGAGAACAAGTGAGGATAAAGCTAACCTCAGCTGTCATCACAAGAATCACAACCAACCATTCGCTTTGAAAATAAATATACGGGGAAAGCTTCCTGACATTGATTGTAAAGGCAATACATGAAGAATAGTCATTCAGACAAGATAAGGAAGATCAGTTCAAAACTATAAAACTATGCCTACCCTTAATAATAATTGTCACATCTTTCACGTCAGGAAGGGCCATCTACCCGTTTAGGTGAACACTAAAGATCCCATGGCACGATCGGAAAAGAGAAGGGAGTTTCTCTCGGTATCGTGGCCAAAAATCCCCCAAGTAAAATTGGTCATTCATTTCAAAGCTGTTTGTGGGACACTGCTGTGCGCTAATTGACCTACGCAATACAGTCAATACACTTTCCAGCATAACTTGTTAATCACTTTTGAGACGTCCCGCCAATGCGAAAGGCGCATCAAATGCAAGGATTACAGTCGTTTTGTATGAATAAAAAGTAACACGGATAGAGAACTGGATGTTGTGCAGAAATTTCATCTAAATCAGATGCTGGTTTTCTCAACCAATCAAAACTCAAAATTGGCTGAAACCCTCCTGCTCTTTACTAAACCCAGCAAAGAAGCATTTTAAAACCAGCAGCAATTTGGACTGCAAAATCCAAACACCCCCCCACCCCCCACTCTGTAAATTCCAACCACTTGTGCCTTTTCAGAACCAGTTTCAAACATTGCCGGCAAAGAACCAGTGTACAAAAGGAGAAGGAAATGAATTGGCGAACGATAGGGCCGAAAGGCAGCGAGGATTTCTGACACTCAATAACAACAGGTCTTTCGTTGAAATGTCATCCTTCTGAAAGCGATCTGTAATAATAATCCTTGCACTCGGTATGTAGCGCTTTTCACGTCGGGAGGACGTCCCAAAGCGCTTCACAGAACACACCGTCAAGTGAAGTTACTGTATATTTGTGGGCGAACGCGGCAGCCAATTGCGCACAGCGATGTCCCACAAACAATCGTGGATCGAAAATGACCAATTTATTACTGTTTTTGGTTTGGGAGGGATTATTATTAGGCTCTGTGTGGAGTAAGGAAACTTGCCCAAGGTTTCGCCCTCTGCCTGGAATTGAACTCAGGTCTCTCACTCGCAAAGCGAGTGCTCTAACCACTGAGCCACAGGTCTCCAATCCCGACACTGTAATAGAAACTGCGAAGGGGCTTCGATTCATTTCAACGTTGATCACGTTGACAAGTTATCGATAATGAATCGCAGGACAGTCAATAATAATAATAATAATAATAATCAATCGGGTGGTGCGCGAGAAAGTGAGAACACCGTTTTTTGTTCTGTTTTTATTTTGTCGGCGCTACACACACATCGGTGCTCGGCACAAATATTGACGGTAACTGTACGGCACTGAACCCTTTCTCGCGCACACACACACACACACACACAGACACACACAGACACACACAGACACAGACAGAAATGAATGCCCCGAAACTGAACGAGTGAGAAAAGAACAAAGAGCAATAAAAAAAAAGGGCAGAGCGGGAGGCGGCGGCGAGGCCACTCCCGGGGCTTGTGGCTGAATTCAAATTTCATCCCCTGCTCCTGAGGGATTGGCGTTGCGAGAGAAGCCTCTCTCCCCGCAAACACCCCCCGCAACCCCCGCAAACCCCCCCACCCCCGCAAACCCCCCCCCGCAAACATCCCCCACCCCCCCCGCAAACCCCCCACCCCCGCCAACACCCCCCGCAACCCCCACCGCAAACAACCCCCACCCCCGCCTGCAAACCCCCCCACCCCCGCCAACACCCCCGCAACCCCCACCGCAAACCCCCCCACCCCCGCAAACATCCCCCCACCCCCCGTCAACACCCCCCGCAAACCCCCGCAAACATCCCCCACCCCCGCCAACAACCCCCACCCCCGCAAACATCCCCCACCCCCGTCAACCCCCCCGCAAACCGCCGCAAACCCCCCACAAATAACCCCCCCCTCTCTCTCTCCCTCTCTGTATATATATATATATAATACACACACCCTCCCGCCCACATCCTCGCTTACCCCAACCCCCGCGTCCGCTCTCCCTCCCCTTCCTCTACCTTTCTCCTCACCCTCTCCCCCCCCCTCCGTACCTTGGGTGTTATGATGTGCTCCATTATATGCCCCTCTCCCCCCCGCCCCCCTCCTCCTCCGCTCACGAAGCCGCCTCTCAAGTCGGTGTCTGAATAAAACACGGGGTGAGGTGACGTGACGTGCGGTGCGGAGGGGGGGGGGGGGGAGGGGGGAGAGACGGTTATAAGCGCTGCCACGGAAACTATTTTAAAGCGGTCTCGCGCCGCCGCCGCCGCCCGCCATAACTGTCCGCGTCACGTGACCCCGGCCCCGCCCCCCCCCTCCCACGCCGCGTCTGGTCCCGTCCCGCTGGCACATCTCGCGAGACCTTCAACCCACCCCCCCCCCCACTGGCGCTCTCTCTCTCTCTCTCTCTCGCCCCTCCCCCCCACCACCGCCTCCCGGGTCAGCGCATGCGCGCTGGTCTGCCTTGAGCCACATTGGCCAC
This sequence comes from Callorhinchus milii, assembly GCF_018977255.1. Classification (NCBI taxonomy): domain Eukaryota; kingdom Metazoa; phylum Chordata; class Chondrichthyes; order Chimaeriformes; family Callorhinchidae; genus Callorhinchus; species Callorhinchus milii. Next base: position 14,154,172 of record NW_024704756.1, on the reverse strand, counting down.
GTGTGTGGGCGACAGCGGCGACAACAACAACAACAACCACAGCGACGACAGCAGCAACAACAGCAACAACCACAGCGACGACAGCAGCAACAACAACAACCACAGCGACGACAACAACAACAACAACCACAGCGACGACAACAACAACAACAACCACAGCGACGACAGCAGCAACAACAGCAACAACCACAGCGACGACAACAACAACAACAACCACAGCGACGACAGCAGCAACAACAGCAACAACCACAGCGACGGCAACAACAACAACAACCACAGCGACGACAGCAGCAACAACAGCAACAACCACAGCGACGACAACAACAACAACAACCACAGCGACGACAGCAGCAACAACAGCAACAACCACAGCGACGGCAACAACAACAACAACCACAGCGACGACAGCAGCAACAACAGCAACAACCACAGCGACGACAACAACAACAACAACAACCACAGCGACGACAGCAGCAACAACCACAGCGACGACAACAACAACAACCACAGCGACGACAACAGCAACAACAGCAACAACCACAGCGACGACAACAACAACAACAACAACCACAGCGACGACAGCAGCAACAACAGCCACCACCACAATAATAATCCCTGCGATCTGACACAGCGCCCCGTCACGTCTCAAAGCGCCCGCTTCACAGAATGTCGACGCGACCAATTTATTATTATTTTTTTAAGGGGTTAGTTATCACCCCCCCCCCACCCCCCCCTCCGGTGGATAATAAAGCCAAGCCGTCCGCTTCACCACCGAACCGCTCGGGAATCGAACTCCGGTCCTCTCGCTTGTGAGGCGAGCGCTCTTAACCGCCGAGCTGCCGGACTCCACTCCAGCGCCAGCAACAAAGGCAACCTCAACACGTTGGGTTTAATAATAATAATAATAATAATAATCCTCGCATTTGATATAGCGCTTTTCACGTCTGGAGGACGTCCCAAAGCGCTTCACAGAACACACTGTAAAGTGAATCGACTGTATATTTGTGGGCGAACGCGGCGGCCAATTGCGCACAGCAATGCCCCACAAACAGTCGTGGATTGAAAATGACCAATTTATTATTGTTTTTAGTTTTGGAGGGATTATTATTAGGCTCTGCGTGGAGTGGTTTATTACAATAACCGTAATACTGATCCTTCCATTCGACGCGGCTTCTTACCACCTTTTTTGAGACGTCTGAAAGGGCTTCACGGAAGTGTGGTAAAGTGTAAGTGTAGTGCAAAGCGTAGTGACTGTATATTTTGTGGTAGAAATATACTGCATAGCTCGCGCCTTTCAGGTCAGGAGGACGTCTCAACAACAAACTAAATTGCATTTATAGAGCACACCCTTTCATGTGGGGTAGCGTCCCGGAAGAGTCTGACCCCGAGCCAGGGGGAGTGGGAAGGGGGAGGTGACCGTAAGCACGATCAAAAAGGAAGGGCTTCAGGCAGGATATGAAAATGTGGGGGGGGGTGGGAGGGGGCGAGACAGAGGGAGAGTGTTCCTGAGTTTCGGGGTGTAGTGGCTGAAGGTAGGCCACCGGTGGTGGAGCGAGGGGACAAGGGACAAACAAGAGGCTGAAGGCCCGAGCACCGAGGGTGGGGAGGGCGAGAGACATGGAACAGGCCAGTGCCCGCTGAGCAGAGGGAGAAAATTGTCAGCAATTGTATGTGATAAACCTTTGTGCTTGCACTCTGTAAATTTGCAATAATTCAGGCAAAAACTTTTCCCCTATGTATGTCAAATGCAGATTTCCTGTAGAAAGTTAAACTGTGTTGAGAATGTGATCTCGGTTCTTATCACAAAGTCCGTATCTGTTCCAGCACTAGGTGGAGCCATGGGTTCTGCATCTGGCTGTATCCTGTTGTTAAATCCGTTGTGCAATGAATACAACCTTCTACGTATTGTTTCCGCGAAGCATCATTAAGTGTGTTTAATCGTAGGAAATGCAATATAATATTGCCCTTTCGGTCCTTGGCATTATTGTATCTTTGTAGTTTTTCCTGAATGATTCCCCAGGTCTCCATTCTTTTCAACAAAGTATGGCATTTGCTAAAAGCTTGGTTGGAATTAATAATTCCCTAGTTCCTTCAGGACCAGCAAAACTGTTGCGACAAACCATATTAAAAACATATCTTTTATGGCTGCCACAACCTTTTCCACAGTAAACGCTGTGACCCCATATTAAATTATTACTGGTTAAGGATTTCAAAGTTAGTTCAGATGTTTCCAATTAGACAAAAGTCTTGAGCTAACGTTCAGAACTACTATACACCCTGAAGAAAACCTTATCCAAACAAGCTGTCAAGGTGGCCCATTTTCATCACGTGTTAGTGCGCTGTGCTCTGGCCAGCAAGACCTGTGCTCAAATCCCAGTCTTTGTGGATAATCATTCTCAAGTTTCCCTCTGTTTCAGCAGATTTATGCAACCAGGTGCCCAACCAACACAAAGGAAAGGAAGTCAGCAGGATTCTCGCATTGAATTGTATCTCAGAATCCCTTTCTGACATTGTTGGAGCCCATGGAGATGCTAACAGTCATTGCTCATTAACAATAAACGTGTTGCCACGTTTTAAATATCTGTGTTGTTTCTAAGGGATTGCTTCCATTAATTCCTCAAAGCATAGAACGGTCAACCGCGGTTTCAGCCCGCGCTGCCTCAAACAGAAAGACACACACACAGTACTAGTTTTGGTCTAGTGCAATAATTATTTGTAAGTTAGGAAGCGTGCTATGGTCCTATCACTGCGGAGAAAAAAAATTATGAGAATGAAATAAATTTGGCTTAAATGAATAATAATAATAATAATCCTTGCCCTTGATATACCGCCTTATCGCGTCTTCAAACGCTTTGCAGAAGGTACTGTGAAGTGAATTGACTGTTCATTTTGTGGACGAACGTAAGAAACCATGAAAAAAATACCCTCCCACCATCAGCCCATCAAGCTCACCCCTTCACACAGACCACGTCAAAGGCGACTATAACATGGGTTCCACCCACCCAATCTCCTGGGGGCAATAACACGCCCCAATTCCCGAAGGTAATCAAGTAAAAACTACAGTGTATTCATTCCAACATCTCCGTTGTTTAACTGTAGTCTGTTTCCCACCACGGACAACTTGTCCCTTCATCTGGTGCAGCAACACAGAATCAGGGCAACACATTGTCCTGTGAAGTGTTTGCACCTATTCTTCTGATCTCCAGTTCCCTTCCCCGAGCAGGAGTTTTAAATAAAGTCCTTTTTGAAGGAGCTAAGGGTCACACCGTATACTGTTTTGCTGGGAGTCTTTCCACACATTCTCTGTGGGAGCAAAACCCTAATCTCTCCCAGAAATTAGTTGAAAATACGCAGCTGGTGAATCGGCACTTGAACCAGACAGATAGGCTGGCAATCTGGATCGAATCCTTCATCAGAACAAGTACTCCTGGGTTGAGAAAGCTCCTATTATAGGATAGGCAACAAGAATAAACCACACATATTCTCCTCCTTAAAAGCAAGGCTTTAACTGATCCCAACAGCTATCATGGCACTGGTTAATAACACTCTTTAACCTAAAGGTTCCAGTGACCCTCGTGATCTCTCTCATACTCAAAGAAAGCAATTCAAAGCAGCTCCATGTTGGCAACGAACATCCTTTTTTTTGACTTGACTTTATCCTTTTTGATAATAATCTGCCTTAAGATAAGTCACCCGAACAGTTTTCTGCCACCTGATGCATTTGATTGATGTTGTTGTGGGTTTAACTTACAAACACAGAATCACAAATATAGAATTGGAATCTATGTACCATTAAAAGGATCAGATGGTAGAAAATCATCATAATGATGATGATTATTATTACTAAGCCCTCCGGCTATTATTACTGAACGTTCGGCGTGAAGGGCACTATATAAATGCAAGTTGTTAATATTTTTATATAAAGAACAGCTTTTAAATCTTGGGGAAACAAGTCGAGGGCTGGTCTTTGGTTTCAATTAACAGAGGGAAAAGGAATGAAAATGCAGACCCAATGTTAGTGAGTTGACAAGGCGGAGTTACAATCCCCCTGAAAGGCATGATTCGCTTGTTATTTGGGTTGAGGATTGGTCAGGGTAGCCAACTCTCTCTCTCTCTCTCTCCCTCCCTCTCTGGGACTCCAGAAACATTTGCAAAAATTGTTTTTTTACTCGATTTGTGAGTTTTTCGCAACAGAATCTGGGCTGAAAAGAATCTGTGATTTTTTTCCTGTGTGGAAATGTGGGCGATTCTTTAGTTTTTTTTTGCAAAAAGAAGAAAAAAAACAGCCAACTTTTTTTTAATTCCCATTTGCAACTTTTTTCTCTGGGAGGAAGAGTAATTAATTTCTAATGAATGGATCTCTCTCTGTCTCTCTCTCTCTCTCTCTCTCTACCACTCCCCCAACTTTGGTTTGAAGAACTTCTAATCAGCCTAAAAGCATGACAATTACACACCTCCATGAATAGAGCCATTAACAACTTAGCCATTAACACACACACACACACAGACAGCCTCTCAGGTCTTCCTCCCAGCATTGTGTAGCAGAGAGAGAGAGAGAGAGATTGAGAGAAGATTCAGAGAGAGTGAAAGAAATTGAGAGAAGACAGAGAGAGAGAGAGAAGATTGAGACAGAGAAAGATTGTGAGAAGATTGAAACAAAGAGAAAGAAAGAGATTGAGAGAGAGAGAGATTGAGAGAAGATTCAGAGAGAAAGAGGGATTGAGAGATCTTGTTGCCTGGCAATCAGACCTGTTGAAAGGGAAGGACAAACAACACTGAGGACAACTTCCAAAAGAAACTTCAAGTGGAGCTGGAGAGCCGGATTGGGGTGGGTGGGTGTGGGGGGAATCTTATTGATGACTTTGTGTGTGTGACCAGCCCGCAGTGGGACCTAGATTGGTGGTCAGACAGATAGACAAGAGAGACATACCCTGCAGGACCTGATGATGGGGTCCATCCATTTCTGCGCCCTCTTTGCTCTGTACTCCGGCTATCTGCTGGCTCTGGTAGCCGGCTCCGGGGAGTACTGTCACGGCTGGTCCGATGGTCAAGGAGACTGGCACCCGGGCTTCCAGTGTCCTGAGAGGTACGATGGAGCCGAGGCCACCCTTTGCTGCGGCTCTTGTGAGCTCAGGTATTGCTGCTCTGTCTTGGACAACCGACTGGACCAGGGCGTCTGCAGCAACGATAACTACATGCAACAGGAGGCAGACTCTCACACCAGGACTGCATCTGGTAAGAAGTTTACTCACTTACAATAATAATAACTATTTTTATTATTAATTGTTATAATAATTCTTGCATTTGGTCCAGCGCCTTTTATCATGTCAGAAGGACTCCTCGAAGCGCTTTGACAGGTTTAACTGTAAAGCGGATTGATTGTGTATTTCGTGAGCCAAAGGCAGCAGCCAGTTTGCCGCACAGCAACAACTACAACAACCAAAGCAAAATTACATTTGTATAGCGAGCGCCTCTCACGTCGGGAGGACGTCCCAAGGCGCTGGACAGACAGCAACGTCCCGCAAGCAGCCGTGGAGTGAGTGACTGATTTTATCCGGGGGGGGGGGGGGATTGTTGGCCAGGACACCTGGAGAGAGAGAGAGACTCCTTCCTCTCTTCCGTGGGAGCTTTAACAGGTAGACGGGTTTAACGTCTCATTCGAAGGACGGCACCTCCGATGGTGAAACACAACCCCAGCGCTGCGTTGCAGCATCAGATTAGACTGCGTGCTCACTAAGCACAGCTAAGTCACTCATTCAGCTCTTTGCCACCTCCCTCCCCTCCTCCTTCCCTCCCCCATATGAATCATCTTTTGAAATGGATTTCATTTCAAATCCATTTGAAACCCCTCCCCCCCCCACTCACCAAGAAGTGTTATAATAATAATAATCCTTGCATTTGATATAGCGCCGTATCGCATTGCCCAGACATCTCAAAGTGCTTGACAGAATACACTGTAAAGTGAATTGACTGTATATTTTGTGGGTGAAACGCAGCAGCCAATAGTGCACAGCAGCGTCCCACTAGGAGTCGTGGATTGAAGTGACCAAATTATTATTATTTTTTTGAAGGGAGTATTACCCTTATTAAGTAGGGGTTCCTACTTACTGCTAGGTAAACAGTAGCGTGTGGAATTAGGAAACTTGCGTAAGGGTTTCACCCTGACCGGGTATCGAGCCTGGGTCCTCTCGCTTGTGAGGTGAGCGCTCTAACCAATATAGATTCCCGCGGTGCTGGACATTTACCTCATACAACTGTAAACTATACTGACAATAATTTTTTTGTATTTGATCGAGTGCCTTAACACACCGACGAAACATCTCTGAGCACTTCACGGGATTCACTGTAAAGTGTAGCGACTGTGTGTTTGCAGCTGCCGAATGCGATATTTGTAGGTATATAAATAATGCTGAATGCACCCCTCTTAAAAGGCCCGAAATGCTAAGCATTCTGAAAACAGATTTGCCCAAATACCCAGTAAACGGAATGCGCTTGTATACACGTAGGTCCTTCTGACATGAATAACTACCATTGAAAAGCTTGCTGACCAGGGCTGCTCTCCAAGCCCCAAAACAAACTGCTTAGCTGCCAAGTGGAGTTTAAGGTGGAAGAAAAAGTTGACTGTTGAGGGGGCCCAGATTTGTGGGGTCGCAAGCGCACGTACAGCTGGTTGTAACATTTAGCTCTACGGCTGCCTTAATGGCCCAGTAGCGCATCCTAGATTTCAAGAGTATTGTTCAGGTACCGGTTTGCGTTACGCCCTGAATCTGCAGACGAGTGCATTGAATGGGGAGCTCTCCGTTTACACTGTCTTTCAGAGCTTTCAGCCCCTCTTCCTGTCCTGAAGGCAGGGACTCTTGCGAGGGCATTTTGCACAGCACTTTGCCCTAATGGCCATTTATTCACGGATGAACACAAACAATGAGTGTCAGCAGTCCTGCAGGGCAATCGCTGTTTTCACACGACTCCCCCCAACTTCCCCCTCCCCCCCCCCCCCCCCCCCCGCACACACTTTCTAGCAGGGGTCACTGAGCACTGGCTAATTTCCTTCCTTAGCCCAGGGCACTGAGGACGATAACCCCCAAATGCCAACTCAGGAAGAGACGAGGAAGAGAGAGACCTTTGCAGATCTCCCCGGTGTCATGCTACGTTACACAGTAATGTACTCCCCTCCCCACCAGACCATCGCCGCAATCTGTCTTTTAGCAAATATCAAGTCGATTACTGAATCACTGAACCAAACATTTCCCACCACGTGTCAAGCAACTGAAAGGAGACTCTGGTACTGTGCGCCTCTCCCAGTTTTTTTTTTCGTCCAATGCCGCGGTGCACGGAAGCCAGAATTGTTTCAACTCTGCCAATGGTTTCACCAGATGGAGATCGTATACTTTGGGTGGTTATAGATGCTATTTTTTAGAGATGCATTTAGCATAATGCTCTTGGCAACGTTGCAGTGCTGATCAGGGCACCGTTACATTGTTGTGCGATGTGTTATAATCCAGGATTTAAAAGTCCCTCCGGTTACAGTGTAAATTGGTTTCAAGACAAAGACCCGAATGAACCCAACAAAAGCCGCGGATTAGGAACAGTTTGAAATGGTTACACTGCGCATCAGGTAACGGAATAGAGTCACGTTCATGGTCACCATGTTCCACAATGTAGGGAACAACCAAGGCATTAATCCGAAATTTTCCAACAGGGGAGTCAGACTCATCTAAACATAGATAAAAGGGAAGCCATTGCACACGAACACAGTGTTAGTGCACGCACCATAGTATGTAGTGTATAAGAGCATATATTCTATTGCGATAATCTATACGAATATAAATTCAACTATAATATTAACTTCAAACATAACAACAAATGAGTGATATAAACCGAATACTCTCAGCGCTGTTGGATACGTACCTTGTGTCAATGAGGACACTGCATAACTGGTTACTCGTTGGTAATCCGGTCTTCGTTGCTTTGCAGAGTAAAATTCAAGTTCTTCATCCTTTCAGATATCCTACAATAACTTTAATTTGTATGGTGCGCTCTTCACGCAACTAATGTTTGACACTTTAGGGACTGTATATCCAGAACAATTTCACACGCACATGAGTTTAGTAGTGGTTCATGCTCACAACTTCAGCACGTACGTTTTCAAAACGATAGGATTGCTTTGGAATAACTGAGTCCAAATACTCGCCTCGTTTGTGTGCTGTTTGTAAAGATAATAATCTTTGCGTTTGATATGGTGCTTTATCATGTTAACAAAATGTCTCAATGTGCTTCACATGATTTACTGTAGGCCCTGTGCATTTTGCAGGCAAAAAAAAACACTTATCTTTGAAGATTAAATGAGCTGTGGAGTTATCTCTCTTAAAATGAATTGATTTAGTAAAGCTTCAACAACACTAGGAAACTTGTGCCGATCAGTATTTATGAACTATAATTTTGTCTTGATACAGAAATCTGCTATTAGTCAGTGCATAATGTAAGCACTTCATGTAATGTCAATGAGGTCTGAATACCCAAGGGCATCACCACCTTCCTTCCCAGACACATCTGGTTGCAGCTGTTGGCTTTAATAAGAATAATAAAAATAATAATAATCCTTGCACTTGATATAGCGCCTTATCGCGTCTTTGAGACGTCTCAAAGCGCTTCACAGAATGCACTGTAAAGTGCATTGACGTTTTGCATTTTATCGAATGATTAAAATATGAATTGGTGTGTAATAAGACGTCTACGATCTCTCCAGAACAGTTTTTAAAACATTTTTCTTCTTTGCGTCCTCTTTGCAGTGCCCATGTACCTGCCGTTCCTGATTGTGGGCTCCATATTCGTGGCGTTCATCATCGTCGGGTCGTTCATTGCGGTTTGCTGCTGCCGATGCCTGAAGCCGAAAGAAGAGGAGAACCAACAGAGCGTTCCCTCCCAGAGTCGCCTGTTGGAGCTGGTCCCTCCGCCCAGCGTCAGAAGCCCCTCGCGACACTCCACGTCCAGCACCACCACCACCTCCACCAGGAGCTCTGTGGGACGTCAGAACAACATGTGCTCCGTAGGCACAGACAGCATCAACCTCTACATGAACGTGCCGGCGAATTTCCCGGTCATGGGTTGTCATCAAGCCCAACAGTTTCTGCCTCCTCAAAGCACGGCCAACCCCTTCCTCCCGCCCCATTATCTGAGCTACGGAATTCCAGCTGACCACACGCTAGTCATGGCTCCTCCATTCGTGGACAGACCAGGCTACGGACAACCACCTCCTATTCCTTATTCACACGGAGCAATACACGGTGATCAGCTGATGTACCCCGCGGTGACTCTGTAAGAATCTTCAGGAAGGGAGAGGGAGGGTAAGATTCCTCTCGCCGTTAAGTGCAGCCTCATTGACTATCTGTACTTAGAAACGGGAACAACGCCACAAAATTGCCTATCTTTGGTGCTAATTTCTAAATATTGTTCAATACCTTATGTGCCAGATTGTTGCCTTCTCATATTGACTGAGATACACTGAGCCAGTTGATCTTCTCAATGTTCTTGTAAATTATGCCGTGTTTTTTATAAGCTGGATGCTTGATTTTTTTTAATCAAAAAAACCTCCTTTGTTGCATTTATTGTATTCCATTTGCACACTGTTATTTCGGAAATTGAGGACGTTAATGTATTCAAGTCAGATGTTTATGCTGAGCAATCGTTAGAAAGTTGTAGCTGGTAANTTTTTTTAAATACGTCGTTCAATCTGGATATTACAAAGATGTGTCAACTATGTACATAACAGGAACTTTGACTTCACCCTGTAATATAGTTTGTAAGTACCCCAAAATGGTTTTGTAAATGTTTGCATATAGTATGCGACAATAATTCTGTGTATTATTTGGGTGATGTATCCTTTTTGTGTTGCTTCTGCAAAGGAGAGTTTTGTGTACAGTTTATAAACATCCAAACGCTTTTTATAAGGTCTATTTCCGAAAAAGGGCACTTACATTTTGTAAAGACACTCTCAGGATGTAAATAAAACTGAAAACAAAGGTAGAATGTATCGGTCTGAGCGTTTGTAGTAGTTGCATGTTTTCTGCATTTTGTTTTCTCTCTCTCAACAAAACGTGTCTCGAAGGGTCTGGAATGGGGTGGGGGTGACAGGAATGCCCTTTGCAGATGTTCTGTCTCAAAGTGCTGAATGGTTGTACGTCCTGCTAGCAAATTAGCAAATCAGAATTCCTAACTCTTACAAAAACTCTTGGCATCTGGTTTGGAAAGGGGATCATCGACTCATTATGAATGGCCCTGTGCTGAGAAGTCATGCAGGTCACTTACTCCACTATGTTCCTGACAATTGTACGGGTTCTTAAAGGGCTTCCTGTAACATTATATGACTGTTTGTGTCTGGCTAAACCTGTTAATGCCAGGAACCACAGAGGCCCAAATTCCACTAGCCCAAGTCAAATAAAACGGTTTTGCCTTAACGCTTAAGATCTCGGATACAATTGCATGAAATTCTTAAGCGGGAAGGCAGGTTTACGCAGTTCTTTTAAAAGAGCCGGCGTCACAATTATAACTGAATTTCAGAATTTTCCACAGTATCATGCAACTTTAATTTTACGGCTTACAGGCTGTGAATTTCAAGCCTCGAATTGTTGAGGTTAGCAAGAATTTATTTGGGGAAGAGAAACCTCCATCTGAAGTCTAAGGTTCCAGATAGACGTCTAATAGCCAATGGCTACTTTTAACCCATATGAACAATTATAATCTAGAGTAGCTCCAGGAGCAGACAGTCTCTTAGTGGTTGAATTAATACCGTGTTAGTATCAGACTTCAACCACACACGTACTGTACTGTATGCTGGTTTATTTCAAACGTGTTTGGAAGTTCAAGCACAATTTTGACAGGCCCATGTACTTGGCTCATCCTAGATTGCATAGACATTGCCAACATTTAGCTTTACTATTTATCACATTGCACAGCTTGTGATTTTCAAGCTGTTTATGTTTTCCTTTTTTTGAAGAGTTTTTAATCAAATTATATTTTAGCTGAACTTTTAAAGAAGGATAATCCGATGGGAGGGGGAAATAACAGTTATTTATAGGAAGTTAATAACTTTTAACAGTAGAATCTGTGCATAAAATATGAATTAAGTATACTTTGCTGGAAAAATCCTTTGAAATAGACTTATGCAAAGGCACACTTAGCATTTAATTAAACTTTTTTTTATTAATTGTGGCCGTTCTGTATTTAAGGCAGTGGGTAAAGCCACAAAAGCAGATTACTGATACCAACCCAGCAGCCAGCTTTCATATGGCTTAAATTATTCTGTGAATGCTCGTCAAATCACTAAAGGAATTGGCCACGGAATCAGTGCTGGTATTAATGTTAGCTGCACCACACTGCCAGTACTGTGAAATTCAGCCTCGCTTGGAAATCAGTTTGAACATTAGCAGAAAAAAGAACCCATTACAGAGGATTGCTTGCCTTTTTTTCTTGAGTGAGGCTGTTACTGCTCAGGCAATGCTAGGTAGAGCTATCAAAGACAGTAGTTTTCTGCATGTCTACTTCCTAAGATATAGCACTGTGTCCAGCAAGTCTCATAGGAAGTTGCTTTACTTAATCCCTTTGAATGGCCAGTTTGTATTACCGCCAGAGCCCTAGCGTCGAATACAGGACTTGCGACGATAAATAAACTGTATAAAATATCAAATAACCAACTTGTCCTTTTTATTCTTTCCACAGCTCCTGGTGCTGAGAATAAAACTCGTTTTGTTTTAGTTTCTTCAGTAATGCTCCACTTGGTTTCTGCCAAATTAAGGACACTCACTTTACTTTTAAGCCCGGTCTGTGCTGGGGTAACAACAGGTAATTGTGAGGCCACAATTAGTCTTCGGGATTGCCACAATTTTTACGTGATTTTAAAATTTCAAGACAAATTTAAAATACAGGGTTAAAACTAAGTAGAATTCTTTGGGGCCTCAGATGAGTACAAAATCGGACTTAGCTACTTTGCACATCAGAGTTGAATAACGTGTCTTGAGTTCATACGTGAAGAACAGTCAATTTGGTGAGGTTACCAGAGGAAATTCCCCCCTCCCTCCTCCACTGGCTCATTGTCAGACTCCGCCACTGTGAAACACTCAGGGACGCTATCCTGCGTGAAGGGCGCTATATATAACTGCAAGTTGTTGTTGTTGAGATCTTTAGTGGGCTGAGATTCCAGGTGGCCTGCGTGGCTGTGGGACGTTGCTGTGTGCAAAATTGGCTGCCACGTTCGCTTGCAAATCCGGTCAGTAATTCCTGTGAGGAGCTTTGAGACATCCTTCTGACGTGATAAGGCGTGATATACCAAATGCAATGATTACACTGAGATACGGACTGAAAATAACTTCTCCTGTCCCTGTTTAGCAATTTATTTTCTTTTAGATTTCCTTCTCTTTCCCAGATTTTTGTACCACTCCTTCCTCGTGCTACGGGGTGGAAGGTGAGATGATCAGGACAGGATTGGCCTCACGGTTGTCCTCGATACCTCTCCGTTCACCAAGAGCAGAACTCATCCTGCCCATGCAAGCTCTCCCTTCCAGTAACCCGATCCTAAACTCGCAAGTACCTAAGTAAGTGTATAATTTGAAAAATTCAGAAAGGAGTAAATTTACGGGCCGGCTCCAGATTCTCCAACGTTCCCTGGGGGAAGCTGAAAAAATTATAGGACTCCAACCACGGAAACTCTTCCACCTAACAAGAGTTCACTCTGCCCTTTTCCATTTCCTGGAATGTTATAAAGGCATTGATCTAGGGAACGGCAGGAAAGCTGCTGGCTAACCACTAATTTCTCAGCCAATACCTAATGGTAAATGACTCCTTTTTGGCATTCATTCAGAAAACTTTGTGGAAATGCTTCCTCTAACGCCCTCCTCCCCTCCCCACTATCCAACAGCTTTCTCAAAGTTCTGCTTTAAACCACTGATGTTTTTCTCTGCGAAAGTAAGGGAAACAGCCAAAAGCTGTGAGGCAGAGCGGGGGAAGCTGGGGAGACTGATTTATGGGGTAATGTTGTTTGTGAAATGTGTGTCATGTTGTAAGGAAGGCGTAAAGGGGAAACACACAGACTTCAGCCCGTATTTTCAAAATGAAACAAAGTGATTAATCAGAAGCAACCTTGAACAGAGCGCAATCGAGTTACGTAATCTTTCGATCCCTGAGCTGCAATGTCTGAGCAAAATTTAAAGCCCAGATATGGAAGAATTGTGTCGGTCATTTCACGATGAGCACTAGACTGAGCGCCTTGGGATGTCCTTGCAATGTGAAAGGTGCTGCATAAAAGTAATTTGTTGTTGTTATTGTTGTAGACTTGGCATCAAAAGATTCTGGGTTTGAAACCTATGGCTCAGCCCTTCGTGTGTGTAAAAAAAAGTCCTCCAGAGGCAAAAGGGAAGTAAACAGAATATTTCTGAAGCAATTAACTGTGCCGTGCCGCCACCACCACCAACCAACAACAACAACAACTTGCACTTATATAGCGCCCACCAAGCAGGGTAGCGCCTCAGAGTGCTTAACAGTGACAGAGCCTGACTCCGAGCAGGGGGGAGGGGGGGAGGTGGCCGTAAGCATGGTCAAACAGAAAAGTCTTCAGGTCGGACTTCAAAGAGGGGAGAGGGGGGGGGGGCAAGGCGGAGGGATTGAGGGAGAGTGTTCCAGAGATTTGGGGCATCATGGCTGAAAGCACGACCGCCCTCCGATGGTGGGGCGGAGGGTGCGAGGGACGGGCAGGAGGCCGGTGCCAGTCAAGCGGAGGAGCTGGGTAACGGATTGGGGAGTGAGGAGGTCGGAGAGGTAGGGAGGTTCCAGGGAATGAATGGATTTGAACTCGAGAGTGAGGATCTTGAAGTCAATCCATTCGGTGATGGGCACGCTCATCCATTTGGCTTTAGATTTGTTCCACAAATAGCCCCAACGATCCTCAGTGTTCAAGGAACCGTCTGCAAATGGTCTTTCATCAGTGGCTGTTAACACTGAAGAAAAATTAAGAGGGGAGATCACGGAGACAGAGACAGTTTGCAAATCCATTGAGACATGGGAGCCATCTCTATGTTTGGTCAGTCAGTTACAGTCTTATCAGTCTATAGGTGATGTAATCATTTGAACTAAATGCAGTATCCCTCAGGGACTAGTATTCTGAGGAAAGATATTTTCTGAAAGGTTAAGTGCCTACCTTTTCCTGAATTCAATCATTCGCAGTTTCTCTTTATATCCTTACAGATTGCCCAGAGTTCGTACTCGAGGAAGGTATTAAATTAAAAGACGTGCTGACTTTTAATTTCCATTTTCAATTCGCAGAATCACAAAAGGTGTTTATGTGAGGCTGATAGAAATCTCCTCTCTCACCACAAATAAAATAAAGTAACATTCCGCTGTTTATTTCTCCCAAGTTGCTGTGTTTGTGCCAGAAGTTCATAACAAGTGAAAATTACAAGCAGGGACAGAAACAGGGCATCAGACCTTTATGGGAATAGTATTTATTGTGTTTCAACTAAGCAATAGACATTGCAGCCAAATGCCACCGATCCTCGCCCTTCAAAACTCACTTGAATATGTTTTATTTTTAAAAACTCCAATTGAGCAAGTTCGGTCAGATTGCATCACATATAACATCAGTGGAGACAAAATGATTGTATTTGGATTGCAGTGGGACACTGCTGTGCGCAATTGGCTGCCGCGTTTCGCCCACAATTATATAGTCAATTCACTTTACAGTATATTCTGTGAAGCACTTTGAAACAACTAGAAGACGTGAAAAGTGCTATATCAAATGCAAGGATTATTATATTATATATTATTATAGTATAAACTCCCATCCAGTTTGCCTTCCACCATCCTGGCAGTCGTTTGCACATGTCACGTCCCAAACTATATACTGTATCCCGAGATATTATTTCCTAACAGAAATCTATCTAATTTGTTCTTGAAAGGATCTTCTTGAAAGGCATCCTGTCACTGTATTTCCTCCTGTTGCCTTAATCTGTCAGGAGCACTTAATGCTTCACCTCCTATTTAATTGCCGTGCACTGGAGAAAACATGTAGATTAGTGAGTGCGAAAACTGAAACTTAAAACCCCTCGGCCAAAAAAAAATCAACACAAACCGCAAAAAAAATAATTTAAAGTAAGGAAAAGCAGCTGGAAATCTACACCGACGGAGAAAAGCCAGACTTGGTTTCCCCCAAAATATTTTCTCTGACAGGGGAAAAAAATGCTTTTTTGTCAATAGAAAGGAAAGGGAGGCTTTTTTTATATATATATAAATATATAAATAAAACTCAACGACTACATGCATTAATTCCTCATGTCAAAAAACAAAAACTGTCTTGTCTTTTTTTAAAAGGCAAAGACAATGCTGAGCTGACCAAGTCAACAGTCTCGTTGACTCTTGACACAGTCTTGCTCACAGAGCAAGGCTCGGCTCTTCACAAGCAGCACAAAGACTCCTTTAGCCCAGAGCCCCTGGGGATTAGAAACTCTTTCCAAAAGGTGCATGATAATGGTCAGTAATGATTCATTTGTCTCCTCCGTGGCCTCTCGGTGGAACCCGACTACAAATATGAAAAGGCCAAGAACACTTCGGGCCGTGGAATTATTAATGCAGGTTTTATCACTTCCCTTGTAACCAACCGGTGGTTTTGTGAGTGTGGGTGTAACAGGAGATTAATTGGAAACTGAAGTATCTTGTTCACAGAAATCCTCCAGCGCACACAGCATGCAAACGAAAGTTTCCACATCATTAAGACTTTAGGATTTGTGGAGCAGAGATGGTCATTTGTAAACACAGACCTCCATCAGTGACATCAAAGGTAATCTCTGAGGTACAGTGATCCACACAACTGGGGTCTTTTCTGAAGGCTTTTAAAGCCTTACTTCTTACTTTGAATAGTCTTGGAAGGATTAAACTCCTTCAACCGATCTATTTTCAAATAGTTATTTCCCAAATTATAATCATTTGGAAATTGATGGCCTTGTGTTTTCTATTTTCATTTCAAATTCATCAAACCTATAGCATTGACTGCCCCACTCCTCACTGCCTCTCTCCAATAGGACACGACTGCTTTTGGCACCAATTATAAGTGTGAGTAGACTCTGGCTTCACCTTGTTTATGCCACCAACTATGGCAGAAAGAATAAAAGACTTCAAAAGGACTTTTTTTTAAAAAAACAGCAAAAAGTGGGGTCTGGGAATGACAATGGCGAATAATCAGCAGGCTACCTTCCTTCTTTTGATTTGTTTTCAACAGTTAGGGCTCCCCCTCTGCTTTCCTCTTATTGCAATAATTACATTCCAGCAGTTAACAAACAATCTAATCCTCTGTGTTCCTTTGCCTGAGTTCCCAATCACCTGTCATCTTCAATGGGAATTAATGCAAAGCTAGTTAGCGATAGATAATTGCCTCTTTAACCTCCATTGGGATAAATTTGGGAGTCTTGTTGTTTGCTTCCTGGAACTCTTGAAGAGGCAAACAATGGGCAGCCCCAAGTCTCTGCTTTTCATCTGTCTTAATTGTCCTGACTCCTCTCTCCAGTGACAAGGACTGGCTCAGGAGAGCTTTCTTGTGCTCGTTCGCTGACTATTCCAAACCAGCCCCTCCAATTAGCAAGAATTAAATTACAGGTCTTAATCCACATTAAATGAAATAATCAAACGAGATTTTCGAAGGCTGAATGGATGCAAATGTGTTTTTTTGCTGGGGGGAGGGGGAGAGAAAGATAGAGAGAAAACTGGTTTTAAAGAGGCCCTATTAGGTTCCCTTTGATAACTCAGTTACTCATAAAGCCTAGAGTGAAAACTGACCCAGAAGTTTTGTACTAATAGCTGAT
This sequence comes from Callorhinchus milii, assembly GCF_018977255.1. Taxonomy (NCBI): domain Eukaryota; kingdom Metazoa; phylum Chordata; class Chondrichthyes; order Chimaeriformes; family Callorhinchidae; genus Callorhinchus; species Callorhinchus milii. Next base: position 14,137,334 of record NW_024704756.1, on the reverse strand, counting down.
GCAACTCAAGCAGGACTAGGGCTCCATGATTGGCCTCAACCACCTCCCCCACTACACCCATCGCCAGTTTATGGAGGAGAAACATTATCCAGGGTTCCAACTCCTGATTAGTATCCAGTGATCTCAGGTCATGGCAATGAATATACAATTGCCAGAATCCCAAGGTTGTGTGTTACACTCTTAAAATGCTTCTAAGTTGGCGTGTTATTATGATTTGGAGACCTGCAGTGTCGTGGTTAGAGCACTCGCCTCGCAAGCGAGAGGACTCAGGTTCGATTCCGGGCAGAGCAAAACCTGAGGCGAGTTTCCTTACTCCACACATCTCTGTTTACCTAGCAGTAAGTAGGAACCCCCAATTCACAGATTGTTTTCCGGGGGTAATAATCCTTCCAAAAAAAATGTGGTCACTCAATCCACGACAGTTTGTGGGACATTGCTGTTCACAATTGGCTGCCGTGTTTTGCCCACAAAATACACAGTCGATTAATTCACTTTACAATATATTCTGTGAAACGCTTTAAGATGTCTCAACAATGTGATGAGGAGCTACACCAAATGCAAAGATTATTATTATAAGTGTTAAACGAATCCTAAGAGATTGAAAGAAAAACCTTAAGATGTAGCCTCTCCTTCCTTTCATATGCCACATTTTTAATCTAATTCTTTTAATGGCTTGCAATATTGAGGCATTAAAGTTTCTCTTGGTTCAAGGGCACAACATTGAGACTGGAGAATTGTTAATCAATTCAAAGTGGATCATTGTACTGCACACGATTACTTTTGTCATTTACATTTCATTTTAATTTATTTCAAAGAAACCTTTTAAAAAGGTTACAGAGTTAGACGATTGGATTTATGATACCTTGAAGTATGTAAAGTAGAAAAAAACATTGTGACTTTGATGAACAGAAAAATGGTAATAAGGAACTGGGTTGATCCTTCAACAAATGAATTTTCCAACCATGAGACATTCTGGTACATCCCATAAAAACATGCCAATAATTTGACATGTATTCACGAAACAAATTATGAATTTATCTACATGCTTTGGCCAAATTATAGGTATATTATTATTATACCTATAATTTTAGGTATATTCAGAATTGGACTGTAGCTCCAATTCTGATTATATTATTATTATATACCTAAAATCTTAGTATTATATTAGTCAGCTATAAATTCACAGTCACACTTTATAATAAATCATGTGAAGCTTTTTGAGATGCCCTCCCAACATGAACATACTGTGTCAAACGCGAGGATTATTAGTATTATTATTACTATCATATTAAAATGAATGAAACAGATCATGTGTAGGAACAACTGAAACCTACCTTAGCAATTTGGGGCCTAGGCTAATACTTATAGAATCCTACAGCACAGAAGGAGGCCATTTGGCCCATTGTGCCTGTGCTGGCTCTTTGAAAGAGCTATCCAATTAGTCCCACTCCCCCCGCTCTTTCCCCATAGCCATGCAATTTTTTTTCTTTTTAAGCATATATCCAATTCCCCTTTTGAAAGGTATTATTCAATCTGCTTCCACCTCCCTTTCAGGCTGTGCATTTCAGATCATAACAACTCTCGCTGCGTTAAAAAAAATTCTCCTCATCTCCCCTCTGATTTTTTTTGTTAATTACGTTAAATCTGTGTCCACTGGTTACCAACCCACCCATCGGTGGAAGCAGTTTCTCCTTATTTACTTTCATCCAAAGCCCTCATAATTTTGAACCCTTGTAATTAATGACCTCAAGACCGAGTCTCTTCCCTTCATCGTATCTGCCCAATCTCCACCACATCCCCTCCCAAAACAGCACTGTGCAGCTGCCCCTATTCTCTTCAGCATCTGCAGTTCCCATGCTTACATTTTTGAACGATCGTGCACATGAATACACGTAGTGTAAATTACTGCACAAAGAAACCCTGGCCCACCGAGAGACTGCAGGGTAACTGAGGTAGATCCAATTTCAATCTGCCTTTGATTTTCCGAGCCATGCTTACATCCCCAGGTCTCAGTGTAGCCACGGAGTAGAATAATACTTTATTGAATGGATTTGAGAGAAACAAAAATAATCTTTAAAACTAGGGCAGGGGCATCGAACCACAGGGATCTGATGTGGAATGCGGCAAAGTGTTTGGACGTGAAGCTTTGCCTGGATTCCTGAACTGCCGATTCTCCCAAATTTCAGCACCTTTCCACCATCGGTGCCTTACTCTCCCCAGTCACGTGAAGCACTTTCTGATGCCCTTCAAATGTGAAAGGCGTTCTCTGCACTCATCTAATTTGCTGTTGCGTGTTTTTTTCTGAAATAACATTTTTTTTTACGCAAACTTTGATTAAAGAAAATGCTAGAAATATATTTTAAAAAAAGTTGTTCGAAGTACATCCCCTGAAAGGCCGGATTCATAGGGTAAAATTTACTGGGGTAAAATTTGCTGTGTTATCTCTGTCACTGTGACCCCTACCCCGGGTGAAGGACGCTATGCAAATGCAAGTTGTTGTCGTTGTGGTTAATTATCATAAGGAAAGTCGCAAATTTTCACTCCATTGTGTTTCCGAGTCAAGTTTGTTTGATAAATTGTCAATTTGTAGGTCTGAGGCGCAGTGTGGAGAGTGATGGGTGTGTGTGTGTGTGGAGAGAGACGAAAATTCCAATGTTTTGCCCACTATTATCACTAATCAAACTGATATGATGTACTTTTTTTAAAAAAAATTAACATAAGATTACATTGCTTCATATTCCGAAAGCTACTCGTTTTGGCCCAATATCTTTTAATAACATGTCTAGCGATTGGCTTTTATAGAAATCTGTGATGAGAGATTGTGGCGTAAGCACATGAAATGTCATTTCTTTTACATCCGAGGAATCCCACATTCAATTGGCCAGATTTTCTCGCAGATAAAAAATGCTCAGGCACAACCTACAGCTGCCAATTCTCCACAGACTAGGCAAAGGAAAATAGGACGAGTTTAGTTCAGTCAGACAGTCATTTTTTCTTTGTTCAGCAGAATTTCTCATATTTCAGCTGTTATGTTCATCACACATCAATATGGTCAGCAGAAATAAACCCTCTCTTTATTCAACAATCCAGTGTATCAGTGTATCAAAGGAAGTCCAACTTGCTGCAATAATATTAATACTAATAATCCTTGCATTTGATATAGAGCCTTGCCAAGTCATCGAGCTGATCCTCATCCTCACCTTCGAATTCAAGATCCTCATCCTCACTTACAAGGCCATTCACGGCCTTGCTTCCCCTTACCTCTCCGACCTACTATCCCCCTACTTACCTGCCCGTACCCTCCGTTCCTCTGGCTCCGGTCTGCTCCACATCCCCCACCCCAACCACCCTACCATCGGTGGCCGGGCCTTCAGCCTTTCAGCCCCGAGGCTCTGGAACTCCATCCCCCAGTGCCTTCGCCGCTTCCTCCCTTTCCTCCTTCAAGGCCGGTCTCAAGACCTTTCTCTTCAACTGTGCCTTCAGCTACCCTCTCGATTCTGTACCCCCTCCTCGCTCCCTCTCTTCCCTCCCCTCAACCTGACCATTTCCCCCCAAGGCTCGGGTCCCGAACCAACTGTCCAGCGCCTTGGGGCATCCTCCCGACGTGAAAGGCGCTCTATAAATGAAATCTCGTTGTTGTTGTTGTCTCAGAGTGCTTCTGAAGGATTTTTATCATAGCCTTGCAACTGTAATTTTTTTTCCAATATTGTTGTTTCGGTGGGACAGTCAGTAGCTATTGACACCCAATTATTGACACCCAAGCTATTGACACAGGAGCAAGGACTGAGCTGATGACTGAGTTGATGTGGTTGGCGATGTGACTCTTGATTGTTTAGCATTGAGGAGTGTCAGGGCGAAAAGATATAATCAAAGTCACACAAGTGGGAGTTTGGAGAGGTAGCCATGTGCAATTGAGGACAGGAAACTTAAAACAAACACGGAATCAGAAAGCGAGACAGAGTAAGTGGGGTCCACAGAGACTGGCCTCATTATAGACTGGGATCAGTACACCTCATCGTACGATTTGAACTGAAGCATTCTCAAATAACAAACAAGAGTCAAAATGTTTATTGCAACTTTATAATGGCCAGACTTTATTCCTGCCGCGTAGGAAGTGCGAGCGAGTAAACCAAGTCGCTCTTTGTTTTATCGAGCAGGGGGGAAACATTCCCCCAGTTCGGTTCTCGGAAAAGGTTATGGCGTGTTTTGAAGGAACTTTAAAGAGCGAGAGTTTTTGACTCAGATCTGCGTTGTAACTCAAGGAGCATGTCAAGAAAATAAAGGGAGCCGAGGCAGTGGTGCAGTGAACACTACTACACTGTGTCGTGCAGTTAGGGGACGGCAGCTCAATTTTCACATCCCCGAGAGGAAGAGGTGAAAGGGGAGCCAGGCTAACGGAGCACTGGAAGCAGCAGTAGCAGAGGTTTAGATAACGAGTTGAGGCCAACATTCGCTTGAATGCAAAATAGGTTGCGGCCTCGGGAAGACTTGAGCAAGTATTGGGGGCGGGAGGGGGAACACAATTGGCTCACCACGTTTTGCCCACAAACGACACAGTCGATTCGCTTTACGGTATATTCTGGGAAACGCTTTGATACGTTGCAACGACGTGATAAGGTGCTATTATCAAATGCAAGGATTATTATTATTATTATTATTATAATAAAATTCTCTGAACTTGGCTGCTTATCCTACAAGTTGATGCAACCACTTAGATGACCAATCCAGAGCTGATGAGCCGCATGACAAAGCTAAAGATGGCAGATTAAGTATCAGAATAGTTTAGGCGTGTGATCTGCTCTGGAGAGGCAGCTCAGACTATGTGATTCCAAGTCCCGACACGATGCTTGAACCCACAACTTTCTGACTCAGAGGCAGGAGTGACACTGAGCCAGGCTGACACACATACATTTTCCTACCTAAATGCTTGATAGTAATTACCTGTGTGAATCTCTGTGAGTTGCTTCAACACAAAGCCCTGTAGCTCAGTGGCCAGAGCGCTCGCCTCGCAAGCGAGAGATCTGGGTTCGATTTAAACCTTGGGCAGATTTTCTTACTCCACACGCCTGATAATACTCCCTCAAGAAAAAAAACATTAATAAAATTGGTCACTTCAATCCACGACTGTTTGTGGGACACTGCTGTGCGCAATTGGCTGCCGTGTTTCGCCCACAAAATATACAGTGAATTAACCTTACAGTATATTCTGTGAAGCGCTTTGAGACGTCTAGAAGACGTGAAAAAGCACTATATCAATGCAAGGATTATTTATTATTATTATATATGAAAGCTACTACAAAAAGACAGGTTCTTTCTTTCTTGCATATTTGTCTCATTGATTTTCTCTGAAGAGCATCTCTAAAAATGATACTTTTGCATATATTAGATGTCCTGTACTTGGGGATAGTATTACATCGATCATATGTTGATAACTAAATTAGAAATCCCATGCTAAAAGCACAATGACAAAGATTGCTGCTTTTAGCGATCAGCGTACAGACAGACTGCTTGAATGGATTCTTTGGAAAGTCTCAAGCCAAAATGAAGCACCAACATTTAGCCAATACCAGCACTACAATGTCACTAAGTCAAGAAGCTGTCAATTTCGCCTGCAAAAAAAAACAGATTAAAGGACAAATTGTTGGACTAAAGGAGAAATTCAGTACCGTTTAATCACATTCTATCCCCAGCATACATTAGGTCGCTTTTGTTTGGCACAAGTGAATGGCAAGAATTGAATTCAAGTTCATTCAGCTCAAGTGAATAGGCCAACAGGTCCAAAGTTTCACATTTCTGTGCAATGCCTCTATCAATCACTCAGCATTTATCAGGAAGAAACACTAGATATTGATGACCCCTGATGTCAGCCTTGCAACTTTACCTCTGGTTCAGGATTACAGCCAGACAGCCATGCAGACGGAGACAACAATGGCGTGGCTGTACTGGGGAAACACTTTCGGAGTATTCCCAGAATCTGAGAAGAGTAACCCTCAATTGTCCGGGCTCCAAGAAGCATTTTACACAACAAACAGGAAGGTACAAACCCACCACTACTTACTTACTTACTTACTTACTTTCAGCGCCTTGGGACGTCTTCCTGACGTGAAAGACGCTCTATAAGTGGAATCTTGTTGTTGTTGTTGTTGTTGTTACTTACTTCACTGCTGTTTGTGCTGCTTCCCATATATTGGATTGAAAAGTGGAAAGGGCTATCTACAATTCATCATTATTCCTAGTATTGAATGGGAAGTGGTGTTATTAGTTCCCATTAAGTAATATTGGTCCGAGTACTTTCTTCCTGACCGCCCCAAATAGACAACACATGCATAGCATACACGTTGCCTTAAAATTGTCTGAAAATTTAAGCTCATGTAAGTTTTGGAAAATTCTTAAATTCCGTTTTACTTTAGGAACAAATGTTCTTTTTTTTAACAGTTTTTGTGGGAAAACAGTCTTCCAGTTTAAGACGGAACTTAAGTCTTTTCCAAAGTTTGTACCAATCTTAAATTTTACCATGAGGGTCTTACGGCTGAGACAGAGATTTGGGTCGTGTGATGCCAGGAACAGTAGGGCTTAATGTTATCCGCAAGTATAAAGGTGATTCATTCCTGTGTATTGTTCGATTTATCAGCTCTGCTTTGCAACGGGACAGAAGGTGCTAAACAGAACCCATGCTTTTCTCTTGGGGTCAAGGAGGGAGATGGAGTCAGGACAATGGCAAATCACCAGACAGCCATCCTCACACACTGGCAGGTCATGGAGCAGCTTTGATTCCAGCTGAAGAGCTGGTTCGCTTTGCAAACCCAAGAAGAGATTTGTGGGGGGGGGAAAAACATCCCAAAGTAACTGCCCGGCAATAAAAATAGGAGTCTACGAATAGTCGACCGGATGCAAAAGGCCCTCTGGAAGCAAAATCAAAAAAAGGGAACTGAGGAAAAAAGAAAACAGTAACTTAACATAAATAACTCCTGAACTCAGTGTTTACACAAGCGGAAGTTATTTTTCTTACTGCTTTCTCAAAATTGATTACATGACACTAACTTGCCACTGTGGCATATGGCACTGGGTATAAATCTTCGAGTTGTGCAGGAAAGCTATAAAATAGGAACTGGGAGACCAGATACAAATGTAGAAGCATTGTGTGTGCTTTTAGCTGCACGCACAATAATTCTGCCTTTGAAACGTAATTAAATATTTGTTCTCTTTATCAATTATGCCTGCAGCTTGAGAGATGGCTATACCAAGCTGTTTGATCTACTAAGACAAACTCCGCACTAAATCTGATATCTTTTATTGCGCTAGTTTAGCAGATGTAAGTAACTCAATGTTCCCACATCCCCCCCTCCCTCTCCCCTCAAAAAACAACTGGCTTATGTTACTTATCTATATTAAACTGGTCCGGTGAAAGACATCAGATATGGTGCATGGAAAGCAGACAGGAAAAGTGCGTTGGAAAAGTGTCATTGATACCACAGGTTGCAAGAGCATTAGCTTGTAGCTGCTGGAAAAGAATGCACAAAGGGCACTTCAGGATGTTCCTGCAAATCCAATCAGTTTAATGCAAATTCTTTGCACTTTATCGTCATATCGTCACTTTGTTTCCCTCTTTGTAAAACCGTTCGCACACATAGCATTAGAGTGACATAGACTGTAAAGCACAGTAGTAATTAACTATGAGGAAATGCTTTGAGACTTTTCAACATAATAAGTCGCTGTGAAAATTCACCTTCTTTCTTCATTGTTATAATAAATAATAATAATAATAATAATCCTTGCATTTGATATCGCGCCTTATCACTTCATCGTAATGGCTCAAAGCGCTTCACAGGATTTACTGTAAAGTGTAGTGTCTGTGTATTTGTAGGTGAAGGCGTTCCCACAACAGTGTCCCACAAACAGCCTTGAAGTGAGTGACCAATTTTATCTGTGGGTGGGTTGGCCAGAACACCAGGGGAAGACTCCCTTCTCTTTTCGAATAGTGTCACGGGATTTTTAACATTCACTGTGTCTCTCTGTGAATCTCTTGCAGTGTTTGTTGGCACAATTGCAAATTTCAGCTTCTACTCACTCTCATGTTACCCAAGTCCTCTCCAGGATTCGTTTACTAGAGTAAATAAATGTTCACACAATCAATTTCAGCCTCTGTATATTTAAACTCCTGCTGAAAACCTGACAATATACAGCTGTCTTGTCTTAAATAATAACATCACAGTGCGCTCCCCATAGGACACCTCTGCTCCCTCTGCGAGGCTTGAAGTGTAGACTCAACTTTACAGTGCGGTCAGGGCTGGTGAGAAATGTTCAATGTGACAGCAGTTTTCACCATCTTCCGCTAAAACTTCCTGAAAAATCGTAAGCAAATGTGATGGCCTCAGCTTCCACTAACTAGTGGAAATGTGAAACTAATCCCTCAACACGATCAGCGTGGTTTCAAGCCCTTTTTATTCTGTATGTTTTCTTTATAGTTAGAACTGACTTAGCATTTTCAAAGGAGCTCCTTTGTTATGGGGGTTGGGGGGGGAGAGTGTTATTTGACCATTTTGAATGATCTCTGCGTTTTCTGGGTCACAATGAAAGGATCAGCCCCGGCTCCACCGATGGCAAACACAGACCAGGTAACTCCGGTTCTCACTCTGTGTTGAGTTAGTTGGCACGAAGAGCGCTAACATTGTTCTCAATGCCACTGGGGCTGGCGAGGGGGGTGGGGGGATCAGACAAAGTTCCCACACCTCATGGCTATCCATTGCCCCCACCCCGTCCCTCCACCCCCACCTTCTGGACAACCAATGCATGTGGATAGAGGGGACAGAATGACATCAGACTGCAATGACTATCACCTGCCTCATTCGGTGTCTGGACACACACAACCAAATTGGCTGCTGCGTTTTGACCTTCAAAATACACAGTCACTGGGCTTTGCCGTAAATCCTGCGAAGTGCTTCGAGATGTCCTCCCCTCCAGGCGTGAAAGGCGTGATGTCAAATGCAAGGATTATTGTGGTTATTATTATTGTTATCATTTATCGTTAAAAATAGGTTTGAGTGTCCCAGTGTCTGCTGAGTTAGCAGATCTCAGCTGGAGCAGTTGTCCGTGAGCTACAAAAGGCTTCACTGCTCCAGTCCAAGGGAACGTGGAAAATAGGCAAAGTATTTCCTTTTCTGCTGGCAGCAGGAGGTGGGAGTTTTGCTTCGAAGTGAAAGTAAAGTCGTGGCGCACTTTACAATGCATTTTAAATCTAGTACAAAGTTGAGATGGTTTACAACCTCCTCGGCTTGGTACCGGGAACCTGTAATACAGTGGCCATCTGCTGGCCACAGTAGGGAACGGCACATGCTGGAAAAGACCCTAAAAGTTGTCTTTCCATTCATTGGCGATTCACGGCAAGTTAATAATAATACTGTGTTAAGGTAATAATTAATCCTTGCATTGATATAGCGCTTTATCGTGTCGTTGAGACGTCTCAAAGCGCTTCACACCATACACTGCAAAGTGGCTTGACTGTGTATTTTGTGGGCGAAAGCAGATTGCAGGAGCGGACGACGTGATTATGTTAGAGGATCTGACGGCAAAGCGGAGAGCTCTCCCCCAGCACTGAGCGTCAGACGAGACGTTCAGCTCGCAGTCCCGACGTGAGTCTCGAGCCCGAATTTTCTGACCCCAAAGTGCGAGAGCTCGGGCTGCCGACTGAGCCGCGGTGACAGGTACGATGCTGTGCGCCAACCCACCAACACCACCACCACGTTGTTGTTGTTGTTGTTGTTTAAAGTGGCTCGTTTGGAAGCGGAGTAAACACTGAATGCTGGGAACACCCCCCCCCCCACTCCCCCCCCCCCCCCCCCCGCCACCCCCAACCACCCCTCGGAAGCGAGAGCTGGAGTGGAACATTCCACTTCCTCTGAGAACCCGGTGGCAGTTGCGAGCCTAAGAGAGAGAGCGAGAGAGCGAGCGAGAGAGCGAGAGAGAGAGAGAAGGGGTGGTGGGGGGTGGAATTTGGTTATTTATTATTTGCCCTACCTTCCAACTGACCTCCCCCCCCTCCCCCCGTGCACTGCACGACCTCCCACTGAGGGGGAAAGGAACCACAGAAGAAATGCCTTTGTGGAGGCACGACTGAGAGGTGGGAAGGCAACGTGGGCTGACGTGTGTTACCAAAGCAACAATTTGAGTCTCGGCTTAAGATGTAGAGAGAGAGAGAGAGAGGGAGGGAGGGAGGGAGGGAGGGAGCATGGGGTGGGGGTGTGGGGGAGAGGGGGTGTGGGGTGGTCACCAAGCGTTCTGTGTGAGATACAGTGGCTGAATCCAGAGACCTCATTCACATTTCGACTTGATAGAATAGTTGGCGAACAGAGTTTTTAAACCGAGAACCATTAAAAAGACCTTTTACGACATCTGCCTCTGTTTCTGGTTCATTGTCCTCTAGTGACCTGTGAACCCCCCCCCCCCCCCCCACCCCACCACCGCCCCGACTTACTTTCACCGCTGGTTGTATTTAAAGACACCCTCCTAAAGCCACACATCATTGCGCTGGTTACCTCTTTGAATGCGCTCCGAGACTCTCCCCCGCGTGAAGGGCGCCGGATAAGCGGACAAGTTGTTCTTTGCCGGAAAGAATTTAAAAGCCACCAGTGTTTTGTGTACTTGCAGGAGCTGAAGGAACCCAAATGCCTTGTTGTAAAATGATTCCTTTCCCTCGCTCTCACTGAGGAATTCACGTTCGGTCGGGCTGATTTGCAATCACTACCGAACCAGAGGTGAAAGGTTCAGGGGTGAGTACGTGACCCTTAGTCTCCGCTCTGGAAACCTGCGTATTTTCTTAAAAGGGAAAAAGGAAGTCAGAGGAGGTGGTGGTGGGGGGACGGGTGGGGGGAGAAAAGGGTCCGTTCTGTTCAAATGCATCTCCCCAAGTAATGTACGTTCGGAAATGACACGTTTCTGAAAAATAAACCAAGGTGTGAGTTTCCAGATCTCAGTCAGTTCCAAGGTTCTTCCTTTCCCTTCTCCTGAAGGGGTTAGAAGCAACAATCAGCCCAGAGCCTCAGGATCTTGGAACAAGTTCCTATATGGCAACTGAGGATGGAGGCGTGGAGTCCTATAGCTCAGTGGTTAGAGCACTCGCTTTGCAAGCGAGAGACCTGGGTTCAATCCCAGGCAGAGGGCGAAACCTTGGGCAAGTTTCCTTACTCCACACAGAGCCCTAATAATAATCCCTCCAAAACCAAAAACAATAATAAATTGCTCATTTCCAATCCACGACTGTTTGTGGGACGCTGCTGTGCGCAATTGGCTGCCGCGTTTCACCCACAAAGATGCAGTCAATTCACTTTACAGCATATTCTGTGAAACACTTTCAGACGTCTCGAAGATGTGAAAAGCGCTATATCAAATGCAAGGATTATTATTATTATTATAAACGGATGCGTGCGTGTTTGCGCGTGTGTGGGGTGTGTGTGTGTGTGTGTTGGGGGGGCACGATGGGGAGGCGTTTACACATACATGATCTCTGGGAATAGTTGGAAAAATGCGATACATAGTAATGGATTCCAAACCACATTTTATAATTGTGAGATCTGTTATGAAAATCGCAATTGTCATCCTTAAATGTGCTCCTGGGGCACAGGACGGAGCACAGAGCTTGAGCTGAGCTGATAGTTTTTCTCCCAGTATTGCTACTCCAAGCAACGACTTATCCTTTTATCTCCCCACTCCGCGTATCTGGAATACTTTCATACTTTTTTAATCATTCACATCTGATAATCTTTGAAGTGATAATTCTTTGAAGCCTGTGATTTGTGGCTAAACCTTATGCGCTCTCAATAAGAAAGTTTAATTATATCTATATAAAAAAAATCGCTCATAACTTAGATACCCTGAGGGAAGAACATTAGCCAGGTCTCGCATTCTGTGGATCACACAATTACATGACTTTAATTTGGTTATCACTTTCATTGGGGTCTATCCAGCTTGTAGGATGTGAAGAAGGATTGGCAAATATTGAATCCTACAGGCAATAAATCCCAGATATTAAAATATTAAATCCTGGAAGCTGAAATACTGAATCTAGGATATTGAGATATTAAATTCCAGTAAATGTCTCACACCTGCCCATCAGAATTCCACTCAAATGAATTCGATCTTCCGTGAGCTGGAAGACAAATGGGGAAACCTGGCTTCAGGACATAGGGATTGGGAATGGTGTCGATGTCAGTATCAGTCAGAAAGAGGTCTTCCAGGTTATTGGAATTTGACCCTTAAGGGATTTTAATTTAGATTGCTCTACCCCATCCACTAAAACGTTAATCATTTTACCGATCCATATCAGTATCACTCATAATAAATCTTTGCATTTGATAGTCCAAATGAGTTTTGCATAGATTATCCTGCAAAGCACTTTGAGACGTCTCAACGATGTGATAAGGCGTTATGTCAAATGCAAGGATTATTATTATTATTATTATTATTGTTATTATTATTATTATATAGCGCCTTGTATCTCGAAACTCTTCACAGGATTTTACCAAGAACATTGCATTGTAGGCAAACCGCAAGCCAATTTGCTCACAGCAACATCCCACAAACAGTCAGCTTATGTTTCTCTGGGTCTTCTTTCAGATGAGCCACTGTTATCCATGGCAAATGAATCAGAAAGTAGTGAAAGCCAGGCTGTCTGCAGCTGCTCTGTCCCCGATTCTCATACGACCTACAGCAACAGCAGCAGTAATATTGGGAACTACACAGATGAGTCATTCGAATCTTGTTCAGAGGACAGTGAAGGCAGCCGCAGATATTGCGATGAATCATTTGAAGCTCATCATTATTCCGAGGAGGAATTTGAGCCAGAAACTGAATCGGAAACTTCTGCAACCAAATCCCGAGATGATCATCCCCGATCATCCTTGAATGATTACGAAGGTGAGGAGGTGGGAGGGGAACGGTTTAATGTCTTCAATGCTAATTTCGTGATCCAGCTCATTGAACTCCAGCCCAACCGTAGGAAAAGGGCGTAAGAAAGCAGGGGGATAAGAAAAGACCATTCGGCCCATTGAGCTCACTCCTTCTCCAGTCCACATAGCTTGCCATCAAGAGCACTGATCACAGAAATGATCACGCATTGTATTTTCCCACCATGGACTCTGAACGTCATTTCATTTAATATTTACTTTGTCCACTCTTTCAGGTTTCGTAATTTTTGGGGGGCAATTTTATAATTCCCTGAAATTTTTCTTAACATTTGCGATTACCCAAAGACTGGATGGAGAGGAGTGCAGTACAGAAAACCCAGGGAGGGCTCAGTGTTGCGACCCAGTGGTGAGAATCAGCATTTTGCTCTGTAATTGCAGAACAGTAACAGCTAGTCTGTCAGATGTGGGGAAGTAGGAGGTTAGCAAGAGAAGGACATTCGGCTCGTTGACTCCGCTCTGTCAGACTATTCCATGGCTCACATGGTGTTCAGGATACCCACGACAAAGCAGTGGACTTAGACCATTAGAACATCAAAGCTGGCACGTCACAAACTGCCCTGTAAAGGTCCTCCCACCATCCTGAAGGCAGATGTCTGTCGAATAGCTGATGAGGAAACTCTGAGGCTTGGGACGACAGCTGCTGGAAGGTATTACTTGGGAGTTTGGGATCATGAACGTGCGTTGATATTATTTGGGATTTGGTTTCTACCTTGATTGGTATACAGAGAGGTGAGCATCTGCTGCTTAATCTCTGGACTCCCGACTGGTAGAACCATTGCTCAGTGGGTAGGGGGTGTATTGTCCAGGTCGTGGTAAAGCTTTCAAGTTGCGATGTGCTGGTCACCAAGTTGCGGTCGTCGGATGATTAATGACCAACTGAAACCGATACCGGTTGAGCAAAGAGAGAGAGGTACGTGGAGCTGAGCTGCCTCCAACACGACAGGCCTGGCAATGGAATATTGGAATCCAGTTGAACCTCTGTAGCTCTCTTGATAGTCCAGTTCCTGAGTCAGGAGGGTCTGTAGTTCTCCAGGGCACTGCTGATGACAGACCAGTCAGCATAGCCTTGTTGGAAGGATTTGCAGATACAGACCAATCACTGTGGGCAAAGATTCTTACATAATATAAAAATAATCCTTGCATTTGATGTAGCGCTTTTCACATCTTCTAGACGTCTCAAAGCGCTTCACAAAATATGTTGTAAAGTGAATTGATTGTATATTTGTGGGCGAAACTTCCCACTTCACTCCTGAATCTTGCCAGACTGAGTTTACAATGGCAAGTCTTACCTGATTAAGTTCCAGCAGTTACGCCAAAACACACTGTGAAGTCCCCAAGTGCTGGATCTTGCCAACCTGCTCTCTATTAATTTCTGCGATTAGGGAGACGTCTCAAGGTACTCGACGACATAGCTGGATGAGTATCTGAGGTGGGTTGGGGGGTGGGGAAGAAACAGACACCGGATGAGCAAAAATAAAATGGAATATTTATGATAAATTATGATCCATCCTTTTATTTTTGTTGGGTCGGCTTTTGAATATGTTTTGGTTAAGCAGTGATGGCCAAGACAGCCGATTAGGGAATGATTTATAGCTGGTAAAGACAGCCATTAATCTAGAAATGATCCTGCACTGGGACCAGAAAGGTAATTCTCTTCCCCACACCCTCAGGCTTTGTTCAAACCCACTTTCCTCTGTTGCCACCAGCACTCAAAACTGGATCAATAAAGTGCAGCACGCAGCAAAAAGCATTATTTGATTTCTTTTTCCAAAGGAGTCCTGCCATTCACTCCTTACCATTCAGCTGGAGAGTGCGTGCGTGAGAGGAGTGGGGTGGGGACACACGGAGAGAGGCTTCTCCTATGGCTCATGAGCCATATATAGCACATGGTTGCTGAGCTCTGAAGCGCTCTGAGACGCCATCCAGCGTGGAGGGTGCTATATAAATCCAAGTTGTTGTTGAGCTGTTGTTTTTTTTTCGGTCAGCTGGGTGTCTGACACGTGCAGAAACCCATCACCACACCGTATTCAAACCAGGCCGAGCGTTCCACCTACGTTTTCCTCGGAGCTTAACCGATTCCCCGGTGTCTGGAAAGAAATGAGCGCTGTCTCGTGGGAGGGACGAACCCTTGCTTACCTATTTCCAGAGAGTATTAGGTTGGCAAAAGCCAAGGCTTGGGGACTTCAGAGTTGGGGGTAACCAGCTATAACTGCATCAGTTGGATTTTACAATTGGCCTCAGTTCCTGTGGACTAAGGAGGAGCATTGAGTCTGTTTTTTTGAAAGACTTGTACTTAGAGAACAGATTTCTTTGAGAACCGCTTTGATACTTTTGGATGAGTCTGTTGAATTAAAAAAAACTTCCCAAACCCCATTTGCTATCGTATTCCTTGGGCGACAAAGAGCAAGTTAACGGAAATAATTTACCAAAGAAAATTAATCTTATGTATATTATGAAACCGGAGGGGAATGATAATTTTTTCTCCCGCACTCGTGCGGGACTGATTGAATTGCTTGCTGCTCCACTCCCCCTTGATGGGATAAATTCTCACGCGTCGAACTATTTTGCTGTTGATTTCAAAGAAAGATGGGAATGGTGTCTGGCAACCAAGCTATGATCTAATCATGTTTCCCCCATGAGCTGACTCACTGTCTGTGAATTACTTCCAAATCTTTTGTCTGATGGTTGCCCTTCTCTGCTGCACTGCCAACCTTTCACAACAGCTTGCGTGGCATAATGACCGACTCCTAGAACACGAAATCAATCAAAGTCATGATGCTCCACTGGGGGGGAAGTGAGCACAGATATGACAGGCCCAGCGGTCTCCTCGAGTACTGTAAACATTCTACGCTGTCAGAAATCAAGGTCAATAATGATTAACTTCAGCATTTCATAATCCCAACAATAACTCACTAGAAATAATTTCCTTTTGAACTCCAGTAAAACCTTCTCGGTGTCAGAGAAATGCCAAGCAACATTTACTTGCCAGTTGGTCACAAAGCGCTCCACAGGATTTACTGCAAAGTGCAGCGACTGTGTACTTGTGGGAGGATGATATTTGTGCATGTGCACGGTGAATGTTTTTAAGTGACCGTCTTTATTTTAACGTCCTTATAAATAGGTGAGGAATTTGAATCCTGTGACGACTCGGAAAACTTAGCGGCAGAAGAAATATTTGTAGAAAAGCGGCTTGGCATTTTGCAGAGCCAATTCTCAGACTGCGCCCGTTGCAATGGAACTCAACAGCGCAGAGCACCTCGGAGAGGTAAGGCAGTACAGGAACAATCGTTCACCAATAACATTTTAATGTGGGTCGCTAATTTAAAGGTTGCGCTGTGCTTCGCCTGCAAACACACAGTCACTTCACTCGGCGGCAATTATGCGTGAAGCGCTTTGAGGTGTTTCAGGGGCTATATCGAATTTGCATCGGAATTGATGCTCGGGGTCTCTGGGGCAGAAGAAAACTGACAAGGTAGTTTTTCGAAAGCAATTTTGCACAGCTCGCTCCCGAGCTTCCTTTTTTATATAAAAAGCTATACATAATTGATAAAAAAATAAGATTGCACTTCGTCTAATTGAGTTCTCACGCAGAGTGAAGCATAATGAGATGTGGCTGACTGTACAAGATCAGACTCTCAGTGATGACAGCAGGGGTTTTGAATTTGTTTCGCAGAGCGTTTGATTCTCTGGGCTTTGGGAACGCGTGTACCCGAATGTTGAGCTTTTAGCCACCACTTGAACGCCTGCAAAGTACTGAACCGACCTTGAAACTGACCAGCGATCTGATAAGGCCAAGACCGGCAGCTTCTTCAGACCACTAGCCTCATCCACGGAGGCAGGTCTTGTAACTGCAGCGATAGGAAGCCATTCCCACAATGTCACTTGCACGAGCTGGGAATGGCTTCGGGACATGCTTGAGCTGAAGAATGGGAAATGACGGAGCTTGGAGTTACTGGGTGCGGGGACTTTTCTCAACTCTTACGAGAGTAAAGAGTCAAAACGCAGGAACCCGGGGCCTGAAACCCACCTGATAACAATAATAATAATCCTCGCATTTGATGCAGCGCCTCGTCACGACTTCGAGAAGTCTCAAAGCGCTTCTCAGAATATACTGTAAAGTGGAGTGACTGTATATTTTGTGGGCGAAACACAGTCTGGTCAGGGGCTGGTTTTAGAACAGAGATGATCAGGGAGTACTGGTAACCCAAGAGATGAAATGACCCGTGTTAGTGGGGTGGAGTGGGTGGCAAGTGCGATCTGGAGCACTGAAGGTAACATTTTTATACGGGCAGCAGATAAGATTTCTAACAGTGGGGGATTATTGTTGCGAGGACTGCAGGTATCGTGAGAAGGAATGAGCAGCGATAAATTCTAGCATGAACTTGAAAATGTAATTTTCAACAGATCTGATAGGAAATGGAACTTAAGAGGTAGAGAGATAATTAACAGCAGGTCGTTGAACGTCCTGGGGAGAGAGCAGGGGAATGTGGTTATAGCGGATCGGTACAGTGGGGAGGTGGGTGGTGAGGAGAGAAGATCTAGCACCTGTAGAGATGTAATGAACTGACTGGCTTCCTTCTGCGCTGTAATCATTCCCTGCTGTTTGCGTTACTGCCTTTTAGGAAGGTAAAGGCTTTTTTTGTTGTTGAGGTAATGGGGAAAAATATTCTCTTGGTCAATCGTTTTTTCTCCCTGGTGCACAAGAGGGAAGAAGGTTTAGTCATTAAGTCCTAATGTTGCTGTGGACCAGTCACTGAGGTGCAGATTATCTGCTCAGTCCCGCTCCACGGCAACACAGCCCAGTTTGGTAAGACAGCAGAACGAGGGGCTGAAACCGCTATCTACTGCTGTACAAAGCCGCAGATTTGCGCCTCAGTCCGATGGATGAAGAAGTCCCCTCGGCCCATTTCATCTCATCCCATACAGCCACTACACTTTACAGTATATTCTGTGAAGCGCTTTGAGGCGTCTCGAAGACGTGATAAGGCGCTGTATTAAATGCGAGGATTATTATTAGTATTATTATTATTATTCTTACAGAATATCAACCTCAGTGTCTTCCCGTGATACGCTCTTCATTGTCCTTGTTTCAACACCTTTGATAATTAATAACCCATTCCATTCCAATTGATGATGAGTCTCTGTGTAAAGAAATACTTCCCAGCGGCTGTCTGGAGAGTATTACGCCCTCTTGTGCTGCTGCCTTGAGGGTATCTGAAGTTACCGTTTCCTCTTTCTCATCGGGCGTCTGGTATCTCTCCATAGCTCCTCTCTGAGATGGCTCTTTTCTGGGTTAAAGACGTCTAGCTGAACTAATCGTTCCTCCCAGCTCATCCATTCCACACCGTGATCAGCCATGTTGCTCATTAACTGGCCTTGGCACAGCGACAAGTAGCTCAATCAATTCTCTTCCGAAACGGTATATGCGTTTCGTTTCCTCTAAACGTTTCCTTGTGGTTCGTTTTGAGGCCGACGGCTTTCCATTTTCCATTTCCCTTCCCTTTTCTCGCAAGTTAACCCCAAGTTCATTTCTCATCAGAGACTTCGCAGCCTCCCCCGGCACAATCAGCAGCTCTGGGATCTTACTGCAGCGCGAAAATCAATCAGCTTCAGCGGCCATCTAGAACGAAGCTATCAGGGCCCACTAAACAGGCACAGCAGCATCCAAGCTCACCACTGGCAATAGCCTCGAGCCCGCAGCAAGTGTGCATCGTACCCCGGCAGCTGGTGAACCGGGTTCATCGAAAATGCATCTTAGACACAGTCAGACAGGTACCGTACTGGCTCTTTCATTTGGTGCAAAGTGGGGTGAAGGGCAGGGCAATGTTAGCCACCACAGGCAGGTATGGTTCGACCGGACTCCATCCCCTGCCGTAACTTTCTATCATCCCGCGGTTGGATGCACGGGAGGTTGGAGGGTCGTTGCAGCAAGCATGAAAGTGTCGGCAAGCTATAGGATTTAAAAGGGCCCAGCGCTTAAGCAGCACCAAAGTCAAAATTTGCTTTCACAGTGAAGCCTTTCACAGTTAAGTCCTTGTGGCTAAGTGATGAAAGTTTGGAGACTTTCCAAAACTGCTTTCGCTGCACGACTCGCGCAATGCGCTTCGCACAAAATCAGACCATCAGGTGGTACCAGGAGTGATAGAAGCATCGACAAGATGAGCAGGTGCCAGAGGGAAGTGGGATGACTGTTCAGCTATCCCACAGTCGCCTCTGTTGATGAGCAACACTAAACGCACAGTCAGGATTAGAAATGAACTGCGCAGCTGGATAAAGGGAGGATTGAAGATTGCAATCTTCCTTTTATGTGGATAATTCTCTGTGGGATACGATTAAAAATTACCAAAAATCAGACCTACGCTCTGTGCTGTCGCCAAGTGTTCCCCAATGAATGTTAAACAATGAATGCCTTGCTGAAGCAGGGATGTGCTGCCAAAATGGGCCACTATTTTTAGATACTGCTGCCTTCGACAGAGTTCAGCATTTCAAGAAGACTGAATCAGTAAAAAGAGATTAAATTCAGAAGCCTTTGTTTAATGCATTTTTGATTATTTCGAGATGGATCAGTGCCAACCATCCAAGCCTCGGAATATGAGCAATATTGCGTTGGGTTTTTTTGCGTTTGTGGAACGTTGCTAAATAATATCAGTAAAGAAATCTCAAAACGCAGACGTGTAAGCAGTATTTTGGGAGGGGTGGGTGGGGGCGGGAGTAGGGAATTATCTGCCCATCGCTTTTCAATCAAACACTGAAACAATATCTTATGAACCAAAGCTGGGGCTTAAAATTATTTTCCATTTTGGCAGAGAAAGATAAAGTGAATAAATTTAATAAAATGACCTCCAGATTGCCCCTCGGATCCGATCACAGGAATTGCAGTTTAGAGCAAGTGAATTTAGCATACACATTTGTTTTAATGTAATTGCATATTGATTCTGATAGTTTTGCAAGCCCCCACCCCCACCCCCACCCCCATGGGCTCCTGTGCGCAATGATGCATCATGATCAAACATTACAATACCTCTGTTATTCTGGAGACGGCAGGACTAGGAAGAGTTTAGATTTAGGAGAGTGGAGGGTTTTTTAAGCCCAGACACCAGGAAGTATTTCTGCAGCCCAGAGAGTAACCGGTCTAGATATTATGTCAGGAGACTATTAACAGAATATGTGTTCGAAGCAAAAAGAAAGCATCAACATATTCGAGAGGAGATGTGACTCTAACACGAGGGAGAATGGAAAAGAGGGATCTTAGGAGAGAGGATTAGCGGAGGTTTAGGTTGAGTATAAACACCAACGTGGACTAGTTGGATTGAACAGCCTGTTCAGTATTTCTATATAATTCAAGGGGTGGTGGGTGGGTGAGGAGTGAAAGTACCATCAGTAGAGTCATGAAGTTTAGAAACTAAGCAATTTTCTAGGTTATTTCTTCATCAACGATTTTTCTCGCCTCTACCCAGGCAATGGAAACCGATATGCATCAACCGTCCAAGTGTCCCGGGTGCCTTGCTAAGAAAGCTGAGCTGGCAGAAGTGAACTTCCTCCGAGTCAAAAAATTGCAACTGGAGGGAGCTTTTCTACAAGAGAAATTGGAGGAACACCTCTACTTCAGAGTAAGCAGTTTCTTAAACTTCATTTTCGCCCAAAGTTTTCAATCGATTGACATTTTTTTTTAAGGCATAAATTGCTAACGACCAGTGATTCAATCCATCTCTTTTCTCTCTCTTTGTTGTGTTCCTTTCTTTCCCTCGTTCCGTGCAGTCTCTATGTTTGATGTTAATTCTCTCCTTTTGTTCTTTCCTGCTGCAAAACGCTCCACACCAGGCCTGGTACCAAGTGACCAATTTTATGGGACGCAAATCTCCTGGCTTAAAAACCCTGATCTCGGTTACTTCAAAACAAACGTTTTCAATGAAAGCTTTCATTGAAGTCCATAAGCTGCTTTTTAATTCAAACGGATAAAGGCTAATTGATTAGAACACCTGCTTTTCTAGACATGAAAGGAATACGGTGTCTTCAAAAGCTCCTATGTAAAGTCCTGCTCTTTTTCTTGTACTGTTTTCGCAGGATTCACTGACGTTAATTGGAGAAATACTCAAAGATCTCCCGAAGCCTTCTGATGACACTGATGTGGTCTGGAAGAGATTGATTCAAAGGCGACAAATAAGGTGATGCTGTTAATGGCAGCGCATCTCGCGACAGAATGCAACTTTGCACAGTGTTTTCCGAAAAACAGCAATAAAATTTCACTTCAATGAAAGTTATGGTCATGCTCTCCGGAGTAACTGAGATCTCCTGCTAGGATGTAGGTAAATCCCCTGTGTTGCTAAGGAGTCTGGCCATCAAATAATTGCAACTTCTGTGTTAAAACCTGAAGTTCCGGACAGAATTCTTTCCCAATCGAAGAACTTTCTTTCAAGGCAGAGAACGCCAGCGGTGTCACAGTACATCATAAGTGTGATCAAATTAAATGCTGAGAAATGGGCACAGCTCAGATGAAACAGAACAAACTTGTGTTTGCGGGATCCCCAAAAAGGGGAAGTGTCACGACATCTTCTGTTTCTATTTCTTTTTAAGCCTCGTCAGCATAACACAAATAAGCCGTGCTGCCTACAAAGAAATGAAGAACTAAGTCTTCAAACAGATTGCGCCAAATGTATGATTTCACCAGACTGCATCGAGAGTTATTTAAAGGCTTTTACTCTGTGTATTTTTTCCCTGGTGGGTTGATCCCTCTGAGCAGCTTGCTTTGAGCTGGCGGGGAGGAGGAGGTTGAGCTGGAGGGAAGCCAGGGCTTGGTTTGGAAACAGCTTTGAGCAGCAACTTTCACTCCCCGCCTGAGTAGGAATTCTCCACTTAAGACACAGTTCAGCTGGTGCGAAACTGGCAAAGCACATTGCGTGGCTGGCTGGTAGATTGAGATCTCAGCAGGACTTACACAGCATTAACAAGCACTGAAGGTTTTTGCTTTTGC
Source organism: Callorhinchus milii (assembly GCF_018977255.1). NCBI lineage: Eukaryota > Metazoa > Chordata > Chondrichthyes > Chimaeriformes > Callorhinchidae > Callorhinchus > Callorhinchus milii. The sequence goes on along the minus strand of NW_024704756.1, from coordinate 14,115,404 downwards.
CCCATTGGATTTTATTTTCTAACACCATCATGCTTTCTTTTTTTTAAAAAAAGATTTTTTTTTATTGACACATAAGCGTAAAACTAGTGGGTTGTTAACCTAGACTCAACTTGTCATCAAAATAAATCTTTGGCCATTTGACTTGAGCTCAGCTAACTTTCTTCCCACTTTTGATTTTCACCCCCTGAGGTTTTCCCTCTGTTGCACACTATCTTTGAATTTGATCTCAAACTTCTACCTTTCCAATACATTTCTCTAACCCAGAGAGGAGAGTTCAGTCAATACTCAGGTTCACTGGATCTCTTGTCTATATTGAAAGGTGGGGCATAGTTTTGACCCTTCAACACATGCTGAGTTCTTGATCTTTATTGAACTCCATGTTGAGAGACATGTTAGTGCCTTTTTACCATGCGTGCTGGTCACACCTGAGAGATAGAGAGAGAGAAAGAGGGAGGGAGGAGTGGGGGGGGGGGGGGGGGGGGTTGGTGGAGAGAGAGAGAGGGGGAAAGTGAAAATATACTGGAGAAAGTGGAGCAAGCTTTCAAACTCTATTCTAAAGGTCATTTCGCGCAACAATTCTTCTCCTAATACATGCTACTTCTGTAAATGCAAGGAAGTGGGAATACCTTCACACAATCCAATCGTTCTAGCCAGATTTTTTCTTTAAAAAAAATGTAACTTGCTGCAATTCGTACTGGGAATACTACCAAGTGAGATGTTTGACAGCTGCTGGATTGCAGAATGTTATATCTTTGGAACTGCAACCATACAGGTCTGAGCAAGTGTCCCATTTTAGCTTCAATTTGCTTGAAATATTTCCTGCACATTAGGGTTGCGGTGTGGTAATGGTTGAAAGTGTTGGAGATTAAATCACCTCGCAGTTAACTAGCATCGATTCCAGATACCAATTAGAGGCTAGATTTGCTGTGTTTCTTAATGTTTACCTTGTTCTAATTAGATAAGGAATGCTGCTATTTTTTGACCATGGGACTGCAGTTGTGTGAGAAATGCGTAAATACTTAAAACTCATACGGAGCAATCCCGCGCTTCAGACGGGACACAACGACAACAACTTGCATTTATATAGCGCCCTTCATTATTCTTATTCTTATTCTTATTATTATTCATGCAGGCTAGCGTCCATTAAACTTGCAATGTGTGCCTGTACACAGGGACATTGAAGTTCTCATGGCTATTCCCTGTTTCAAAAGAGAAGGGACTTTCTCCCTTTGTCCTGGCCAACAATCCCTCCAATATAATCAGTCGGTCATTCACTTTAACAGTTCACTTTTAAGAGGATAGATTGTCTAAAGCTACAGCATCAAATGGCAGGTCTTTGTTCCTCTTCAGTCATGTAGCAAATGACCAGATTGAGATGATGTACACGTTAGATGTTTTCGCTGAAGGATTTATTCCCATTTATCATAATGCATTTTTTTTGGCAAACTTCTTTTGCGGTCAACTCAGGGCGATTTTGAATCAACTCACTTTGAAAGGTACCCAAAGGACGGAGACAGAATGGAATAGCATGTAGCAATTTTTCACGATGTTATGTTCTCTCTGTTATTCCATGACCTGACACATCTACTATTTATAGCTCCTTCATTAATGGTGCAACCTGATCGCTATCAGGCTGCTCAAATCAGTAGCGCTCTCGCTTCCAAGACAGACTGTTGTAGGTTCAAGTCCCACCTTGACTTTAAACGCATATCACAAGCTGCCACATTCATCTATACACGCACAGTTCCTTACACTTCACAGTACGATTCCCTGAAGCGTTGAGAAATATTGTCAATGTGGTAAGGTACCTATTTCAAATGCATGGATCATGAATTAAGGCCGTCTGTAATTTCTTCCACATACATGGGTTACACAACTCACCCAATGCTGGTATATTTACACAACTTGTATATTTCTGTCTTGTTCGGGTAAAAATGACCAGGAAGAAGAATTGAACACACGTCATGGCAAATCACTTCATCCACACCACCAAAATTTTTTTAAAAAGCAACTATAGCGGAAATAATTACTTCAAGATAGCATTGGTATTTCAACTTGCTTGCCTTCAACATTTTCGCTTCTTAGGGGGGAAAAAAAATGTGACATCTCACGGCAATGTACAGTGGGTGTGTTGGGGGGAAATGACCAGGACACATGGGAACACATATCTGCAGCAATAAAAGTTTGCTACATTAAAGAAAGTTCCTGATGTAACAAGGAGTGCTTTAACTTAAGAGAAACATCTAAATCACAGCAAAAAAAATAGCATTTCTCATTTTACCCGTCCGTTGAATTACTGGGACTCTTACATCAGTGAGCAATTCAAGAGGCAGTTTAATGTTGTGGTGGGACAATTGTAGACTTGTTCTGGAAAGCTGAACCCAAGCCAAAGTCCCTCTCTTACAATCTTGTGAAATGGATAGACGTCTCCGACCTCCCTGATCTTGTGACACCCTCTTTCTCCTGTGGTTGGATCACTCCTCGTTCCCTTATTGAAGCCACCTGGGTTCCATGACATCACTTTCATTGGTACGGATTATGGGTTGAAGGACACATTTTAGAAATCTCTGCCCTCGGAATTTCCGCCCCTAAATCAAGAAATATTCAACCGAGAAAAAAAAACTGAAAACACGCGACCGATCGCACAGAGACTTACCTAGGATGGACCACAACTGTTACCGCGTTCATGTTGTGGACTGTCACGTTATAGCGATTCGGTGACACTACCTTAGTTATCTTGACGTTCTCTTGATTTTAAGGAAATTCTTAAAATATAGAAACATCATTTTTCTTTTTTAATTCCACCTCCACCACCATCAAAACAAAAAAAAACAAGGAAAAGCACAGCAGGGCTGATAAACGGAACGCACGACGGCTCCCTTGGAATAGATTTTTTTTTGTTCCCAGTTATGAAGATGACTGTGACTCATTTTCACCTCCTTTGCTTGTGAATCCTCCATTCAACCTCCCTTGTAGAAAGCCATAATTGCATTTCAGACTTGCCTTTTTGAAGACTTCACATCCACAGTAGGCGCAATTTAGGAAGATTCCCCTTGAAGATGGATAATAATCTTTGCGTTGTGATTTTGATGTGAATTTTCTTACCTCGGCAACATCCAGTGATTTGAAAGCAAGACATAATGGCCGTGGCTTGGAGCCCACTGTGCTCTTCAAAGAAATATTTTACTTGCGTGAGTGCCTTTAACTCTATTCCCCAGTGCCTTCGCCTTGCTTCCTCCCTTTCCTCCTTCAAGGCCGGTCTCAAGACCTTTCTCTTTGACCGTGCTTCAGCTCCCCTCTCGATTCTCTACTCCCTCCTCGCGCCCTCCCTTCCCTCCCCTCACCCTGACCATTTCCCCCCCAAGGCTCGGGTCCTGACCCAACTGTACAGCGCCTTGGGACGTCCTCCCGACGTGAAAGGCGCTCTATAAATGGAATGCTGTTGTTGTTGTTGTTGTTTAAGTCTGTTTCGAATGGTTTTAATTTTGCTGTGGTGTGAAAACTTTATGAACTCTCTCCTTAGTCTACTTCCGTTGGGCTTCTAACAATTTGTTTAAAAGGTCATGTGGGAAATCCTTCCAAAGAATTGTAATGGAAGCACTGCAGCAAGTCCTGTTTCCGAGCCTGATTTCTTTGCCCAAAAGGCAAATACGCAGTGACAGCCTTTCTGTTCTGGCGAAAATTCTTCATTTTGTTTCAGCAAAACTGCTCAATCAAGGAATTAATTCAATATCGATGTTCTTTCCCTCTCCCAAAGAGGTAATAAGCTGTCCTTTCCTCTCCAGATCAGCCAAACGCATCCATTCACTTACAATTCCATTATACTGTCCTGTATATACTTAAAGCAGCTTCTCCGTATGAAATCAATAGGAGCAGCATTACAGAGGGTATAGTATTTAACATTATCTTCTCCCTCCCCCCAAAAATCTAAATACAGTCAAACCTGTTCAAGCCACCACCTCCATTCAGCAACCACCACCCGTTAACAACCACCCTGGAACAGCCCGGTTCGCACACCAATGAACATTAATGAACCCTCACTCAGAGGTCACCCTTATATAAAGGCCACTTTGGCCCAATCCCCTGAGAGGTTGTTGAAGATAGGGTTGACTGTATATTGCTTCTCAAGTGCGCCTTTTTATGTTAAAATATTTCAAAGAGAGGCAAGTAAAAGTTTTTTTTTTGAAGCACACAAGTTAGGGTCCTTCACACGTAATTGCTGGCAAGCGTAGTGACTGCTTTTGCCGGCAAAGGTGGCAGCCAATGGTGCTGGCAAGGCCTTCGATACAGTCACCAACAGCATCCAGTCAAGATTATGGCCAAGATGAAGAATGACATGGTCGTTTGGGGCTGCAATGCTCTGGGGGCGGATTTTAATCAGTATCAGAGCAAACTATGTCAAAGGGGTGATATCAACACAGCGTGGAGAGCACTACATTACTTTGCAAAGCTTTGAAAATCAAAAAAACAGAAGCTCCCGTTGGTATTAGGTGAAAAAAGGCAGAACAGACAATGAGGATTGTCGTCTCTTCGGGAATGGTATTTTCTCTTCCGGCTAATGTGAAAATTAATAGCTCCTTGTGGAGAGTATAGAGAGAGAGGGCCCCTTGATTCCACAAGGAATGCTCCAGACAAACAGCACAAACTTATAGTTAAAATCTGTGTCATAATTTTATTTGAAATAATTAATACAGTCAGAATAAATAGAATGGAACAGCTGTACACCATCCTCGTCTTAGTTGCTCCAGAGAACAAAATAAATCCACGGATTAATTCTGAAAAAATACCGGAATTTAAAACACAAGAGGTCACCTCACACAAAATCACAGAGGATATAGAGTAGTAAGATCAGTTCATTCTGTATTAAGGACAGCTACATTCATGTTTCTTAAATCTTCTTCATTTCTCTTAGACGCAGATTGCAATAACCATGAGTAAATCTGGATGTAGGAAACCTCGGTCCTTATTAATTATCTTCAGACCTTATTGCTTAGGCTTTCACCAAAGAGAAATACAGTATTCACACATTTCAACGCAATACCTTTACGTTGTGAAGCAAATTAACCGTCATCTGTTCCTTTACGTTTGCAAGAAGCATATTCTCTAAAATTATATATTGAGTACTATTAAGATAACTGAGAAAAGGGTTTACAAACCTATCTTTATAAAGAGTATAGTGTGCAAAGGTACAGTGCTCTCTTCTACCAAGACCAAGTATGCTTTTTCTACTTACTGAAGCAAAAAAACTACAGGGATTTTATATACAAAGTATTTTGATATCGTAGATCTTCAGTGTTGAATGAACCACAAATGATTGATCAGCATGTGTCTGGAGGGGAAAAAATGTTGATTTTTTTTAATCAACAGTGTGAAGATATAAGAACTTATTAGGTGATGCAGGTAGTTACTTTGGAATACCTTTTAAATATGAAAATAGCCTGATTACAATCCATACATATTAGTCTGATGTCAGTGGTGGCATTATCTACACATTATCTCTGCAGGCAATCACATATGGAAACCCTAAAGGAAATAAAGGTTGTAAATAGATGTTTACATTCATGCAAAGGTTACAATTTAAATACAGCAAAAATAATGTAAATGTGATAATCACTGTATAATTTGCCACTTACCAGGGGTTACGTACTTCATAACTCTACTCTTTGTTTTGTAAAAATATGGTATAATATGTGCAGGCAAGCTTAAGACTAAATGGTTTGCTTTCAAAAGAGTTTAGAATCTGAAATGTTTCATTTAGTTTGTAAACAGACCAGTCTCCATTTGAATATCCCAGTGCCACAGGATCTCTCCTCTCGCAGTTCGAATGACCCAGCTTCGGGGGAATCAAGTGGAGTCATGTGTTTTGGAATTCCCTTGGTCCCTTTCATACTCTTCCTGGCATCTCTGTAGTTTTTTGCCTCTCAGTTTCCATTTGTGGAAATGAAAAGTTGCGAGGGAGGTGGATATTAAGGTGAATACCAAAGCGAGCAGGATCACCAGCGCCACAAAGGAAGAGACGTTCTCTTCCAGCCTTTGCTGATCCCCGTCGATTGTGGAGTTGAATTTCGAGATGTTTTCATTCAGGTTGCCGGGCAACATGGTAGGCAACGAAACTTTGTGAAATTTGGGATTCATTTTGAACACAAAGGCTGAAATCCTCCTGCGCAGGTTCTTCACACAACATGAATGTGCGTGTCAGTGCCTGCCTCTTGCAAATCAACAAGGGTTCAACAATTCTTCTCCATCGGTGACTGGTCAGGTTAAAGCTTAACAAACACTATTAGCAAGTGTCCACGGTGATAGTCACTGTGAAAGGAATTCCATTGCCCCAAATGTTTGGTGCAATCTATCAGTTCTGTCAAAGGCACTGGATTCTTCTATTATTCTCTAACTAATCTTAACTGGCTCAGGGCTTGGATCCACTCATAGTCTCCTGGCTCCTTTATTAAAGTGTTACACTCCGGGACGCTATCCTGTGTGAAGGGCGCTATATAAATGCAAGTTGTTGTTGTGGTGGTGGCTGGCGGTGGTGGTGGTGGTTAAATGATGCTCGAGAAATCAACCTGGAAAAGAAAAGGATTCGGTTTTAAATATCATTCTTCCAACAACGGTTTTGTAGCTGTCGAATAACATACCTCCCTCGTGAAAGGAAAATATTTTCACGGCTCGGCTATTTGAATAATTTACTCTTTGCGTTCAAAGCAAGAATACCGTTTCATGTTATCGATAAATCAAGTTGATTACGTGTGAACGCAGAGGGATTTTTTTTTAGTAATAACGTCCTTGTACGAATTCATTTTAAGAACAGCACCCAGTTAATTTTCTAATTAATTTTCTAGTGGAATAGAATCTAGGCAGCGAACAAGATGGCACTGTGATAGGACATTATTCTTTCTCCTCTTGGGACCTGGGCTTCAATTCAGCCCAGCTGGATCACACAGCGTTTCCCTCTCTCTTTGCTGACTCTTAAAAGGATCGATATGAAATCAGTTTGGATATTCTTGTGCTATTCTTGTGAGGGAGCAAAAAAACATAGGGGGGAGGGGAAGACGGATATTATTATGGAATTTCAATTAAAAAGGCCCTGAAGGACGGAGAGTGTGGGAAATGGAAATGTCATACTGGTGGAATTAGAGGATGCTTTACTTAGGTCAAGGCACATTACCAGTAACTTGACAGGACCTTGGATTTGCTTAATCGAATTCAGGAAATTGAACAGTGTAATATAACCATATCACCAATGCAGCTGAATCCTATTAACGATAATCCTTACATTTGATATCACGCCTTATCACGTCATCGCGACTTCTCAAGCATTTTTGGTAAAAACAAACACAGGCTTGGATGAACAAAAGTTTCTGTGGAAGCTACTGCACCTAGAAATATGATTATGCTACAATATTCCATTCACTTCGCTTTTATTGTTCAAACGAAACTAAACTAAAAGACAAGGTTTAATATTTGCAGTGTTTAGTTGCAAAACGATTTATCATACCAACACCATACCGATCATGCAGCACAGCTGGGGCAAAAAAAAATCCAAATTAAAATTAAAATAACTCATCTGAGAATACTGTATTTCACAAGGTGCTTCTTTTGACTACAAGCCGGTGCAAGCTTCATTGATTTGTGCTCTTGGTTATAGACTCCTTTGTTTCAATGGCTAGCACTAAAATAGTTTTATTAATATGCTGGTGCATATGCACATTTTGATTACATGCCTGGGTAAATCAATGATTTGTATTCTGCTTTTTTGCTTCCCCCCCAAATAAATCTTTAGCGTGTGCAATGTGTCTAGACACCAGTTTCGTATTTCAATTCCAATGCACTCAATGGAAAGCAATTTGATAGATTGAAACTACCTTCCAATAATCATCGAGTTATGTATGCATGTATTCAAAGCCAATGAATGGAGGGCAGAAATTCATTCAATATGTTTGAGGACGTGATTTTGTTTTACTACTGTAATAGACTTTTATATTGCAGCAAATGATCTACATGGAACAGTTGAATGCTTTGAATCTTACGCGTGAACATTGGAAGACTATTATCGCATATAAATACACAGTCACTTAATTTCGCAGTAAATCCTGTGAAGCGCTTTGAGATGTCCTTCCGACGCGATAAGGCGCTACACCAAATGCAAGGATTATTACTAATATCCTGTACTTTTGCTACACTATTATCTCATTGACCTTTCTATTGATAATTGGCAACCTGCTGAGGTCATAAGCCGACTGCAAAAGGCGCTTATGACATAGATTTTGCCTTATAAGATCCACGTTGGGGTCAGATCTAAAAATTCAACCCTGCCTTGCAAAGTGCGGACGGAAGGTTTCCCACCATTTCCCTCCTACCAGCTCCGTGTGTGGTTCTTGAGCTCAAACCCAAATCGAGCTCTTTTTAACCCAGTATAAAGTTTGACAGACGTGTTGAGCAGGATTTAAAGCCCTGTCAGTCCAAGGAATAGCTTGCAAAACACCGGTGGCAGTATTCGAGCCAGTAACTTTTTATTAACACGTCAGTATCTCTCGCCGAAGGAGGCAGCCACACAGCTACTGCTCGTTCATCACTGGGGCGAAGTGAAGTGTGCAATTGAACGTGCTGACAGCAGGCAAGGTTGGCCAGAAATTCAAATACCTTTATAGCCTAAAGCCCACCAAACACTAGCCCAAAAGTAGCCCGATATTATGAGTTGCCCACTATGGGTAGCAGAGTGACAGATTTTGGTGATTGCTTTAGAAAACTGCAAGAAAAGGTCTTCAAAGGGAGACAAAAATAGACGTTTTGCAGGTTTAATTTTTTTAAAATAATAATTAGGCATCCGCCCAAAGCTGGTTTTTTTTTTTTTCTACGCACAGTACCACAAAAACACATCCCAACTGGGCGTGAATCCACGCAATCTGGCAACATTCGCTGATGGCGACATTAATAATAATAATAATAATCCTTGCATTATATATAGCAACCTTATCACATCGTCGAGACGTTCTCAACGTGCTTCACAAGATATACAGGGTGACCAAAAAGTCATGATAATTACCGTATTATCTAAAAAAAAAAGATTTATTTTAAGACTTATTAGGTATTGTAATGGTATCACGACTTTTTGGTCACCCTGTATATCTTATGCAGCACTTTAAGACGTCTCGACGATGTGATAAGGTTGCTATATATATATATATATATACTGGACTATGTATTTTGTGGGCGAAACGCAGCAGCCAGTTTGCACACAGCAATGTCCCACAAACAGCCATGGAGTGAGTGACCGATTTTATTGTTGTGAGACAAGAGGGTTTAAAAAGGAGGTTAATATCAATCGCACACAGTAGCTCCTTGCGAACTAATACAGCAACGCCCGAACAGCTCAAGCCACAATGGAGAGACACAGAGACAGAGGATAATTACTTTTCATCTCACATCTTTTTTTTCTCTCTCGCGACTACTTATGCGCAAACCAGCCCAGAAGATTGTCTCTTTTTCACACTCCGATTCCATTAACCTTTCGAATACTGAATCCAATTACTATCTGGCTTTCCAAACTTTTTTTTTCTCCTTCGAATCCAAGAGATTTTTTTTGTTGCATTAATTAGCAGGCAAAAAAAACACAGAATGAGCCCTGATATTTGCTGTTAATACATATTATCGAAACATTAATAGACAGCACACCTTTTGTAGTTCTGCGACACTACATTGGTGGGGGCAGTGGCTTTCCAAAAATAAAACCCCACACAAGGATGCATTTTAGAGATAATACAATACAAGTAAAGGCAAATTTAGGGAATAAAGCAACCTCTTAGTCTTATTTCTAAGAGGATCCATCACGAATTGGTTCTAAATGCTTAAGATAAACCATGGTCAGAGGGAAACACATACATTTGGAGATGCCTGAAATGAACATGGGATTTCCCTTCCTTTATCCCCCTCTCCCTCCCTCCCCCTCTCTCTCTCTCTCTCTTTCTTCCCCCCACCCCCCCAAAAAAAACCTCTCTAAATCACAAACATCTTAATAATTCTCCTACTCTGGATTTGGTACAGTTTCTCCCAACAAAACACAAGCTTTTTTTTTATATGTGTGTGTGGGTTTTTTTTTTTGGGGGGGGGGGGGTGTGGGAGAAAGAAGTAAAAATTGCAATTCAAATTCGACAATGCATGCAATGGATTTCGAAATGACAATGCCTTTACACCTCGAGTTAAAAGACAAAGGAAGAAAGAAAAAAAAATCTATAAATATACACATTATACATAGATAGATTTAACACCAATCTCTCCCATCACCTGTCCTGGGCTCCCATCCTCTCTCTCTCTCTCTCTCTCTGCACCTGGTTGCTGGTGTTAAAGCAGGGGAAGATTTTTTTTTACAAGGAGGAAAGGTCTGGGACCAGAGCAAATCTCTGGAAGGTGAGGTCTGTTAGTTACCTGATGTGTTGGAAGATCTGCAGCAGAGAGACAGAGAGAGAAAATAGAGAGAGAGAGAGAGAGAAATAGAGAGATAGTCGATCCTCTCTTTAACAGGCGATGCTGCAGTCTGTCTTCTGTTCAACCAGCCTTAATCCTATTTTGAGCCAATATCTCTCCACCAGTCTGTCTGTCTGTCTGTCTGTCTGTCTGTGTGTGTTGGTCTCTCTCCTTCCCTTCTCTGTGTTCAACTTAACTTTAGTTTATTCAGCCTCACATCACGTGAAATGATGAGTGAGTGGTATAATCCAGTCTGGGGTCTGAGAGGAGGAGATGGGGAAGGTTCAGATAGCAAGAGAGGTGGAGACAGAGAGAGAGAGAGAGACACACATACACACACACAAAAGATTTTTTTATTTTTTAAAAAAAAAGCAACCTAGAGGAAGACATAATAACCAAACTGACAACATAGGCAAAATGACAGATAAAAATCCATACAGGTTAGGTTAGTTAAGATGAGAGCCAAACATATGAATTGCTGGAATTTTATTTTTGGAAGGAGAGGAGATGAATATGAAAGACAAGGGAAAAAAAAGGTACCAGATGCTGAGATAGGGTCCATTTCAGCTGAGCATCATTGCCCTGGTCAGGATTCCCACAGCCAAGTGCCCAAGAAGCTGAAATGAATTAATTTCTCCCTTGTCAAAGGGCATTTATTCTCATAGTCCTGGTATTTGCTGCTGAATCTTCTGAAGGACATGCAAACCAAATATCTGTAAAAAAGATTGTGTTACTGGAGCAAATCTGAGACAATAGCTGTGTATCTCCCCCCACCCCACCCACACCACCACCAAGATTTGATCACATTGTTGAGCAGTTTACTGTACACTGAAGCCCTGTTAAAGCATCTGGTCAGGAATCTGAAAGGTACCGGTGGTGTTAAGTAGATGGCAACCAGAGAAGGATGGATGACATTGCTAGGAGTAACGCAATCGTTCGGGGGAAATACACCTAAGTGCTGACAAAAAAAAATCATTTCCAACCCTCTGGCGTGGGCGGAAAGAAAGAAGTCAATTTGGAAACATGGGAACTTTGGGATGCTAACATGAATACAGTAGATGAGTTTTTTTTCCAGAGAATTATAGAAGGTAGCCAGCTCTGAAAGTCATTTGGCCTATTGTATATCTATCGTATATAGTCATTATCTACTCCAATCCCAACCCATTATCTTCAAGGGATATATGTGGCATTCTACGTTCTACCAACATTATTGTTGTTTTGAAAAACCTGGTGATTTGTGTATTTTGAACATTGTACATTGTTATAATGAGACACTATTTAATTAGACCATCTATTATTGTAATAACCAACAAACACTCTGCACATCCCTGTGAGAGTATAATCTTTAATTCCAAAAAATCGTTAGATAATCGGTTGTGTCTTTTGAAACATCTGCTGCAAATTACCAGGTCACATCACATCACAAAGGGATTCCCACACAGCAACTGTGGATCATGGAAACATGTTCCACAGCTGTCAAGTCCTACTTGCCTGGTAATGTAACATATGATGTGTTGTGGGGTACTGACATCAGTTGGGGGAAATCAAATCATAGGATGTTCATAGCACAGAAGGAGACCATTTGGTGCTTTGTGTCTGCTGTTGCCAGCTCCACCACTGGAGCTTTCTATCCTGAAACCATTCATTTGTGTGTGTGTGTGTGTGTTTTGTTTGAAAAGAAAGTTATTTCAATTCCAGCACAATCCTTAAAACTCAGTTAAATAAGTATCTTGAATGTAATTTATGTCGGAGCTTAGTTAAGCTGTGGCTTTCTTTCTGTAACCGTCTATGTGGTAGTCATAATAATAATAATCCTTGCATTTGATATTGCGCCTTATCGCATTGTTAAGATGCCTCAAAAGCGCTTCACAGAATATATTGTAAAGTGGATTGACTGTGTATTTTGTGGGCAAATTGTGTAATGCAAGCTTAGTGTTTGTCTGGAGAGTAGTTGCTGGGACTCTCGCGCCTGAGATAACTGTAGATCTAAACTGTCAAATCCACTCTCAGCAAATTCACTATTTCTTTTTCTATCCATACACATTAGATAAGCTCTTTTGCTGCAGACCTAATCTGAACTAACATCACTTGCAGTGCACACGTAATAAACTGATCAAACAGTGTGTACGCATGGATCATTTATAACAGGTACAGATTGATTTTACTGTGGCAAGAGGCCATCCATCATCTATCTGTCTGGTCAATAGCGTGCAGCAGTGACTCAAGGGAAGTACTCAAAGGCAAACACAAGTTTAAATAGCCAAAGCTGATGAAATACTTGAGCTGAAGCTTATTCAACCATATTACGGCCAAGTGGATGTCCACTAAGGATGGAAGAGAGTTTTGTAAGCGAGTAGGGAGAAACACTGACAAATACAGTAGGCTCTCACCTGATACCATGAGATCCTTTGTCAGTGGTCAATTAAGTCCTTCTCACTGAATACATATCAAAACCTCGCTGAAAATCCACATAAGATTGCTGACAGCTTCTCACACAGTCTCTCCAAGGAGCAAAGCACAGGAACAGGAACAGCTACGGGCTCATGAAGAAATTAAACGTTTTGCATCCCAGCAGGAATGATGGTTAGGCAACAATGACTGTCCAAAGGCAGCCATAAAGGATAGATAATTTGGAGGTGATGTCAGGGTCATGACTGAGTCTTTCGAACCAAAAGCTTAACTGATTGATGATGGGGGGGGGGGAGTGGAGTCGAGAAGATAGTTGATGAGAAAGAACACTGAAAAATTACAAATATTAGGCTATATTAAATTCTAACCATAAAGATCGACACCGGATTTCACAATGAGCACAATGGTAATGTACTCTATGTTATTTTTTTAATTACAGAATGTGTAAATGTTTTGTTTAAAAATCAGGCAACTTGGCAATTTGTGGTATGAAGCAATCCATTGCCTCACTGGCTGAACGAGGAGTAAACAGGAAGTCTACTTCATCTCATTGTCATTTAGTTGAAAGTTGCCTGCTGTGAGTGTGTCTGCTGTGCAAATGTGTGGTATGTTTTGGAGTTACATTCTGGCTTACTAACAGGCGGATACAGATAATATATGCACCACTGAATAGCCACTGGCTGCATTTTGCATTCGTACTACAGGGAGTGAAATAGAATTTGCATCATTGCACAGCGAGAGCCTTTTAGAAGTTATGTGAGCTTCCTTATTACCTATCTGTAATTTTTTTTCACAAATGGACCTGTGTTTGCAAATGCCCCGGTTTATTAAGGAGAAATTCAGACACAGTATTTCTGCCGACGATTTCTCCTGTTGAATTCGATATGGATTCGCGTGTTAAACAAACTTATTTTCAAAAACATATTTCTCTGCAATTCTACCTAGATTAAGCCAAGTACAAGTAAGCGATTTTATGAAATGTAAATGAATGGTTCAGCTGGTAAATTCACTGAATAATGCGTGTGACAGTTCTGAGGTTGGATCTTGCTTTGTGACGAGTTAGCTGATCTCAACCAAGGCCGTGACTATTGTTGACCTCAGTGCACTAGGTTAGGAAGGATGGAGAAATCAAGCTCCTGATTGCGGGAAATGTTGATGCCTTCAAACACAGATTAGATAGTTTTCTTTTACGCTATGGGAGATAATGTTATAGAATTTAGTACATAGGTAGTTCAGGACATATATACATGCGCCCGCCAGGAAGATGGAAGGCGAACGGGATGGACCTTGGTCTTTTTTTCATCTAGCATTTCTTACGTACTTATGTTCTTATGCTACCCAGGAAGCTCCCATCCTCTAAGGAGCAGTTGTATGGATATCCAGTGAGAAGAGACTCACATTTGACTCTGATGGTTCCCAGTCGAACAGTCTGATGTCAACACTCCGAAATCTATCATATATCTATGACTAAAGCAGTTCTTGTTTTGGGGGAAACACATGATATGTTATTGCTCTCAGAAGAGGGGAGAAGATTAATCGGGGGAGGAGGCGGGGGGGGGGGGGGGGGGGGGGGATGAAGAAATGCTGAGCTGAGCCCTTATAAATAAGAACCTTTCTTTGTTGGAAGAAAAAAAAACCTGTATTTGCACAATTGGTGCCTGGAGGAGTTTTGGGTAAAAGAAATCCAGACCTGTCAGAATCTCACACGTTGCCACTTCTTCAAGTTGTTTCGGCTCAGCGAGCTGGAAGTGTCCCTCTGTGACATTCACCACAAACCATCCCACCTACAGCCAGCATTATCCACAATAGCAATTGGAAGTGCAGTAGAATGGGTGCAGTCGAATGAGAGTCACTTCCCACAGTGTCGTTCTGAAAAGGTCAATGCAGCTAACACGATGCCATCAAAGTGTAAGCTAGATAAACGACTAATATACATCATCTGTACCGAGAGGTGTTTTGAACCAGTGTTGCTTTTTTTAAAAAAAAATCCATTCTTTTAATTAATTTGAAATTAAGCCAATCAGCTCTATATAAATGTTGAATTACTACTGGCATCACTAATTATGAAAACTTACATGCAAATTGATTTTAATTTCAACCGCAGTGCATTGAGTTCTGAACCAAACATGACACCTATAAGACTATTGTCATTTGGATTCTGAAAATGTTTCATAAGCAATTGGCGATCTGCTGAACAGCTTATGCTGAGCTGATATGACTGATTGATTACCAAGTTAATTAAAAGCTAAAAATAGAGACAATGGTACACGTAAATACAATTGGCAATTCACATTGGAAATAATTTATTAACTATGATACATTTCTTGGATGATTTCACTGTCAGAGGTCCCATGTCCCATTGGACAAATAAAAAACATTCCCGGAGATGTAGAGGCTGGTTAGCTGTTCCTGTCACTGAGATGGTTTCAGTATTTCAGTATTAACCCATTGTTTGATAAACCAGTCGAGAATAAGCAGACTCTTGAAGTCTGACCTAAGAGAGACTCACCAGCAAGAACTATGAGAAAAGGCAAATAATAAACCCTTCAATTAACTTCTAAAGTCAAACATTTCAACCGTTCTTAGCCCGTAAGACCATTTCGCCATCAAATTGTAAGATTGTGCATAAGGATGGCACATTTGGTCGCACCGTGGAAATTGTTTACGCTATGAATAATATAATTTCACTTTGTGGCCAGTAGAAAAATGGCCAGTATGATCCCGATACAAAGACAAATGAGATCTGGGTTAGATTCACTGTTTACGGCAGAGACATGAGAGCAATGTAGTTTTGTTGCCAGTTTCCAAGTAACAAGCGCCAGAGCTCTTTTGTTGCCGCATGAGTTCAGTGCAAATGCCTCTCAGCCTACTCTTCAATCAGAAGTAACACTCTCTTGAAGACCCATTGTCTGGGGTAATATCAGCCGACAGTACCAGTTCCCTGGCTCTTCTCATTTCTCCTCGTCTAGAAAGATGTATCCCGTCAAGGTTGCTGCTGCTCCCATTATGCTGCTGAAATAGCGTTCCAAATAAAGGCTCGAATACACAGAACAGAAATCAGCATGGCTTCCAGACAAAAGGTCTGGAACCGCAGGCTGATAAATAGCACCTTCATTTTGCCGTTAAACACAAACTGTTCCGTGTGCAGAATCGGGATCAGAATACAAAACACAGCAGCTTATAGCTGCCCCGAGCAGGAGCTTTACAGCCTTGAAAGGGACATTTCTGAGCAGAATTAGGAGCACTTGAAAAGTTAGATTTGACTTGCTGCTCACTGAGAATTTCCAGAGCTTCTCAGGTGCCTTCCAAAGTAACAAATAAATAATAGCAATAATAATATTCACTGGACAACTTGTAATAATATCCACAAAAACTTTGATATTGATAGAAAGACCAACTGATATGAACATCAACCAGCAAAACCAGAATAACAATACCACTAGATTTGTACTTGCAGTATTATTGATGTGGCTATTCCAAGTGACTACAATAATAATCCTTGTATTTGATATAGCGCCTTATCACGTTGTACAAAATAAGGAGTTAGAGAAGATAAGGAAGCATATTGACCTACAAATTGAATGCAGACACAGGTGGCAGTACAAGACAAGAATAATTCCTACAATCAATGGTGCAACTGGCTCTGTTGATAAGACAATTCAGAAATGGCTTCACACGGCACCTTTTGCACAGAATGTCCCACCTTCTGCGGGAAGTAGGTATTTTGGGAAGTTCAAATATACTAAGAAAACTAACAACCATT
Source organism: Callorhinchus milii (assembly GCF_018977255.1). Classification (NCBI taxonomy): domain Eukaryota; kingdom Metazoa; phylum Chordata; class Chondrichthyes; order Chimaeriformes; family Callorhinchidae; genus Callorhinchus; species Callorhinchus milii. Next base: position 14,098,771 of record NW_024704756.1, on the reverse strand, counting down.
GAAGTGTTTTGTGTTAGTCCTGTAGCTCAGTTGTGGAGTCCTGTAGCTCAGTGGTTAGAGCACTCGCTTTGCAAGTGAGAGACCTGAGTTCAATTCCAGGCAGAGGGTGAAACCTTGGGCAAGTTTCCTTACTCCACACAGAGCCTAATAATAATCCCTCCAAAACCAAAAACAATAATTAAATTGGTCATTTTCCATCTACAACTGTTTGTGGGACATTGCTGTGCGCAATTGGCTGCCGCGTTCGCCCACAAATATACAGTCAATTCACTTTACAGTGTGTTCTGTGAAGCGCTTTGGGACGTCCTCCCGATGTGAAAAGCGCTGTATCAAAAGCAAGTATTATTATTATTATTATTATTATTTCTGAAAACCACTTCAGAACTGGAAACTTCCTCTACAGAGTGCTCTAAACAGCAATAGCATAACAGTAATGAATTAATTATGTTCATACAGTATCTTTCACATCAGGAAGACATCTCAAAGAGCTTCACATGATATACTGCAAAGTGGAGTGACTGGTTTTGTCGGTGAAAGCCTACAAAATGTTGCAGATGGGGGAATGCTACCTCTCTGCTTGGGTTTTACCTGACTTAAAATATTACAAATATTATAAAATAGTAAACATTTCATCACTCTCAGAGCGTAAAGCAAAAGGGCATTGCACAATAACACACCTACTTGAAATCTGCATTGTGCTCATATAGTTAGTGTAGTTTAAAAGTTACTCTAGACATTTTGAATGATACACAACAGGCAATCAATTATGTTTAAATTGGTTTGACAACAACAGCGTGAACTTTCTAATTCTAAATGCCATTTAAGACAATAATATTTGTGTACTTCCAACACACGCAGGAACACTCAAAATTATTAAGAAAAGTATTATTTTAATTAGTAGATTGTAAACGAGAGAACAGTATAAGCTTACTAATCTTCAGTGTCACACATGATAAAGTAAGTCTGACATTATGTTCACATTTTGCAATTAATGTGCACATTGCACTGGCAAAAATCAAGAGCCAGATGGGTATTCATATTTAATGGGAACACTTCTGTAGAATGAAGCCAATTACCATATAAATTAGCAGTGCTTTCAAGAATCCTTTGTATGCTTCATTAATCTAGTATTGTATCTTAAAATGGAAGTGTATCATTTTGCAATTTGCTGAAAATATTTTCTGTATTAATCTAATTGCAGTTGAACAAACAGTTCAGATGTCTGCTTCAAATATTAATGTCATGTTTAGGAAGGCTTTGAGGAAGAACGTTAGTCTGCTGGTGTATGACATTTTATCACTTGTTTCCGTGTGTATGTAACATCAATAAACATGACTTTGCAAATGTAAATAATGCAGATTATTTTCGTACAGTGTTTTATAATAAAGGAGTGGGGGATGTTTGGAATAACGTTCAAAATGTAAATACAGCACTGTGCCTTCCAAGGTAGGGGAAAATATTGACAAACATTCCTTGCATTTGATATAGTGCCTTATTGCTTCGTTGAAACGTCTCAAGACGCTCAAAGATTGTCACTGCGAAGTGGGGTGACAGTGTGTTAGAATATGTAAGTGTATATTAGGCAGATTACTGCATACTTCCAGTGAGTAAGGAGAAATCTTTGGGAGGAAGAGAGGTTAATTCCCTTTCTGGCAGTTGCTGAATTCTCATCATTTGTTTGCGGTCCCACTGGATTGTGTATTCTTCTCATCCCTGGATTCCGAGTTTAGAGGAATTGATGATTTCAACATTCAGAGCTCTCCAAAGTATGCAATGGTTCTCAGTCAATTCTCCATATTGACATTATTGGCACTTCTGGATCAGTGTTCAATACGAGTTTCACCAACAATTATACAGTCGATTCACTTTACGGTACATTCTGTGAAGAACTTTGAGATAATAATAATGATAACACAGCAGTGTCCCACAAACAATTGTGGATTGAGTGAACATATTATAGTATCTCGAAGATGTCTCCAAAACGTGATAAGGCGTGATATCAAATGCAAAGATTATTATTATTACTATTATTATTATAAAAGCAATGCCAATCCACGCACCTCCCAGAGGTCCCTCCTGACTTCAGCTGAGACTCACTCCCTCACCGCCCAATCAGGCAGATGGCGAGAGACTTAACAACACAGATTTTTCCTAATAGGCATGAGCAGTAATTATGCTTCTCGTTAAACTATTAATGAAGTACTTTACATCAAAAATAGTCCTCTATACACTGGTGTGTCTCTTTAAATAAAACATTTGGGTTAAAAAAGTGGTGAATTTCACTGCTTTGTGAAGTGGAGAAAGGCAGTGTTATGATTTAGTTTAGGTTGTCCATTTAAAGGGTAATGGCCTAAATTAAAATGGTGACAATTTTCCTGCTTCACAAACTAGGAACGTGACAAAAAAGGTAAGAACGGTGATGTTCTTTGAACATTTTGTCTATAATTCACTGTTTCGTTGCCCCATCAAGATCGCAGTAGTCCGTTTTGAACCTATCTGAACCAGAAGATTCTCTCCTCCACAACTAAGGATGTTCGTCTTCTTCCATACTGTGTGAAAAAAAAAGCAACCAATGCATCATCGCAAAAGCCTGTTAATGCTCTGTATAGCACAGCAATAACTTGTACGGAAAAGATGAATGCTCTCTGCTTCGTCGTGTGTTGGGTCCTCCTGCTTCCCCTTGTATTTAGGGCAGGTTTAATTTCTTCTGACTGCTGATTGCCCTAATATGTTGATTAGATCATCCCCTTTTTAAAAAAAGCCGTAGCTCCTATTAATAAAAAGGCAGATGCCATGGTAACCTCATGCTCTTTACTTGGCTTCACTATGTACAGTAGTATATTATCCAATGTTTTCACATTTAAATAATGACACTTTTTTTTAAACAGATTAAGCCCGATAGGACTGTAGGAATTTAGCTTCTGTTTATATGCCACATTTGTTGCAGGATGACATTGAGTGTTAATGCCAAAAGCCAGCAACTGAACAAGGGCAAGATCATTATGGTTAAAATTGCGAGATTTTAAAATCAAAGCACGTATAATAATAATCTCTGTGGCAATCTGACCTCATATTTTCTCTGATGTTAAAATTCATTATCTCAATCCTGAAAATTCAAGTGATATAATAACCTTTACTGGACGGTTATGGGTTCGTGTCAGAACTTTGAGCTCGTAGTCTAGGCTGACACTCCAGTGCAGGGCTCCACTGCAATGCTGGAGATGGCGTCCTTTGGATAATTAAACCAAAGTCTCATTCAGGTGGACTGCAAAGGTCCCACGGTACTATTCAAAAAGAGGAATTTCTCCACGTGTGCTGGCCAACAACTGGTCAGTCGAATTGTGTGAAGACGCAATATCAAACGTGAGGAATCTTGTTAAAAAAAATGCAAGGTGCTTGTTAAACATTAAAAATGCTTCCATTCCTGCATGATTTTTCTAAACGTAATTGCCACATTTTTGTCGCTCAGTTTTTGTCATTCATTTGTAGCTGGGCTATAAATAAAACCCTTCTACACGTCTCCGACAATTTGCTTAAACTCCATCTCAAATCTCAGTGGAGCCGCCCAACTATCTTCAGTTCCCATGCCAGCACGTTTCTCTCTGTTGGCAGACCAATTAGTGTGAGGTTTCTGCTACGAGCTTCTGCCTACTCGGAATTGGGGTGAGAAGGTCCACACTCGCTTGGCTCGCGCCCTCTTTCTTCTGCAAGCAAGTACGAGTGTTAACAAGAGGACCTTGGAGAGGTCTTTGCTATGAACATCAGTGTGGCTATATTTTGCCGTGAGGCCCGTTTTAAAACTTATTTCAAAATGGTTTGGGAACATGAACAGCAGGGAAGGCTTTTCACAACTACTACCAATCCTGCCAGTCCTCCTGCATATTATTATTCTGCATTGGCAACATTGAGATGTCTAGAAGTCGTGATATAGACTCTATATCGAATGCAAGGATTAATATTATTATTTGATCACAGTGAGGGACGAATTGCCGAACGAGCCATGTTCTAATCTTGCATCTGGCTTTTATTTTCCTCCCGTCGCTGAAGGTTTTTGCCTTTTTAGACGCACGCCATAAAGATCACAAATTTACTGACAGGCTCCCCTTTGAATACACTTCTGAGGTGTTCCGTCTTCAAGTTATTCCAGTGCAATGACATGGCTTGTGCCAATCTTGAATACCGCAGCTGCAGTGTAAAGACGAACGTAATAAGTTTTCCTGCCACCCTGACCTATTTATAAATTGAAACCTGGTTGGATTCCAAGTGTACGCCTTTGGAAATATCTATGAAAGATTTTCTTCTGGGTTTTGGCTGAAAGACTCTGGGCATCTTTTATATTTCTACCAGTTCTCCTTTGAGGCAGTGCGGCGATGGAGATGGCACCTCGCTCTATTTCCTCTCCTAGTATTAACATGGCACCAGACACCCATTTAGTATGCTTGGCTACGAAGGGCAGCTTCAATGCCTCGGACTAGCCAGAGCTTGACTGTCAGCCAAGGCTAGGGATTTCAACCCAATTCTCCTCGGCTGTTGCACATTGCACCAACATACTGTGACAGCAGGCCAGCTATCACTTTCCAACCCTTATATTTTTTTTCCTCGCGTGTCACAAGTGCTGTAGCTTCCGATACCGAATCAACTGGTTTTCACCAGAGAATTTACAATATTCCCGGCCTGTAAGGATTTAAGAAATGTCACAACTTGCAACCTTTTTCCCATGAAGGAGTATTGTGCTGTTCCTCTCACTGACTGACTGCATTACAACGTTGCACTTGTGGTCGAACACAAAGATTTGCAATTCAGTGTTTTGGAAATAAAACTAAATGTGTCACTTTGTGATAACTGCTGGAAAAAAAACACAGCCATTAGCTGTCTTGTGCTATGGATCAATTTGTAACATCCTATGAAAAATATCACTGGAGGAGTTTTGGAACAAAATATATTCCCACTACGTATTATTTTCAACCTTCCAAAAGCCATTTTCTGGCAAATAAAACTCCCTGACATTTATGACATGAATAGCTTGCAAACACTTTGCAGCTGTGTTATTTGAGTGCTGTTAATGTTGATGCTAAGAGCACATATTGATTCCGCACATTAATTTTGTTCACCACAGAACTTTTTCACGAAGAGTCCGAACTTAATCATCCACTGTGACGTTTCACCACCAGCGACACTTTGGTGCAGATGGTCAAAGCCTTCGATCAGCTGCTTAATTGCAGTCACAAAAGTTAATGTGAACTGATGAGCTTCCTCATCCTCCCATTCGTTGTTTGTTTCGGTTTCTCTGGCAAACGCATCTTTCTGTGTCGTTCTCGCTCTTACTCTGTATTTTTCTGCCTCTGATTAACTTTCTCAAATCACCTGTTTTTCTGTCTTTTGCATTCTCCCCACTGCTCTCTGCATCACTTGTTTCACCTCTTAATTGCTGCCTGTCTGTTCAGTCGAAGCATCTGCTTATGGAGCAGGATCAACAGAACAAACATTGCAGGAAAATCGCTCGCTCTTCTCACAGCTGGAGAATAGTGCTTAATGGGAGTTGATCCTGCAAAACAATAAAATATAATAATAATGATAATAATCCTTGCATTTGCTATTGCGTCTTATCACGTCGTCGAGTCGCTTCACAGGATACACTGTAAAGTGGATTGACTGTACTTTATGGGCAAAACGAGGCAGCCAATTACACACAGCGATGTTCCACAAACAGCCATTGAGTGAGTGATCAATTTTATTTGAGGGATTATTGGCCAGGTCCCCGGGGAAAGAGAAACCCCCCTTCTCTTTTTGAATAGTGCCAAGGGATCTTTAGCATCCACGTGAATGGGCACAGTTGCTGTGCGTATCGCCCACAAAATACGCAGTCAGTCCACTTTACGGGAGTCCTGTGTCACGTCACGTCTGAAGATCGCAAACGTCAAGTTGATTAAAGGAAGATAATGAGACACGATGTCACAATCCGTGGATTCTTTGGTTTGTGGGAATAGAGTCAGCAAGTCAGCAGGCTGTGAGATGTGTGTTTCTCACACATTTGGTGATGAGATCTGACAGCAGTAATGAGCTGCCGAGTCGTCTGGCCAAGACTGAGGATCAAAAGCTTTCTCATGTGTTCTCTCGTTGTGACACAGACAATTATGCAAACAGTAGAGCTACAGAAAGATCATCGTTTTCCTCCAGGTATCAAAATGTGGGTAGACCTTCCGTAACAGAAGATAATCAAATAGAATCAGATGATAATCAAATAGAATATAGAAAGTACAGAGGAGAACTGAAAAAGGAAATAAGAGAGGCAAAGAGATTGTATGAGAAAATATTAGCGGGTAACATAAAAGGGAACCCTAAGGTATTTTATAGGCATATAAATAATAAAAGGTTATTCCAAGGTAGGGTGGGTTCAATTAGGGACCAAAGAGGAAATCTTCTTGTGGAGGCAGAGGGCACGGTTGACTACTGAATGAGTTGACTACTGAATGACTACTGAATGAGTACTACTGAATAATAATCCCTCCAAAAAAAACCAAAAACAATAATAAATTGGTCACTTCAATCCACGACTGTTTATGGGACACTGCTGTGCGCAATTGGCTGCCGCGTTTCGCCCACAAATATACAGTCAATTCATTTTACAGCATATTCTGAGAAGCGCTTTGAGACATCGAGAAGACGTGAAAAAGCACTATGTCAAATGCACGGATTATTATTATTATTATTAAATAGGGGCATAGAATACAAAAGTCAGGAAGTTATGATAGACCTTTATAAAACATTGGTTAGGACTCAGCGAGAGACTGTGTTTAGTTCTGGGCACCACACTTTAGGAAGGATATCAAGGCATTTGAGAGGGTGCAAAGGAGATTGACCAAGATGGTACCAGGAATGAGGGACTTCAGTTATCAGGAGAGGCGAGAGAAGCTGGGATTATTCTCCTTGGAGCAGAGAAGCTTAAGAGGAAACTTAATAGAAGTTTTCAAAATTATGAGGGGATTCGATAGGGTGAACAGGGAGAAATTATTTCCACTGGCGGGTGGGTCGGTAACCCGAGGACAACAACAACAACATTACATTTATAGAGCGCCTTTCACGTCGGGTGGACGTCCCAAAGTGCTAAACAGTCAGGTGTCGGGGCCCGAGCATGGGAGCGGGGTGGTGTAGGGGTGAGGGAAGGCAGAGAGTTGGGAGGGAGACCGAAGGCATGGCCGAAGAGAAGGGTCTTGAGACCGGCCTTGAAGGAGGCAAGGGAGGAAGCGAGGTGAAGGGACCGTGGGATGGAGTTCCAGAGTGTGGGGGGCAGAGAGGCTGTAAACCCGGCCACCGATGGTTGGGCGGGTCGGGCGGGAGACATGGAGAAGACTGGAGCCCACTAACACTGATTTAAAATAGTTGTTAAAAGAAGTAGAGGGGAAGTGAGAAGAAATTGTTTCACGCGGTGAGTTGTTGGGATCTGGAATACATTGGCTGGTGGAAGCACATTTGATAACAACTTTTAAGAGAGAAGTAGATAATTATTTGGGGAGGACAAATTTGCAGAACTATGGGGAGAGCGCGGGGGAACGGGATTGAATTGGATAGCGCTTTTCAAAGAACCGGCACAGACATGACGGGCCGAATGGCCTCCTTCTGTGCTGTATAATTCTATGATTCTATAACACAGACAAGCTAACATTTACCACGGGCACATGTGTGTAAAGCAATACAACTCTAATCTCGATCACAGGAATGGTGAATATTATTAGACATGTCAGGTGAGCTACTGTGCTGAGTGCATTTACTGAAACGCAATTTAATTACAGATTAACAAGGAATGCATTACTTAGTCTAAAAACCCAGCGCTACAGAGTTAAGACTCTGGATGTTCGCTGACATTCAAAGCTCAACTGTGTCCTATGAGGCTGTCTTTTGGGGCTCTTCGAGCTGATAGTGGACTCTATGGGGGTGGACTGTTTAGACGTTTCCAAAATAGTGTTATTGAAGACACTGACAGCAGACTCGCAGCCTGGTGCCATGTTGGACAGTAGGGTTGCTATTGGAAACAGCTTAACTTGCATTAAGCTGTTGTCAGAACTGCTTGCCTCCCAGCCCCCCAATCAGGTCAGTAGCGCCATTACAAAGTATGTATTTCTGTAGGATTGTGTAATTTCTTACTCAATCTTTTTTTTTAAAAAAAAATGTAAAAGAGAGCCGTCTTGGAATATTTTAAAGGAAATAAGGGCTAACCTTGTTCTCTCTGCAAAAATAGCCACACCAATTGGCAGATCTAGCTGTATGATTATTTTTGCAGAAATCATACATTTGGGGTTATTAACCCAAGTCTTCATTTCTCACATTCATTTAAGCATAACTAGCTGAAACACCAAATGAAGTCAATTATTAGGGATGGACGTGACATGCTGAATTACCATTTTTCATAGTTGCAATAGGATTTAATACTTCCCGTTCTGTTATACAAATACTGTGACAAGTCTCTCATATATTCTGTTACACATGAAAGTGCTATGATTTATGGCATCCATTATCCATTTCCTTTGATGATATTACAGAGAGCTTTAGTATTTAAGCATATATTTTATTTTCGCAAACTGTCTCGCTACATTATAATAATCCTTGCATTTGATATAGCGCCTTATCACATCTTAGAGATGTCTCAAAGTGCTTCACAGAATATACTGTAAAGTGAATTCACTGTGTGTTTTGGGGGCAAAACTATTATATAGTTGTCGTAAAAAAATTAGGAAGATTTATTGCAGAAATAAAATAAAAGCACTATATCAAATGCAAGGATTATTATTTATTATAAATAATAATTGCACTGTGTATATATATTTTAGTGATAATTGCAAGAAAATGAGAGTGGTTTTCTACATGAATACATGAGCATAATCTGGTTTCACTGATCTACTTGGCCTCAAATACATGAAAATGAAGAGTGGCTGTCAAATCATTTTCCTCAGTTGTCTTTCCAATTTCCTTTTAGGGTCTCTTTGGTTTGGATACACCTAAAATCTTAGAACTGAACCCCGAGGAGTGAAACAGCTTTCATACACGTCACTAAATCATTTTTTTTTCTTCCTCTTGTACTATCAAGTCCTTCTAGTTTTCTCTCAAGTTCCTCGAGGCTCCAAGATTACTACAATAGTGAGCCAATCTGACTGATTGGCCGCAAGTAAGCACTAACCATGCTAACTAGCCCTGGATCTTCCCCATGCTCTCTGGAAAAGTAACCTGTCTCCTCGCTGTGCCTCTCTGCAGAAACATCGGTGAAAATACAAATTTAATGAGTGGGAGGTTGGGTCTGTGTTGCCAACTGTATGGTAGAGTGCATAAATGCTCCAAAGCTCTGTCACCATGGCACCAAGTCAAATAAATGGAAAACCCAGGGACAGTGCCATAATGCTCACTCTTAAACCATTCCTTCCTCCAGGATACATTCCTCTACAGAGTGATCGAACAAGAGTGAATTAGCCATACAAAATATTTGTTCAGAATCCCGATTTTAACTGAAAACCTCACAAATGTGGATAATAATAATCCTTGCATTTAATGTAGCGCTTTATCACGCGGTTGAGATGTCTCAAAGCGCTTCACATAATATACTGTAAAGTGGATTGACTATGTTTTGTGGGTGAAACGCGACAACTAATTGGGCACAGCAGTGTCCCACAAACAGTCGTGGATTGAGTGGGATTAGTACCCTCGGAAAGCGATCAGCCAATCGACTCACAACCATAAATCCCATAGTGTAGCGGATAAAACAAACCCTAATCCACTATAAATTATTTCCTTTGCAAGGAGTCTTCTCTCCTCAGTAGAGAATTATGAATGATCTGAGCTTTGACCTGAGAATTTTTCTGGGTATTATTGTTATCGATGCCAACCATGTGAAATGATGGCTGCCTTGTGACATTTGGATTTTTAATCCACTATGTAACATTACGCAATATACACACAGCATTACTTCCAACCAAAACAGTTTTGCGAATCAAAGTTAGGATTATTTAATGCATGGAAGCCTCCCGCTTAGATTAACAGAATGTTAATTACACAAAAATGTTAGAGATTCAATTTCATTAAGGTCACAAAAGATGATGAAAGAGAGAATAAAAGCTTTGTACAACTGGTGCTGTTTCCATCAAAGGTATCCTGCAGAGCCCAAACAGTGAAGACCCTTTATATTAGTGCAGCAGCTGAGATGAAACTGATTTTTATTATAAAAGGTACATGAAGTCATCACCAGAGTTCTGCTGAAGAAAGCCCTTTGGCCCATTTGATCTTATCTTCCCTGAGTACTAACCATTCCAACTTTCCATTACAACATCAATCTGTTTCCTAAATGAATCCAGCTGCCTGTCCAACACCAACCTCTCTGGTAACTCAGTTCACCTACTGATCACAGAGTCTGTCCTAAACACAAACTTGAACATTTGCCTGTAATCTCTAGTCCTTCTGCATTGCCTTATCTGAAAGTACTATATTTGATTCACTCTCTCTATCCCATTTAGCATCTTTGTAAGGTCCTCACCCTTTTAAAATATGCCCCAAATGCAACATTTTAACAGGTGCTGCAACCAAGAGAGCATGATTCAATTGTGAAAGCATTTGGAGAAAGAGACACTTTAAATAAGGGAAGAAGCGTTTTAAATCATGCCTTTATGTATGTAGTAGCACTTGAAAATTTCGGAGATAATCTTTTGCAACAGGCATTAATATTAGTTTGCCTCCGCACCAGCTAATTCAGGCGAATAACACTACATAAAAAATTGTTGTTTGATTCATTTTTCTTCTTTGGCAAATTGTAATTGATTTGATGAATATGAAGATTAAGATTAAGATGTTCCTGGAACTGGAAAGTTGCCAAATTTACTTGAAAGCCACTTAAAAGAAAAAAGATATTATACCATCACTGTAAAATGAATTTTAATTATTTGGGACTGTTTTTTTGACCTATAAGATAATTGGCCATACACTGAAAGTATCCAACCACTGTAAGCCTATTGTGAACAAGACTAATGAGATACTTCAAAGTCTCTTAATAGAATGGATTATGAATCATAGACAGTTATTTTAACTCTATTGTAACTTATTGGTAAAAGCACATTTGGGATTCATAGCTGGACTTCAACAACAAACAAATTGCATTTATTTAGCACTTTTCACGTTGGGAGGACATCCCAAAGCGCTGGACAGTGAAGGGTTTGCACCCGAGCTGGAGTCAGGAGGGGTGGAGGGCAAGGGGAACGGTGGTAGGAAGATGACCGAAAGCACGGTTGACGAGGAAGATCTTGAGACGCGCTTTAAAGGACGCAAGGGAGGGACAAGGCGGAGATTATAACTGAATGTAGATGTCCAATCTCTGATGGTGGAGCGGGCAGGGCGAGGGACGTGGAGGAAGCCAGTGCCCACCGAGCATAGGGAGCGGACAGATTGGTAGGGCTCTAGGAGCTCACAGAGGTAGGGCGGAGCAACAACAACTTGCATCTATATAGCGCCATTCACTCCGAACGGCGTCTCGGAACACTTGACCATGGCTTTGAAGGTGAGGACAAGGATTTTTAACTCGAAAACTTCAAAAAGAGATCACACAATCGAGAGGGATCAGAGAAAAGAAACAGGTATTGCTGTATGATCCCTGGACTTAAATAATTGGTTATAAATAAATTGATTTTCCTTTCTTTAGCGAAAAATTGAGAGGAGACTATAATCAAAATGTTTCAAGTGCTGAGAGATATGGATTAAGCGGGTGTGAGCTGAATTTTAAGATGTGATCAGAAATCTAGAAAACATGGGAACAAAATTCTCATGTCTCAAGCGAAACCAGAGAGAGGCTGTTTTTTTCTTCATTGTGAAGCTTCATTAAAAGTAAATAATATTGTGTTGATTAAACATTTTAAAAATAAAGAGGGGACCGAATTGAAGGTTGAACACAGACGCAAATGATGTATTCGATGTACACATTGCTTTACAGCCATGGAAATACAGCCAGTCACTGCCGAAACTCTGGAACACTCTCCCTCAATCCCTCCACCTTGTCCCCTCTCTCCCCTTTTACAAGTCCCGCCTGAAAACCTTCCTCTTCGACCGTACTTAACAGCTAGCACTTTGCATGAAAAATTAAAGATGGGAACACTTACGACAGTGGAAATTTTTTATGGTCCATTGTGAAATGGATCTTGATGGATCACTTATCCTTTTCCCTTTACCATTTTTCCTGCTATTAGTTTTGCTGTTTCACGTGTGTACATTTAACAAGAAGAGGTGAGATTATAACTGAATGTTTAATTTATGATTGAACTGCAGTGTGTGTTTTTTCCTATTGCCAACTGAAGGTCACAAATTGTATAAAATTAACATATTCCAAGCATAGTTTCTTACAACAACCCAACCTTGAGAAGAAGTTTTGCGTAGTTTAGTGACTGCTGCTCTGTCATTTTCTTGGCTTCTACAAGTCCTTTGCTGTTTAACCAGATGAAACAATTCTATCAATATAATTTGCCTCTGGGTTCCGAGAATAATAACCTCAGAAGAATAACCAATTTTAAGACTCTGGCGAATATAATATTGTGTGTGAAATGTCAGACACAATGTACGGCATGGGTGAAATGATTTCCCAAGTAAGGACTTTCGTAATGAAATTGTAACCCAAGCAAAGTCACGGGGATGTAACTCCCAAGCAGATTTACAGATTCAATGTAAACATAACATTATTTGCTCGCCTTGAAAAATTTCGCATAAATTTGAGACATTTGGATTTGATTTCTGATATGTTTTTCACAGCAATTTTTGGAGTTTTTTTTTAATCATGTAATGAAGTTGTGGGCAATGTGACCAGGAAAACTCTTTACTGGCCCAATTTGCCCACAAAGTACACAAGTCACTGCACTTTACAATAAATCCCATGAGACGCTTTGTTTGGGATGTCCTCCCAATGTGAAAGACGCTAAACCAAATGTAAGGATTGTATTTAATGGTTAATTCAATCAAGATTGCAAATTTTCTCCCCTGATGGAAGCCAATGCCCAGTGTGAAACTGAACCATACAAACAAGGAAGGTATCCAGTTAAAATTGCAGTCCGTGCTGATTTAACTGGACCGGAGAATCACCCCTTAATATTGAATCATGTAAGATTCCCAACTTTATAGAATTACCAGTATTGGACAACGTTTGAACCAAAATGTTTCAAACTGTTTAGTCTTTTCTAATAAGGCCTTAGTCGTTGGCAATACTATACTTCCCAGCACTATCTCCACTATCTTAGGCTGGGTGAGAGATTTTGAAAGATGTTCTTGAACATCGTTATATATTTCGCAGCAACGCTGGGGGTGGTTGAAGATACACTTTAGAATCAGCAGCGAGGACATTCAAAGCTGGAACCCGACCCAGCATCTGTTTTGCCATCAAACATTCTGAAACTGACTCATTTATTCCCCGGTGTGGAAAGTTTGGAGAAGAATCGAAGGCGCCAACTCCACCATATGTCAGTGCTAAAAAAAAAAGTGACAGCTCCAGGTTGTTTTTCCCTACGTGCCGATATATGTGCCAATCCACAAGACTGAAACCTTGATAAATAAATGACAGAAACAGTAATATAAAAAAAAATGAAAGGTGCCCTTGGGTCGAGGGAAGCCGAATGGGTGATTGACTAACTCCCCGCGTTCACTATACCAAGATCTGAATGGGATTTTGTTTTCAGTTGCAAATGGATCTTGGATAACAAGTTAATTATTTTTTTTGGAGGCTTAGGGTATAACTTTCACCAGAGTAATTATTCCTCCTGTTAGCAATGAGGACACAGTTAATGTGTAGCAGGTGGTTTATATTGGTTCAATGTATTAATGGCAGCTGACAGCCAGGCTGAGCAGCAGGTATTGCAGAAAATGGGTGGTCACTGGCTGACAGCTTGGCACCACAGGCCAGCCCTTGGGACGAAATGGAGACTCTGTAAATATTAAATAAACCAACAGAGATCCGGGAAACCTGCTGCTCGCTGATGACTGCTGCAAGATCTCGACTACAATCTGTGTGCCCGAATCAGCTAATACACTGAATTCCTGACAGACACTTTCCCAGTTTGTCAGGAAACACTACCTGTTATCCACATCATATTTAACGCGACCCAAAAATTTCAACTCTTGATACCTCGGAGTATTTGTCCTGCAGGCAAATCTATATTAATACTCGATTCCCCCCCCCCTACAATTATTTTTCTCTCGTCCTAATCAATAATATTCCCCCCAAAATTCCTTCTGTCAAAAATCATGTTTGTATGGTGCAGGGTTGGAATATTTGTTTGATTTGATTTTGTGAGATCGGCTTGTTTCAGTGAAACTCAACAGTCTAGGCTGTCGATCGTAACGGACATTGTATTACACACCTGGGCATTGGGTCAAAAATCATTTAAAAAATAAACCTGAGTGCAAGATTAAACATTCTGGGATTTTCAAGGACAGCACTGAAGTGGTAGGAACTTTTGAGTTTGTGGTGCACTGCAGTAGTGAGCCACAGTGGACAGGAAATTCCCAGGTTCAATCCCAGGCCGGTGTACGTAAAGTTATTTGATATCAGATGGTGGGAGTGCTACAACTGTTCTTTCAAAAGAATCTTCCGATTCCCTCCCACACAGAGCCTAATAATAATCCCTTCAAAACAAAACAATAATAAATTGGTCATTTTCAATCTACGACTGTTTGTGGGACGCTGCTGTGCGCAATTGGCTGCCGCGTTTCACCTACAAATATACGGTCAATTCACTTTACAGTATATTCTGTGAAGCACTTTGAGACGTCTAGAAGACGTGAAAAGCACTAAATCAAATGCAAGGATTATTATTATTATTATTATTATTACTGAGTCCAATTATATTGCCCTAACCACACTGTCCCTACCACATCCCCAGTTGAAATCAGTACCTAACACAGACCAGGGATTGAACCTTGAACTTTCAACATCTAACACTGATTGCTTAGGAAAAAAACCCCCAAAGAACTATGAATGCTGGTGCATTACACTCAGCAATTGTGATTCATCATTTGCGAGAATACGGCCAGAATTACTAAGCTCGCTATCAGGTAATGATGGCTTCTGATGACTGTATTTCTCTCTCATCGTCAGATTGAAGTTGTTTTATTTAACGTCAGGTTCTCGAACTTCACTTCATAAGACAACCCAGGAAACAGACACATGCTGTTACCCCCGTGCTTGCGTCATATTGAATCAATTTGCCTCTCTCAGAACATAAAGCAACCTAGAGCATAATTTTCTGTACACATTGTCATACTGTCATGGTAACCAAAATTTCCCATTCGGTATCTGAGTTTTCTCTAATTCTGACTGCCAGGAGGAAGCTACGCTGGAAATAACAGAGCAAGCGGGGCAGTCAGCAAGGGAATAGTTGTCAGAAAGATGAATCTCCCCTATTTTTTTTCCTCCATGTTGATGCCAGTGAAATGAGGCTCATTCTGAACTCTGCCCTCGCCAAACGATTCTGCCCCAGCCATTAATGAGCCTGGACTCCCAGCCATTAATGAGCCTTGTATGCAAACAAAATATATATATATTTTTTTTTACGCAGAGTTTGAATTCCTGGGGAGAAAAGGTCTCCTTCTTCTAAAAGTGAAATTGGCATCTTTCGTCCAACTGTAACCAAGGTACATTTAATTTAAATCAGAAGAAGAGGCTTGTGGTAGCAAATGGGCATGAGAAGACTGTGCATAAATGTTCAAGCAATATTACAGACTGGCATATTGGACTGAGCAATCAACATTTGTTCCCTCATTGCCAGGCAAAAATATAACCTTAAATGTTAAGACTGTAACTTGTTTGTAGCACAAAATGCATTGGAAGCAATATCAGATTTGTGGCTGCAAATTTAAGTACGAAGGTTCAGCACATTTGATTTGAATTAGAATACGATTGGTCTCATCCACGTAAACAAAACAAGGATAATTCATAGCAAGATTCTGAGAAAAAGAAGCACAGGCAAGGGAATTAGAAAACGGGCACTGGGTTTCTTCCTTTCAAGTAAACTGGTAATATTTTAAGGGAGGGTAATTAACAACATTTCAAGCAATCTATTTTCCCTTTAAAAAGCTGTGCAAAAAAAGAGCTGCTGCATCTATGTACAAGTACACAGTCTTCAATTTTACATCAATATTGAATGAATAACATTCATCATACTTACTGCAGTCACTGTTGCAGTCCAAGCTATTCTTCATAATTTACAGAGAGAAAACCTATTATGAAGAAGGTCCAGATCTCGTAACATTTGGTTTGAACGTACAAGAATACTACATGCATAATGGATGAAAGTTGCTTAAATTTATATTTTTTACTATTGATTCTTGGTAACTTTATTACATACCAGAATGTTTTGTGTGTGTGTGTGTGTGTGAACTAAAAGGAAATGTGTTTATATTGTTTGCTTCAAGCAGATGCTGATTTTACAATCCTGTTGGTGAAGATAAATTTTACTTTTTTATGGGAATTGAATAGACATATTGAAGAACACCATAGGTAATGGGCAAGTAGTAAAATAGATTCAAGTTTATAGCTCTTAGGTTCAGTGAACTGAAATTCATTTATTAATATCGTACTTCCCCCACCTCCTCAAAGTCAAACATTTAAATCACTGAATTTCTATTATGCATTTTACAGTCTATCTAACCAATTGCATGGTCATAACAATCATTACTCTGTCAAATGTAGTTAATCACATCTTTATAAGAAGGATCGTTCCTTATGCTGATGATGACAGTTGTCTGAGAAGTGAATTCATTTCACACAAACTGGATTCCCAATAGCCCAGTTAGCAAAGATATCATACAGACAAGAAAGGTGGAGGATTGAATCTATGCTGAATTAGCTAATCTCTATCAGGGAGCTATAAATGGCCACAGTCCTCCTTAGTTTGAGGGGAGGAAAAATCAGGAAGGGTTCCTTCTCCTGATTGCTAACACTGATCCATGATGACAAGTCTCTGTATGTGGACAGCAAGTGATAACAGAATTGGTTTTGGTTGTGATGCCTCCATGGTTGAACAGCAAGCCAGCACTCACTGGTCAAGCTCCCACATGAAAAAGTCTCCTAGGGCAAGGGAAGAAGATACCATTGATGCATTTCTTACCCCAATTTTCCAGGTTTTCAAATACAAACCTGCATATTTTGAGAGCAGCAAGGAAAGAGCAGCATCTGGTATTCACTGGGCATCAGGTTGGAACCAAAGGACTGATGGATACTTAGCATCATTCCAATTTCATCATGGAAATGTTTTAAAATTGGAATAATAAAAAGCATTATGCTGGGATTTCTAAGACTGCGGCTCGGTACCTATTAAAATAAATTGGAACAATCATGCCATCTGTGATCATGCAGCGATTAATTTGGTATAATAAGAGTAAAAGCAATGCATTCAAACTCTTATGGGTTTATGAATCATGCCCAATTTGGTCATGCCCAATAAAATGACGAGTACAATGGTTGATATGCCTCATTCTGATTTTCAAAAAGTAGTTGATCAAATCCTTCAAAATAAATGTGTGGCTAAAGTGAAAGCTCGTAGGATTAAGAAGTAATTAAACAATTAATTGTCTGCAATAATCATCACTTAACAATGGGAGTGATTCTGGTCCCCTTGTGATTAGTACGTATTAAAAGAGAGAATGATTCTTGGGATAATATAAATAGTAGGTATTGCTCCTAATCATATCCCAGTGATCAGGTCCTAACAATTAATTTTCACAATATTTCTCTTTATAGTGTTCCTCCATAGAACCTTGTGTATTCCCTTTAATTAGTCAAATGAATAAATTCATTGATTAAATAAAATAACAAGATTCCTTGCATTTGATACAGTACCTTTCATGTCAGTAGGACGTCTCAAGGTGCTTCACAAGGTTTGTCGTAAACTGACTGTGTATTTTATACACCTGCCTAAACAAATGAGATTTGTCTTTGTCACTGAAAGCTGAATAAGCAGAAGAAAATGATTTGATTTCTGATCCTGCAGGGAGTAGAAGGATAGAGAAGTAGCATTGTGGATTGAGTAGAAGCATTGTTTTACATCAAGAAATATAAACGGTTGGTTTGGCTCCCAAAGAGCCTTCTTCTTTGTGTTTTGTGCAATTCACTCACATCCATGGCCTGTAACATAACAATCAGCTACTTGATAGGTTCACAAAGACTTACTTCTGTGCATGTATCTTACACACTTTGCACAAAAAGCTTTTTATTATTTAACAATGTTAAAATAATTGTCAAATTGTACTTTTGTCAGGGAAGCATTGTCAAGCATTGCATTGCAAACCAATTACTGTGTTTCTTCTGAAAAAAAACATTATTTCTAATGATTCCAGCAGCTTGCTGAATATGCTAATGCTCACAAATGAGTTCAGCAATGATTCAAGAAAGTCAGTCGAATATGACAAAAATATCGCAGAATGCATACAAATCCTTAGGCAAATGTAGCTTAGAATTTTAAAAATGTAGACTGGGAGCAAGCCTAAGAGGTCCCACAGTCCACAGCTACCACCAACGCAGAATCATTCTGTAGCATTTTTTTATACACCTCATAGTCTATCAATCACATTTTAATGTTATTTTCGAACATGCAAGCCCAAGATTCATTAAAGTCATCAGGATGAGGAGATACTAGACATTGGCACCAAAGTGCTTTAGACCTTGAAGGCTTATCTTCCTTAATTCTCCTGTTTGGTGGGACTTTAATATTCAGTACATTGTCTCTTTCTCCAATGTAATATCTCAGTGTCAAGGATGGCTGATAGCCTGAATGCTGACTTGCTATTCTGGTGACAATCTATGACAGCCTCACATTCAAAACCACTGCATTTGTCATCTAGCTCCATGGTATAAGTACATTGGTTGCATTTACTAGAATTGATCCTGGATGTTAATGCAATAGAGAGCTTCTACATTATTTATTAGGAGAGGAATAAACATATATATGCCAGCAGCTGTGCTTGTTCACTTGGTGCAAGACTTGATTGGGCCCTTTGTTCATTCTCTTATTTGTTTCCATTTACTTGCAGTTGTATAATCACTGTTTGATTAATGCACAATAGTGACCATATTTTAAATTATTAAAAAATCTAAAGTCTCATCCGTTTCTGCTGGTCCTGTGATGACTTCTTTTCAACAGTTTTAAAAATCAGCATGCTTTGTGACCAAATAACCCATAAGGCAAAGTCATCACAAGTACTTCAATCTTGTGCAAACAGTGTGTACAATAACAACAAATTGCATTTACATGGTGCCTTTCAGGTCTGGAGGATGTCCCAAGGCCCTGGACAGTGAAGGGTTTGCACCTAAGCTGGGGGTTGGAATCAAGAGAAGTGGAGTGCAATGGGGGTTGGGGGTGGGAGGATGACCAAAGGCACGGTCAAAGAGGAAGGTCCTAAGAGGGGACTTAAAGGAGTGAAAGGAGGGGCGAGGTGAAAAGAGATGGTTGTCTGGGGGGGTTGGGGGGGGCTGAAAGGCTGATGGCCTGACCGCCAATGGTGGGATGCTCAAGGCAGGGGATGTGGAGCAGGCAGGCAGGTTGGTGAGATTTAGCAGGTCGCAGAGGTAGGAAAGGGCAACACTATGAAGGACTTTAAAAGTGAGGATGAGGATCTTCAACTCGATTCTCTGGGGGATGGGGAGCCAGTGAAACTGGGCAAGGATAGGAGTGATAGGCTCTTGAAGCTTGGTGCGGGACAGGACATGAGAGTTCTGAGTGATCTGCAGCTTGTGGAGTGAAGAATTGGGGTCCAGTGAGCAGGGAGTTAACATTGTCAACACCAGCTGCATTTATACAGCGCTCCTCACAGAAGGTATCATCCCAGAGCACTCGAGCTTGAATACGTGGGTCTTCTTGTATGACTTAAATACCTTGTTTATTCATCCATATCCCCTTGTGACTTTACTGCCTTAGTGCTTATCCAATTCGCTTTTGAATCGTTCCATTGATCCAGCCTGAGTGAATTCCAAACCCTAACAATCTTCTGAACGAAGACATTGCTTCTCCCCCACCTAGTTTAACTTCTAACGATCCTGAGACAGACCTGCTTATTACAGAAAGCTCTGAAAGTGAAATATTTATATACAGGAGTACTGCTCATGTAGAGAGCCCATATTTAAAAAGCACCTATTTTCTTGCACTGTATTTAACTTTATTGAATACTTGAAAGTTTGAAGCTCACAGTGGTGCTGCAGAAAATAACATTGCTATGGTAACAATCCAAGCAATACTAATTTATCACCATAATCATGCTGCCTCCTTCTTCCTCCCACTGGATGACATAATCGCTTTAAGGTCAATGTATTTTGCATTTGTTTTCTTTCTCTAAATAAAACTACTTTCCTGTCTGTTCAATTGGGAGGAGAATTGGGTGTGAAATTTCACAGGTTGTTAAAGTTACTGACCTAAGACAGTGTGCGTTTAAAATGGAAGAAATTGTTGTTGTTGTTAAAATCACTAGTTTCAGTGAAGCACTTTGAGACATCTCAACGACTTGATACGGTGCAAAGATTATTGTTATTATTATTGGAATTATGCATATGGCACTTAATACCGATAGTTTCACCGATAATGTAATATTATAAAATTAACATACTTGTTTGTTGCTTCCCGAAACCAGATAAAAATTAATAAAGCAATTGATTTTAACTTTATATAACTGACGAATGAGATGTTATTACTCTGGTTACACGAGAAACATTATTCATCCCGGCAAGTCACATGAATTATGTGGTCCTTCATAATTTAGAATTCATAATTCATAATTTCATAATTTTTATTTCCAAGAAATAAAAATCGATATCACTTTATTTCTGTCACATTTATTCTTTAAGGCTGCAGCATAGTTCAAGAGCTGCGATAAAGAGCACATCATTTGTAGTCCACAGTATGCCTGTTTGGGTGATGGCCTCTCATCTCTTCAGGATTTTTGCAATGCACCAATAATTTATATTCAGCTGAGAGGTGTTTTCCATCACCAGATCTGTCTAATCATTAACCCGGGCTCTTGTTTCGCTCGCACCTCACTACAAATGATTTTCTTTGGCGAGGGGTGAGCTTCAGATCTTTTCCTTCCCCGGCCCACTCTGCTCCTCAAAAAAGCCTCTAAAATCTTCCCAGATCACAGGCTAATATTGAACTCAACCCAGAGTTCACAATCCTCGGGGCTGAATTCAACATTAGTGACACTATTGATGTGTTGCAGGCGTACAATGTGCTATCCATGTTTCAGATGGATTGTATTGGAGGAATGTGAAACTCAATGATAAATCATTATTTACTTGTCACAAAATGCATTTGCATTTGCTACTCAGAGCCTCTGACTTTCTGGAAGATCTTTCGACAACTGTATATATTTTCCTTTGTGATTTTTGTCTATCGAAGACATTACAAGAGATAGCATACACAGTAATACCCTTAAATATTTAATGGCTGTATCAAAGGTATGGAACACAATTTACATCTTGAGAGAAAAGAACAATCTTCTTCCCACGTTATTTATATAGACAAATATCAAAACAGTTGTAACAGAGTCAACTTTTCCCTCAAGCAAGTGCACAGAAGAAACTTCACAGCTCAGTCACAGGCAGAAACAATTTATTTCAAATATAAGTCGTGCAGCTTTAATGAGATTTCAGCTTTGCCTTATCCAGTATGGAACTGAACAGCGTGTAGTATTTATATATGTTAGATATTTTAAAGTAATCATGAATCTAAAACATAGTGTTTAACCTTGAAGCTTCTTTCCACTTTAAAAGCAAAGCTGTACTTCAGGTAGCACAGACTGCGGTGGATACAGTAAGGTCACGTAGGACATCGGAATTTGCAATTATTCCGAATCAGTGGTGTTAGTATGTTCGCTTCTTCAAGTTCATCAGCTCTATGGCTGCAATTTTCTAGTGAATCCATTCCTATCTTAGTTTGGAAAAGGAGGGACATGAGGTTCCTTGGTGTAATCTGCACATGCAAATATTTTAATACATTTAAGAAAAATACAAGCGGAGGTGTTTGATAGATTATCTTTCACCATTGTTAATACCTCCTCATTGAGAAGTGTCTTTCCTTTAAATGAACCACTATTGTTCTTGATACAGCGCCAGTTCCATTCTTTCCCCTCCACTAACCAAAATCTATGAAAACATTCTTTTATAGATTTTTTTCTGCAGGAATCACCACAGTCGGGGAAATGAGAATCAATATTATTCAATTGAAACCCTGAAAGGCCAGAAATCCACATCAAAGCATTGTGACAAATATAATTAGGATGAACTCATCCAAAAGTAGTGCTTACAAACTTACAAAGAGGGTACCACTTCTTATTGTGTGATATATATGGCATCGGTAACTTTAAATTGTATCCTAACAAGTTTGTTGTCAATGCACCGTTCTGTTAATCTTTCAGTATGAACATCATTCCAAATCGATACGGAACACACTGCTGGTCAATACTGGCACTGACAGCTGCTTCCAGTAAAAAAACAGACACAAATTGAATAAATAAAAACCACCCAATACGATTTCCAGCATTTCTGATCAGACATCTACCAATAAGCCTCCATTTTTCTCTCTACATGACATTTGGTTGGTACAATCTCAACAGTTCTGCGCATTTCAATATCACAATGGATCAGATTGAAAGTTAAGAGATGGTTTTATTAACACTGTCACTAAGGTCCATAAAATTCTTGTGGTCCATGCACAGAATATACAGTTGCTTTGGTATTTGAAGGGGAAAGGGAGTTTCTCAGTATTTGTCTGGCAGATAATACACCAGGTAAAATTGGTCATGGATTACATGGCTGTTTGTGGGACATTGCTGTATGAAAATTGGCTGCCATGTTCACTCACAAATACACAGTCACTGCACTTTACAGAAGTTTCGGAATTATTAATTATTCTGCGATTAAGAATTATTATTTAAGAGTCAAAATGCAACACCAAACAGCAGTAGCACAAAGAGCACGAATAGTCTCCTCACTAATATCCCCCTTTTAATGTCTCACAGGGGGTACCATTTTATGAACACACAAAAAAAATTTCAATCAAGGAATTTTAACTGGAAATTTAATGACTGTACTTTTCATTCTATTTCAACGATGGCAGTTTTTTTTTTAGCATGCATTGAGTTTATCGCAGAGCAGTAATGAAGGGGCAGAACATCGGGCATGCAAACTGGACAATTTCAATGAAATTCATTATATTTCTCTCTTTTTCAATGCTCCGTGCCAATGTCAGAAATGTTAACGACTCGGATTTCAATTTTCTAATTGTTTAAAAGTCTTTTTCTACACACGCCAGACATACTCGGGCGCCATCCTTTTGAAAAGAAGCTAGAAGATGGAACAAGTGATCCTGGTAATTCAAAAATAGCAGCTCCTGTCATACAAAAAAAAATTATTTGGGATAATATAACATTTGTATTATCTTTCAGTAACTGTACAATGGCAGATCATTTTTCTGGCAGTCAGTGACTCGCAGAGCTAGTGTGATAAAAGCTAGAAATAGATTCCTTTATGAGATTCCCCGCTGGTTAATACTGCTGGGCTGGACAGTTTCGGGGGCAAGTCAGATGCTACTAGTTAGCAGCTGAACCAATCGCCAACACATAATGGTAGATTTTCCTTTATTCTCTTGCGCTGTACTGCTGGTTGCCCCTAGGATGACAACCCTTGATTTACATCCAGAATATAAATTTTATGTCTTCCACAGATCAGCAGACAGGCAGATTCAGATTTTTTTATTTCAAGCCATGAAGCAACTTGTCATTTTTCTTTTCACATATGCTAACCAGAAGCATCAAGTTGTCAAGTATAAAAACGCAGAAATGTTCTACATAGCTCTGCATCCCTACTTGAAGCCTGTCAATTTGATGTCAGCTCACAAGCACACAGGAACTACGGCATAGTTTTTAACAACCAGGGGCCAGGCTTTTTCAAAGTTTGTTTCTCAAGAGCATACGCATCGCAGTTTCCAAGATCCTCCTCAGCAGAAATAAATAATCTGTGGCTTTCTTTTCATTTTTTGAGGAATTATGCATTTTTTTATTGGGAATGAAGTAGATTCGTGAAATTTGAAATAATGATAATGTAAAACCTCCAGTTCAAACACGTTTTAACAAATTGATATTCAAATCAACTTGTGCGCAGTTGGCTGCCGCATTTCACACCCACAATGTGCAGTCAATTCACTTTACAGTATATTCTGAGAAGTGCTTTGAGACGTCTAGAAGACGTGAAAAGCGCTATATCAAATGCAAGCATTATTGGTATTATAATTAAATCAGACGATGGAAGTTAAAAGTGAGAACGATATAGGACTCCTCTAATAACTCAATAAAGCAATTGGAAGGCCTAATCCTTTGACCCTGATCTTAGCTGAACCTTCAGTTGGCTGAACTTATCTGAGGCATCAATAGCAGCTCTCTAATTGTCTCCCATTCCCCTATGATAGGAAAACAAGAAGAAAAAAACTGCATTTTTAATCCTGTCAGGTAGTATGGAGGTAAAAATGAAGAAGCACAAAAATGGATTGTAGGAGAAACGTAATTGCCAAGGAAGGCAAATGGTTTGTCTTGAAACCTGGGCTAAGAAATGGGGTAGAGCAAGAGACAGTGCAATTAGTCTTGATTTCAATGCAATTAGGATGTTGGGAGGATAAGAAAGAATATGTAGGACCATGTATTTGGAGCTTATGAAGCGCAACATAAGTTTGCAGGAGTGATGGCCACAGTAGTACCAACGAGAGAGAAATATACGTAAGGCCATGATGGAGAGACAGAGGACAGAAGTAAAAGAAGGATCACCCACCTTAAATTCTGTAAATTCGGTTTTATTTACAGCGACCAAAAGTGGCATCAATAAATTAGAAGACATAAAAGAGTATGATGGAGAGAGAGGTCAGAGAAGAATCACCTCTGAGACAAGGTTTTCTTGTATCATGTATAACTACCCAAAAACAAATGAAAGCCATCACTGTAAAAATAAAATTGTCCTGATAAGCATCGCTCAAGCTGTATGGAAATATCTTATTTTAGTGTAATGAATTTGCTTTGCTCTCACAGACAACCAAGACAGTCTCATAAATAACCAGCATTCTTGTGAACTGTAATCCGCAAATCAGATTGCTTCACATATCACTTCAAGAGGCTTCACAGTGCCTACAATATTTTTATTTTTTGCATACGTCTCCAAGGAAAAAGATCTGTGAGAGCAGAATTTATATTACTGCTATATCTCACTACCATCATATTACTAAAATATGCTAATCCTCTGAAAAAGCAGTAGAAATCTTTAGAGCAGCTGACATATTGTAAATTTAGATTACAATAAGAGTGTAGGAGTATGGCACATTAGAGTTGTGGAAGCACCATGACCTGAGACTATTAAACTTTTGCGAAGTTTCATTCTTCGATTACACTTCAAACGGAGGACAGTAAATGGCAGGATTCTTATTTGTAATGTCCCCGAGTTGCAAAAGAAAAAGTTGAAAGGGGGACCTCATCCAGAGTTGACACTAATATGTTGTGAAACCACACACCTACACCTACAAATGCATCAAAAACATTTTTTGCAAATATATTTGACATCTGCAAATGTCTTGAAGTGCAGCCATTCCCTTTTCAAGTTCACCTAAATTACAAAGTGCTAGAAACAAGCAGCAGTTCAAACGTTGGGGAAGGATCACTTGATTTCAGATGCCAACTTCGAGCTGTGAGTTTATAAGTGATAAAAGCCTGCTGGTTTCAGTCAGTGCATAGTTAAGGATAGTGGAAAAGTGGACAGTGTTTCTGCTTCTCATCTCTCTTCATCCTCTACTGGTTGCGCGTGTGTGTGGCAGCTGAGTGAGGAGAGGTCAGGTCCAGCAGTGGTGCCCTCTACAATCATGTGGTCTGTCAACACTCGCGACCAAGGCTTATGAATAAACAATAGCTGTTCAGGCGGGGTGATGCGGGGCAAAAGTATGTGAAAACGTATCCCAGTAAAAGTGGACCAGGTGCCAATGAGAGAAAATTAGAAAATTGGAAAAATTGGAAACACTACATTTTAGAGAAAATGGTAACGTAACAGCACGGAGCAAATCATGATGCAAGTTTATACAAATCCACATTTAAATGCAGAAATTCCTGCCTAACATGAGTCCGAAATTATTATTCTTTCTCCTGTTAAAGGAAAACAAGACTATTTGATGCTTATCTTCTGCTTTCTGTTCAACGCCTTGACTTACATTGATATGAATTCCAGGTTGGCTGTCAGAATACAGTAAGGAACATTAAAAGGACAAGGTTGAGATACTGGCAAGAGGGTGGGAGACATTTAGCATCAAATTTAGCAGTCAAAGCATTCAAGGTGAAAACTCAGATCTCAGCTCAAAGCTTTCAGTATCTGATAGAAAAATAGAGTGAACCATTGTAAAACTGAAAAGAACTAAGAGAATTGGTTAAAATATGCTATTTTTTTAAAAAAGAAAAGCAATGCATTATGTAGGATGTCTGCACACTTTACATCTCCTGCAGGTAACGCTTCTGGTATGCTTTCTAAGCTGGCAGTAGTCCCAATCTTCTATTCAGTTGGCAGTTGGAAAGATAACATGACTGAAAGCTTGCTTGTATCTCGATAGTTATATATACTGGCCTCCTGCCACAACAATTTGCATCCACTTTAAACTACTTCCCATAGCATTTCTTGCTGTGTCAGCCATTCTCCCCCTCAACTTGTTCAGGCAGTAGTGACTGAACTAAAGGATTTATACTTTCCAAAAATCCTTCCACTGTTGTTATGCTTCAACAGAGCATGTGACAAACCTGCCCTGTGCATGTCAGAGAGGAACAAGTTCACAGCTTCCAAATGATAATGTAAAATCAAGACCCGAGACTTGTAAACGAGGAAATTAGAGATATCAAACGCCTAGTCCTGGTTGCTATCCATCCCTTCTGATCCACCATGTGTCAGTTCCTTATTGTGACAGGATACATTCAGCTCAAATAGTGGAATTGCTCTAAAACAATAGTATTAAGTGGATAAATATCTAAAAAGACCATTGACAACAACTGATGGCAGAGTACTGGGATGTCATCCCGACGTGAAAGGCACTATTTAATGCAATTCTTACTTCTGCTCATTTGTGCATCCACTAAGTATACTGAAAACTCTGGTTAAACTTAATTTCATTTTAAGTTTAAAAATTTAATATCTTTTAATAATAAAATAGGTGTTTACCTGTGGTCATTCTTTGGCAGAGGCATGGACACGGTGGGCCAAAGGACCTCCTTTCGTGCTGTAAACTTTCTATGGTTCTGTTACCTTACCCTCTACATAAATGTTTACCAGCATAACCTCTTTGGTGCATCAATATGTGAATATTGGATAGCGAGCTATTTTTAGCCTTAGGGGCCCTGAGGCCGAGACAAAATCAAAATCTAATGTTATGCCTGGTTGCTTGCCAAAAAACAAAATTCATGCTTGCTCCAATTTTCCCATAATTTAACAGAAAACATCGACTGTAGCTGTGGTCTAATTACCAGCAGCGACAGAGAAGTAGTAGCACTGAGGAAAGCAGTACATCTTTCTGCAGTTCAACCTCAAGCCTTTTGTCATTCCTCCATAATGCCACAAACCGTACCAACCAGTCTAAAAAAATACAGAAACAGCATGCTTAGCTGTCAAAAGGTTACGCTCTTATTTTTAAATACGAGTTGTATCCCTGGGGTGAGATCTTTGTCAGGAATCAGATTGATATTTACATTTTTTAAAAAGCTAGTCAGTTAGTGACATGAACCATTTGACAGTGTGTGAGGAGTGTAATAGGAGGTATTCCAGTAGCCATCACTCAGAATGATAAGAACACAAAGAGCTGGTGCTATTATTTACAAACATACTTTAGGTCTTGTTATTTCTCTTCCTCCATTTGTCTTAATCAGGACAACAATGACTTATTATGAACCTAATGCTTAAAGGCTGAATTATGAATCACAATTCATATCAAGCAGACATAAAAGGGTTTTTATATGTGGAGAATTGTGATTAAAATAACAATCTATTATAAGTTTCAAATTTGTACTGCTTGCCCACGCAAACATTTTCTCATATTACATTTAACATTTCTGGGTATATTTGTTGTCAGTTTACGGTTTTGTGTAATTTAAAGATCTATTGGTTCTTAAGTACAAAAATGTTATTTTATATTTAAATAGAAACCAAAAACTTGCACTTTTCATATCGTCTTATCATGTCAAAAATATCCCGTGGCACGTTACAGTGATAAACACAATAAAATACCTCTTCCATCAAATTTTAAAAATTCTGAATGGTCCTTTAATAATATATGTAGGGTGGAAAATGCAGCATTACTGATTTGATTATCACATCGAATCAGTTCTTACATATTCCATTTCACCTCACAAAAGCTTGCAAGCACAGACACTCATTCATATGAAGAAACCAAAGCCCCTGGATTAATTAATAATAAATTATGGACAAAAGCACCTTAATTAGCTGAGGTTCTGGGCAGGCAAAATAATTCAGCATTCAAAATGGTGGGTTTGAAATCAGGTCGTGACAAACTCTGTATTGCAAATGTATTTTACATATAATGTTAACTGTAGTCATGTGCAATTTTTCACTGCACTCCAAATGTAAAATAGTCACCGAAGCAGATCGCCACTCATAAAATATAAAAATAAGTGCTGTAATGCCCATTATCACAAATTAAGATGACACACAATGTTTTCGCTGTTTTAGTCACGTTATATTCACAATCTCTCATGATGCAGACTTTATAGCAGTTTTGAAGGTCCTTTTGGTCATTTTTCATGACTCACTTCCCACTCACCACAACGTACTTTCCCAGCTAAGTGCTTAGGTGACATTTGAGTTTCATGTTCAAATGATGAGAGTCAGTAATCACATAGGTTACACAATAGCTCAAGAGAGGCCAGAATACATGTGGACAGGCAAAGCTTTTTAGTGTCTATTCTGTCTATTATTTACATGATGGAAATCACTATTAATCCACCTGCATGTTTCCCATTCAGTGTCGCCTTATAACCGTCACTGCATAGAATCGTCTATTACTCCTGGTCTGATTTCTGAGCCCACCACATCTTAGCAAATGTGCTACTTGCTCTACCAACGTATTAGTCCATTGTGTCGCTAAGATCTCCATTCCACGTGTTGGTAGGTCACAGGTAAATAGTTTACTTTACTATACTGTACACCTTCCCAATGAACTTTCATTGTACCAGGCAAAGTTTGGTCCTTGTCATCTGCTTTGCTCATCTCTTCAACATTTACCTGCTGAAGAAGTTCTGCAAATTCTCATCCCTACTGTCAAAGTTGAAATGAGTAAAACTAAAACTTGGGCCAGAACTGGTATCAGAATGTATTGTACTAGTCAATTCTACTATAGACCCCTGATGATTTGACCCTGGCTTAAATTGTCACTACCACTTAAGTTATCATGCTGTGAATATCCTGGTTCGTATTTATTTTTGTGTTTATACACATGCCTAACTCGCCATTCCAGATAACTCATTATTGAGCCCTCTTCCCTTAGAGTGATGAGTTATCAGTTTGCTGTATCATACAATTTATCTTATCACAATGAGTTAGATGAGGAAATAAAAGTTAACATATCTAAATTTACGGACGATACGAAGATAGGTGGGAGAGTAAGCTATGAGGATGACACGCGAAGAATGCAAAGGGAAATAGACAGGCAAGGTGAGTGGGCAAGAAGGTGGCAGATGGAGTATAACGTGGGGAAGTGTGAAGTTATTCACCCAGGTAGTAAAAATAGAAAAGCGGACTATTTTCTAGAGGAGAGATTAGGTAGCATTAGTGTTCAGAGGGATTTGGGTGTCCTTGTACACCAGTCACAAAAAGTTAGTATGCAGGTAATAATAATAATAATAATAATCCTTGCATTTGATATAGCGCTTTTCACTTCGGGAGGACGTCCCAAAGCGCTTCACAGAACACACTGTAAAGTGAATTGACTGTATATTTGTGGGCGAACGCGGCAGCCAATTGCGCACAGCGATGTCCCAAACAGTCGTAGATTGAAAATGACCAATTTATTATTGTTTTGGGTTTTTTGGAGGGATTATTATTAGGCTCTGTGTGGAGTAAGGAAACTTGCCCAAGGTTTCGCCCTCTGCCTGGAATTGAACTCAGGTCTCTCACTTGCAAAGCGAGTGCTACAACCACTGAGCTACAGGACTCCACGAAAGGTACAGTAAGCAACGAGGAAGGCTAATGCCATGTTAGCGTTTGTTGCAAAAGGGTTAGAGTACAAGAGTAGGGAAGTCTTGCTGAAGTTGTATAAGGCCTTGGTGAGACCGCACCAAGAATATTATGTGCAGTTCTGGTCTCCTTATTTAAGAAAGTTCATACTCGCCTTGGGGGGGGGGGCAGCATAGATTCACTAGGCTGGTTCCTGGGATGAGGTGGTTGACCTATGAGGATAGGTTGAGTAAACTAGGCCTATATTCTCTAGAATATAGAAGAATTAGGTGATTTTATTGAAACTATAAGATTCTTAAGGGTCTTGACCGGGTAGATACCGTGAGACTGTTTCCCCTACTTGGAGAATCTAAACATAGGGGTCATAGTCTCAAGATTAAGGGTCAGAATTTTCAAACTGAGTTGAGGAAACATTTCTTCACTCAGAGGCTAGTGAATTGGGGAATTCTCTACTCCAGAAGGCTGTGGATGCTCAGTCCTTGAACATATTCAAGACTGAGGTTGATAGATTTCTAAAGGATAGCGGGATTAAGGGATATAGGGATAGGGCGGGTAAATGGAATTAGGTTAGAAGATCAGCCATGATCTTATTAAACGGCGGGGCAGGCTCGAGGGGCCAAATGGCCTCCTCCTGCTCCTACGTCTTATGGTCTTATACAATGAGATCACTGTGAACCAGTATGAATGTGAAAGAGATGAAAATAAAAGACAGGCAAAAAGAAACACATAACATAGACATTTGTTCTAATTTTACTGTAACGTTTCTTCCACCTGCATTCAATGTACCCTATGCCCCATATGTTGCAAGTCAACATGTGAAAGGCAGCACAAGAATATGACTCGACTGCCCTAACAATCTCTGCTGCACAAAATGACAAATTAGATGCCATATTTGGAATTGTTTGTGTGAATTGTCAGCTTGCGGCTGGACCAAGACTGTCAGAACTAATTTCACTTGTGACCTTTAACATTGCTTAGCAATGCGAAGAGACTTTTGTTCCATTTCTTCGCGATGATGAGAAAGCAGGCCACGGGATGTGAAAGGCAATGTCAGGGGGACTGTGTTTTTGTGCACAGCTCTATGACATCCTGTACCCTGTGAGCACAATTATCATAGGTGATAGTTGCAGCAAATTCAATAATTCACCATCATTCCTTTATTAGTTGGTTTATATATTGTGTGAAATAATCATGCAATACAAGTATTGTAAATGATTATGGAACATTAAAAACATTTAATTGCCACCTCTGTAAAAAAAATTGCATTGTAAGGTTCCGGATTCTTCAATCTTTTAATTATTCTACAGAATAGTTTAATTTTCCTCCAGAAAACCGTCTTAGTGTTAACAAGGAGCCTTAAATACTGTGAGAAATAATCCAGCAGAATGGTTTAGAGTACAAAGAACCTCTAGCGAGCTAATTTCATTGAACCATCACTGAAGCATGGTGAGGCTCTCACAAACAGGGAATAATGAAGTACAGAATAAATTGTGACACATAAGGCAGAGGTACCAATCAGCTGAGAAGTTTCTAATCATTATTATGAGAAATAAGATATCATAGTTTAAAAGAAACCCTACCAATTGGAAAAGAAGGAGCAACTAATACCACAAAAGTCACCAAGGGGACTAATCATTCTGAAACACAACAATTTGCATTTATAACAACACTTTTCAGGTAATGAAAAAGGCACTTGCCAAGATGGGAGATAATAATCCTTGTACTTGATATAGTGCTTTTCACGTCTTCTCGACGTCTCAAAGCGCTTCACAGAATAGACTGTAAAGTGAATTGACCATATATTTGTGGGCAAAACACGGCAGCCAATTGCACACAGCAGTGTCCCACAAACAATCGTGGATTGAAAATGACCAATTTATTATCGTTTTGGAGGGATTATTATTAGACGTGTGGAGTAAGGAAACTTGCCCAAGGTTTCGCCCGGCCTGGAATTGAACCCAGGTGTCTCACTTGCAAGGCGAGTGCTCTAACCACCGATGAGATGGGAGGAGAGAGATTCAGTCAGAGACAGGAACTTTGGAAATGTTGAGTCTGGAGGTGGGCAGAGGCAATGGTGAAGGTTTGGGCTGTGTGAGGGTGAGATAGTGGAGGAGTCAAACAATATTGCAGAGTATGAGAAAAACAGACTTTATGGGTAGAGACGAACATTAGTTAGTGAAGTGCAGGCTTGGATTCTTGCACAGCAAATATTATTTAATACCTGTCAATTTAGGGACAACTGAATAATGAAGTAAGAATAAAGATATCAAGCAATAAATTCTCCAAAGATTTTATAAGAAGCGAGCAAATGTTTTTCTGCAAAACACAAAATACTGCAGATGCTGGAAATCTGAACCAAAAAAAAAGTTGCAGTTCTGACGAAGGGTCGTGGACCCGAAACGTTGACTCACTTTCCTTTCTCCATAGATGCTGCCTGGCCTGCTGAGTTTTCCCAGCTCTCTCTGTTTTTGTTTCAAATGTTTTTGTGCATTTGGGTAGAGCCGAATGCACTCAGAAACCGCAATAAAAGCAGGATCAGATCTGTTGCTGTAACTCCACACTTTTATAATGTGCGATGCAGCATCCTGTTGTTATCCCATCTGGAGTCCAGTGTCATGTCATCTTTCATTTTCTCGGTCTCTGTAATTGTCCTCCAGCTGCCTCTAAACCTGACTGCCCAAATACATATAGCGTGTCATGGTGATTTGTACACTGAGAATGATCACACACCACCCAGTCCACAATACAGTAAACATTTGATGGACCACAATGTAATGCTTTTGCTCAACTTTGGTGATTATTTAACCGCTAAGCTACTGGCAAGTTAAGGATTTGTCTATGTTGAGACTTCTCAAAGCGCTTCACAAATTACGTAACAGTATAGTAATTGTTTTCTTTTTTGGCAAACTTGACATCCACTCAACCAAACAGCTCCCCTTCAAAAGCTCTAAAATGATCAACTGATCATTTTAGAATAGTTGGCCAGGCTATCGGGAGAAACTCCCTTCTCATTTTGAATAGTGTCAAGGGATTTTTAATGGCCCCTTGAACATACAGATACAACCTCGATTCAACATCTTACGCCAGCATGATCCTCACCCAAATCGCACTGTTTCAACTATTGGATACCCAGCAATCTTTTGGGAGAAAAGAAAATTGATCAAAATCATGCTATTTAATTAACATTTACAATTATTAATGCTAAATTTTTATATTTTTAGTAAAAACATGTGTCAAAATGTCAAAGACCTCTTGAGCAAGCTATTAAGTTCTTCCTTACGTGTGGGATAAACATTGCCTTCAGTGGCAAGAATGTGTCCTGTACAAAACTAAATTCAACCGCTATCAATACATTCCCAAGGATATCAATCTAATTTTAATTCAATTCAAAGCAAATTAGTTCAGAACAGTAGATTGGAACACTCCATGTAAAAAGGTATCCTGTGTACTAAGCTTGAGTACAGCTGATGATTAAATCATAATCTGTCTGATAATTTTAAGGGTCACAAATTAAATTAAGTCAGGCAGTTTGTTTAGTTGCGAATGAACATGAGCCTTAAACATAAAACTATCCATACTGTATTTAAATTTTCAGACAGGATTGCTTGAAAGGTGTGTGTAAAGAATTGTTAGGCAGTGCAGCCATTACGATTTGAAACAAATGTGAAATACCAATGCACAATTGCACACCATACCTAACCTGGAAACATACTTGGGTGCAAAGTTGCTAAATGCTCCATCTTCAATTAACAGCTAACAAACAGATTGGGGAAACAACTTGGTAATCTGTCACACAAACACGGTCAATGAATACATTTGGGAATGTGGAATATTTTAAAATGCAGAATTAACACTGGAACATGGCCTCTAATACAAGACTTTATTGTGATTTTCTTTTGGCCTCAGGAACTGCTAGATGGAAGAGGCAAATAAATGTTTCCAATAAAGCTATACAATAGCAAGAGATAGTGATTTGTTTGACTTAATTCTCATTTAAAGGAAGGTTTCTGTGTTTTGTTGGAGCTGGGGGAAACACATTTCACACATATGTTTTGTAAGCAAGCTTGAGACATCACATTAAACATCAGGCATTAGTCACTATCATTTTGGGGTACAATAGTTCTCCATTCTTACTCAAAGCACTGATGTGAGCATTCATTTAGTTTGAGGGCGAATGAAGTTCCACAGGCAGCTATCTTGACATAATGCACAAATAATCATTGAAATTTTTCAAAGAGCTGACAACTTGTTTATTAAAGTGGAATCTCTGACACTAACAATATTTTCATATTTCTTAACATTCTCATCGCTTGCCACCATTATTCACTACAGTATCTGTTATTCCCATGCACAGATCAGCTAGTGATAAATCGTGACCCACATCCAATATTGTGTGCATTTGCACTTCTAGCATTATGAAATAAAAAAAAACTATACACCATACAAACAATAATAATAACAAACCTCTAATAACAGAAAGTATGTATTTGTCCAGGTCTGATTTGCCCTTCATTGGTTTGCAATTTAGCTTAAGAGTACATAAATTCAATCATCCCCGTAACTGATTTTAACCCCCCCTGCCCCCCCAAAACACATAAAGGTAGACAAACCTATTCAGACATGATTGGTGTTGAGTAAAGTGGCATTACGAAGAATGTTAAGACCTTGAATTCTTTAATTGTGTGATCCCAGGTCAGGTTTCAAATGGGTCTGCAGAACTTTCTTATAACATTACAGAAGGATTCATCAAAGCAGAAATCCTTGCAGGAACAGGGAATATTTCCATTTTTCCACTCTTGAGACTCTCAGAGCTTAAGCTGTCAAATTTGGTACTGGGTATGAATTTGATTTCTTATGCAGACTCTGATCCTCTGAAGAATGCTTTAAGGCTTCCTGAACTGCATTTGCTGCGCCATTGATAAACAAATGAGCCTGAGCACAAGATTAGTTCGGATGAAGATGACCGTTTGTCCCATTTGATCTCATCCTTCTAGAATATACAAGCAATCTTGCAATTACAGCATCGAACTGGAGCCTAGAGCAAAGCATTCATGAAGCCATTACATAAATTTGTGCAAAGCATTTTTGGTGGATAAATGCGTTCATGAATGACACAATGATATCACTTGATTTCCTTTGCTTTGAAACCTGTAACACATCTATATATAGTTTTTCTCTGGGTTGCTCGGGATGCTCGTTAAAAAGTGAGCAATTGTATACTTCCCAGTTTTACCCTGATTGTTAGTCTCAGTCGCTGTAAGAGTTCATGGAGAGATTAGAAGAAGTATTTTCAAAGTTACTAGAACATGCTAGCTTTGCTACGAATGGCTATTGAAACTAATTACATCACTCACTCAATGACAGAATTTCTAACATTCACCATCACAAAAAGATTTCAGAGGGATTGTTTAAGTTACAATGTTACTTTTTAGTGAATTCTAGAAAATCATTGTTATTTTGTTGTTGATTTACACGTGTGAAATTATTAGTTTGTAATTTTGTGTATTTAAAACAATTAACAATCAAGACAGTAGCATAAAAGAGACACTGGTCCTATTGTTCAATATTTTGTATGTATAAAGTCTGATATGAAGGCTAAAGCGAGATATTGCTTCAATCAACTTTTTTTTCAAGAGTGCTGCATCTCTTGGAATTGAGATCAGTGCCTTGAATCTAGCAATTTCCAATAAACATTCAAGGGTCGTTTCAGAACTTTGAAAGCTGTGCCTCAGGCATTCTGTGAAACAGCAGAACATCTTGACAGACTCTGGTAAAGAGCTGGCTTCTCGCCACGTGAAATACAATTCAGTTCACAGTGAAACAGTTCAACGCTGGAGTATACATGTCGTAAAGCTTCAGTATATTGGGCTCAATCAATAAAAGAACATCATGACAAAGTGATTGAAACCATTTCTGTTTTCCACAGGTGCCACATCTAGACATAAGACTTTCATAAGTATACCTGCATTGGCATCTATTTCACTCCTATCTCAAGAAATGTATTGACTCTACTTCTCCTCCTCAGGCGCGATTCCCACTCCTCTGATGTTCTGTCAGCTTGTCATCAACGCCTGGATGAGTGCAAACTTCTTGCAGTTAAACATCAACAAGATAGAAGCCATACTCTTTGGCTCCCGTCGACCTCTTCTGTGCTGCAGTTCAGATCTCCTCAACCTATCCGATTTGTCCTTAAAACTCTCTTAACCTAGGCACAGCTTAGGCATCAAGTTCAATTCCCAGTTATCCTTCCTCCCCCACATCCAGTCCCTGACCAGGACCACTTTCCTCCAACTCTGCCACATTGCCCATCTCCAACAATACCTCACTCCACAAGATGCCAAAACCCTCGTCCACGCCTGCGTAATCTCTCGGCTGGACTACTCAAACACCTTCCTCGCCGGTCTCCCCTCCTCCATTATTCACAAAATTTAACTCACCCAAAACTCCACTGCCGGCATTCTCACCCGCACTAAACTCCGCACCCCGATTACCCAGTACTTGCCAAACTTCACTGGCTCACTGTCAGAGCAGATCGATGTCACGATCCTCCTCTAGCGTTTAAATCCCTCCAAGCCTTGGCACTCCCCATCTCTCAAACCTCCTCTCAACAGCACTACCCACCACCTCCACTCTTCTAGCTCTGGCCCCCTCCTTGTCCCTTGAATCCTCTACACCATCGGCAGCCGTTCCTTAGCCACTACGGCCCAAAGCTATGGAACTGGCTCCCTCAATTTCTTTGCCTTGCCCCCTCTTTCCCCATTTTCAGGTTGCACCTGAAGACCTTCCTCTTCGACCATGCCTATGGTCACCTTCCCCCTCCCCCTGACTTGGCATCGGGCTCCACCTTTGCTAAGCACCCTGGGTCGCTGCCCGGCATGGAGGGCGCTATATAAAAGCATATGGTTGTTGACTCAAATGTGTTTGCATTCAACACTGAAATGTATGATAGTAATTACATTTGTTATTTTTAATCCCCTTTACACTGATTATGTAGGAGCTTCATAAACACACCATGAATTTCTATTTTAACTGGAGTTTGATGTGTGACATACTGGATGTTACGATACATTTTGTCCTACTTGAATCAGATAAATTCTCAATATGCTTGAGAATATTTCATTGCTTTCCATGTTATTTTATTTAGCTGTGTTGACGATTATTTTTCTGAGACTTTATCCTAAGTGAAGGGTGCTATATCAATGCAAGTTGTTGTTGTTAATACAGCTGTCACTGGCTGGGTGTCTACAATTTCAAGACTCATTTGTTTCTGCAAGACATTTTGGTGCGATAGTACTGTCACTTCAATTGAGAATTTACGTGGATCTGAAGTGCTTCAGATTATTTTGAATACATTAAAAAGGGCACTTTTTTTCTATTTGGCATACTGACAGTATTCAATTCTTATTCCAAGTAGTTATGTTTTTATCTTTGTCCTGATTTAATAATTCATAGGGCAAAAAATCTGAGCCTCAGTCCAAAGAGAGGGTCCATCTCACGACCTATCTCCAAACTAAAGTGCCTTCTTGCGTAGTTCAAATGCCAACTCCTAACATCTGTCCTTCCAGGAAAGCAAAGCTCCAGGTAGCACTAACGCTGCAACAAATTCTTGAATTCCTCCTGTGAAAGACCAGAAAATTAATTAGTAGGGGAATACATCACTGCCTTGCTGTTAGCCGAAGCTGAAAATTTGACTGTTTATGTTTTTCGTAAAATTGAAAACCTGAAATTATAGTTTATAACCTGACTGAATTCCGTGTCTCAAGAGGGAAACAAATTGAGCCTGGGCTGATTGACAGATATCCCACAGGTGCTCTTGAGGGAACCATACATCCAGGGGTTGAAAGATCATTGGGATAAATAGAGAATTGCTGTCCTCTCAAAACAACAGATTCTTCTCCTGGAATGCATTCAGATACTTATGAGTCATCTTGTGGAGGCAGAATATGGCACAAAGCCAAATTAGTGTTGTTATAACACCAACAGTTTGTTCTGCAAAATCACAATATTGAACCAGCATCTGCTGAAACAACAATAAACAATTGTACAACCGAACCAGCAATTTCTTCATCAACAGTTCAATATAATTCAACAGAAATATCAGCTCATCACTCAACATACATTATCTAACAATAATGGTTGACCTGGAATCTAACTTACAAATACATTATTGAGTTAAGCACTCTTTTAGAAGTGCATAAATAGATGTGCCACAAACTACACAAGCTGTTCATTATTCTCTCCACTCCTATACTGAATGGAATGCTTCTATACTAATCCCTCATGTGTCTTTCTGTTTGTATATTAATGGTCAATTGTTAATTTAATGGCATGAACTAGATAGTTGTGAACAAAATCAATAAATGAGACTTGTGATATTTGATGTATGACAAAGTATTATTTATTCTGAGAAGTAACATATGGTACAATTTGGATTCATTTTCATAAACTTAAGATCCATCCAGAACAGTTCACACAAAAATATTTCAAAATATAAAAATGAATTCACTGAACCTTACCAGCAGGCACAAGCATGGTAGATTGCTTTATTTATTCTAACATGCAACTTCAGGTTAATTTCCATAAGTCAATGCTATCACTATTATAAATAATAATTGTAAAAAAAACGGTTCCTTGATTTATCCGAGATAGAAAACATTCTAGATAGATCAACAGTGGTACTGTACCCACTTAAACACTACAATAATTTCAGCATGCTACTGTGAATAAACTATCTTTCTACATACTCATTAAAAGGATGATAAAGTGCCTTTAATTTGGTCTATAAAATTTAGCAAAGCAGTTTTCAATTTTGTTGCTGACTTAGTTTCGTCTATATATTGGAGGAAGGGCTACATTCATAAAGTATCATTTCATTAGTGTAATTGACCTTCATCAGGGACTAGAAGCACAATCAGCAATTTTCAAGAAGTGTTACAAACCTGTTATTTTATATATGTAACATATATATATATATAATAGAGAGAGAACAGATAAAGAATGTGTTTTAAACTTTCCAAACCTTCAATAATAATGCTATAGAACATGCTGAGAATGCTATGCTGAGAACCTCATCCACATACTCCTCCATCTACACTTGCAAAATTAAGTTGTTTTTTAAAAGGATTTCATTCTGTTCAAAAAAAATAGAATGAACATTGATGTACCGGTGGACCATGACACTAAGCTTCAATGAACTCAGTAACGCAAATGAAGAATCAATCAAGCATTGCAGAAATCTGCTACCAATTTAATTGTAAAGACTTTGACCATTTCTGTAAATTGATCAAATTGTTCCTACCACTTTCTTTTAAAATGAATAAACAAAGCTCTTTTTAAGGATTTATTTTTCAGGATGTATGATTTATGTACAGTATTAAAATGGTGTAATTGGACTTAAAACACATTGCATCTCCTCTTGCCCAGGTAAAAGCTGTTAACATATCCATGTACTACAGCAAGTCACATTATTGACTTGATTTACAACATAAATCAATTGGAATCATGTTGAAACAATTGAAATCAACTACCCCATGCCACTGTTCTTCACAATTGTGATCCATGGGTCAAGCTGCTACTGCATGTTTTCCATTCGCTGCACCACTTAAATTGGCTGATGCGTGCAGAAGAAACAGCATATTAAATAGACAATTAAAAAAATGGTATTTGGGCTTTGAGCCTTTGAAATTCTAGTTGATAAGGTCAAATTTTCGGGATGCTTTTTTTTAAGGTCTTTCTAAATCTAATATCAGATATGTTTAAAATTATTGTGATGCCATTACAGGACTTTGATCAACTATCTAAATAGGCTGCCTTGCTATTCTAGGACACAGCTATCTCACTAGTTCACTTCTTGGTCCCTCGATAAACATAGGGCAAACAGATTCAAACAATACTGCTAAACTGAATGGTTATAATGGCAAGATGTTGGATGAAACTGCGCATATAATCTTGGAGGTGATACAGGTTGGTATTAGTTCACTGTGCCAAATTTATTTGACTAATCTTTAATGTTACTTTACTTGAAGGATATAAGAAAGCAGCTGCGTCTCTCCAGAAGTTTAAGAAATATCATCAGGAAACTAAATCTATATTTATTGCAGCATTGTTAGGTTTATGATTATTTTTAGACACAGATTCTTACATTGTGCTCAGCGGTATAGGTCACATAGGACAGTTATAACTATATCAAAAATGAGTCCTGATTACTCTGCTGTTTAAATCTATTGTGCTTTTTAATTTGATAAATCTAACAGCATTCAGCAAAAAATAACATTTGCATGATCTTCAGAGCTTCTGCAGTATTAAAAATGACTGTGCTTTCATCTGTACTGTGCATTCTCAACCCAGCTGTACCCTTGCAAATAGCGTTAAAAAAAAATGAAATTAGTTTGATGGTAAAACTACTTTCCATTGTTCTTCGAAGGGACAGTTACAATTCAGAAGAACATTTTCACTATATCTTAGCAATAAGAGCACTATGACAGCATTTAGAGATTTCTGATCATACTGCACTACTTTTGGAAGGACACTAACCATTGGAAAAACATGTCCATAATCATGAAGTAGTAATGGGCTTGTCAAAAATAATGAGCTCGGTACTGTTAATACACACAGGTACAAGACCATGAAGATTCTTTTGTACTTGGAGCTTTGCTAAAGTGCCAGTACTAAACCGTTGCAAATTGGATGTGAATTCAAAATGTACCTTTTAAATAATTGTTTTTCCCATGAATCAGGAAAGTTGTTCAGTTATCAAACTTGAAACTTCCACTTTCAAATCCCTGCTTGCTCAACACATTCATTATAACATTAGAGTAAACATTTTTAAGAAACCACATCAAGGGAAGGGAAACATTTCACAATCAAGTCACGTTTTGTTTTTAACGAGTACAATTATTATTGTTATAGAATTTGCAATAAATTATAATGACTGATAATTTATGCATACAACACTAGAATTTTATAATAATGAATGATAAACAATGTCTCAATATATTTGCAGTAAGGGATCAGTGGAAGTAAGGATTAAGCAAGCATCAATCTTTCAGGGTGAACATCATTGATATAGAACTACATCTACCGCATCTGATGGACAATGACACAAAAATCCTCAAAACCACAAAATTTATCAAAATCGAAAAAATAGATTTCCTAGGGTGATTCAAAGGTAATAATCTGCCCAATAGATTTAAATAGTAATTAAAGCAAATCAAGCATAATTCCTGTAGCTATGACATAATTTAAACCCTCAATTTAGTTGCTGATGTGTGCTGTTTCCTGGTATTCATCTGGAAATCATAGTTTGATAATCCTGATGTAATTAATAAACAAAGGAAAAGGAACCAGGTACAAAGGAAAATGCCATTCAACTATCACCATTGCCCAGATTGTTAAAACCCAATTTAATTATTTACTCCTGTTTGTGTCCCATTTCCTGATTTTCATGTCAAAGATTTAAATGCATTTATCATATTATTATGATAGAGGGGAAGAAATGGGTGTTTGGAGACAAAGGACAAAAATAAGTTTTAAAAGATATATATATGCAACTGTGTAAAATATAGAACTATAAATTAAGGGGATGTTAATGTGGGGGAAATACATCTGTAGGGGAGGACTTTTTTTATGTAAATATATTTTGTATCCAGTGGTGAAAGCTCTGATACCTTTGAGATATTATTGTCATAGTCAAGGGATTTTTTTTATTAGTTACGCTATATTCAAACGGCTGAATGCGCTGTGAGGAAGTCATTCCGTCGAGACACTTCAGTCGAGACACTTGCTGACCTTTTTTTTTAAAAAAAGTTAAAATTGATTCGGTTTTTCTCCCTCAAAAAAATTCTAATTATTAGTTATCTTTAATAATGTATAGTCCTGTACTGTAGTGGTTAGAGCACTCGCCACTCAAGTGAGAGGATCCTGATTTGATTCCCGGGCGGGTCAGGGCAAAACTTTAGGCACGATTCCTTACTCCAAAACACGCCTCTGTTTAACTAGCAGTAAGTGAGAACCCGGTTGTTAGTCGATTGGTGGATCGCTTTTTCCAGGGGTTAATAATCCCTTTTTAAAAAAAATATTATTCGGTCGCTCCATCCACGACTGTTTGTGGGACTCTGCTGTGCGCAATTGGCTGCCGCGATTTGCCCACAGTCAATTCACTTTACAGTATATTCTGTGAAGCCCTTTGAGACATCTGGAAGGCGTGAAAAGCACTAAATCAAATGCAAGGATTATTAATAGAATCTGGCTTTTCAGTT
This sequence comes from Callorhinchus milii, assembly GCF_018977255.1. Lineage (NCBI taxonomy): Eukaryota > Metazoa > Chordata > Chondrichthyes > Chimaeriformes > Callorhinchidae > Callorhinchus > Callorhinchus milii. The sequence continues at coordinate 14,056,270 of NW_024704756.1, read as the reverse complement.
TGGCGAGTTTGACAAGAATCTGATTACAGAATATGCCCAAAAACCTCAGTGGTATTTAAGCTTGCATCGCACCATGGAATAGCTATCCCTATCACCCCCAAGGGTGTGGAGGATGGAATTGCTGCTTACATACTGCTAGGTAACTTGCCGGTTTGAGTCCCGATCCATGCCAAGTCTGCTGGTCTTAGCCCCAAGCCAGGTGCGTGTGGATGCTAAATTGACCCCAACCTTCCCAGGGTAGGAAAGAGAAAAATAGCTAGAGTTCCTACATCTCTTCATAGCTACCAGTAGTGTGGGAATAACAGCAGAGTGATGGGAGATCAGGCTTGGCTGTGACACTCTTTATATTTGAGTAACTTATCAATACTCACTTCTATGGTTCACACATGAAAAACGGTCAATTGGGTGGAGTATTGAAGGGCAACCAGTGTGAGACAGGAACACTAGAAGACATTAAAATTAAAAGAAAGTTATCCCTGAATTCAATTCCCACTTGATTTCTATGTTATTTTACTGTAAGGACTTTAAGAAAGCTATATTATTTTTATTATTTGGTCACTCCATCCATGACAGTTTGTGGGACTGCTGTGCGCAATTGGCTGCTGCAATTTGCCCACAATATACAGTCAATTTAAAGAAAAATTTAAAAAAACTCACCAAATTTTAAATCCTAAATTTCCTTACGCCACACGCCTAATAATAATCCCTTCAAAAAACAAAAGCAATAATAAATTGGTCATTTTTAATCCATGACTGTTTGTGGGACACTGCTGTGCGCAACTGGCTGCTGCGTTTCACCCACAAATATACGGTCAATTCACTTTAGTCTCTTCTGTGAAGTGCTTTGAGACGTCAATAAGACGTGAAAAGTGCTAAATCAAATGCAAGGATTATTATTACAGAAATTTACCAATACACATTGTTTCTCCACAATATTAATCAATGGAGGAGAAAACTAAACAAGCGTTTTGTTATGATTTGGGCAAATCTGACCTTTAAAAATCAGCCCTAAAGATGATTTCTTTGAAATTTAATAGGAATCACTGCAGAATATGAATGCCAGTGTGGTAGAATTTTTCATTTTGCTGCTTCCATTCACTTCCATAATGACCAAGGTACTCTTGCAGTTATTCATTTTAGTTTTAATATTCGTCAGTAATTTTTTCCAAATGTGACTTTATGATTAAATTTATTCAATTTTTAATTGAATTCATCACCATTTTATCTCTCAGGCCATCCAAATTGATACTTATTAAAATAGAGGGAAAAGAATGGCTAGACATAGCAAATGCTTCCAATTTAGATAACTGTACAGAACATCCAGCACTTACTCCATTGTCTTAATTATTAGCCTAAACCCTGGTAATAATGTCCTGGGGTTGATGATAAAAACTAATATATCATTCACACAGACCAGTATCTTGTTTGCTTCTCTTCCAACTGTATGACCCAATGTCTTGAACTTGCTAAAATGAGAGCTCCCTTAACCTCCCTCCCAAACAATTGTTTTCTATGGTTCTAGAATATCCTTTCCCTCTTTCATGAGTCTTTCTATGCCTTACGCAAACAATCTTTCTTCAGCTGTAGCTCTGACAACGAGTGACAGCAGTCTATTTGACTGTAAGAGGGATTACAATTAAGTTCAATGCTATCCTCATCAGGGGTCTGAAAAGTCTCACGTTCATAGGCTTAAAATTATTTGTTAAAATTTAAAATCGTGAGGATTGTGGAAATTAGCCTTCAACTCAGTCGCAATTTCCTGTACCTTTGTGAGCAGGATTATATGTCATCTGCATTCTCTAACAATGTTTTCTTCAACAGCATTTTGTAATTAAGTTAATTAAAGAAATCAGCCTATGGTTAACATATTGAGCAGAAGTTTAGATTTTTTGTTAACATGGAAATTAGGTCTCATGGTAGATGGAAGTCTTCCAATTTTCAGAGTAGATACAAACAAATGTCTCCAGCATGATTGGGCCATTATATCCGTGGTTATTTTATTAAACAGCTGAATATCCATCTGTTTTGGATATTAGTTTTTTTTATTGCTGTAATAAATACTAGCAGTATTTTTTTTGCCTCTCAGTTCTTCAGCTCAGTTCTTTCAAGCGCTGAGACTCTACCCTGCATGGAGGGCGCTATATAAGTGCACGTTGCTGTTGATGAGTATGTAAAATCTTCCCTGATTTCTCACTGTGCTCAATTTTTTTGCAAAGCCTCTAATCTGAAGATTTAAGACTCATATATTCAGAGCTCCTTATCATTAATATTGTTGAAGAATGAGTTAGAACCATATCACTGTTTCTCCTTCTATCTGAAAAATAAATAGCTGGTCTGTCCTGTCAGGGGTAACTAGGATGCATTTATCTGGGCATCTGGTCCTTCAAGATTCGCCATGCTAAATTCTATTGCATGTTGAATTAGTCGCTGGTGGTATAAATTTGAATCCTACCTAAGACTAAAATTTTAAATTCTTAATACTTAAGATTGGCTCTTTAGCATGTAACCTCTTAAGTATATCCACCAGTATAGTTATTCCAGGTTGGAGTAGGGAGATGAAAGAAGCAAACATCCGTTCAAACATCTCCCGAGAATGCTTTAATTCAGGGCAAACTAAGTGACACACGATTTTAAAATGTTAACCGAATCAGAGCATAACCAGCATTGAGGTATTAAGGTATTCCTTTATGTTGAGTGGAATAACGTCATCAACCCCAGGACATTATTCCCCTCAGCATAAAGGAAGGAAGATAACAAATATAGGACTAAAAAAAAGGGATTTTTTTTTAAAAAAGAAAATATGCATTTGTTGACTGTGCACCTCACAAATGATAATCCACAATGTTACATAATGTACTGTAAACAGGTTTTCTGACAGCAGATTAAAAGGTGATATTATGTTTGCTGAGCAAATTGAATTGTGATTGGGTAAATAAACAGAATAGAGGTCAACTGGAAACTAGCCACTTACAGTTTTACATTGCATTGTAATTACTGCAACATCATTCCAAAGAAGAAATGTCGATGTTTACTGACCTACATAGTCAAGGTGTTAATGACTAGCCAGTATTTCATTAATATTTTAAAGGGCATAAGATAAATTCAGTGTACTTTGGGTGTATGCAGCATGAGTAATCCTGTGGAATAATTGTTGACAATCTATAACTAGAATATTAAATTACAATCAAACATTAACAAGATAATAAGATACTAACAACTATAGAATGCTTCTCAAGATTTTTGAAGGTAACTATTTGACAGGATATTAATAATTACCTGAAATGTTCTTACAAGCTTACAGGGAACTGCAGTTGTTAAATTATTGATAGTGTCATTCATGATTAGTGACGGTAATTATATACTGTAGTTAAACCAGAAGTATTTATTAATGCAGATTGTCCGCATAACTTTTAAATTAATGCACATCATAGTTTCTTTCTTACCCTGTTTCAAGGTAATTTAATCATATGACTTGTATCTAAAACCAATCTACCAAACCCATACCTTATACTGAATTTTAAATAAATTAACAAATGTGTCTGTTCATTTTAAATATCTCTGCAGTTCTGAGGTATACAAACAAGATGAAATTCTGCTGTATAGTCTATTAAATTATATTATGTTGTACTATATCATCCTACATTATTGCAACAAGATCTTGATTAGATTTGTAATAATTCTTGCAAATGATATAGCTTTATAATGCCCTAAATTGACGTAGATTCTGTCACACAATGCTTAAAAGCACCTTTTAATGGATTGACAAGGAACAGCAGTGATATTATACAAAAATACCTAAATAAGGATATTAATTGGGGGTAACTTGGTGGGGAGGAAACATGTTTTTAAAAATATATTTGAAAGCCCTCACATAACGTAGTTTCTTGTGTACCTTAAGCATGAGCATACTAAGCTTGACAGCAAAGCATATTCATTTTTAAGCTACTTTTAGTTTGGAAGGCATTTGTTCTTTTTTATTGTGCCTATTTGTGGACAATAGATCTAGTCTAAATCCAGTGGAATAATACAATTAAATGTTTCATTTCACTAATCACTTTCACTCTTGATGAGAATCAAGCCCATCTCTCTTGGCACAAATCAGCAGTTTCAAAAACAGCATGACATCTTTGGGATTAGATCCAATTTTGCTGCATTGTGTCACCATATTAAAGCACAAGTGAATTGGGGAGGTGACAATGACACAGCTAATGTGCTTATTCAAATGTCACGGTTGTGTAAAGTGAAGGTGCCATTCCTCTCAAACAAATGAGTCGTTTCATCCATTAAATTTTGTAACATACAATATTAAATGGCCTCAGTTACCTACAGGATAAATGTAACCCGCACTTTCCAGCATACTACAATAAGGACAACCAACCAATCTCAGAAATGCTGAGTTTCCAAGGGCAAGCAAAGGGAACATCACTCATCCCAACGAGCAGAAATTCATCCAGATTGTCCAAAAACAGCCTTATGCTGTCCTTTCTCTGTGTTAAATTTATTACTTCATGGCATTCAGAGAATTGAAGATGAAGGTCACACAACTGCAGCCTTATTTGATGCAAGACATTTGTCATTTTCATACTAACCTTTCAAGTGCTACTCATCTCTTGATTGAATCACATTTCAATGACAAGCCCAGCATGCAAGAATTAAAGAAACTTAATCTTGGCCATCTAAACTATTAGAGTACTGTTTTAATATTAGTATCTGAAGATATAAATTTATCAAAGTGGTTTTACATTACTGTATATCATTGAAATAACAAAGGGTTATTGCTTTGATTGGATGAATCAGGCTACTTGTTCATTGTATTTAACTATTTGTTTATAATTTTTTTTAGTTCATGTGTGGAATTTTTATGTACCATGCCTTTCATTATTTTAAGTCAGGATATTTCTGTTAATTTGTTTTTCCAACTATAATCCTCCATATTAATATGTTATTCACCTCACAACTGTTTGTGGACTTTGCTGGTGCAAATGATATCTTAATTTGCCTACAATTCAAGTTACTTTACTTAACCTTCATTATCTGCAAAGCACTTTTGAGATGTTTTAATGCGATTAGACCCTATATACCTTATACTCTTACAATTTAAATTACAGTCTTCATTGGCTAATTGCATAAGAATTCATAGTACAGTATAATCCTCAGGGAAAAAAATAGCAGTGCAGGATGGTTCAATCAGCTGAAGAGAGTTGCAATCTAATAATAAACCTTAGATTTGACCTTGCACCTTATCACGTCAAAACATCTTCAGAACGTTTCACAGTAATTATTGTAGTGACTGTATTTAAGGCAAATGTCGCAGCCAATTTGCACACAGCAATGTCCCACAAATAACAAGGTGAATGACTAATTTAACTTAAGGATTTGTTGGCCATGACACCAGGAGAAACTACCTTTTCTTTGCCAAAAGTAACCTGGGCTCCTTAACATCCAATTGAACAGACACACTTTAACTCTGCTAAAGGATGGTGTCTCCAACAATGCACCAGTGTCAGCCTAAATCTCAAAAGCACTGACCTAGGCCTTGAACCCCATGTTTCCAACCAAGACTAAAATGCTACACATCAAGCCAATTTAACACCGCGGCAGAACCAATGAATAGAAAAATGGCACAATTTTACATACAAGTCCAGTAGTCAGAGATTGATAAATTTAATCTGTCCTGAATGTCTCATTATATCTGAATGTTATGCTTACATAAGGAACAACTTATTCAATATTCTGTTGAAGTAAATTACCATAACTGCTTTATCAGTAATATTTAAATGAGTAACGCTTGTTATTTTGAAATGCACATCAAAATCTGCACGGATTGTAGTTAGGGCTCAAGTAGTTTTGAAGACGTGATTTTCTTATTTGCATGAAGCCTCACATGCACATTATTTCATTTCAGCAGAACACAAAAAATAGACTTTTTAACATATTTCAGGGGAAACTAAAACCAAAGAATGTGTAGAGAATAATGAGACTTGGTTTAATGTGATCTTAATAATGTAATGCCAAGAATTGCGAGCATACAGTTTGTATACCTTGGTAGAGAACTATGATGATATATACACGGTATGAAAAATTGACCCTGGTGGTTCCTTCAGGCACAGATAAACTTGAACAGATTGAAATGGGCTACGAGAAAGCAAGCCAGAGATTTCTGAAATGCAGGTGCACAATACAAATCCTCCACTTACACTGTCCCCAAAGTATGAGTTAAAATATGTATTGAACTGAATTGTCACTTGTCATTTTAGTGAACATTATTTAAACAGTGAGAAAATACAATTTTCTGAACCATGTTACGTTTCATTAGTTAAGTACTCAATGTATATATTCCTCTCATCCCGCAGAAAGAAATGCATGCAAAATGTAATTATATTACACTCGAAAGATTGATGAATTGCAACTTCAGCACAAAACCAAAAGTTGGCAGAGGTGTGAATTTCACCCTAGGATGAGATATGGATGTTCAACAAATATTGAGCAGAACTATAAGATACCACAGAAATAATTAGGAGTGATTTGCTGCTGCAATAAGGTGGGGTCCATGGTTCATTTATTCTGTGACTGTTCCAAGGTTGTTTTAAATCTACCTGTTCTGAATACTCGTCTGCCTGTTTAGGTAAACTCTAAAGATATCATCATAATGTTTCAAGAGAGAATTCCCCACTCAGAAGGCAACAAAGCTTGTTTTTGGAACACTCAGCTTTGTAATGTGGAACAGTGATTGCGCCTCTCCAATAAATCTGATTTGATTTGCAATTGACTGTCAATTACAATATACATTCAAGTATTAGAATAGTTGAAGCTGTATTATTCTTCAATTTAAGATAAGGAACAGTTTAAAAGGTACAACTGAAGCTAAGACTAGCTAAGGGCTAAGTTCTAGGAAGTGTAACTTTTCCATTTCGGGCTTTTGATATCAACACCATGCAATCTTAGGTCAGGTTTAGATACTATGCCCCAATCTCTACAATACCAAAACTCAAAAAACCAGACTGCAACAGTTTTAACATTTTCCACTTCCCACTTTGTCATTGTGTTGTCCCTCTGAGTGAGATTTCGAATTTACCAAATGTCATTTCACAGAAACATGAACTTGTATCTACAGTTGAGGCAATCTAACAAGAAAAATTATTTCATGAAAGTTTTAAACACCCACCACAATGTAACCAAAACTCCATCATGTGTAGGTGTATTCGTAGTTATTAATGTCCTGTTGTAGTAGGTGGATTATTAAATGATCTTCCTGTTAGCCTAGATGCAGTAAGAACAAAAATAATTTTGTGATGTGATGTTGATCTTTTCGGGTTACTAGGTGTAACAGGATTGTATGTGTGTTGAATTGTGCATGCTTTAAAATAACTAATTTGCTTTCTTCTGGAATTGAAAATATGGCATGTTTCACATCAGGCAGTTGTTTCAAAGGGCATGGCAGGATACGTTGTACTGTCGGAAAATCCAGCAGTCAATTCATGCACAGCAAGGCAAGTTCCCCTGTCTAAGGTAGTATCTTCCAGTGAGCAGTTCTTGATCGTGAATGATAAAATCAGAATTCGTCATATGAATTTAATAAACATTTACTACCGTTTTCCCTGATTAGATCGATTCCTAGACTTCATTCCTGAAGGCACAGGTCGGAATGCTTCTTACTAAAAAAAAATCTTAAAAGCTAACACAAGGCGCCCCCTGATGTTGAAACAAATATATGGCAATGATTCCATGAATATTGTGTTTCCAAATTAGGGAGTGGTAAGAAAATAAATTAATGTACGTCCTACATCCTTTTTTAAGGGGAGAGGAGAACTAACGTATGCTTTAATTTTAAAACTATTTTATTTAACTTTTTGGAGAGGTTCGAGGCTCGTATAAACATTAGCAAATGGGACTGGTTGGGCTAAATAAATGACCTAAATTCCGTGCTGGAATGTATTAAATTGATTTGACTCCATTCAAAACAGGGCATGTCTAACTAACATAGCCACTGCACCTGAGAGCAATTCCCTTTGAAGTACTTAAAGACATTTTGCATTATAGGAGTTGCATCAAACGCGAGAATTATTGTAAGAAAGGCCCAGATAGTAAAACTAGGCCATCACATTGGAAGCAAAATATCACCCCCCAAAAAAATTATAAGCAATGGAATAGCAAAAGGAAGTTAAACCCAAAGGGACTTGAACATGAGGGCTAACAGCTCAGATTTAAACAAATTTAAACGACTTGGCTGGAGAGGTTTCCTTACCCACTTGGAAGGATAAAAACAACAAGTTGTCCCCGAGTGGTCATCGTAATTCATGTGAGGTCTGAACAAGGGGATGAGTCTGGGAGGACATTAAGAAGCTGGAAAACATTGCCCTGGGATGGATGAACTGTAGTCCAGGATACTTACAATTGGCCTCGGGAGATCGGGAAGCGCCGACAAGTCATTTCGGGGAGGTCAGTGATGACTGGGGAAAGGCTTCTGGCAGAAGGGAAACATCTTGATCCAACAGCGTTGGTGTGTGTCAATGTCTCTGAACAGGCTTCAGTCCTGGTTAATCATTCAGACTCACGTCGTTTGGGGTCAAGAGGCTCCCCCCCCCCCCCGTCACCCAGTGTAACAGGGAAACACTCGGGCTGTTGGGGGTCCTCTCCAGTCTGACACACACACACACACACTCAAGCTGTTGGGGGGGGTCTCCAGTCTGACACACACACACACACACTCAAGCTGTTGGGAGGGGGGGTCTCCAGTCTGACACACACACACACACACTCAAGCTGTTGGGGGTCCTCTCCAGTCTGACACACACACACTCAAGCTGTTGGGGGGTCCTCTCCAGTCTGACACACACACACACTCAAGCTGTTGGGAGGGGTCTCCAGTCTGACACACACACACTCAAGCTGTTGGGGGGGGGTCTCCAGTCTGACACACACACACTCAAGCTGTTGGGGGGGGGGGGGTCTCCAGTCTGACACACACACACACTCAAGCTGTTGGGAGGGGTCTCCAGTCTGACACACACACACTCAAGCTGTTGGGAGGGGTCTCCAGTCTGACACACACTCAAGCTGTTGGGGGGGGTCTCCAGTCTGACACACACACACACTCAAGCTGTTGGGGGGGGTCTCCAGTCTGACACACACACACACTCAAGCTGTTGGGGGGGGTCTCCAGTCTGACACACACACACACTCAAGCTGTTGGGGGGGGGGGTCTCCAGTCTGACACACACACACTCAAGCTGTTGGGGGGGGGGTCTCCAGTCTGACACACACACACTCAAGCTGTTGGGGGGGTCTCCAGTCTGACACACACACACACACTCAAGTGGGTGGGGGGGGGGGTTCTCTCCAGTCTGACACACACACACACAAGCCGTTGGGGGGGGGGGGGTCTCCAGTCTGACACACACACACACTCAAGCTGTTGGGGGGGGTGGGGGGGGGTTCTCTCCAGTCTGACTGACAGACACACACTCAGGCTGTTGGGGGTGGGTGGGGGGCGGTGCTGAGTCCTCTCCAGTCTGACAGACTCTCGGGTCCCCTCGCGGCCGCCCTGAAGCCTCACGCGCTCCCACGCCGTCGCCTAAGTTGACTCTCTCTCGCGCTCTCTTTTTCGCGCGCGCCGCAGCTCTGTGCGCTCCGATTGGTCTAGTCCGTCTTTTTAAATAATAACGGTCGTTGGCGTGCGCGCACGCTCGCGCGGGGGGGGCGGGGGGAGGAGAGAACGCAAGAGGTGCGCGTGCGCTGTCTGGCTGTTTGTCGGTCGAGCCGAGGGGCGGGTGGGACGAAGACGAACACGACGACGACGATGATGGTGGCGGCGGCGGTGGCGGCGTCGTCGTCGTCTCAGGCCCGCGGCCCTTTCCTATTCCACGGTCAGAGAGAGTTCGGGCAGTCGGTCCGCACTCAAAACGGTGCGTGTGAACTCACTCGAAAAGCTTCGGACGCGTCGAACGCAATTCCCACCAAATCAATCAATCAATCAATCAATCGATCGATCAATAAATTAAACGGCGGCTTTCTGGTGGGTTCTTCCGGAAGGCTGACAGGAGGCCCCGGGGGGCAGGCGGTGGGGTGTTCTTCACCCGAATCTCTCTCGGGGAAAGTCCAGGGAGAAAGAACCGAAGCCCCTTTTTTTCCAGACGTTTCGCAGGACATTGATTTAAACACATGCCTTCGCCTGAAGGGCACCCATCGCTTGACGACAACGATAATGATATTAATAATAATCCTTGCGTTCGATACAGCGCCTTTTCACGTCTTCGAGACGTCTCAAAGCGCTTCACAGAACATGGCCGCGAAGGGAATTGACCGTATGTTCGCGGGCGAAACGCGGCAGCCGATTGTGCACCGCAGCGTCCCGCAAACAGTCGTGGACTGAAGTGACCCAATTTATTATTGTATTTTTTTTTATTTTTATTTGCAGTGCTTCTTCCCCCAGTGGCAAGTCTAGACTTTTAAGAGAACTACGGCAACGGGCAGCAAGTGTTCGGTCCAAACAATGTGCAGTTGGGACCTTTTTTTTTCGCTAAGAAATGTTATGAGGTCAGAATATAAAGGGTGTCAGAAAGTGCAAGTCCTAACTTACGAAGAGGGGTTTTTTTTTTATGGCGATAAAAGGTTGCCGTACAATATTTCATCTTGCAGCATCCCAGCCAAAACCCTTTTCGAAATTTAAGGCTAATGGCACCAACAACTTTTTTTTTGCTATCCCGGTATTTCATGAGATCCGTGTAACTTGACAGCATACAGATGTTCCACATCTTGAGTGATGTAAGTGGATTATGCTTTTTTTGGTAAAAGTAGTTTGGTGTGAAAAGGAGGAGTGATGATGTTCTGGAAGGTATCAGACTAGCGGGAAGCATGTATTGTAAGTACAGGGTTTGTGATTCCTCCAAAAGATATGATGACACATAAACAGATTGGAGATTTTGGTGAGTGGAGTCAACTTTGCTTCTCCCTCAGTTGTTAAATCACAGGAAGAGATTGGTGGTATTTTGTGCCAGAATAGTGATGTCAGACTGCTTAAGATAGTTCCTTGGTATAATTATTGAATCAGTATTGATGTTCAATGCTGTGTTCAGTAGTCATTTCAAATTCAAGGTCAGATTGTCTTAGTGCCTCTTTGAGCCCTATGAAATGTAATTGATGGGACCACAAATCCTGATATTTCTGTCACACGTGGTAAATTCTAAATTACCAACCATTTTAAATTTCAGTTATTGCAGCAGTATCTATTTCCAATGTATTAAAAAGTTCCCTTGGACCAATGGGATTGGATAAAATGCTTGTAGATACTTCTGGGGTAAGTTCCTTCCTTTTTCTCGCCCCAGTTGAGAACTGGTTAGTGCTTTTTTTACAATATAATTATATTTTCCAATCAGAAGCACTTTTGAAATTGTATCAGCAACCTATGAATTTCATTAATATTTGATTCTTCCAAGAATGTTACTATTACAAACGATGGAGCAACAATTGTTAAACTACTAGATGTGGAGCATCCTGCTGCAAAGATTTTGTGCGAGTTAGCACAGCTCCAGGATAGAGAGGTTGGAGATGGCACCACATCCGTGGTAAGTTTTTTTTTTGGGGGGGGGGGTTGCAGAGAAATGTGTTCCAATTTAAAAAAGTAAATATAACAATAATAATCCTTGCATTTGAGCATTGTATAGCATTGTATCCCATGGTCAAGACATCTCAAAGCACTTGACAGGATTTACCGTAACGTGTGGAGACTTGGAGATGTTCATAACGGTATTTGTATTACAAAATGTAGTACAAAATGTTCCACTCTCTAGAACTATTTGAATTGTATATGTTTTATTAAAACAAAACAAATAAATAATATTCAAGGGTTTCTAAACTTAGAACGTGTAACTTTGAGACTTGAAACTTTAATCGATAGGTTATTATTGCTGGAGACCTCCTGAAGAATGCAGAAGATTTAGTTGCACAGAAAATTCATCCCAATTGTATTATCATTGGATATCAATTGGCTTGCAAGTAAGTTACACGTTTGTCTTTCTTTCCTTAGCCCATTAGAGGATGTAGAACTGAGGTAATTTTCAAGCAGTAAATACATACATTTGAATTGAAAAAAATTGGGCCTTTTGAAGCCCCAGGCAAAATATTTGAGGGCTGATATACAGGGAGTCTCTTCCAAGCCACGGTTATCCATTGGGGCTTCATGTCAGCAGGTCAAGTGATTGTAAAGTGCTCCAATGTGCAGTGTAAATGACAAAGTAAACTTGTGTTTTAAGACTGACCTGTTATTTCACCATGCTAGGGCTGGTGAATTTCAAGTCTTGTCAAATTTATCCTGTTTGGCAATTAGATGAAGCAAATGTAAGATCAAAACCATCATACACGTCTAAATGATATTAGTTGAATTCTCTGGCTTTTGTGTCTTCTCAGAGAAGCTGTCCGATATATTAATGAAAATTTGACAATCAGTGCTGATGAATTAGGAAGAGAATGTATTGTTAATGCAGCTAAGACATCAATGTCTTCCAAGATAATTGGAATATATCCTTTTCTGTGAAACAAAATGGTAATTGTTACCTGCAGCTTTTATGTTTGGATAAATATGTACACTTTAGTGTTATTGATATTAATCGTGTTACTAGTTTATAAGACATGGGAAGACGGATAGTAGGAGATGTCAGTCATTTAACTTTGAGTTTGAACAGTACCTTTGCCCAAATCGTTCGCATTCTTATATTAATACACAAATGTTATCAGCACATAATTTTAAACATATTTTTAAAGCAACAGATAAAGAAACAAAAGAATATTAAAGTAAAAGTTCAGTTGTAATTATGATTTTCTAAAATGGTACTTTGATTAACGGTTTATTCATTAATTTATGTTCGAGTAACTGATTCTCAAACATTCTATTAATACTTATATTGTACTCTGGGTAATTTAAAGAGGAATAAAGTTAACACGCTGATGTAATACTGATCTATGATATTGTCCATCGTAAACACAGTGATTTGTATTTGCCTTAATGGATTTACTGACTCAGATCTCTTTGCAAACATGGTGGTTGAGGCGGTTATGGCAGTGAGATTTACTGATAACAAGGGGCAGACTTGCTATTCTACTAATTCTATTAATGTGCTAAAGGCACATGGACGTAGCCAGAGAGAAAGCACTTTGATAAATGGATATGCCCTGAATGCTGTGGTGGGTGCTCAAGGTAATTCCAGATTTGTTCAAAACTTATTTTGCAAGTTTAAGTCATTATTAAAAGACATATTTTCCTTCTGATAGTTTGAGGACTATATACTAATGTTTGACTACAATTTGGGAGAGTTTTAGTGTATTATCTTATATAACTAATAGAACTATAAAACTTTAAGATGGAATATAACAGGAGCTTCATGATGTCCGATACATTTAGTATCAAGGGGGAGGGAATGATATGTATGTAATCTTTTTGTAGAGTGCTATTTTTATTTTTGGCGGTTGGGAGTAGGGGGGCTGTCCTTTTAAGGTATATTTCTTCCAGTAGTTAACCTACTCCAGTGTTTCTCAACCATTTTGATAACAGTAACTGCTGTCTAGGTTTCTTTTAAAAATGTGACTTAACCTTAATTAGTAAATTAGCTTGTTCGGTCATTCATTCTAAAGAGAAATCTGATGAGGATCATCTATGAGGTTATCATGTACCATTCCTGGTCTTCAGTCTTAGAGAAACACTAATGTATGCTATACATAATCTGTATTTGAGAGGTTGGTCTACATATCCAAGACATGCACTGAAACTGACTCAATTATGCAAGAAGTGTCCACTGATAGTTTCCCAAACAGATATTTATTCAGTTCTTTTCCAAAGGAGTTAATCAACATTGTATGTTTTTTGTTCAACATATCTAGTATTCTTTGTTAGAGAAAAAAAATCTAATCTGTCATTCCACTTGAGACCTTTTAAATTTAAACCTGTGTTATCTGGTTCTGTTATGATTTAAGATCCATCTGCTACTTCTTATCCCACCTGCTTAATTGGTCCCAATCTTGTTCATTGCTTACTATTCTTGTTATGCTTTCCTGATCACACTAAGCACTGATATTACTTATTGTATAATTAGAACCTAGTACATTGAAATCATCAGTTAATCATACATTTTTTTGTAATTTTCTTTATGGAACCGGTTGCCTTTAAGTGTGTTTCTTTGGGAAGATAAATAGGTCTATTTGACATGATCTGTGATTAGAAAGGTAATCAATTTGAAGAGAGTCGAGATGACTGCCTAACGTTTTTAAATTCCAATGAGAACATTGCAGAATTTTAAAGTGTACTTATCTTTTTTCTGTTAAAAGCAATGACCAAACGAATTGTCAATGCAAAGATTGCTTGTTTGGATTTCAGTCTACAGAAGGTAAAGATGAAACTTGGAGTACAAATTCTGATCACAGACCCTTCAAAAGTCAAGTTAATTCAGCAGAGGTAAGACTTTAACAACCGATGATGGAACTTAAGAAATGTTATGACATTTGTTTGTAAAATAGCTAGTTTTATGTTTTGCAGCTACATATGTTTATCAGTCTGGAATTAGACTTATTTTATTCCAATCAGTGCTGTGTGGGGATATTTTGCTGGCACACACGAGTTGTCTTCAACTTTTTTTTAATGACGTTTCATTTCCACAATTATACAAATTGCATTTATTTTGTGTTGCAGAGAATATGATATCACAAAGGAACGTATTCAAAAGATTTTGGCTGCAGGAACAAATGTACTTGTGGCCACTGGCGGAATTGATGATATGTGCCTTAAATATTTTGTTGATGTAGGTGCAATGGCTATAAAACATGTGGAAAAAAAACACCTGATGAGAATTGCTAAGGCAACTGGAGGTAAATGAGCTTATCTGTGTAAGTAATTATTCCAATCTCTTTATAATCATAAGAATGATAATCAGTTTAAATTAGGTTATAAAATATGCCTGACACAATTGCCCATTGGATAGCCTTCATAATCAAGTTTAAAGTTCCAGGTTGACCCAATAGTCTGGTAGACAGAGGTACCACTAACCAGGTGGTTTCTGCTATGAGTCCATTTGAGACATTCATTGGGCCCTTGTAGCCAAAAGATTTTCATTGGTCAGATTTTCATTATCAAATGCAAATACATGGATTAATATCTTCGGATCCTGGTTTCAGAGCTGAGAAACCAGTGTCTCACCTGCTGCACCACCCTGCAGCTAGCATTTTGGTCTTGTAATAGCTTCAGCGGTCAGTTCATTTTCTGTGTGAACTTTGATTAGTGTCTGCATCAGACAATCTTTTCCAATACAATGATATTGCAATTTAATGACTAGTATGATGTCATTGTATATGATTAATAGGCCAAGAATGTAGCCAGGATTGATGTGGGGATGTCTGTTCTCCAAGTCTAGGCTATAATTTAAAAAATACTATCTACAATTTTCAAATGTTAGTGGGTGAAGTTAAATTTAAGTTAAGATGAAGCTAACTAAATTTAAATTAAAGAAAACAAGTAGATGTTTGTTAATCATAATAACTCTGTAACCAACCAATTGTCTGTACAGCTACAATCTGCTCATCTTTAGTTAATCTTGAGGGAGAGGAGACCTTTGATGCATCAATGCTGGGTCAAGCAGAAGAAGTTGTGCAAGAAAGTGATAGTCGTAATATAATTCTGATCAAAAAGTAAGCATCTTGTTTTGTAATGAAACTCTATTTCCTCTTTCTTTTCTATTCTCCCACCCCCGCCTGAATGCTTTGTAACATCCAGAGCACACAACTCTAGACCAGAAGGCTTTGGTGTCTATTGACACTTTCATCCTTGTAATCTCAATATAATGAATGCCATTACTTGGTTGAAATAGCTCTGAGGAATCCGATATGAAAAGTTTTAGTAATTCAAAGCACTATTGTGATTGACCATAGGGATTTTGTGATTGACCATAGGGATTTGTAGAGAAGACTTGTTCTTAAGCTTTTGAGCTAAAGCCCCAATAGTAAATACTGTCCTAGATGAAGAAGTTTTATAAATGTGCAGGTACCATTACCCTTATCAGCTGTTATGATGAAGCACACACATTGTAGACCACCTTCCCCCGCAATAGCACCTGTTTCACTTCCTCACAGTGTATATTGCCAGTTTACAACTACTGTTTTATTCCCTTTAACCAGTTACTAATTTGTATTTTACCTTTCATACCCACTGACCTTAGTTTATTCTTTGCAAGTCCTAAAGCAAGAACTGCATCCTCCCTCATTCTGCATGGAGCCAATGATTTTGTATGTGATGAACTGGAACGTTCTGTTAACGATGCCATAAATGTGGTAAAGAAAATATTGGAATCCAAGTTTGTTGTACCTGGAGGTGGAGCTGTGGAAGCTGCGTTGTCCATATATTTGGAAAACTTTGCAACTACTATGGTATTTTTCTTAAAAAGGTTTTTTTGGTTCTGCCAGTTGTCTGACCCAAACATGTTCAGGAATTGCACGGTTTCACTTTAGTTTATTTTGCACAGTTATCTACCTCGTAAGGATATAATGTATCATTTTGACCCAAAATACACATCACACTACTTTACAGTGAATCCTGTAAAGTGTTTTTAGACTTCTTGACGATGTGATAAGGTGCTATATCAAGTATTATTATTATTAATATCATGTTTTGCATGTGTTACCATCATTTTCATTATTAAAAAATACATAAGAGCTATGTTAAGAGGTTCCTTCTGTAAACTTGACCTTTGAAAAATAGCTCATTTGTGTTTTAGGGATCCAGAGAGCAGCAAGCTATTGCAGAATTTGCACATTCACTTCTTGTTATTCCTAAAACACTGGCTGTAAATGCAGCACAAGATTCTATAGATTTGGTAGCTAAAATGAGAGCTTTCCATAATCAAGCACAAACTAATCCAGATAGAAACCACTTCAAATGGTAAGTATACGAATACAAATAAATTATTGTAAATTGTATGCAAGCCATTTAAACTGTAGTATGTACAGGGGCTTTATGCAAACTCCATGTGTAGCATATTACAGACTTTCCTCCTTTGTTTAACAGGCGACCTAATGTTAATGCAGCACTCAATTATCTTTCTGTACATGATGCCAGCTTGCATAGAATTGTGTTTGTACTCTATAGAAATTACCAGTAATAACAAAATGAGCAATTTAACTAATCAGCAAACTTTATATGTCCAGGGAATAACTTTCTGTATTATAGTCTTTATTTATATGAATATTTTATTGAAAAAAAACTTGTTTCCCCATTTTAACACACAAGAATGGTGTAATAAATCATTTTTAAAAAAAACTACCGAGATAAAACTGAATGTTAAGTGTTAGCATGGTTAGAAACTTTTCACGTTCTATAATGTTGCCTTTTAGCACTGCTGATCATACATGATTACAATACAACACAAAATTATATTTGTAAAGTCCCTTTCACGTCGGGAGGACGTGCCAAGGCATTCAAAATCAATCGATTGTGACATTCTCTTGAAGTACAAAGTCAAACTTAATTTATTTTCAGGGTCGGTTTGGATCTTCTGAATGGGAGACCACATGACTGTAAACAAGCTGGGATCTTTGAACCTGCAGTGGTGAAAATAAAGAGTATTAAATTTGCTACTGAAGCTGCAGTTACAATTCTACGGGTAGATGACTTGGTCAGATTGTCTCCAGATGAAAAAACAATTGGGAAGACCTTTCAAGCACCTATAGCCAGCGGTAGACTTTAAATATCCATGCAAATAGGATGCAATAACATGATGACCTAAAATGATCTATTTTCATAATCATAGTATTTATTATATCCAGCTTGCACAATTTAGTGCACACTTAATGGAATACTATTTTTTTGTGCTCACTCTGCTGTCTTTATAAAATTTGGTTTGTAACCTTTCTGTTCTTGCTTTTTTGTTTTGGGTGTACTTGATATTTTTGTTTTGATCAAAACAAGGATGAAAACAGGAGTGTACTGTAATTCTTGCATTACAGGCCCCAGTGTTAATATGAAATATTCCCAAATAAGTATAGTATAGCCAGATCCTCATAAAATTCCATCTACTATAAGAAATGCTTGACTGAACGTCAGAAGCACAACCCCTACTAATTGAATGTAAAGTTTCAATTTTGCGCATTTATGAGGTTAAATAAGGTGGACGATTAATGGCCAATTAAAGTTTTGGTCTGTGATCTTAAGCCTACCCAGGAACTAGATTGAGATCACCCAATTGTATTTGTTTGCATTACCTATTTGGATTTAGTGGAATAAAGTTGAGCATCTTTTGTCGTAATTTGACATTGTTTTCTGTGGCCAAATAATACTGTTTAATATCCATACGATCAAATTTACACCAAAAATATTTTAATACTAATTTGTAAACTACAGTATACAAACTTAAATGCTGGTTATAAGGTTTAGGACCATGTTATTCAGTTTGTCGCAGTAATGTGAATGATCAGTATCTATTGTGATTTTCCTTGATTTCAGAGCTGAATTTAAATTCAATGTAATTCAACTCAAATTGGAAATTAGTTGCCCAAAACTACCATTGTGAAGACTTTGAGCAAAACGTCTAGGAAAATTAAATCTTTAGCTAGTCTTTCATCAATATAGCTTCTTTCCTATAAAAGAATGTTTCAAATCACTTAGTGGAAGCAGTGGCAACAAAGTAAGAAGTGGAAGGAATTTAAAGGTGACCAGAGGTAAGATTGAAGAGATCGATCTTTGGAGGATTTTGAATACAAATGGTACTGTATCAAGATGCAATTTAGAAATGTGCTGTATATCTGATTAGTGTAATATATTCCAGAATCTCCAATTCTTGGAGCCTCTGCGGATCTATAAATACCCATAATTAAATTCTGGGGTTCTGGTGTTAAAGACAACAAGATCAAAGCTCTATAGAACTCTTAGATTCAATTACTGCTTTAAATCTACACTTCATTTAGTCCTTCAATCTTCCTAGAATCCTCAGTAAAGTACAAGTGGTTATCCAGTTATTCTTTTGTGCAAACAGACTAAATTTGTACAACTTATAATTTTGCATTTAAATGGGATGAAATGTTTGCAAGAAGATTAAAATGCCTTGGATGTCAGATTTCTCTTAGCATTTCTCACTGGTGATGGTTAGGACCATCTGGGATTGAAAAGCTATTCCAGAAACATTTTGTTAAAACAGGAGTAATCTTAAGGATCCAAGATAATTGAAATGGGCATAGCTGTGTTCCAGTGTGCTGACATTAGGGGTACCAAGCCCCTTGAGAATTAGATATTAATGTATTTTGCAAAAACTATAATGTTTTAATTATGTAACCAGAAGAAACTCCCATTCCTTTTCGAATAGTATTGTGGAATCTGTAAAGTCCACTTGAACAAGTAGGCAGGTTCCATTCTCTTGTCCATTAATTAATATCAGCAAAAGCAGCAGCAGCTGCATTTCGTACAACTGGACGCCTGATGTCACACAGTCTGTTGAAATCAAGAACTCATTATGCAAAAGAACATCTCAGGTAGCTCTGTCAATTAAAAGATCATACTTGGGACCAGTAGGTTTTGAACTGAGATATTTGTGAATCCATTCACATAATATTTAGTACTCTTGGATTAGTGAGTGTAAAAATATCTGCTAATATTCCTGTTCCTGATCACTATCCAGACTGATAAATGTCTGTCTGAATTTCAGGTAAGAACAGCATCAAACTTTGCTGTAATTTCCATTGTCAAATTTGGGCAAGTTTCCTTACTCCACACAGAGCCTAATAATAATCCCTCCAAAAAAACAAAACAATAATAAATTGGTCATTTTCAATCTACGACTGTTTGTGGGACATTGCTGTGCGCAATTGGCTGCCGCGTTCGCCCACAAATATACAGTCAATTCACTTTACAGTGTGTTCTGTGAAGCGCTTTGGGACATCCTCCCGACGTGAAAAGCGCTATATCAAATGCAAGGATTATTATTATTAAAACATTGGCATTTAATGTACTTAACCAGACTCCAACCTCGCAAGTAATGGTATAGAGTTGTTTAGCAAATCGTTTTCCTTCTCTACCCCACCCCCCTGCAGTATAAACTCGCCTCAAGAACTGGAGATTCTGGAATACATTACACTAATCAGATATATAGCACATTTCTAAATTGCATCTTGATACAGTACTAGAAAGTGGTCTGAAGTTACCATGAATTTTCATGCCCTGAAGGGAATTAACACTTTTGATGCTAAAATTAAGAGCTCATAATGCAAAAGAACATCCCCGGTAGCTTGATTAGTTAAAACATACTTTGGACCAATAGGTTTTCAATTGGAAATACTTGTGGATACAATTCAATCCTTCGTTCCTTTGAGGTTGATAAAAATGTATACTACTAGAACAATTATAACCCACTTAGAAGGCAAGTTGGGCGTCACTGGGGTTGAACCCACTCCAATGAAGTCCATAGTAATTTAAGGTGGTGGTGATGGTTGAACAGCTGGCTCATGATGGAAACTTGGGAGCACTGAATAGGGTCGTAAATAGAAATGTGTCATGAAATTTACCAGCCTTGGTAAACTTCATAATTAAAATTCTGATGTATAGGATTCTGCATGAAAATGCTTGTCTCGATTTATTTGCTGGCTTGCTGCATGAGCCTCCCAAAATACTTTGATTAATTGGAAATTGCTTTGACATCAATCCTTCCCCTTAAACTCCCCATCATTTTATTTTCTAAGTAGGAAATTCTAAAATTTTCAAATACAACGCTTAACATTACATCTTTACATTTTGTTACAAGGAAAAAATTTACATCAAAATTGTAATTTGTTGAAAATTCTGGGAATATTTGTCAATCGCAATGAAATGTGTAACACGAAAGCTTAAAATATTTCATTTTTAAGTGGTTAATGAACACTTATTGTAGTTTAATGTATTTTAATAAATCCAATCAAACTGTACATCCAAAAAGAATTAGCCTCATTTGCATTTAACTATTTAGAATCTTAAGTAAAGCTAAGGAGTTGTAAAACAGCATTAACTTAAATTTATGTTTTCAAGATAAGTTAATTAAAGAGGTATTCTTAAAATATTTTGGTCCATTTATAGCAACAATATTGCTCTTCCAAACTTAATAAAAAAAAGATAAATAAATGCTTAGCTTTTGACATCATTTCAGCAGACTTGTTCTTCAGCAAATTATGCAATTGTGAGACCATGGTACAGCTCAATGCACATCTACAAGTTCAATACATTAATTTGAAATTTTTTTCACCATTTCAGTCCAAATAGATTTTCACATTACTACTTTTAGTATCGTTCCAGTAGCTAAATATGCATTAGTTTCCATATTTAAACAATTGACAAATTCTACTCTATATTACCTTACGTTACAGTGATACAAGTATTTTGGATAATTTTCTATTGGCACAAGATGTCATTTTCTAAAAGCAAACAAACCAAATGTTGTGCTTACAACACAATAAAATATAAAACAACTACATAACATCTTAGTTTGCATGTGAGTAACAATGCCACACTTAAAATGTTGCTATTTTGTTTATTTTTAATGCAGTTTTATTCATCTTGTTTTCTCTTGGGTTTTTTAGGATTACGAGATCTGCTTTTTGCCTTGCAAAGTGGGCAGATTGGTGCATTCCGATGGATTTGCTGATGACAAGATAAGCAGGCCTGTCAACACAAAAGAGAGATAAGTTATATTCCTCTTGGAGCATTACCATTTTTGGAATAATCATGCATTATTTAATGTTATTTTTAGGTACTTTTACATTGTGTACAACAAGAGTCAAATAGATCTGCTAATTCTAGAGGGTTACAACAACAACAAATAGCATCTCAGAGCACTTTAACAGTGGCGGAGCCTGACTCGGAGCCGGGGGTGGGGTGGGGGAGGTGGCCGTAAGCACAGTTGAAGAGGAAGGTTTTCAGGTGGGACATGAAAAATGGGAGGGGGCAAAGCGGAGGGATTGAGGGAGAGTGTTCCAGAGCTTTGGGGCGTAGTGGCTGAAAGTGGGTAAATCAAGTTTCACTGAATTTTGCCATTTATTTGATATTTCCACAAATGACGAGGATATCAGACAGAAGCGAATTGTTTTGGATATTTTACTCCCCAAAATGTACTTTCTCTGTCCACTCACGAAAGGAGATTTATGCTCAGGATCCATTGGAGCTAGGAGCCATAGTTGTCTGGCCCCTATGCCAGACATCTATGGGGAAGCGTCACTGCTGAGTCAACTACAAATCTAAACACATCAGGGTATTACTGGATCAGTAACAGGAGTGAAAACTGTGACAGGTTTTTCCCTCTTCTAATTGTAGCCCTTTAAGCTGAAGTCAGTTTGTTAATATTTTTGTGCCCATGAAAGTAAAGGATAAAGAATGACCATTTGTGATGTTGCTAACCCTGTAAAACGGCTTTGGGGAGGGGGAGGTTAAAAATGCAGTAAAACACCAATGTGTTAAATTACGTCGCAAGCATTAATCAGTTTTACCTTCATGGGAGGTGGTTGCTGGCGGAAGGTGGCGGTTTGTCGAGCGTCCTGCTTCCTGGCCACCTGAAGTTGCTGGGCAGCTGCTGCAGCTGCAGCGAGAGACTCGGGGATGGGTGGTTCCTGAGTTTCCGTCTGCCACTCTGCTTTTTGCTTCTCAAAGTAACTAAAGACCAAACCAATGAAAATGTTATTTCCATCTTATAAGCCTGTTAGCATCCTAAAGGAGCATGGTAGAGTATTTTTATTACCCAATATAAATTCCCTGTTAGAGACTGATTCATGACAGTTTCTGGCCATTTATGAAATATGTGAGAGAAAAATAGAATTACAGTCACTTTTTTAGTTTTGATTTTGAACTAAAGCACATTTAAGATGAATTGAATTGACTTAATAATATAGGACCATATGTGTAACCTTACACAGACAATATTACACCCCATCATATTACTGAATCAAATACTTACTCAAGAGAAAGTTTTTCTTCTTCCTCACACAAGTCAGGTAATCTCTGCAATCCCAGAGTCATCCGTAGGGCATCCACATGCTCTTTAAGTGGCTTGTATTCGTCATGTAGGCGTCTTGTAGATTCGAGCAATTTATTTAAATCATTTTCTGACTGTTTTATTGTATTTTCCATCTACAAAAAAAGGGGAAAATCCTACTATCATTGTTCCTATTAGCACTTCATTAGGCCATAGATCCATAGAAATTTACAGCACAGAAGACAGCCCTTCAGCCTACTGTTTCTGTTCCCATGTATTTGCCGCAGATCTTACCATTTTATATTCATTGAACTAAGAAAAGAAACATTAAAAAGTTTCTAGCAAGTTTGCAAGCCTCTTCTCGAGTCAAGGACAGAAGATTGTCAAGGACACTCTTCTCCTATCTGGGGGGAAACTAGTGCTAAGTAGCCACTCATGAAAGGATCAAGGGCTCGAGCCTCATTGTTTTATTTTTTTCTAAAAAAAATCAGAAATCAATTCAAAGTCTTAAATTGAGGCAAACAAATCATTGGTTATACAGCCTTAATAAGATTAAACCATGAATATACATATTATTTAAATCATTATTCTTACTACATATCAGCAAATAAATAAGTGATAAACGTTTAGTTCTTGAACATACCACATTGATATCAGCATGGATGAGTCGAAGTTCTTCCACATGTGCCATCTTTTCTTGCAGTAAAAGATCCATTTCATGTTTATAATCTTTTAGGTGCCTTTCTTCAGATTCTAATGCATCAAATTCTGATTTCAAGCGAGACTTTATTTTTTCCATTTGCACTGTCTTAGATCTGCAATTTCATACAAGCACAAATATAATATATGAATTCTTAAAAAAAATGTTTCAAACATTTCTTTTTTTTCCCTGATGGCTGAATGTATCTGCTGCTCAATAAATTTTATTTATTGACTGGGTGAGAAAATCAAGATTCCAGTATCATTCAATAGGGTTTAAATCACCAAATAGGGAGAAAATATACAAAATACAGGCAACCCATTTGTTACTTTAAAGACAATGTATTTCTGTCATTTCATTCCCATCACTTATTATTACTATTCAAACCACTCAACCAACAGTACCATAAATGAACCTACTTATAAAAACAAGCAACCAATGTGTAAGTACAGCACATTAGTTCAGAACAATGGAAGGCGAGCCATAATTACACTGTTGTACAATAAAATTGGGATAGTCTTACCAACAGAAATTAATGCCCCGAAATGAAACTACAAGAATAAAAAAAGCTGTTAATTTCTGCTGAGCTTTTACTTTCTGCTGAATTATTTTACTGATAAAGTAAAGTGAAGTCAGTGCTGAGAAATGGAACAATTTTGCATCTCATGACCCAGTCCTTTCAAGTAGAAATGTTCAATTAGGTTCTAGCTAAAATGTTCTTTAAAAGGATGGGTCAGTTCCCTTTACAATCTACTTTGGATAAGTCATCATACACTATGTAGAAGTAGTAGCCTTGAAATCTTAAAAAATTGTAGTAGTTTCTTACTAGTGACATCTAATTATACATTTGCAATAGTTAACAAAGAGCTGCCTCTGAATAAGGCCTAAGGGCCTCTTTATTTCAATATACAGATAGATAAAGAGCCAACCAAAGCAAATTCTGTACATGAACCAATGCATTATTTGGTTAAGTCAGAGAACTATTGCAAGAATTTTACGGTAAAATACTGCATCTGTTATATCACCTTATCGCATTGAAGCACCTCAAAGCACTTCATACAATTTATTTTCAAGTGTACTTATTGCTGCTGTGTAAGCAAATGCAAATACTAATTTGCACTAGAAACAATAATAAGGCAGGAATATTGGGTATCAGTTTTGATAACCCAAAGCAAGCAAATAAAAAATAAACCAGATGTAATAATGTAAGATGAGCAATAGCGAACAATGCTGTCTCTATGAACACCTAAACTTATAAGTTCAATGCAGAGGCGACAGGAGAGGTAGCCAGTGACAATCAGGCTGTTTTAGCTGGCAGCATATAATACACACAAAAATCAAAAGTGATAGAAAAGCAGGAGAGTTTCAACCATTTGCCATCTTGTTTTCTAAATCTACCAGACAGTTTTCACATTACAATAGTTCAGACTGACTATGTTTGAAGGGCAGCAAAAAAAAACTTGGCCAAGAAATCCTACGCATGTTGCAGTATAGTATGTATATATATATTCATTAATTGAAGGTTATATATTCTTAGAATTTTTGGTATATGATATAATAATTTTAGTATAGCATGAATCTGTCATCCATTCCAATGGAGTTATGTTCTTGGTGACATTGTACAATGGGTCAATTGGGAATCTACAGCAGAACGCAAACCATTCCAAATCGAGTATAAAATAGATTTGATTGCTGTTAAATTGAGTACTTTCCATTACGAATAGGTCCTTTAGGCAGGTAAATATATATTTTTTCAAATTGCGGCAATTTCTGGATGAAAACTCTTCTTAATGGTTCAGTTTACAACATCATGGAATGCACTCTTTGACACTCTGATGTAACAATGTTTTCAGATTTGCTAGCGACCTTTGTAAAATGATCCCAATTCTGTTGTGCAGCCACAATAATTTTCACAACTACAGTGCAATAGCCTTGTCTCTTACTAGCTACAGGAATATGAACTCAGATTTATTACAGTATACAGAGAGAGGACTGTTAATGTCCTTACCAGCCATCAACAATGAAAATAGATTAGTTGCTTCTTGGAAATATAATTAAGCAACAATGCAAGCCACAAATCAATCTAAATCTTACAATGACAGCAATGTTTTTAATATACCATCTCGCAAAGGGCACGAAGCACATATGAAACAACATCCTGTCATGGAATGGATGAGTAATGAGTGCTACTTGATTTGGGTCTATTTCTCTATTGAGGTGGTAACTTGTTATTATAATCATTATTGGCCAAACACCTGGGCCTTCCAAAGGGCTCTCGAAATTATACATTCAATTCTACAGCTTGAGCTAACTATTCATTAATTGAAGGTGATATATTCTTACAATTTTTCGCAGTCTTACAAGTAATACTAAAAGTTTGCCCATTAGGTTAGGGACTGAGATACTCTTTAATCTTCTATATGTTTTGTAATTTATGGTACTATGGGAGAAGGGGATTGAATATCTAAATGCTTATTACATAAGATGACCTAAGAAGTTTTGAGTAATTCAACGATAAGACCCCCCAAAAAAAAGAACCTTATTTAACTCTAGTGAGGTTAAAACACAATTTGTCACGCTTGTCAGCTGCACAAAAAAAAGCCAAGAAATTTTGAAATTTACATGAATTCTTAAAGGAGAAGCTAAATAGGATAATGTTTTTTTAAAAAACTAAGAATCCTTGGAAGGGATAGTTTAAGATTATATTCCATAGGTGTGCAATTTTTCCAGTGAAGTTAGTTATGGACAATTCATACAAAAAGACTGCCTGCTAACTATGTATGGAAACTCCAAGTTTCACTTAAGAATCGCCTTTTATATATGTACGACATCATTTCAGGCTACAATTTAAATCATATTATTCTCTTTATCTGCTCTGGAAACTATTTCCTGTTTTGCTCTGAACACTAAGAAAAATGTTAAATGAATCTGAACTATTGGACAAGACATACTTTCAAAATTAGGAATAAAATGAATAAGCATTTTTAATAAACTTTTCATGTATGCATGTCAATTTATGGAAAAAAAGTCTCCTACCTGTTATAAAATCACTTGGGTCTTATAGTGTAAAATCATCCCAATTTTTTTAGGCAGATCAACTGTTGGAATTGATAACTCCCTTTGTTGTCATAGTCATAAAATGACGATGAAGGATTTGAGAGAGTGCTTTTGTTTTGTTACTTTGGGACCTGCCAAATGGTTCAAAACCATCTTTACGAGTATTGTCCGTTCCTATGTTACCTATGGATTGGATTCTATTTTTAAAACTACAAAAACATTCCAGCAAAAAAACACCTCAATACTCTGTAGCAAGACTTAAACTTAGGGTATGAAAATCAATGATAGTGTTGAGGTTTTGAGGTAGAAGAAATGAAGGGTAGATAGAAGCATCTAATGAATAGATCCAGTTTGACCACAGTTTCTTATTTCACAGACAGTTATATATTCCAAATCTCCAGGGATTTGCTTTAGAAGTAACTCTGGCAATGAACTACAGCAGGTGTAAATAATTTGCACTATTGTTCATTATATTTTTATTAAAGCTCGGCAAGTCAGTCCAGTACTGAGCCTCTTAAGTTACTTATTTTTCGTTTGATGTCTCTAATGAGCTGTAGGCCACATTCTGTTTTTGATTTGCTTCAACTTTAGTGTATGGAATGAAGTCACAAGAAAAACATAAAATTCCTTGCAGTGAATATAGACCTTAAACCGGGATTGTTAACAGATATGTTGCGAACAGTGTGTGAGCACAGACTCAGCACAAACATGAAAGGCTTAGGTGTGACTGCTATAGAAGTACAGTAGTGAGCAGGTTGAGTTTGACTAGTTAGGAGGATGCAGTTATTTGAGAAAATAAGCAGAAGGTTTGATCTAGTAGTNAAAAAAGTGTTTAAATTTACCATGTAATGATGTAAGGGTTTGCTGTTTTCTCCTATAAATGGCCATAATTTGTTCTTACAGCAGATTCCCAGTTTCCCGTTGTTTCACACTCTCTGCTAAAGTTTGCATATGAAATAACAGTACATACAAAGAAAACTACCCCCCAAATTAAACAGATCATCTCCACAGTAATATCTAACTTTCCACAATTTAAATTATTCCGAACATGCATTTTACTTACAACCGTGTTAAATAAAACTGCTTTTACCCAAACTATTAGTTGTTTGGTGTAAGGAAAACAGAGCTCACTGATATAAATGTTTAAACTGTTTGTATTAAGATCTTTATAAAATTACATGGATTTGAGTTTTCAGAGACACCTTTACTACACACGCTCATTAAATATGTTATTGAATTGTAGAACAACAAATACGATTGCTATCATACCACTCAACAGCATCTTTGGGTTACTTTGCATGATTTACTTTTTCTAAAAAAAATATAGTGTAAAAGTTCAGATATATTTTCATTTTCAAACTGATGGGGAAAAATGCAGTAGGGTTCAACTTTGCAAATTTTCGATGGGCATTTTCTTTCTTCCCTTCGTTTCAAGCCTTAATTTTTTTTAAAAAAAACTTAAAAATGCACGGTGACGGATTGCCCACATTGATGCCCACAGTGGGTGGGTGGGCGGTGTGTTTTGGGGTTGTTTTGTGTGTGTGTGTGTGTGTTTGTACTTGTGGCGCATTTGCTTTCTGTCACTTAAGTAAATTCCCTCTTTGTCTAATCTCGGGGTCGGCATTGCCTGGTAAACACACACCACACACACCACACACAAACACACACACACCAACAAACACACACACATACACAAACATACACAAACAAACACACACACACCAACACAACACACACACACCAACACAAACACACACACACACCAACACAAACAAACACACACACCAACACAAACAAACACAAACAAACACACACACAGACACAAACACATCTGGAAACGTCTCCAACGGTTAACTGCAATAGCCCCACAGTCGGTCTTTTGCACAAACATTACAATTAATCAGTTGCCCGTTAGCGTTTACGGTTCCGCGTCAAAAACCGTGAGAATGGATCGCGGTCGTTTTAAGGCGGATGTTTGTTTGTTTGTTTGTTGTTGTTGCTGGACCAGACTACTCAACACATCTCCCTTTTTGTGTGTATGGTGTGTGTGTGTATGGTGTGTGTGTATGGTGTGTGTGTGTGTATGGTGTGTGTGTGTGTGTGTGTATGGTGTGTGTGTGGTGTGTGGTGTGTGTGTGTGTATGGTGTGTGTGTATGGTGTGTGTGTGTGTGTATGGTGTGTGTGTGTGTGTATGGTGTGTATGTGTATGGTGTGTATGTGTATGGTGTGTATGTGTATGGTGTGTGTGTATGGTGTGTGTGTGTATGGTGTGTGTGTGTATGGTGTGTGTGTGTATGGTGTGTATGGTGTGTGTGTGTGTATGGTGTGTGTGTGTGTATGGTGTGTGGTGTGTGTGTGTGTATGGTGTGTGTGTGTGTATGGTGTGTGTGTGTGTGTGGTGTGTATGTGTGTGTATGGTGTGTGTGTGTGTATGGTGTGTGTGTGTGGTGTGTGTGTGTGTGGTGTGTGTGTGTGTATGGTGTGTGTGTGTGTATGGTGTGTGTGTGTGTATGGTGTGTGTGTGTGTATGGTGGTGTGTGTGTGTATGGTGTGTGTGTGTATGGTGTGTGTGTGTGGTGTGTGTATGGTGTGTGTGTGTATGGGTGTGTGTGTGTGTATGGTGTGTGTGTGTGGGTGTGTGTATGGTGTGTGTGTGTATGGTGTGTGTGTGTATGGTGTGTGTGTATGGTGTGTGTGTGGTGTGTGTGTGGTGTGTGTGTGTATGGTGTGTGGTGTGTGTGTGTGTATGGTGTGTGTGTGTATGGTGTGTGTGTGGTGTATGGTGTGTGTGTATGGTGTGTGTGGTGTGTGTATGGTGTGTGTGTGTATGGTGTGTGTGTGTATGGTGTGTGTGTGTGTGTGTGTGTGTGTGTGTATGGTGTGTGTATGGTGTATGTATGGTGTGTGTGTGTGTATGGTGTGTGTGTGTGTATGGTGTGTGTGTGTGTGTATGGTGTGTGTGTGTGTGTATGGTGTGTGTGTGTGTATGGTGTGTGTATGGTGTGTGTATGGTGTGTGTGTGTATGGTGTGTGTGTGTGTGTGTGTGTGTATGGTGTGTGTGTGTATGGTGTGTGTGTGGTGTATGGTGTGTGTGTGTGTGTGTGTATGGTGTGTGTGTGTATGGTGTGTGTGTGTATGGTGTGTGTGTGTGTGTGTGTATGGTGTGTGTGTGTATGGTGTGTGTGTGTGTACAGGAGCCGCTGAGTTTCGGACAATCAAAACGCCAGAGTCCGAGAGTGAACCCGAATCCCACCATTTCCAGATCGGATTAGGACAGGACATCAGGTCACAGCCCAACAACAACAACAAAACAAACACCACCACCACCAGCTTTGACTTCATCCATCGAGCACCGTGAGTGAGAGACAGAGACACAGAGACAGACAGAGACACAGAGAGAGAGAGAGAGAGAGAGACCCACTCGCCCTTTACCTTATTTCTTTGATGCTCTCCAGTTTGCACATGATCTCCTGCTCGTCGGTCATGTTGCTTTTTTTCTTTTTTTCTCTCCCCCTCTCTCTCTCTCTCTCCCTCTCTCTCCCCCTCTCCCTCTCTCCTCTCCCTCTCTCTCTCCCCCTCTCCCTCTCTCTCTCTCTCTCTCCCTCTCTCTCTCTCCTCCCCCTCTCCCTCCCTCTCTCTCTCCCCCCTCTCCTCCTCTCTCTCTCTCTCTCTCTCTCTCCTCCCCCCTCTCTCCCCCTCTCTCTCTCCCCTCTCCTCTCTCTCTCTCTCTCTCCCCCTCTCTCCTCCCCCTCTCTCTCCCCCCTCTCTCCCTCTCTCTCTCTCTCCCTCCTCCCCCTCTCTCTCTCTCCTCTCCCTCTCTCTCTCTCTCTCCCTCTCTCCCTCTCTCTCCCCCCCCTCTCCCCTCCTCCCGGTAAGAACTACGGGTTTTTTTTAAAAAAAGAAAAGACTCCCCGACAGCACTTAACAAAAGAAACGGCTGCGGCACCGGGAGCGGCGAGCGAGCGAGCGAGCGACGCGCGGACACAGCCAGAGCCCGGGGTGGGGGGTGGGGGTGTGGGGGTGGGGGTGGTGGGGAGAGGGGGGGGCGACGGGAGCTGTAGTCCTCCCCGCACAACCGCACAACGGATCCCCACCAGCGCAGGAACTACATCTCCCGGTGGGTCCCCTCTCCCCCCACCACCACCTCACCACTGCTCCTCACTTCCTGTCCCCTTTGTTGTTGTTGTTGTTGTGGGGGGGGGGGGGTTGGAGAGGAATCTCAACGGGCGAAAGTGAAACTGGGGCGAAAACCTGTTTTTTTCCCCCCCCCATTATTTATATATATATATATATATATATATATATATACAAGAAACAAAAAAAAAACCCAATTTTTTTTAAAACCCCCAAAAATAATTCACGTTCGTTCCGATGCCCCTTCGGCCCCTTTTGCGTAATTGGCCACAGTTAATCAGCGGGGGGGAGGGGGGGGAGTGATGTGGGGGGGGGGGGGGTGGGGGGATGATGTGGGTGGGGGGGGAGTGGGGGGGAGTGAAGTGGGTGGGGGGGGGAGTGGGTGGGAGAGATGTGGGGTGGGGGGAGTGATGTGGGTGGGGGGTGGGAGAGATGTGGGGGGGGTGGGGGAGAGATGTGGGGGGGGAATGGGGGGAGAGATGTGGGTGGGGGGGGAGTGGGGGGAGAGATGTGGGTGGGGGGGGGAGTGGGTGGGAGAGATGTGGGTGGGGGGGGTGGGGGGGAGTGGGTGGGAGAGATGTGGGGTGGGGGGGGAGTGGGTGGGAGATGTGGGGTGGGGGGGGAGTGGGGGGGGGAGAGATGTGGGAGGTGGTGGTGGGGGGAGATGTGGGGGAGGGGGAGTGGGTGGGAGATGTGGTGGTGATGGGTGGGAGGGGGAGAGATGTGTGATTTATCATCCAAAGCAGTGGTGGTGAATCAGAGAGTGGCTCAGACTTTTCCACTGAAACGAGTGGAGTTTTCATACTAAACGTGGCGTTAACCCCCTGATTCGAAAGATAATAACAATAATTGCAATAATAATAATAATAATAATATTAATAATGAAAAGGTCCGGGACAACCATTCGAAAGGTAGCGATCGATGAATTAAGAGGTGAACAATTGTAACTGTCCTGCAATCTTGCACTTTCCAGTCGTTCTGCTGATCGCCTGTTTGCTACTTTGTTTTTGGTGGCTTTTAGTTAGATTTGTTTTTTTTAAACAAAAGTTATATTTGTAGCGTTTCCCCCCCTCCCTGTGGTGTTGAAAGAAATCTGAAATCTGATCCACTCACTGTGGAATAATCGTATCGACGTTCACCATCAGAGACGTGTCCTTGTCACCTCCCGAGAAAACCCAAACAAAATTATCTCATCGCCCATCAGAAAAAGGAGAGAAACAATACATTTTTCACGTGGTTCCCGACCACCACAAAGATGAAGCACATTCTTATTGAATCGTACTCAAATATTGTTTCGAAATTATAAATGCAGACATCTGCACGACTTACTGTGACAGCCAACTGTCTCTTATTAACGATGCTGACATGAGGGTTAGAAGCAATTTAGAAGCAGATATTTTCTATAGACCTCTCCTGCTGTGACATCATAAACATAGTATTATTGATTGTAACGTGGCAAAGGACTAAAAATACCTTATCATTGCCACATATGCAAACTGCCTGACTCCCAAAGTACATCTAAACAGCAGCTCTGAAGCCTGTGATGTTTAACTAAGTCACTATCCCAAAATGGTAAAGCTGAATCCCCTGAACAGATGTTTTATAATCAAATGCAAGGATGATGATTATTATTATTATTATGATGAATCATTGAGTTGATAAACAAAATGTTTAAGCAATCGAAACTTTTAAACTGGAGAAACTCGAAGTGACTTGATATCAGAGCTTGTAGGATTGTTCTGAAGGAGATATTTGCTTTTGTTCCCATTTCTGATTTTTTTTCACAGTGCGAGTTTTTCGAAAACGTAAAGGGACTTTTGGATGTGAAATGTTGTCTTTTAAAAACATACATTAATTGATCTGGGCGTATATGTAAGTCTACATTCCATGCTGATGCTTATTGTAGATTTATTGAATAATGGAATCTAACACACCAGTCGCTACTGGAAATATTTCTTTATTTTTCATTCTTATCCACTGTAAAATCGCATTAGTGGCAGCGATTGGCACGTGGCAGACACCTACATTAAGTAATAAGACTGACTCAACTTGCAGTGCCTCCACTCAAGGAAAATACAATGGGCAAGTGGAAGATAAACTCCATATGAAATAAAACAGGCCTGTTTTTGTGGTTAAAAAAATAACAACAGTCTGGCTGCAAAAATTGCCCATGAGAATTAACTAGTACAGTTATAATGGTTAAAACCTAATCACTTTTGTCATTCAGTTGACTTGAGTTTCACTAAAACTGAGTAAAACTTATGAGGTTGAAGAATGTTGAAATACTGTTATAACAAAAAATGTGTGCGAAAGGGAAATAGTGAGTAAATTGTAGATTTTTTAACTCAAATCACATGCTGAAATATTCTATATTTGGCTGGTAAGAAAATTGATGTGGGGTTGTTTCTGTGTGGGCTTATCAGAGTTTCTTGTAATCTCTTAAAGGATGCATTGCGAATCAGATAGCTATTTTGGTTAGTTCTGCTCAGACAGTTAACATTCGTGATTACATTTGGTTCCATTGAGGATGATCAATGACAAGCAGTGATAGTTGAATTTATCTCTCAAGTGCGATGAACCGATAGTATGGCAGGCACATGTGTGAAATGTCTGTGTCCTGCTGATGATTGCAATACATTTCCCAATTTCAGTGCTGTCATAAAGCATTGTGATAGAAGATATAAAAAAAATAATTTCTATTATTACTTATATCTTGTTTTAGTCAAGAGGATTATGATCAGCAAGATAGGAATGCACTTTGATAACTCATGAAATTTTGTATAATTTTGTTTGCCTTCTTGAAATTCCTATTAGCAGGAATTAAAGCTGGAAGTGGTTAAGCAGCTACATTCCAATAAGTGTCTACATCAATAGGCTGTCTTGGAGCCAATCCATATTTCTAAATCTGTGACTCATTGGCACTCAGAATATTACACAAGTATAAATAAATCCTATTAGTCCCAACATCCAGCCTTACCATTATCATTCCTCCTTCTTAACTCTTCCAGTGACAATCATGAATTCATGCCTTTTTTTTCACAGATTTATCAATCAGCAGAAATGTTGTGCTATCCTCTCAAAACCTTCAGAATTTTGAAGGCTTCTTGGATTTCTATTAAATTGCTTCCTTAACCCTCTCCAGTTGTAGTGATAACCGAACAAATTTTTCGAACCTATCCTGGCTTATTTTCCATTACTTAGTCCAGTATTTGGAAGTAACTTGTAGCATCCCTACTATTTCCCAATCTAAGGTTATGATTGTGATGTGATGAGGTGAACCAATGCAGGGAGCTCCTAATTTATTTTTCTTCTCACTTTTCAGGTTCTACCAGGTAATGCAGCATTACGTCAAACACACTTCCAATACCTTTCCTTTGCCTATCTTCAGTTGGACACTAGGATGGACGTGAGTGATTGGCCTGTGGATACTTTCTACCTTAATGCTAAAATTTGGTTAGTTGCTCAAGTGATCACTTTTCTTGAATAACCCAACAGTGATTGTGAAGTTGAGTAGTGTTGAGAATTCAGGTGTTGATTCCCTGTCTTAGCCTGTGACACAGGAGTCATGACGCATTCAAAACAATACATTGAAGCAAAATGAGTATGTTATTGCTCTACTGGTTCAGGGAGAATAGTGACTGGTGCAGTTCGATTGTATCATTGCTTGCATTGCTGCTTTACACCATTTACATAAATAATCTGGATGAAGGGGTTTAAAATTGACTTCAAAATGAGTTGAATGCAACTGTGTGGGAAGAAAAATGAATAATGGAGACAGGCATTATTCAAAGGGTTTGAAGAGGATCAGCACTTGGACTGATTGGCAAATGGTGTTTAATGTGGATAAATGCAAAATAATGCACATATAGGTGAAAAAAACTGTTTAACCTTGAAGGTGGAGGAATATGGGGAAACACCGTTGCAACGTGAGATAATAAGAAGGCAAACAATGTTTGGGCACAATGTGAAGAGCAGGGAATATGTTTAAAGATTTATTAAGGCTAAAATATATAAATGGAAGTTGAGTGACTGGAATAACCCACTAGTAGTATGGCTGCAGAGGTGTTTAGTTAGATGAATTATCTGGGGATGGGGATGGGAGGGAGAGGAAGCAAGAGCTTCCCCTTCATTTGCTAGAGCAGGTTGGTTGGATTTCATAATTGGTGGGCTGTGCGTTTACGTGAATGGGGTTTTAACCTAATGGAATGGAGTACAAGGGAAAAAGCATAATCTTACAATGAGGTAGCAACAAGTAAAAGAAGTCAGAAAAATGTCTTACTTCTGGGTGACTTGTGGAATAAGTGCCACCTCGCTCAGTGAGGACTGAGTGTAGATAATAATAATAATAATAATAATAATCCTTGCATTTGATATAGCGCTTTTCACGTCGGGAGGACGTCCAAAAAGATCTTTTGGAGTAAGGAAACTTGCCTAAGGTTTTGTTGGGCCTGGGAATCGAACCTGTCCTCTGGCTTGCGAGATGAGTGCTATAACCAGTATGCTACATGACTCCACAAGTTTTAGGACACTGTAAGAGGTATAATTTTCAATCTAGGAAATTATTGTGAACGAGGATTTCGCAGCTACAGCACTTTAGCAGAACAATATTGATGTGGAAAATAACAGTGTGTAAGGGAATAGTTCCACGCACATATCTGCCAATCTCAGGACATTACCAAGAGTGAGATTTAAAGAGTTCAGGTGTGAGACATTGAAAACCTGTTCCAATATTCAGCTGGAACATGAAGCCAATGGCACAAAATTAATAAATCTGATCACAGTGAGTCTCACTCAGAAATGGTGAGATTTACTGGTCGATTTTCTATTGTGGATTTGATGTTCATTCAGGATGTCAGACTTGTATAAATATTATTTGCAAAATGTAACTTGCTTCTGCAAAGTAAATAAAGAATCTCTAAACAAGTGCACCTGCGATTCAAGCCACTTTTACTTAACAAATCTCACTCCTTTGCAGTGTGCTTTTCTTTGACAACTATGGGACTGGTTTGGAGATTGCATTGGGAGTGACGTTAATATAATTCAGTGAGGATGTCAGCTGGGCTCAATCGGCATCACTCTCACCTCTGAGTCAGAAAGCTGTGGGTTCAGGCCCTTTGTCTTCGAACCCACTTAGGATGACACACGAGGCGAGTGCTGCATTGTCGGAGTTGTCGTCCTTCGGATGGGACATTAAAGATCCCTCGGCACTAAAAGAGAAGGGACGTTTTCCTGGTATCCTGGTCAATAATCCCCAGCTAATATTTTTCAGGTAAAATTGGTCATTGACTTCATAGCTGTTTTGTGGGACGCTGCTGCGGGTCAATTGGCTGCGTCATTTGCCCACCAATACTGACCCTGCACTTGGCGCGTAAATTCTGTGAAGCACTTTGAGACGCGTCGACAGCTGCGCTCGGGTGCTACGTTATTCTTTAAAATGATATACATATATATATATATATTAAAAAAAGAGCGCTTTGACAAGTAAAGAAGAAATCTATACCCCAGTGGTTTAAGCCCAGGGAGGGGAGTGGCAGTGGTATAGTGTGGGTGGACAACTCAACCACTGGGGTGGGAAGGGTGGGGGTGAGATCAACCCGACTGGGGGGCGGGAGGGGGTAAGAGAAGAGAAGAGAGAGAGAAGGAGAGACAGAAAAAAAAGGAGGGGGGGGTGGGGGGGGTGGAAAAAACACACAATCCAGAGGGAGAGATTAACGGTCGAAACCTGTAGAGGGAAGTGTCGAGTCTTAGAAGAAAATAGAAAATTAACAGCGAAGGAGAGAAAGAGAGAGAGAGAAAGAGAGAGGCAGATAGAGAGAGAGACAGATAGATAGATAGAGAGAGAGAGAGAGAGACAGATAGATGGAGAGGGAGAGAGAGAGAGAGAGATAGGCACAGACAGACGCGGGGACCATGAACGAGTGGGGTCGGAGCCAGGGGAGGAGGGAGAGCATTAATCATTTCCTGCTGTAGCTGCAGACAGGAGGGAGAGGAGAGGAGAGGAGGGGAGGGAGGGAAGGGGAGAGAGGAGGGAGGGAGAGAGAGGGGGAGAGAGAGAGGGAAGAGGGAGGGGAGGGGGTGAACACATACACACCCACACTCTCTCTTCATCCTTTAGGAGGGGGTGAGGAGGGAGGGGGTGAACACCCACACACTCTCTCTCTCTCTCTCTCTCTCCATCCTTTGGGAGGGGGTGAGGGTGAGGGGGTGAGGAGGGAGGTGGGGGAGAGGTGGGGGGGGGGGGGGGGGAGGCCTCCCTGACGATGCTGGAGTTCGTGATCCCGCTGAGCGCCAGCCCGAGGCTCGAGAGCCTGATCCCGCACATCGAGCGCCTCTTCCGGGTGCGGATCAGCGTGGGGCCCGGGGCCGAGAGCAGCCGCTGGGTCCAGGTGGAGGGGCGCCGGCGGCGGCGGCGGGGGCGGCGGTGGCGGGGGGTGGGGGTGGGCAGCGGCGGGGGGGGGGAGGGGGGCGGCGGCAGCAGCTTCTGCAGACGGCGGCGGCGGCGGCGGCTCAGGAGGAGGAGGAGGAGGAGGTGGTGGTGGCGGCGGCGGCGGCGGGGGATGAGGAGGAGGAAGAGGAGGAGGAGGACCAGCCCAGGAGAGCAAAGGTGAGAGAGACCCTGTGTGGGGGGGTGGGGGGGGGGTTCTGTGGGGGGGGGGGGTTGTGTTTATGTCCCTGTGTGATGGGGAGAGAGAGAGAGAGAGAGTCAGGCCCCCCCCCCCCCCCCCCCATCCATCCCCATCCATCGTTGCTATGAGACCACAAAGTACCACCGGGGCCTTCTTCTCCTGGGCCTCCTCAACCACCTCCAGGCCTCCCCCCACCTCTCCCCTCCCCTCCCCCCCCCCCCCTCTCCCTCCCCCCCCCCTCCCTCCTCCCTCCCTCTCCCCTTCGTTATAATAATCCTCCAAAAGACAATAATAAAATTGGTCACTTTCGGTCCAGGAGGGCCTGTGGGACGCCGCTGTGCCCATCGGCCGCCGCGTTCGCCCACAAACCCACGGTCCACGCGCTTCGCGGTGTAGTCTGCGAAGCGCTTTGGGACGTCGAGAAGACGTGAAAAGCGCTCTTGTCAAATGCGAGGATTGTTATTACTATTATTCGTTAGTTCCTTCCTTCCTTCCTTCCTTCTGGGAGGATCGACATCGGGCTTCATCCAGGCCCGGCTCGGCCCCGGTCGGCTCGGCCCGGCTCGGCCCCACTCGGCTCGGCTCTGCCCCGCTCGGCCCCACTCGGCCCGGCTCGGCCCCGGCTCGGCCCAGCCCCGCTCGGCCCCACTCGGCTCGGCCTGGCTCGGCCTGGCTCGGCCCAGCCCCGCTCGGCCCCACTCGGCTCGGCCTGGCTCGGCCTGGCTCGGCCCAGCCCCGCTCGGCCCCACTCGGCTCGGCCTGGCTCGGCTCGGCCCCGGCTCGGCCCCGGTCGGCTCGGCCCCGCTCGGCCCCGCTCGGCTCTCTGGACGGCACGAGCAGAGGATCCTAATCCGAAAGGCTGAAGAACCGCAGTCAGCGTCTCCCCGGGGTTTCGGGGCATCGCCTTATCGCGCCGGCGAGGACCCCTCGGAGCGGCCTTCATCGCGGGGTCTGTTTCGGGGTTGGACGAGGCAGAGGGTTTTTTTTTTCTTTAACGCGCGGAGAGGTCGCCGCGACATAGGTGCGGAGCGAGTGACCGGATTTTACCGGGTGTGGGGGCGGCGGCAGCGGTGATGGGAGTGTTGGTCGACCCAGGACACCGGGAGAAACTCCCATCTCTGTTTCGAATAGCGCTCACGGGATCTTTAACGTCCGCCCGCACGGCCGGGAGGGACCCGGGTTTCGACGTCTCATCCGAAAGACGACACCTCCAACAGTGCAGCGGTCCCCCATTAACCCCCCCCCCCCCCACTCCCCCCACCACCACCCACCCCCAGCACTGCATTGGCGCGTCAGAACCATTACGTTTGCGATTCGTTTGTTTTTGCAAAATATATATATTTTATGACTCTGTGTGTGTGTGTGTGTGTATGTTTTTGTGGGACGTTGCTGTGCGCAAATTGGATGCCACGTTCGCCTACGAATAAGTCATCGATACGCTTTACAGTAAAATCCTGTGAAGGGGTTTTAGCTGCAAGTGGATGGTTGTTTATTAAAACCTGATGGCTATTAACAGCCGGGAGGGAGAGATTGCTGAGGAGGAACCAGGCAGGAGAGGGAAGCTTCTGTACCAGTTGCTAAGAGACTAGTAAGGGAGTCTTGTGAGTTAAATCTTGGCCTTATTTTGTTTGGACGCTGATGAATTGTGGTCCGAAGTGTTTTCACGTTGTGTTGAACTAATGTTGTTTGCTCGGAATCCCGAAATATATTTGTCCCAACGTCAGTACTTTTCAGTGTGAAATCAGCCACACTATTTGAAACAAATGACTTTGCTTTGGTGCAAAAATTATATACTTTCCATTTCATTGCTGCATCGTTGA
Organism: Callorhinchus milii; assembly: GCF_018977255.1. Lineage (NCBI taxonomy): Eukaryota > Metazoa > Chordata > Chondrichthyes > Chimaeriformes > Callorhinchidae > Callorhinchus > Callorhinchus milii. The sequence continues at coordinate 14,016,976 of NW_024704756.1, read as the reverse complement.
GCAAAATTTACTGTTTCTCACAGCTGTCAGGCTTTGTTCTTCAATATGAATTGATGTAGCATTAGCACTTTGATACCGTTTAGTACTTATGGCTAATTGCTTTACAGTTGCAGCAAAAAAAAAAAAATCTGTATTTTTTTACCTGAGTAAATAGCTCATTAAACAACTCTAATCTAATTTTCTGGCATGAGAACACTAATTCTCTGTAGTACGCTGATAATCCTGTATTCTGACAATGTGGTTTAGAGATAGTAGCTGGTACGTACGGTAGGTTCAATTTGAAATTTTAACTGGTATCAGGTGTATTCAAACTCAGTGACTTCACACTGTTTTAAGGAGTTTTCTGGCTTCAATGCTGGCACTTGGCTTAGACCTCTAACGTACACTGAGCAAACTATCGACAAACACAATGAAGATCTTATACTCCCCTCGGACCAACACCAATGCTTTCCCATCCTCTTGATGGAGGTAACTTTATGCCGGGATTGTATCAATCATTATTCATCTGTGAGCCTGGATGGTGAATGTTAAGTTATTTCACCATTTTGGGGACCATTACAGCAGATTGCGTTCATAGCGGCTCTAGTTATGAAAAAAGACATCTCTATGAGAATGGGATCAAAATTAACACAACAATTTGCATTTATATAGCGTTCTTCACACAGAATAACATCACGGGAATGTTTTACAGAGAGAGACTGTGTCCTAAGTGACTCACTTTCGTTTCTCTTTGCTCACTATCTATGAGGAAGGTGCTGTTGTTTGAAGATCCTGCAGTTGGGTTCTATGCTACAGCAGGTTTGGACTTACTTCTGCTGGGAATTAGGTTTGAGCACATACCAGACCAATGTGCTGAAAGGCTGCTCTCTCTCTCCCAGCTGTAAAACTCTGACATGGAATGACTTTGGGAAATTTGAGCTATCTTCCGATTGGGCACTTGCCGACAGTGCAAAACAAACAGCTTGTTATTCTGTAGAAATTGGCACAAAATAAAGTTTCACTGAAAGAGGAAATCAGAATGACTGATTCATGGGGTGGGGGAAGGGGAAGTTACATCAATGCAGTACAGATTGGGGTGGAGTACGAGAGCTTTTATTCTCCATCAAGTTGTCCCCAAATCAAAGCTTTGAAAGAGCTGATTGCAAAACAAAACAATAACTAGGAGCGTTTTGTCAATGTAACACATATAGCATTCAGAAGGAATTGCAAACACTGTGGTTTCATTCTTATGGTGTATAACGTTAAACAAAGCTTTCGGCTTTGTCATGCTCTCTAAGCCATTCCTGTGTCTGTACTTTTGAAAATATATAGAAGCGAATTGTTTGCATAGTAATTTGTCATACGTGCTTCGTGCTGATTTTTGTCTCAGATGCTTCCTTCTTTGCCTCTGAATCATGCTGCAAAATGCACCTTGGGCCTCCAGATGTCCCAATGAGATCAGGAAGTAAGTCTCAGCACGGGCAGTCGTGGGTCAGCCTTATTTCCACCCTGTAGAAATGTAGCCCTGGTTTGTTACTGGCCTGGCACGCATGGTGCAGAATCTTTTATTCATAGTATTGCTCGCTTGTAGCACGACACAAATTTTAATTCAGTTTTTTAAAAAAAAATCCCAGCACTCTTCAGTGAGATCTAATGGAAGGCAAACATTCTGGGATTTTCATGATTATTTTTAGAATCGGCGTGGACAGATAGAATAGATCTCCAGCTCCCTGCCTGAATTCATACTTTCATGTCGCAGTCTATTCAGCGGTGAATTTTTAATTGCCGTGCATGTAAAGTGATAGATTTGCATCAGTGTTTTCTACGCTGCCCAGATGCCAATCTCCTTAGTTACAGGAGCAATGCAAAACTAATAGGAAGTGGTGGAACTATATATTCTGAAATCTGATCAGAGTACGCTGATCACTGCTCTTAAAGGGTACAGATTGTTACGGATTTTCTGCAGGCTAACTTCAAGAGTAAATCATTTGCACAATCTGCCTTTCGCACAGATTGCCAGTTTGCTGCTGTAAGCAGAAATGCCAATTCTGAAACCTGTTGCGGACTACACAGAATATGGGTCATGATGACTTGGGGCCATTTGCAAACGTTTGAGGCTGATTCTTTGCACTGAAAATTTGGTCGTAGCCCAGTTACCCAGTAACATTCGTCCTTCCTCCATTACCTGTCGCCAGCAGTCCCTAGCTGGGTGGTTAACAGGTGCTAAATTTGACATTGTTTGTGTTAAGGTGTACTTTGAAATGCATTGTAAGACTTGAGACAACTGAAGCAAGGCCTGCTATTAATTTTTATGGTTGCTTGCCTGCCCTGTAGTATAGCTAGCTTCTAAATGTTGCCTGACCTAATTTAAAGCATTTTGAATATTTTCTGCAGTGTGCACCAGTCACCTTATTTCCTGCAACCAATCTACAGGGAAATCTCACTTTGGTTTCCAATGACTGTTGCACTCTTGTCTAGCTTTTATCCAAATCAGTGGTGATCAACCTTTATCGTCGGCCAACAAAATAAATTTTCTTGATTGAATATTGCTTGATTTATGCCATAGACTACCTCGACGTATGCGAATGTTCAGGGGACTGGCTGCCTTTTGACAGCCAAACAGGCCACAGGTTGGCCAGCACTTCTCTAAACAACAACAGCAGCAACTTACAATTGCTCAAAGTCAGCGTCCGATTATACACTGACGTGAAATTCATAGTGTGTTCCGGCTGTTAGTTCACTTTGTTGAGCTTCAGTACCCTCTGTGGCCTGTTTTACTTTTAGTGGTAAATCTCCCATCACCTCTCTGCTCACTTCTTGTAGGAAGATTCTCCTTTGGTGACTTTTTTAAATTGGAAAGCAAATACGACATTAAGGTATTGATTATTTGGCTCTATCTCACAAATCAATGTTGACGTAAGTAGCTTTAAAATCATTTGCTTCTATTAGGTTTACCGATTTTTTTTTAATGTGTGTGATATATATATATATAAAAAATGACCAAAGTAACATTTATCGGTGGTTCTCATGAGCAAGTCTCAGCTGCAAAATAGACAAATATAAATAGTACTGCGCAAATGGGCAACTGTTACTGTCAAACTTTGCTGTGTTAATTGTTGATTAGTGGGTTAGTGTTTCCAGCATCCACAGGAATGAAAGCTATATTAGTAGTAGAAAGACCATCATCAATGTAACACTGTAGGGATGTTCCTCCCTTTTCAGTTGCTTTCAATTCCATCATGGAAAATGTGACTTTTTTTACTTAATACAGGGTAGATAATCNTTTTTTATATGTATAAAACACTTCTGATTCAGAAGTGAACCAAATCTAAATGCAGTTGGACTGTAAAATTAGATTGGTGTGTCAGATTGGGATGGGTGTGCTTTTAAAGCCTTTTCGTAGGATAATTATAACCTGCTAATTCAATTCAATTGAAATTAACTCTCTTGGAAATGGAGCTACAGATTTAGATTTTTTTAATGTGGGTGGGTAAACTCTGTTGCGGGAGACAACCACACATTTTGTGGTTTCAGTAAGTAATGCATACTTAGCCTACTTTGAGCTAAAACATTGTTTATTCAAATTGGGACCTCAATACCACAACATGTCCCAAGCACAGGTTCTGTTTGCAGGGGCACTTTGCCGAATTGTTGATTGATTGCTTATTAATAGCACAAAGAGTCGTACATTTGTTTTTTTTTAATAATTTTGGATATCTTCAAATAATTTTAAAAAAGTTTTACAGCCAATTCATAGCCAGTAATGTGTTACAATTGAACAAGGTACAATACAACACTTACGCGTTGTCGATTTTTGGAAAGAAATTTCATTTGGGTTAAGTGTAGAGTGTGAAGTAGATTGGACCGTAAAATAGTGCTTGGAGAGCAGATCATATTCATGATCAGATCGAATCCAATGTCACAATAAGAACTGAATCAGCAGTATAATGATAAGGCACCATCTGGCATCCACACACGAGCATTGAATCACATTGCATGGAGCATGTAATTTGATGCATTTAAAAACAAAAATGTGAAGAAAGACTTTGAAATCAAATGACTTGGTATACAGCAATTGGCTTTCATTTCTACCCAGTTTCATAGAATCGTAGAATGTCCCGGCACAGGAACAGGCTACAGGTCATCAACTCTACATTGGTGATTTTCTTCACATCAGCTACTTTACCTACATTGCCCTTAAATATGAGTTTTCAAATATCAATTGATTTCCCTTTGAAAAAATGTCATGGATTCCTGCTTCAGCAAAGATCTTCCACAGAGAATTTCACATTCTGACCATTCATAGTCTACATTGACTATAGGGATCAAAATGGTCACAGGATTGAGACAGTTGATTGAGCAGCAGCTATGTGTGTCTGAATCGCTAGGATCTGTGAACACGTTTGAGTTTGTACTTTATAAGAAGAGCCCGGGAAAAAGGAGAAAGTGTGCTTGTAATTATGAGCTATTACGAGTAAATAGTTTAGACAATAAGATGTTTAAGTTGATGGTTTTATTTCTATTATGGTTCGAACAGGGCAGAATATTACTCTGACGTTACCCTCCCTAGAAACTTTGAGCTCAGCACATTTTCAGGTTATCATGTTGCATTATTAAATATACTACCACATGGGAGATACTTAAAATCTGCTTTACACGCAATGGGTCCTATTTTCATAAGCAAGCTGCACGCTAAACTTTTGGGCTCTATGACCGAATGTGTTTTTCCTACCATTATTTAAAAAGTGCCAATGAGAATGGAAAGGTTAGTACGATGATTATATTGCACAAGTGAGTCAATTATTGCACTTTCCAAAGGGGTGCTGCAATCTTTTTTTTTTGCTGATTCATTATTACACTATTATTAATGTCTGTTAATGATTTTCCCACAGAATAAACTGAAGTTTGTCACAGATAAATTAAACATCTTGTGGGGGGAATGTTTTAGCAATTTCTTTTGATTCGGGCGAGATATGTGCCATGTTTCATGGCGCTCACGTAAGCAATGTAATACTTTGTTAGTACATAAGCCAGCAGGGAAAAAAATTGCACCCATTTTTTTTCCATGAAAATTAGGTCTAGTAACATGTATTGAGGATCATTGGCATCTAACCTTGACACTATTTTTTTTTTCTCTTGCTCTGCTCACTTTCCTGCAATCAAACTAAGAAGAGGGCACAGAGTAACATGAAATTTATTTTTCAAATAACAGGGGAATTGCAGTGGGTGTGATGGTACCGAGTTGTGACCGCAATTCCAGCTCCGGTGTGCACTTGCATTCATCAGCAATAGCATCAGAAGAACATCAAGATAAAACAGCCACTGATTCAGTGCTCACAATCTACACAATCTATATTTTGTCTATTTCACAGCTGTTCCATAGTTTTATATAAACTGTGGAAAATGCTGGATTCATAGCAGCATGGTTATTATTATTATTATTATTATTATTATTATTATTATTATCATTGGTTCCAAATTTGGTTTTGGTTTGCCCATGCAGATCTATAATTTAAACATCGCCTACCATGAATGTGTACATCAGTCTTGTCAGGAATAGGCTTCCTGATAGTTTGGATGGACACCAATGTATGGTGCTGGCAGCGATGACCACACTGAATTCTCCCAGCAGCTGCTGTGTCACATGTGTGCCCCTCCACCATTTCTTTGAGAGCGAGGCAAAGTTGGTGTGTACGAAATGCATGACACGCCTACAGTTTCTGAAGAGAAGTACATCGACAAACATGGTTATGAAGATGCCCAGCAGTATTAACGGGACAACGTTACTCTTATGGATTTTGGCATCAGCACAAAGTAAGCAGCAGACGCCTAAACTATTCGTAATCTCTTTCAATGTATGCGTACGCACACCGTGGAATCATTTACTGCTTGTTTTACAAGATTTTCACCATTTGCTGAATCATCAGGCTTTTGGATGATTTATAAACCAGGAGAATCCCTGGTGCTGCTAGTGTATTGAATGTGGAGCTGACCGCTATTAGCAGGCACTGCAGTATTATCTGCTTTATTACAAGAACAGAATAGTAATTTGTGCTGGTCTGAGCATAAAACAATCAATCGCGTAGGGAAAAGAGCAGGGAATTGCTCTTAGGGTATACAGCTACGGTGGAAGAGCTAACACCGGTATAGCTTGATGGAGCAAATTAATCCTGTGACTCTAAACAATACCAGAACTTTTCTTCAGTTTCTTATCCTCCATTTTAAGACTCTTAGAAAATTACAATTCTGGACCGAACCAAAAGGGGAAAAAGATATTTTTCTGCAAGTAAAAAAAAAAAAAAAATTCTTAACTGCTATTAAGTGATATCAGGATTCAAATGTAAACTTTTATAGCAGTGCATGGGTTGCGAAGGCAAGTCAAAAATATTGGCACTCCAGGTTGTCCCAACCACTATTTGGGTTCATAACTTATTTGTTCCAATTTCTTTCTTCGTGTGTAAAAAAAAAACATGAAATATGGCTGTAATTCAGGGTATACTTTCTCCTCTACCTCCCTTTTGGCCCATTTTTCTGGTTTGTTGTTGGCTTTCACAATTCCGTCAGTGAACACCAAAATCACCTCGTGTCCTGGCAATTAGATGAGTCACCCACTAACACTCCATTGTAGCATCAGAGTTCTAGGGTCGTAGAAGCCGAGGAGTGAGCCTGCGTGATGATGCACTTTTGTGTCTGAAGTGAAATGTAATAGCGGCTCCAATAAATATACATTACGGCTAAGACAGGAGTGTGAATGTAATGAATGGGACCCGTTTGCGAAGGCAGGCATGGAAACCTTCAACTGCCAAGTGATGTTTGCTGATGGCTTAGCAGGTAAATGAGCTGGTGCGTTATTGAGCCATGCAGGGCAGCGAGGCCCTGGATTCCACATCGAGTGTGTACCGAGTCAGCAAACCTCAGGCGTGTGTTGATGGTAATGAAGGGAGGAGCAATGGATGTCCAGGGTTTCTGTTTTCCTTTTATATTTCCAGCATCAGCCGTTTTCTATTTAAATTGATCGCTATCCTCGTATTCGATATAGCGCCTCCTCACATTGTTGAGACGTTTCAAAGAATTTTACAAAATATACTGTAAAGTGGAGTGACTGTATATTTTGTGGTCAAAACTCGGCAGACAGTTGCGCAGAGCCAGTGTCCCACAAACGGTCGTGGATTGAGCGACCATTTTTTTTTGGGGGGGGAGGGATTATTACCCCAATAACCCATTAACCTGCAGCTGGTTTTACCCATTAACTGCAGATGAACTTTTCACCGGACAATTTTTTTTAACGTTTTAATGAGCCGGTTGCACAACTGGCAGCATTGAAAAGCACCCGTGTTTTATACTGATTCACAATAATAATAATAATCCTTGCATTTGATATAGCGCTTTTCACGTCGGGAGGACGTCCCAAAGCGCTTCACAGAACACACTGTAAAGTGAATTGACTGTATATTTGTGGGCGAACGCGGCAGCCAATTGCGCACAGCAATGTCCCACAAACAGTCGTAGATTGAAAATGACCAATTTTTTAAATTATTGTTTTTGGTTTTTGGAGGGATTATTATTAGGCTCTGTGTGGAGTAAGGAAACTTGCCCGAGGTTTCGCCCTCTGCCGGGAATTGAGCTCAGGTCTCTCACTTGCAAAGCGAGTGCTCTAACCACTGAGCTACAGGACTCCACAATGGAAGTGAACTATTGCAGTTGTGTATTTTCTAGCGAACTTTAAAGCGACATTACTGTATTTAAAACAATTAGCAATGACAGCCACTAGTCGGCGCTGTTGCATCCTATTATCAGTGAGATGTTAGGTATTCTGTCAATGTGCTTTTGTATGAAACCTTAAGTGGGGAAAATAAGGCAAAACACCCAGAAGCTACAGCATTAAATAAGCTGTCATTTTAAATACCTTCATCGATAGAATCGCTTGGATTTTTTTTTAAAAAGTTCTAATTTCATTGATAAACGTCGCCCCCTGTGGTTTCAAGGCAACGCGTTGTCACCGTTCTGTGCAGCACGAGGTGTACAAACACAAATCATGGCTTCTTTATCATCCAATGGTGTTGGATGTCCGATAAGCAGTCTGCATATCAACAGATGAGTCAAGGTGGAGTTGGCCTTGTACGTGCCAAAGTATGCTTAAAGTATTCATGTTTGTGGATGATAATGTAATCCTTGCACTTGATCTTTCAACTCGGAAGAATGTCTCAAAGCACTTCACAGAATTTATTGTGAAACGGAGTGACCGCATCTGTAGGTGAACTCAGTAGCCAATTTGCGAACAATGTCCCACAAATGGCCATAAGCTTGTCTCAGTGGTAGCAGATTGTAAGTTCAAGCCCCCACTTAAATGTGGTCGTTAAAAGATCTCATGGCACTATTCAAAAAGAGAAGCGAGTTTCTCCCGGTGTCCTGGCCAACAATTCCCCAGATAAAGTTGGTCACTCATTCCATGGTTATTTCTGGGACAGTGCTGTTCGCAAACTGGCTGCCACGTTTCACCCACAAAATACACAGTGAATCCACTTTACAGACGTGATAAGGTGCTATGTCTAATGTGAGGATTATTCTGATGAAAAGAATAACCAACTTTATACAGATGCACCCAAATATTGACAGGGAGGGGTACCCTGACAGATGAAGAGGAGAGGTTGATAATGTCACCTTGCAGCAAACAGGTGAATTGGAACGGTGTGGGGTCATGAGGTTAGTTGGTGGGTTTCAATATAAGAGATGAGAAAGAAGGGGTGAAAGGTGGGGGGTGAGTAGGCTGTGGAGATAGGGGAGGCAGTAGAGTGGATCTTTTACATTTTAGATACAACGATGCTCGAGGTTAATGGTGCTTGACGTTATCCGGGCTGGACTGGAGCAAAGACGAGTCGTGACTCGATGTGCGTCAATGCTCGATTAATCTTTTAAGCTAAATGCAGCATCAAGAAAAACCTTGTAACAGAATGGCGCGATGCCTGGTCGTAAATTTACTATTTGACGGAAGTGAAATTGAAAATAATGAACTACGCTATCCAGGTCAATGAAAATCCGTGCCCTACCGCCCAGACGATTCTGAGTCAATGTGCTGGCTTCACACTTGCAGAGATTTAAAGTACCCGTGTATTTTTGACAATTACTGTTTTGTTTCTTTGCATTTCACAAATTTTCTCATTTTGAAGTCCAATGCCCTCCCCCCCCCAAACACCCCACCCCTCCCACCCCCCAATAACTATACCCGGTCTCCTCCTTGTTTCCCTCTTCTATTAAAATGGTGTGGCTTCTGTACTTCGATCCAATATGATGTTTTGCCCAGATTTACAAAGAATTAAATGGCCTTTGGAAAAGTGGCCATTAATCACTTTACACTGCATTTGATTGAATAGAGAACTGCAGGTAAATGGAACTGAATGCACTTTTAGGTTCACACCACGTGTCCCGCGTGAAGAAGTCTGCAGATTTGTATGTGATTAACGAATCCTCTTCAGCTGGCCTTTTTGCAGAGTACCCTTGTCTATGAATGAGTTTTAATAATCGAGCTACAGAAGTGGGCAGATAGTGACGATCACAGTGTTGTAACTATAAATATTCAAGACGTCTGAAAATGACCTTTTCGACGTTTTCTAATTATAGCCTGTACGCATGGAATTTAGTGCATGTCCTCATGCCACACACCTTCCTTGATAATTATATATTTTTCCCCTGCCTTTTCCCACTGCGTTTTGTACATGAATGTTTTAATCAAGACCCTAAGTAACAATGGCAAGATCTTGTCTTGTTATCTCGCACGCCGCCCTTCGCAGTAGATGTGTTTACCTCTTCAAGGATTATTGTGGCCGGTATCATGGAAATTCACTCGGTATCATTTGGCAGGCGTTGCCTTCAAGGATTTTTGCTGGGCGTCAGTTTTAAGCAATGGCTGTTCACTGACTGCACATTCCCTGTTACTCTACACTGCCCCTGAAACAAAATCATGCTGGCGTGATCCAGTGAATCGTGACTTTACTTGGAGAGCGCTTGCAGCCTGGTTGCTAGGCAGTACAGATCATACAAACTTCAGTGCATTTCTCGAGTATCCAAACACTAGCAATTGATTCTCGCGTTGATTATGTAATAATAATCCTTGCATTTGATGTGGTGCCTTCTCATTATCTAAAAAGTGTATTTGTAGGCAAGGTCAGTGGTCAATTTGTGTTCAGCAAATTGCTCCACAAATAGTTATCACGCTAATGGCCTATTTTTTGAACTGGGGGATTGTTGGCCAGGAGATGGGTAGGAACGCCCTATTCTGGGATCTTTAACGTCCACCTGAAAAAACAGATGGGAACGTTAGTTTAATCTTAACCAAGGCTGGCACTTTGGGCAATTCAGCACTCCCCAGCTGTGCATTGGAGTGTCAGCATAGGCCCTTGACTTAGAATGAGGTCAAAGTCTTGATGTGGGTTTGAACCCACAACCTTCCGAAAACTAGAAGACTAGGCTGACACCAAAGATTTCATGTATGCCAACAGTCGTTTATGGATAAATGAATGGACTTGTATTTTTAGCTGAAACAAAAACAGTAGTCGCTGGGAGCACTCAGCAGGTCAGGCAGAACCTATGGAGAAAGCAAAGTGAGTCAACATTTCGGTTCCAAAACCCTTCATCCACAACCGTTCTGACGAAGGGTGAAGAGTGTTCCCAGCGACTTCTGTTTTTGTTTCAGATTTCCAGCATCTGCAGTATTTTGCGTTTTGTGTTTTTAGCTGTTGGATGAAGGCTTCACTAAGAATGTTTTTGGCTGAGGAGTATATTGGTATGGGATGTTTTTATTCATGTGCTAGTAAAATGTGTCAAAATGCATTCGTGGTCAAATCCACTGAAAATTCTAGATCCACTACCTTGTCAATTGACGTGCACTGTGGTATAATTTTCCTCCCATTGTTTTCAATTACGTACACTAACTTCCTTCTTTGAGTCCATTTCAGAAATTTGACTAATAATGGGTTTGGGACTTGAGTATTAGCAGCTGTTCTGCCTTCTTTGGGTTATCTGAACTCAAGAGATAAAGATTTTTATTTATGAGTGTTGTATAAATCACGTTAATAATTCTGCCATCAAAATTCTTTATTCCTTTAGGTTCATATTGCCCTCAGTTCTGCATCATTATTGATCTTTGTGTCTCCACCACATTTCATAAACCTCTCTCCAACATTCACCTGCTTCCGTTCAGTTCTTTTAATTTAGCCCTTAATTTTATTTCAGCTTGAAGCTGTAATTACTTGTACGTGCTCTATGCTTGTCAGTCTGGAGTTCTTAAATTTATGATTTAATTCCCCTCACCTCTGTCTTTCGTCCTGGTAAACTCCCCCAGTGAAAGAAGTCATTCCAAAGCTGTACTGCATCCATGACCTTAGCACCTTTGAGCAGCAATGAGCGTTTTGTGTGTGTGTGTGTGTGTGTGTGTGTGTGTGTCGCCTACAAAATACAGTCAATCCACTTTCCGGTGCAGTCTATCCTTTACATAATAAGGCACTATATCAAATACAAGGATTATTATTATATGTGGCAGTAATATTCTCCATCTCCTCTTTTTATACTCCAGTAGTTCCCACCATTTACCATTGGTTTGTATTTGTAATCCAACTTGCAAAAAAGCTTTGAGACATCTCGAAGGTGTGATAAGGCGCTATGTCAAATACAAGGAATATTGTTAGTATAATCAGTAGACAGAGAAATCAGGAAGACTGCCCCCTTTCAGATCTAATTCAGTGCTTCAAGAATGAGCTATTTGTGGTAATAAATTCACTCCTTAAAGCAGGTATGTGTTACCTCCGAGTTCAGATGTGTAATGCGTCAAAGGTAAATTGCATTGTATTGTGCTACATTTTTATTGTGCCTTTCACATGGAAACGCTATCTCAAAGTGCTTCACACAGCTAGCTGTTCACCCGAGCTTGAGAATGGGAAGGGTGGGAAATGACCAAAAGTACGGTGGAAGGGGTGTACGTGTTGAGGCTGGCTTTGAAAGTGGGAGCGGTGGGGGTGTGGCAGGGTCGGGTGAGTCAGAGAGACTCCAAGAGAGAGTTCCAGAGAGCAGGGGCAGAATTGCGGAAAGCGGCCCCACCAAACCAAATTTCTGATGTGCAGCAACCAATTGACTGAGGAGGAATGTGCTAAGTGAACTCTTCCTACTTATGGTCCTTTTGCACTGCACGGTGGAAATCTAAGCGAATTGGGGTTGCGTCAAATCAATATAAATATGAAAGCCTTTAGCTTCGTCCAAGGTTTCTTCACTCACATGAAAAAAGTACTTGATGATTTATTTCTCTTGCTTGGATATCTTTTATAGCTTGCAATGCCTGATTTGCTGCTGCTTCAAAAATTAAGTGTGAACCTTTAAAAAATAACTGGATAAAGATTAATACTGCACTTTTTAAACAAAAACTTCTGATTTCATGCTGCTTTCATGCAATAATGTCAATGAAAAACATACCTCTGTTATACGGTCTGCCAGCGATTCTTTTTGCTATGGCTATACTGATGGCTTTGAGAATATCTGCTTGTTAAAAGTATTGCATCGAAATGGAGATTTTAGTGTTAGTACCACACTGTTGCAATATCAGATTTCCCCCATTGGAAGGTGCAAGTGAGGTGAAATAGCAGTTTAATCAGTGTTTGAGTTAAGAGAGACCTGAGTTCAATTCCAGGCAGGGCGAAACCTTGGGCAAGTTTCCTTACTCCACACGCCTAATAATAATCCCTCCAAAAAAACAAAAAACAATAATAAAATTGGTCATTTTCAATATACGACTGTTTGTGGGACATTGCTGTGCGCAATTGGCTGCCGCGTTCGCCCACAAATATACAGTCAATTCACTTTACAGTGTGTTCTGTGAAGCGCTTTGGGACGTCCTCCCGACGTGAAAAGCGCTATATCAAATGCAAGGATTATTATTAACTGTATCTCTCTGCCTCCACCCTTGGCTCCAGGACCACTGACAGAATGTCCTGGAAGAGAGCTAATTTTCTTCAGTTGACCATCAACAAGACCGAGGCTCTCCTGACTGGCTCCTGTCAGCTCTTCCTCACCTGAGGTGCTGACAGCATCACCATCCATGGTTGCACACTCCACCTTGCTAAGCCAGTCCGAACCTTGGTGTCTTGTCTGACCCTCAACTATCCTTTCTACCCCACATCTACGCCACCATCTCACACCGCAGGCCGCTGGCTGAACTATGAAAACTCATTGCTTGTCGGCCTCCCCAACTCCTCCCTCCAGAGGCTACAGATCATCCAGAACTCTGCAGCCCGCGTCCTCTCCCGCACCAGGTTCCATGACCCTATCACCCCCATCCTCGCCCGACTCCACTGGCTTCCCATCACACAGAGGATACAGTTCAAGATCCTGCTCCTCACCTTCAAAGCCCTCCATGGTCTTTCTCCCCCCCTGACCTCTGCGACCCTCTAACCGCCCACCATCCTGCCTGCTCCCTCCGCTCAGAGGGCTCCGGCCTGCTTCATGTCCCCCGCCTCACTTGCCCCGCTATTGGTGGGTGGGCATTCTGCCACTCTGCCCCCACCGGCTGGAACTCCATCCCACAAACCCTGCGCCTCGCCCCCTCCCTTGCCTCCTTCAAGACCCATCTCAAGACTCTCCTCTTCGACTGTGCTTTTGATCTCCCTGCTTCTGTTGTTGTTGTTGTTGTTGTTGGTATCTATTGGGTCTTATGTCAACAGAGTTTGGAAATTAAAAATAACTTTGAGAAACCCATTGAGAATTTTTGACGTGATCAGCCACTGCATGAAATGCGTGAATTAATATGAGGTTTTCTATTGTGAATGAACTGCTCCGCCCTGTTAAACATCTGTAACTGTTGGCCTGGCCTCAGACGGTCATCGGTTACTGTTTACACTCTGCAAATTTTAACACCTGTAACTAGGTGATTCCAGCTGTTCACTTTTGTAATCCTTATACTCATGGTGAATCTTACAAATACAATGGCATCCTTTTCTGTTATGCTCGTGTTCATGACGTCTGGGTGTGGATCAGTCGCAAGGCGGTACTTGGCACAGGATCAAACATTTCACAGCTCAAAATACCTGGGGAAAATAAAAGTGCTACAAATTTCTAGGAGTCTGGAAACTGATTTTTTTTCCCCCCTCCTGCTACCTCCTCCTTTTCCTAAAGGCTTTTTGGTAGTCAAGGTGCCCATTCTTCATAGGTTTGCATCAGTGGTCTGGTTGAGAATGCCCGGCATTGAAGTTTTATTTTGTTCTCACCGCACATACACACCCTTGCACTTTCCAGCAGTGTTCATTCCATGACCGAATTTGGGTCAGGAGAAAATCAGAGATATGGGGAGATTATGGTTGAGAGTGAGGACCTTAGATTGATTCACTGAGTCAAGGAATTGAGCGAGGACTGGGATAATGGGCATGGAAATTTCAGATCAATTTTAGCTAAATTTATGGACAGTGGAGTTAAGGAGACCAGTGAAGAGTACATTTGAAAGATCTATGCTAGAGGCGACTACAGGCGTGAATAAGGGTTTCGGGGGCATTTGGTTGCAAAGCGCTATTTTATCCCACCATTACAATAAAACTGGAATTCCTCACTTGTGAAAATATCTGTGCAGTTTTCGGGCAGAGCTGGGAGTGAAACTCTTCTTGTATTTCCCTAGGATAGTGCTCGTTTACTCAAGAAGCAAACAGAGTTCAGAATGAATGAGATTATGCATTGTTTTAACCAACTTTAGGTAGATTCCCACTTCAGCCAAGTTACAAAGCAGACAGTTTAGATATAAGAATAGTGGATGAGTCACAAAGTCCATAACCCACAATTGGCTGTTGTAGTACTGAAATGATGGGAAAATCCTGGCTTCCTACACACTCCAAGTGGCCTCTTCATTCCATATCATTTTTATACAATAAAAAATTGTACTCGTTGCAGCTTTGCTTGCAAATTGGCTGCCCCGTTTCATCCACAAAACATACAGTCAATTCACTTTACAGTATATTCTGTGAAGTGCTTTGAGATGTCTTGATAAGACGCTATATCATATGCAAGGATTATTACTGTTATACAAGCAGTGTGATATTTATCTTTTAGAAGAGACTAGTTTTATCTGTTTGATTATGAAAAATGTATTTTTACTTCATTGTTTAGACAGGCACAAGCTCCAGTACTGAGGAGAATTAACCCTATGATATTAACCCCCCTCTTTTCCTACACAGGTAAAAGTCGGCTATTTGACTTGGACCATGAGAGGGAACGAGAGTTAAAACTAGATTCACCTGGATCTTGAAGTGAAGGAAAAAAATCTCCACTCCTATTTTCCCCTCAACAACCCAGTGGAAGCGGCTCCTGTTAAAAACAGTTGATGCTACTTTAATTATCTGCTTCAGAAAATAATTTGTTAGGTTTCTGCTTCAATACATTATTGCAGATTATAGGACAAGGCAAAATGGACTTCCATGAGCCACAATGATTTCTCTTCTACTGGGCCCAGGTTGGTTTTGTCTTGGGGGGGAGAGGGGAGAAATCCAGAGCTAAACGTGGAGATGAAATAATATTCTTGGGATTTCAGACTTTTATTTCATTAACTATGGCTTACGGTTATATTGCACTTTCCTTCAGGATATAGTGTGGATAAGTTCAGGACAGGGTGGGTTTTGTGTGGCTGTGAAAAGAACCAACTTGTTGACCTACTCAGACTTTGTCTCAGTTTATTTTTAATGGTTTATCATCAAGGGTATCTTAAATGTTAAAGGAAACATTTATGTTGCATCGTTTCCCCCGCAAAGAACCTATAAGGTCTGCACTGTGCGTTGTAATCTTCAAAGTGTGTAAAAACCTGACAATGCACAGTGACTCAGTTAGCTTTAATAGCATAGCAAATTCTTACACCATAGAGATGCGACTGACATAACAATTCCATTGGGAGGAAAGAGGGGTTGGGGTGGGGAGAGTGGGACCAATTGAGATGGAACAATAGTTAATTATTTTTGTCATTATACGTGCAGATTTGAAAGCTGGAAAACCAGCATGATTCATGGAAGTGTAACATGCCCAGGAGATGCGTTTAAATTTTTTCCCAAAAGTGTTGAAATCGTTTATGTTATTTTTCTTTAAAAATACAAACATTTTGGTCAATCTGTCTACAATAGTTTTCCTCTGTATTGTCATACAACGGCAGAAAATTAACATGCGCTGCCCTGCTGAGGACCTAACTTATGAAATTACTGGCAGAGATAGACGTCATTGAAACGGCTGAGGAACAGAACACAGCCTTTGTTGCCTGAGGTCTGTTGCGTCATAGCTGTGGGCGGACGCTAGTGTAATAAAAGGGGAAGGAGTGGTAATCCCCATAGCACGAGTCACACACACACAGCTTGCCAGAGCAGAAGAAAGCACGTCGCACAGCTTCCTATCTAGAAATGGATTGCAAGAGCCACAAAGTGTCCTTTATTCCTGCACTTTGAGCTGTTTTATGTATGTGAGTACACAGACAATGTACCGTATTTTCAACACGAGAGTCACAGGACGTTAAAACCTTTTTTTTTTAAGTTTAAATTTTTTTTAAATAGAAATAATGGCTTGGTTCATTTGGCTTCAATTTTTATAATCAGATTCAAATGCTTACTCGCAGTCCCTCAGTTGAAGAGGCAATTTGAATGCAGTTGAGGGGGTTGTGCACTGTCTATTAGCGGCAGTACATGCTGCTACGTTATTGCCAGCTTGATAAAGCATTAGTTTAAATTTACGCAGGCTATGGTTAGGGGTCATGGAAGATACCCACTGACAACCTAATGTTTGAGATTTCTGATGATGCATTTAACAAATCATATGCGCTTGATGGAGTCGACAAAAAGTAGCTGGAAAATTATATGTCCCCATGAATTAACCCAAACTGGAGGCTCAATTCTGCAGCTAGTCAATTGAGTTGAATGGATTTGACCTTATCGTTCCAGAGGTTTTGTTTTCTTGTAAATCTTGCACAATAGGTTCTGTTGCACTTTTATACCAGAGTGCAGCTATTAGGGTTGAGGACGTTGATGGTATTTCAACATGTTAGGAGTTTAATCATTAGTTTTGTTTCGTTTGTAGACTGCTTTGCAGTTCAGCCTTTTTACCAAGCGAGTATGGCAATTAAGAAAACTGCATTGATTTTATCCGCATGTTATTCTCTACAGGAAATGAGTTAGTTCTGAGGCTAGGAATGAATGAAGTTGAGTGTAAAAGCCTTGGCTGTAAAACCAATGAAATTTAAGACATGTTCGTTGCTCCAAAAAGTGTATCTGTATTTGGATCAATCTGTTTCTTAGTGTTCAAAACCGATTGTCAAGAATATCGCTATTTTGATTTTTGTGTATGTGTATTGTGTATAAGTGTCGGTTCTTGAAGGTATTACAGGGCAGCTTTAAGGTCTAGAATTGTCGGGCGTTTTAAACTGAAACGAGTTTGTGCTATGAGGGTAATCTTCTTACAATATAGGGAAGTGGTTCAAATTGCTGAGTGTGCTTCAAAACATTAATTTTCTTCAATCCTTTGGGTTTGGGAGATGGTGTTGGAATACTAGTGTCAGGTGTACTGTGTGAAAGAGATGGTCTTTTGTAATCTGCAGTTTGTTAGTCAACTTAAACATGGAGTTGTGAACGTGTCGTGCAGTCACATTAGCAGGACAGCTGGTCTCTCAAAGCTTGCTGTTGAGAAATTAGTGTTCTTCCAGCCAACTGGTGAGATCCTCAGCCTCCTCCTGTGTGAATAGCAGCGAGCTGATCGTAGAAGAGCCAGTGAGTGAGGTAATAGGACATTAAACGGCATAAGTGACCACTTGTAAAAACACAAATACTGACCTTGCAGTTGGTTGGATGAGGAAGAGAATTAATGCAAGATATTTTGTCTCCCTTTTGCTTATTTAAAAAAAAACATTCGCTTTGTTCCTAATCAATTTTGTCTTGTAAAGCGTTTTGTGAATGTGTTTATTGTGCCCGAAAGAGATTACATAGGTGTACGTTTATTATTCATATCAATCACGATAAACACAAAAGTTACGATGTTCAAAGTAACACAACGGCTGGAAGAAACTCATGTTGAAAAATATTTCTATGGTGAACTTATCTGCCTTGCAGTTCCTTATCACTTCAATATTAAACTAAGTACAGTATGTAGAAGCTGGAATATCAATATCCCAGTTACTTATTCAACGCTGTTTATATACAATATAGTGTCTCCTCACATAGTGGAGCACGTTTAATATTTATTCTTGATAGTCCTTAAGAGAATGAATCAGTGAAACCTCATGTGTTTTAATTGTAGATCGATTCTATAAAAGTTGCACAGATTTGCATACGAAGGAACCAAAATAGAGTAGATTTGCATGATATTTTCTCTGCCTCGTGTTGCTTTCCTTGTAAGTGACTCCCTGAGCGTTGGCCATGGTTATGACGTGTATATTCCATTCATATGACCGACCTATGCAGGAGTTTTGATATTTGTATCAACCACCGCTGGAGGCTGCTCTCGAGTCATATGTTCAGTTGCCCTTTATTTCTGCAACATTTTGATGGTATCGTTCTTTGTAACACGCATCACCTCAGTTACCGGTGTTGCCCAACACAGCCATGGAAATGCGAGCAGACAACCTTGACTATTTATTTGTAAGTGTGATTTTAATGCCCATTTAAAAAAAAAAAAATCTCTGGTACCAAACATCGTTATTGTACCAAGTTTGGATTTTTTTTCAGTTTAAATTATTTTTTGTTCCGGTTGTCGGTCAAGCAGCCCTATATGAGGCATCACCACAAGCCCCCAAATGATATACTCTCTTTTTTTTTTTAGTTTACTGTTTGGGGGAAATTTTAACCTTTTGAGTTTTGCCGCAGCAGTTTTCTAGAGTACTGTAAATTGCAGTGGTAGTGTGTAGTTTGTAGGGGAACCCAACAGACAGTTGGCACACAGTAATGTCGCACAAACAGCCGAGAAGTTAATGATCATTTCGAAATGGGGGCATTTGTTGGCCCCAGGACACCAGGAGAAACCGGGATCTTTCCCGTCCACCCGAATAGGCAGACGGGACATCGGTTTTACCATCTCATCCGAAGGACGGCCTTTGGAATGTCAACCTTTGGAATGTCAGACCAGAGCGTCTTATTGAGGGGCGGCATTTAATTTTTTTTTAAAAAAAAACACGCTATGGTTGCATAACGGGTTGCCCAGAAATGGAAAAGGAAAAGTTCTGCTTATGGGATACTCTCTTCCTGAATTCACTTCTGTTATGCAATAAATAGCCAGTTCTGGCACAGTTACTCGCCTCTGCCTCCACCCCCCCCCCGCCCCCGCCCCCGTAACTTCCTGTTAGTTGTAACTATCTTTTCCTGTCAGATAAGGATTGATCAGTACTGTGTCAACAGAATTGAGAAACAGAAATGATTGACGCTATGTGCATCTATTACCAGGTGGCGTTCAAATGAGCTCTTTTTTGCTAACTGACTTGTGACTCGGCTCTTTCTTGGGCAGTGAATCAGTGATGGGGAAGTCAGAGCAAAGTAATTCTTACTTCCTTATTGGAAACTCTCAATTGCACCTGACTGGCTGACTCGCTGTGAGTTTACTCGTGGTCACGAATGAAAAGTTAACAGAGTTCCATCCTTTAAATCGGCACAGCCTGAGTTGTCCACGATGTGGCTGCAGAGGTAATCCACCTAAAGATGCAGCTCTTAGCAAGGCAGCTTTGAAATACACAATTTACTTTTAAACTTTTAAACTTCTCCCAAATGTCTTTCTCCTCTGCATGCCCCCGACTCTGCTGGAGTCTGGCAAAGTGGCTTGTCTTCGTATTGGAGACTTATTTGGGACGTCCTCTCGATGTGAACGGCACTATACAAACGTAATTTGTTGTTTGGTATTGGTATTGGCTGTGAGGGTGCTATTTGCTGAGTCTGATTCTGTTCTTGTCAAAAACTCTGCACGTGCGCTGCAGCAGCAGAGAAGAGTTTAGTGATCTGGTATAGCTATTCTGGATTTGTTTATTCACCCATCCTCAATCAAAGGTGCTCAATCAAGGCCAATTCTAACCCTTTCATTATCCCACTGAAGTGCTGTTGTGATATTTCGCAATCACCTGATGAATGCTGAGTCCTTGAGGTTTTGAAATTGAGATCTTATAAATTTGTAAGGACGAGGAAGCAGGTTATTCTGTAATATTAATGTAAAGATCTAAACTAGAACATTTGCTTCTGTTGGCCGCAAATTAACACAAATGTGAGTGTATTATCTTAATGTCTTTATAGTTCCCAAATTGTAAGGCGTATTTTTAGTGGTTTCTTCAATTTTTTTGAACAGAACTGTCTTATCTGTCTTCCCCAGGATTACATACTATCTCTCTGTTCCCCTGAACATAAGAAGTGTGAGAGGCTAACAGCAACGCTGCGGAAACAATTGATTGACTTGAAGGATTCCATTGAATATGAAAGCCAAGCTGTACTGGAAATCAAGGAGAACACTGTAGAGATAACAGGAGGACAGATTAACGTAATGACAGCCTGGTCTATGCTTGAGAAGCTGAGTATGGAGACTAGTTCCTCCAAACAGAACAGGCGCGCTCATGTAGAACCAGGCGACTGCAGCGCTGAATCCGAGGACTGGACAAGTTCTGAGAGTGAGTCCGAACAAATCCTCAACAGGAAGAAAGAGACTGAGACCCTGAACAAGCCACATAGGCAGCTGTGCCGGTCCCCTTGTCTCGAACGGCCCATTCTCTCCAAAGGTTGTGTCCTACATGACCTTCCTAGTCAGGACAGTAAATCCAAACCTGATGATGGGTGCAAGACTCCTAATTTAGACAAGGAATACCAGGCAAAGATGGATTTTGCCTTAAAGCTAGGATATTCAGGAGAACAGATACAGACCGTGCTCAACAAACTAGGTTCAGATGCTCTCATCAACGACATTTTAGCAGAACTTGTCAGACTTGGGAACAAAAGTGAATCTGAGCCACAGCAGAGCGGGCTGAGTAGCACAGGTACTCTCGTGTCCAGGGGACAGTGTGCGAAAGAAATCACAAGCCCGGAGCTGTCTTTGGAAGATGAAGTTGTGGATGATTCGAACAACCTACGACCCATCGTGATTGATGGAAGCAACGTGGCCATGAGGTATTTTAAAATTTGATCACATTAACCAATGCTTGCTAAGTTCCTATCACTGGCTCCCTATCACAGAACAAATTGACTTTGTGTACATGTCACCATGCCCTGGCATCTCTCTATCTTTCCGACCTGCTTACTCCCCACTCCAGCCTCCTCTTTATCCCTCACCCCCCCCTCTTGCCCTTTCACAATCTGTGACCATGCTTTCAGCCACTAACCTCAGAAATTTTTGAACTCTCCTCTAATCCCTCCTCCGTACCCCGCCTTCCCCTTTCTCAGATCACGAGTGAAGTGCTTCCTCTTCAACTGTGCTTACTGTCACCTCCACTCTTCCCCCGGTTCGGTGCCAGGCTCCACCACTGTTAATTGCTCTGAGATAGTGCCCAGCGTGAAGGGCCCTATATAAAGGCAATAGTCGTTTTTGTATGTTTGAACGTTTTCTCTGAATGCAATTGACATTGACTATGGCTCACATTACACATGCACATTTTCCATTGTATTAAGATTTAAGGGTTTCATCCATTTTCATAACTTAAGACCGTTACATGTCTGAGTTGAGCTTTCCACCTTGTAAGGCATGTTAGGTTATGAAATGCAGCTCTATGTTCTGACTGTAAGATGTGCTACATGCAGTATATTACATTATAATGTAAAAACCATGAATACACAAGCAGGTAAAGTTTATGTACTGCACTTGTGTGACTTTACAGATGAATGTGCAGAATAGCACAGATTGGCTTTAACTTTTTATGCTTGCGGTTATGTTTTTTTAATGAGTAACAATTACGCGCATGAGATGTTAAATCAATGATCAGCTCCGGTATCTAATAAATTAGGACATCTTTAGAGATCAAAATGATTTCCAATATTTCCTTTCTTCACCACTACCTGAATCAAATATTTAAACCTTTAGCTTGAGTTAAATGGCATTACATTAGGTATTTAAAATAAACTTGAAAGGTAACTTTATTGTCTCGTTGCAATCTATCCGTGATTACCATTCAGTATATTGTAAAGGCCTTTTTGTATTTCATCTACATCATGCACATTGGGGTCTCACTTCGCATCACCTCTCCTGTTCCTTACATTGCCCATCCGAAGCTCCTATATATGTACCATAGATTTATGAACATCGTGGACTGATGCAATAGCTCCTTCTAGGAAATAAAGTCTGGGAATCGAGAAATAGCACCAAAGGGAAAAAGGATGGAGAGAGAGAGATGTCCTCCCATCTATTCTCTTTTATCCTGTATCCCTGATGAGAAACGGCATTATTATTTTACTTGCTTACTGTGGTTAGATAACGGTGTATTGACATTCTGCTGCGAGTGCAAAAGCAATTTGTTCAGAGATGAAAGAGAGAAAAAAAATCCTGAGGCTCTATAAATGTTAGATGTGTATCGGTTGTATAATATCCCAGATGGGTTTATTTTTACACACGACGTGTTATTCTGGAGAGAGTAATGAATTCCTCCCACAAGGCCTACGCACAGTGATGCTGATCCTGATGTCATCTGGGTTTTCCCTGTCTTTCAAGGTAGCTGATCTGAAGAGGGTGGGCAGCAGCATCTGCTTTTGATAACCTAATGTTCTAGGGTGACTGAGCAGACCGCTCAGGTCCCAGCCTCACAAGAAAAAAATTCTGCATCACAATTTAGCTTCATCTCTTCAGCAATTTTTGTCGATTTCTAATTTTTTTTGATCTCCAATTATTTCCAGCGTCTGAAATTCATTTAACTTTTAAGATGATCAGTGCCCCCCCAGTGAAAAATAGTGTACTCAGTCCTTTTTTTCAATAAAAATCCAATCATTATCCTGTAAGTCTCATAGGAGGGGATATGAAGAAATTGTAATAAATGAAATCCTCTCATGTTTCCTTCTTCTCTCTCCCGTCCCGTCCCCCCACCACCCCATTTTCCCGGTGGAAAAGAATCATCAATGCTTTACAATTACATTGGAAATGTAAAATGCTCTCTCTCCACCCGGTCTGCCCCCACTCCGCATAACGGGAATCCTTAGTCATCTCACAATTACATTTGGAGCCTAACGTCAGCTTGCACAGATCGTAATACGATGGATTGATTAAATTATTTCTGGTTGCAGCCATGGAAACAAGGAGGTGTTCTCCTGCCTTGGGATTCAGCTGGCCGTGGAATGGTTCCTGGAAAAAGGGCATAAAGACATCACAGTGTTTGTTCCTGCCTGGAGGAAAGAGCAGTCCAGGCCGGATGCACCCATTACAGGTAATTAGACTCGTCGCAAGGCGATAGATATTCCCACGATCTGATCGTTCGAAAATATGCGCTCAGTACTTCCTTGCTCAGCTCTTCCTCCGACTACAGGGATTCCCTGCAAAAGTCTTTCTTGTTTGTGGTCGAATAATATTAGGTTTCTTAACTATAACTTTTTATTGTATTTCTGTAGATCAAGAAATATTGCGTAAGCTTGAGAAGGAGAAAATTCTGGTCTTCACCCCATCTCGTCGGGTGCAAGGAAGGAGAGTGGTGTGTTATGATGATCGGTTCATAGTCAAGTTGGCTTTCGACTCCGAAGGCATTATTGTGTCAAATGACAACTACAGGGACTTGCAGAACGAGAAGCCTGAGTGGAAGAAATTCATCGAGGAACGTCTTCTAATGTATTCGTTTGTGAATGACAAGTGAGTGTTGCAAACCTAAGCCCTTTGAGATTACAAGATTGACATGAATTACATATTCAGTAATTACAGGATTTTTAGGAACCATTCCACAGTCAGCTGAATCCCAAGGCAGGAGAACTGTATGTGACTAACTGTACGCTCCCTCCTTATTGCCAGGTTCATGCCACCCGATGATCCTTTGGGACGTCATGGTCCAAGCTTGGATAACTTCCTACGAAAACGCCCTGTTATTCCAGAACACAAGAAGCAACCCTGCCCGTATGGTAAGCATCGGTGACTTGCTACAAGACCTGTAAACCTTTTCACTTCTTTGTGGTAGCTTTAATCACATTTTCCAAAAAGCAAATGCATTTAGTTGTATATAGGGTTCATACACCAGAACAAAGTTTCTGTAAGATATCAAAAAGCTGGGTGCGCTCTCACCTTTGTGGCAGAAAGTTGTGGGTACAAGACCCACATTGGGACTTGAACTAATTGTCCAGGTTGAAGCTTCAGTGCAGGCGGTTGCAATGTGTAATCCTCTTTGAGGTGCATTGGAAGGCCCCCTTCTCTGGGAAATTCTTTTCCTGCTCTTACGTATTGTATTGAGAGGCAATGACTGTCTTACTATGGGAGGGGTGGAAATCGTGACTGCTGTGTGGCGGTGTGGGATGCTTTGTGTGATTGTGTGCACGTTTAGTTCACTCTGTTAATATGCATGGCTACAACATTTGTATAGCGCCTTTCATGTCGGGGGGACTTCCCAAGGCGCTGCACAGACAGAGTTACAGACCCGAGTTGGGGGTCGGGCAGCAGGTGAAGCAGGGAGATCGAAAGTACGGTCGACTGAGCATTTAATGCATAAGGTATATGCTCATCAAAGTGTGGTGAAATAAATAAATTAGGGGAAATCAACTATTCATTTAAATTAAATGCTCAACTGTCAACGTGTTCAGGGGAATGTTTGCTTCGTTGACTTTGGTCCTTACGTGTATTCTGGTTTGTGGTTTGACAGGAAAGAAGTGCACGTATGGACACAAATGTAAATACTACCATCCAGAACGTGTTAACCAGCCACAGAGATCAGTAGCCGATGAGCTCCGTGCCAGTGCAAAGCTGTCTGCCGTAAAAACCATGAGCGAAGGAGCCCTGGCTAAGTGCGGGATTGCCATAACTGGGGTCAAAGGGGAAATCGGCTCTGAAATCAAGCGCGTCGCTCCAAAGCGCCAGTCTGACCCAAGCATCCGGTCTGTCGCCTGCGACCCAGAGGAGAGGTTGGAGAGGCTAACGCCAGCCCGCAGACTGGAGACCAACTCCGTGCCTTCTTTGGTCTCTGCAACAAGTGTTCCGGCGTTTCAGCCCAACAAAGGCCATGCAGCCGTCGGCCTGAGCACCAGGTCGGCCAGCAGCCCAGTGCCGTATTCTAAGCAATTTACCCATCAGAAATCCTCACAAGAGCAGGCGTCCAGTGTGCATTATCCGCCCATTCTCGTAACCAACAGTCACGGGAATTCCGTGAACTATACGGAACCCTATCCTAAATACGATTCGCTTGTGGACACTGGCTATTGCTCCATGATGAGTGACTTTTCAAACTTAAGCTTAAACAGTATGTGTAACCACGAGAATTATTATGGTCTGGATTCAGACCACAGTATGTATACCAGGAACACGAGCTCTCACTCAGACTCCTGCGTCACAAGCAACGACTCCTATTCCTCTTTTGGCGACTTGGCGTACCTGGGCTCTGTAGAAGGTCCAGAGGACAATGTGAAAGTCCATCAGCCCCAGGCGCAGAGCAGGCTGCAGCCCTTTATTCATGGCTATCATGAACCTATAACAAGAGTGCAGAGTTATGGACCCGAGGAGCCAAAGCAGCCCCAGCGCAAACAATCCATCTCCCATCTAGCTCCTCACATGCAACATCCCTCCATTAGTGCTCGCTCCAGTTGTCCTGGGGACTACCCTGTTCCTCCAAACATTCACCCATCTTCTGCTAACCAGCCAGGCCGGGCTCTGGTGATGACTAGGCTGGACAGTATTTCTGATTCTCGACTGTACGAGAGCAACCCAATGAGGCAGAGAAGACCTCCTCTATGCCGGGAACAACATACCAGCTGGGACCACCTGCCGTGCGTCACAGATTCCTACAGATACCCTTCGTATCCGTTGACTAATAATCTCATGCAGCCCTCTTATAACCCCGGAATGTTCCGGAGCATGCCGGAGAAGATCGAGCAGATCTGGCGGTCGCCATGGCAGGGGGGGACTGTCGACCACCGAGATCACCAGACCATCCAGGAACACCAGTACCAGACGTATCGTAACCTGTGTAACATCTTCCCAGCGGATATTGTCCTCGCTGTGATGGAGAAGAACCCCCACGTAATCGATCCACAGCAGCTGGCTGCAGAGATCGTGGCCAAGCAGTTGCGTTGTGGACGGTAGAAGCTGACTGTTAGAAACGCTGAGGGTAATTCATATTGATAGGACAAACAAAAGGAATGTCAATTTAATTAATGCACAACATTTGTGAAATAAGAGCTAATCCTCTGGGTCTTAAGATGGTTGAATAATAACCAGGTTGGTTATCTGTAAGAGTTGAGGCTTCTTTGAAGACGATGTGAATACCTTGCATCCTGCCTTATTCTGACTTTTTATAATTCTTTCGGTAGTTTAGCTTGTACTTCAATCATCGCCTTTTTGGGCTGTTAACTGCAAACGAGGAACTTAGATATCTAAATCCTTGCTCCCTTTGGTCAGTCGTACAACTTGAAATTTTAAGTATGATACAAGTTCACAGTGGAAGTAAACACACGAACGAATTACAGAATATCGAATGCATGTAAGGTATCCCATTTTCTTCTGGGTTTCTCAACCACACACGGAAAGAGAACTCTTGGGATAAGGCACTAATCATTTCCTTTATTGTCTATGTTGGCCAATAATCTCCTTTGAGGGCGGGAATCTTGCAGCCAAATGCCTTTTTAAAGCATTACTTTGTCTTTCGGCTGCTCTGATGTGCCGCTCTTTAAAGCAATGTATATTTATTATTGCTGAACTCTGACAAGCTTGATATGTTTCAAGCTCGGTCTTGTTGACAAAAAAAGTTTTTTCATGAAAGTTGAGAAGGTCCTTTTCGGGCCTTTTGTTTCTTCATGAGAAGGTCTGACACTGCCTAAATGTTTCTTCCTGTGAAACACGTGGATTGTGAGGCTGCAGTCAGGGTTGTTTCTGGCATTTTGCTAATGGCTTGCCACACTGCTGTGTACTTGTTTCTATTTCCTATGAAGGTGACATCAGTCGTATGTCAGCGTTTCCCCGTGCATTTGGTTTTTTTTAAGTTTAAAAACGATCAATTTCTTACAAAGTTGAATGCGTCCAAATTGACTTACCAGCTTTTCCCAGTGCGTTTTAATTTACACAATGCACTTCATTGGTACTTTTCGGGCCTCTAAAATGTTGAAACTGTAACAACGTGTATCCACTAAAATGCAGAGCAAGTACCCAACAAACTTTCTCCAATACTCTTGTCTGCGAAGGCAGATTTTTCTTATGGTTAATATTTGAATCATAATCACTTGGATTGTATATCTGAAACTCACTTGTGGCTTTCATTTCAACGCAGCAAACAGCAATGCCTGGAATGATCAGAAATGACCTTTGTTTGTTGATACAAATTGTATCTCTTTTCTTGATTGTAGAAAAATTATTTATGAAATGTACAGTTATCATCAGTAGAATTAGCTTTATCAAATCTTGCCACAATGTTTGTGACACTGTGTGTCACTGGGAGTAGCCCATGGATATGTATGAATTTTTACCGGGCACCATAGTGTGTAGGCCTTTTTAATTCATGTTGTTTGGATGTGCACACACATATTGTGTACAGTATTAGCACTATAATTCGTCTTTATTGCAATGGATTTGTAGGACTTAAAAATATTGTTACCAATAGCTCAATGCAGTCGGGGATTTGTTTTTATCCCGATGTTTTGAGTGCAAATTTACACTGACCATTCGCCCGACTCTCTCTGCTTGTTAAACTGAGACTATAGCCAACTTTAAATACCACCATCAGATGAATAAATTCCAGATTCCCTTATCTGTCCTAACCATACAAACTCTAATATCACAGGTATATTTACCTAACAGCAGGACTGAGTAGCGTGCTCTTTATTTCTCTGCCCAGAGACGGGCCATTTTGTGTCTGCAATTCCATCCTTCAAACCCTGTTGAGTTTTGTTTTTAATTAATATGGTGCTCAAATGGAAGATACTGGGACTCTTAAGCTCCCAACATTCAGATTGGCAATTGGGAGCTTCAGCTCTAAGCTCAAAATAGTATGCACTCAATTCTTCAATCGGACGGTTATTCACTCTGTGCCCAGACACTGCAAGTGTAAAGATTCTCGAGGCACTGCCACACAAGTACCGAATGTCTTTCCTGACATTATTGCTCCTCTCCCTGTGTCTGACTGTGTAATCGAGCGGGATTTTGTCACCCTTCCGAATATTTATCAAAAACAAAGGTAGATCATGAATTAAGTTTAGTCACCTTAATGGAAACAATATTTTTTTGGCCTTATTACCTGTGTACCCCCAACAAATTATCCTAATGCAGAGGGTTCCTGTCTTCTGTAGAGAAACTTTTGAACAATGTTTCTTTAAAAGAAATGTACGTTGAGTTTTAAGCTGCAGCCTCCTTTTGTTTGGTCTGTTTAAATAAGATTTTTGGGCTAACAAATGGCCAAGTCTCTCCATTGCTTCTTTACACAGTAAGGAAGCAATGTCACAGTAGCCCTGCTTTGTGATTCACTAATGGTTAAGGGTTGTGTCAATTCTAAACGGTTCAGTTTGGAGAGAATTGTGTATGTAGAACTACCAACAAGTTACCACACAGGGTTTGAAGTTTTCTGATGAACCCAATCAAAATAAGTGCTGCGGCTTTAAACAGGACAGTGTTGATATTCAAAAGGTGGTTTTAATAATAGATTTACATGTAACATCTTGCATTTCCCATGTGCAAAGCTTTAGAGACCCTCCACAGGGCAAGGTACAAGGCCTTCCCACGCTTCATGTGAATGGTTCTCTTTGCATTCGGGATGCAGTGTAAGATGGTCTCTTCGAGCAGTTACAAAGGTCAGCTCCATCTTCGGAGTAAAATACAAGTATTTGAATGCAAACACTGTTGATGAGGGAGAATGCTCGTATATAACCTCTATAGTTCATAAAGCGGACTATGTAAAAAGCTTGTAAAAATAATTTAGCTTGGTTAACTGCTTTCTCTTTGCTTCCTATCTGGAGTCTGTACATGTTCCCAGGTAGAGGATGATCTAATATGCATAAGAAGTGTATCATATTTGGTGAAACATGTTTGAAGATATCATTATGTTATGTTGTAGAGTACCATTGTCCGGTTTGCGTAATATGTAGCCTGTTATTGTGCTATAAATATTAAGTAGTTTTATTGAACTAGTTTAGCTTTGTTCTGTTCCTTATAAAATGAACATGTTGGCTTTTAACTGTAGTAAAACAAAAACTCTTTGGGTTCGTTGACCCAAACAAAATGTAAGTCTTAATGACAAAGTGTCTCTGTCTCCTTGAGAATTAAAAACGAAGGCAGATGTGTTTTGGAGCAATCTATATGATCAATACTTTTAATGTATGATGCGTATGGACAATGTGTGTCAATTGTGCCATGTGTTGGATAGTGTAATTATGCTTTTAACTTCAAAACCCAGCTCGCAGTAGCTGATATTTCAATAGTGTTGAGAACCATAACAAAGCTGCTACAATTTGAAATTTCTGTCACCAAGTGTTGTGACTGATATTGGGAGAGAAACGAAAGTTCTTGTATTTTATTTGATATCTTAGCAGCTTGTGTAAAGTGTATATTTAATTTCAAAAAGGGTGCATTTGTTATGAAGCACTCCATGACTTGT
The DNA here is from genome assembly GCF_018977255.1 of Callorhinchus milii. NCBI lineage: Eukaryota > Metazoa > Chordata > Chondrichthyes > Chimaeriformes > Callorhinchidae > Callorhinchus > Callorhinchus milii. The sequence continues at coordinate 13,987,302 of NW_024704756.1, read as the reverse complement.
ACATAGAGATCACTACATTATAATACGTGCACCCATTAATTTCTAAACTTTTATTCTACAAATAGGCTTATTTTAGTGGCTTGCTTCTGGTGAACGATCTGGTATTTCTGTAACATCAGAATTTGCTTTAAAGTGTCCTTTAAAAAGCATTATGCTTAGAAGTTTAGAATTTTTCAGCGGCCCTACTCCGACTATAGTTACACAGAAGTTAGATTTCGCTTTGAAAAAATGACACGATTCTAGATCAAGTATATATTGGATAATTAATAATTAGTGAGTACACCCATCATTAGCAGGGTAATTACAAGAATTCACATTGATTTACGTGCCTTTTTTCAAACAAGATTATGTACTCAGACAGCTTCAAGTGGCTTTGTTTTGGTGCATTAGAATGTGTTCTGCAATGAGAATGTTGTAATTTTACAAAGTATCTGACATTTGCATGGAATAAAGGTTATCACTAGCAAATACTGCCATAAACAGGTTCACATCTGTTACCAGTGCCAAAATGTAAACCGTTTGCTCTGAATTTTTTTAAACATTTAATTTTACTACACATTATTTGTGCTACCTGGATTCAATAAAAGCTACTTTTGTCTGGAAGATGGTTTTCAGCGTTTTATTTACACTGACCTTTTTGCAGCACGGTAAAACGTACGGCTCGGTGGGTCTTATTCTATAGAAATGTATGGCTTCAAAATGAAAACTTCTAAAGGTTGCGTATTGATCCTTTTGTTGCTACTGATGATTTCATCCCGTTGGTCTGAATCCACAAGCACATAAATCATGTTTGGAGCATTATTCTTTGAAAACACAGTCACAAGCATATGGTTTTGAAAGAATATGATGTATCTGAATCAAAGTTTCCTCAACTCAATGTTTGAGTGCTTCAAACATCTTAATAATAATAATAATAATAATCCTTGCATTTGATATAGCGCTTTTCACGTCGGGAGGATGTCCCAAAGCGCTTCACAGGACACACTGAAAAGTGAATTGACTGTATATTTGTGGGCTAACGCGGCAGCCAATTGCGCACAGCAATGTCCCACAAACAGTCGTAGATTGAAAATGACCAATTTATTATTGTTTTTTGGTTTTGGAGGGATTATTATTAGGCTCTGTGTGGAGTAAGGAAACTTGCCCAAGGTTTCGCCCTCTGCCTGGAATTGAACTCAGGTCTCTCTTAACTCAAACACTGATTAAACTGCTATTTCTCTACCAAATAGCTAAGTTGGTAAAGGTATTGCACATGCAGAACAAAGCCCCAAGGAAGGTCCATGTTGGGGGTTGCCCGATTTCAGGGCAGCAGCTGTGCTAGAATTGACCACAACATGCTGGAGTTAATAGGAAAAACACTCCCAGCACTCACTCTGATCATGCCCTTGCATTGGGGTCGGGTGATGACAGTGAGCTTTATTCCTGACACTCCTGTCTGAGGTCACACACGAGAAGACTCAGAACGCAACTTGGACAAAGCACTGGAAGGCTGCCAGCACCTCAGAAATCGTAACTCAGTATGATTCAGTACACTCGAGAGGAAAAAAGTGGAATAAATGGAAGAGTCAGCCCTGATCCGTTTCACCATATATTGCGACATCACTTAAAAAGTCCCGATATCCTTTGCTCGCCGGTTTAAATTTATAAAGGGTGACTCACTGACCTTGAGGTTAATAGCAACTGTAGGCACTGACTAGTCTGATCTTTACGTAGGATTTCTTGAACAACTTTGGAAGAATACTGTATTCGGATCATTCTTACTCTGAGCAAATCAGTTATCTCCTCTTACAAAATATTACATTGATGCACAGAGATATTTTAAGTAGACAAATGAAACCGCAAAGTAGTGAAAGCAGCTTAGTACTGAATGATGTAAAATGTGCTTAAGAGTTCTCAAACAATACATTTCTAAAGACAGACTATTTATAACCCCTCCATTTACGAAATGAGTTCTCCCAAGACTTGTCTATCAAGACACATGCATTGTGCTCGATTAAGTGAAGGAATCAAGACTACACTCAAAAACAAATTATTGCACTGTGCATTGGAAGTTCATTATTTATTAAGTTCCATAATGTTTTGAGTCAGTTTCACTCAGAATTCTTAACACAGGCAAGTTGCATTAAGAGAATATTATGGAACATTAACACTTTTAAAATCAACCTGATAAGGTTCATCAAACTATACACACAAAAAAAAACACAGAAGCCACAAAAAAGATGATAAACTTACATTTAAAACCTTGGTAAATATGGCTGATTTATAGAAAAAAATCTTAAGCAATAATGTAAGTTATTATTGTAACGTATCTGCACTGAACAAACATCTGTGGCAATATTACATTCATAAATACAGATTCTTCTTTCAACACTGCAAATGGGAGAATTCTTTTTGTTCAATCGACAGGTCTCAAAGGAATTTTAGATAAAAAGCCCCCATGGCTTTATTTCAATAAAAATGAATTTCCCAGCAAGCTAACATTTACTTGCTCGGAACAACACTGACCTGGTTTAATGAGTTAAAGACCTGGCTGCCCAATATCTTCATATCAATATCTTCATTGCAGCTTCAAAGTGACCATTGCCTGTATTTTTCTAATACTGCAGCGAGAGAAAATCAAACCATTGTCAAACACCTTAATTTCCGACAAGTTACCCAACTGGGGGCTTCAATATGTCACTTCAAATAACTCCATGCAGCTGCTAAAAACTTAAAAGGCTGTATCAAACACTCACACACAGGCACAGGTGACAAGGAGAAGAGTTATTTTTGAGAAAGTGGCACATCTTGGGTGTGGAAATGTATTTGAAGAACAGAATCTTTAAGACAGGAAATGGCATCACCAACACTGGGCTTTCGATGGGAATTGTCTAATCTTCTAATTGTCTAATGTTAATCTTTTTCTAACATAGTCGTTACACCTGTATGAGCAAATGGATATTCAGACACTCCAATAAGCTCGTGCAGAAAGACCGAACCACAAGTAAAACCATAGAGCTGAATTACAACAACAACATGCACTTCATGTCCTCCGTGCAGTGCGCTTAACAGTGGCAGAGCCTGACTCCGAGCTGGGGGGAGGTGGCCGTTAAGCACAGTCAAGCAGGAAAGTTTTCTGGCGGGACTTGAAAGAGGGGAAGAGAGAAAGATTTATTTATTTATTATTTTTTATTTTACTTATTTTTCCTTTACAATAAAAAAAACGAATACTTCTTTACATGCATACAGGATTACAGAAGTGTTCAATACAAATGTGACCCAGTTTGTGAAAGAAGTCACAGTATTATTTTGAATAAAAAAAATAACACCCTCGCAACAGATGGTACATAGGCTGTTCAAATATTCAATTTACTCTTATCAGGACCTGTTGGTTCCAGTTGCCAAAGGCATGACCTTCAGCTGAATTGGGCGCCCATCAAAAGAGCAAAGACCGATGTGATACACAGGTGTCCCACAACACAAGCAGCTGAGCTGAGCGAGAATGTGGGGAAGGAAAGTGGAGAGTCTTCGAAACAAAAATAAAATTTAAAAAATACAAATAACCATTTTGTTTCTCTAGAATAATTTCAGTCCGGCTTTCAGTCTGTGCAGGTCACTCTGAGTCCACAACAACCCTTCTGAATCTGCACACGGTAGTCCTGTGGCACTGCAAGAAAAAGATGTTGAAACAAAAGTCAAGTAAAATCCCCTTTGGAGTTTCTCCGGATAAACAATGCAGTCAACAGAGTCTCTAAAACCCTCAAGCAACTGCATTCAGAATCAACACTGAGAATCAGAATAGAGGGCAGGTTCCAGAGTTGTGATTGCTTGAGATAAAGTTGAATAATTTTTTAATGTTGTGCTATTTAATGACTTCTACACTGGTTACGTTCCCCTCTTTAGAAGGTGGGTTTTGCTCAAACAGTTGAACTGGTGGGAACATTCAGTGGAAATTGTTGGTCTTTTGACCATATTTCTAAACCAGCTCTACTGTTGTCTACTTCATTTTTTTAAAATAAAGTAACTTAAAAATACCATTCTCAACTTTGCTTACAAATTTCCCCAGTATGTGAAAACTACAAGTTTTTTTTACCACCAGTTTTTTACAGAAGCACAACGCACCTCTTCATCAATGGATACACTCAGTCCTCTTCCCCCAAATACAGTGCCTTACTGTGACATTAAACATTTTAGCTTTGATAGGCAAAGCTTTATCTTCATGCAGCGAACATGTATCTTTCACTTACCTAAAATTTTCTCACCATTGCCGTGCGCTTTTAGTCAGAAGTATGCGTCAGGATTTTTAAAAGTTCAATGGAGCAATTTTCAATTGATTGTGATTTGTTTTTTTTCAAATGGGAAGAAGTCATTCCATATGTACAGTCTCAAATTTATTGACAGAACACTCCCTTTCAGAGAATAGTGCAGTCCACATGCGTGAAGGTGCTTGATCGACTTTATCAGGGAGTGGCTCTCTGGATTTCAAGGTGTTTATTGGAAGGTGTTTTGTAACTTTGAATATGATTCATTCAGCAGCGCCGACCTTCTTAATCATTTACAGAGATTTTGAAGACCTTTAGTCTTGGCTACTAACTGGACACTGATTCATAAAGCTGATAAATTGAATGAAACAGCAAAATTTAAAGCCGTCAATTTTTCCCACCAATTTGCTCTCGTCTTCAGAAGATACCGACTCTTGCTGATCTATTGTTTTAAATGTGCTGCAGCCTCACAGCTTTCCCTTCAAGTAACTAGTCTTTATGTGGGTGCCACACAGCATCAATATCAGAATTTGACAGTGGAACGACATCAGTGGCTTTGATGAAAGCTATCAGTCTTCCATCAAAAGCACTGCAGCTGAACCCGATATGGATTTCACCGAATAGGGTCTAAAACACAAGTAGGCTGACATTCCACATCTTGGGTCATGTCGGCAAGTAGAAGGAGTCCCCCACCACCACCCGCATTATAATCATGCATAACACCGAACGTAATTTCAGCCCAAAGTCGCAGAAAGCAACTCCTGCTCTTAATCAGCCATGAGTCGAGCTCCGGGACAATACACGCCTCGATGTTTCAGAGCCAAGTTTCCACAAGTGAACATGACGCACATCCAGTCAACGTCTGAAGTCCCTGTTTGCAACTTCCTGTCACGAACCAGGTTCAATCAAGTGGTGTCTTTACCCACTAAGGTATCGAGTAAGCTATGTCGCTAATTTGAAGTTAAAGGTAATTTAGTCCAGCCCTAATTTATACCAAATAACTTGACAATGGCGTACAAGTCCTACGTGTGTGATTGCTGGTTTAGGAGTAATAATTTACTTCCTTGCTGCACCTCATTGTCTAATGTTCAGAAACAACTCAAGTCTTATGACTGTGCGCAGGCTTGTGTCGTTTTCAAAACTTCCATCACCCCATCTTTGTTATTCTGACAACTGTAGTCAGTCACCACCTACTCCTTTCCCAACGTTACGCAATTTTGATGATACAAAAACAGCTCAGCCGCAGCTCGGCCTCAGTTACAGGACTCACGGAAAACACTCTCTGTCACAATGTGTTATTTACTGAAATTGAACCGGCATTTTATTTGCAGATGATCATTTAAGAAACAGCTTGATGTTGTAAAGGCAAGACAATAAGGTTGGCATTCTGGAGAGACGAGATCAACCTTCGTGTGATTTCGTGAAATGCTGCACCCCCAACAAAGCTTGAAAAGAAATTCACATAGGCTCTCTCAGCGCACCTTGTCGAGTCTGCCTTCCCCAAAGGAATAACCATGTGTCATATGTCTCCAGACACATGACCCAGTGTTCTGCTCACTTCCTACTTGTAATCAGGATTAAAAACTAGAGATTATCTGTAATCTATGAGAGCAGTGCCAAGAGATTCTGGTGACAAAAAAAAAAGAAACTGCTTCACAAAGCAACAACTGAGTTATTACCTTGGAGAGCTGGGGTTATTTTTGTCTCAGGTTTTTGCAAACCGATCAGCTCACGAATCCTGATTTGGAGTTTTGGTCAAGCCTTTCCCACAATACCTGCAGCACGCAGAGCAAAGCCTCAGATACAAAACTTGGGCTCTCAAACTATCTCGGACTTCAGATTCCAAACATCTAAGTAAGGTTTGTGCTGTCGGATTAAACTAGCGCTGTAAAGTGCAGTGATTTTATTATTTGAATTGAAATCAAATCAGAAAAACCATCCCAGGTCCTCAAATCTTACGTCTTCATTTTGACAATAGCGGTACTTCCTGTTGAAAAAAAATGAGGAAGAAACTGCAGGTTAATTCGCTCTTGCAGAAATCTGTTATGGATCCAGATATGAAAAGCCAACATTCCCCACAATGAGGCAGTAACACAAGGGAATTGAAACCTGCTAAACAGGAACAGAACAAAAGATGTACGATTCTCTTCTGCACCAAAACACACCATTCTAGTTACATTTCTTCTCTCGGGTTTCAATGTTTACTTGACTCCAAATACAAGATAAGGGAATAGTGAGAGGGCGATTCCAACACGTCGACCTTAAACTGCATTGTTGTTGTTTACAGCACAAGTTGCCACTGGAGATGAGGCCTGAAGGAAACTTGTAATGGAAAATGCAGTTTTCCTGGGGATTTTTCTGGTCAGACACCCGTCTGACCCACCCAGACGCACCCTTCGAAGGTTGCGATCTGCTTTTCTAATTCTGGAGAGAGTGAGAATCTCGAGCTGCTCTATCAATATTTGGGGGGTTTCAAATGTGGCGGCTCCTCTCCAATTGGTGTCAGGGCAGCGATATAAAAAACATCATTAAATGTTATTACAGTGTTATTACAGTGTTCGTGTACCACAACTGGTTTTAAAAGATATGTGATGAATGAACAGGTATTTTCATGCATCACGGCTGAGCCGATCTGGCTCTCATCCAATAATGATAATCCTTGCTTTTGATAATAGCACCTTTGAGTCATCTCAAAGCGTTTCACAGAATGTACTGTAAAATGAATTGATTATATTTTGTGGGTGAAACGCAGCAGCCAATTGTGGATTTAATGATGAATTTTTTTTAAGGAAATATTACCCTCAGAAAAGCTATCCGCCAATCGACTAACTACCAGGTTCCTACTTACTGCTAGGTAAACAGTGTGGAGTAAGGAAACTTGCCCAACATTTTGCCCTCTCAGAACTCAAACCAGGTCTCTTGCTTGAGAGGTAAGCGCTCTAACCACTGAGTTACAGGACTCACCCAATACTTCATCTAATAGTAGTGTTCTCGCAGTATGACGTTGGAAGTCAGTCTAGATTATGAGGTCAATTCCTGGTATGGGGCTCAAACCCACAATCTTCTGCACCAGTATTTGAAACTGACATTATGTAGAGAGTAATTAAAGTATGATCCTGTTAGAACACACTTTGTCATAACATGCGTTGGCGTGTTTCATCACCTCTCCCGTAAATGTTAATTTTTCTAGCTCACTGGGCCTCATCAATAAACACACAACAAATTTGTCTTTTAAACCAAATGCCAGCACCCTCTTTTATCGTGAAATATCTGGAGATCGTTTCAACAAGTTTACTGCAGACTTTCCCATATAAGCCAGCACTTTTCTGGAAGCCTGTTGATCTGTGGATTTGGGTAAATTTGAAGGAAACTGTGCTGGTTCAATACGTTGACATGAAGTTTCCTTTTTAATCATCGAGTGAAGGAAAAACAAAGAACTATTTCAAGTGTTTGTTCAGTCTTTAGAAAGTAAAAACACAAGAACATGTGGCCATCAGATGACTCTGACTCACGATTACCTCAAAGAACTCGAGCTCACCACTCTCTAGGCAGTTTGTCACTATATTTAACGCATCTGTTACTTAACTGAAAATTGCTGACTGAGCCTACGCAAAGCTCCTTCTATTTCCCACCCTGCTCAAGTAGGTCCGTGAGCCTCAACCCAATGCCTTTGTCAAGCATCTTGGGAATGTGCAGTCTGTTACTGCCTCACTCCCTATGTGAGAGGCCTGGCCTGGGCAGAATGTCTCACTCTCTGGTTTATTTTATTTCAATGCTATCTCTTCTGTTGGAATGGTTCTTACCATGCTGCCTGTTTTTTTTTTCGCTTCTCTCTCTCTCTCATACTGACCTCCTGCTATATTTCTTCTCCCACAGGAGCAAACATCATAAACTCGCCAGCAAGGTTTACTTTGAACGTATTTCCTCCCAATCCCGGGAAACCACCCCATTGAAAACATTATATGTGTTGGGAATCTGATAAGGAGTCATTTAACGTCCTTGTATTGATTAAATGTATGGTTCCTTCCAGGTAGATGAATGTGACGGAGACAGCTGACTCACTTGGACTAGAATGATTCATAAGCACAAAATGTTACTAATGAAGGGTTCTCCAGCTTGTGTATCAGATAATCTTACAGCTTAATAGCAATGGTTGGAATGCTATAGCTTGTACATGTTGCACTGAGTTTCTGATCCAGTGCTTAGTTTTCGATAAAATTAACCTAACCATTCCATGAGTCAAAAACCTTTTTATTAGCCCAACCTGACTGAAATGAGACCTTCAAACATATCATAAGGTTTTGGCGCTTTACAGCACAACATTGAAGGCTGATTACTCACCTTCAGGCACGTAAACCAATACATTTCCAATTAACATAATTAGGTATACCAACGCATCATGAGTAGCGAGCCAAACCCAAATGGGGAAACCCCAAGGCCTGCCATTTTAAGACAGAAACTATCCAACCACCAATTAATTATCCACTAATATTTGTAAGAGGTGAAGCATCATACCCTACAAGGAAGCCTGTAATGCCGAAGGAATAGAGAACAGAAATATGATGAAACACAAAATACTGCAGATGCTAGAAATCTGAAAACAAAAACGGAAGTCACTGGGAACACTCAGCAGGTCAGGCAGCAGCTGTGGAGAAAGGAAGGTGAGTCAACGTGAAATATGGTACTTGGATTCTTTTAAAGAAAAGGTACCAATGTGTCTATTGGGGAAATAAATAGACTATTTTTTTCCATCATGTACTCCACACATCAGGGGTAACATTCAACTGATTGTAGGTTGGAAGATACTTTAGACATGTGCAAAATCTAATCAAATGATAGTCTTGCTGAAGCCATAGGGATTCTTGGTATCTTGGCCGAGGCTGCAATGTTTAGTATAAAAGTACCTATATTTGAGGCTACCTTAGTTTTCCTGTAGAGCTACCTGAAATTGTTGTCCATTAAATGGCCAGTAGCTTGTCCTTAAACTGCAAATAAATATTCCCCTCAGGTATAGCACAGGTGTTTGGATGGGAGGTGGGGAGGAAAAAGTCACCCATTATTATACAAAGATTGTTTTTTAAAAAGCGGGGAGTGCAATACATGTTTAAAGGTATCCAAACCAGTCAACGATTCCACATAGGTCCCCTACCTACCTGTGAATGGAAGGCATGCTCTCTCTGTGAACGGATGCACCCTGCTTACCTATTTGTGGAAGTATTAGCTGCAGGTCGATGAGACCCAAAGCTTGGGGATCCTAGAGTATAAGTTGGGGTGTTGGAGTTTAACCAGCTAAAACAACAACAAAAACTGCATAGCTTGCCATCGAGCCCAAACTGGCAAGTTTCCCTGACTATAAAATCCAGTCTTAACTTGATCACGGCAAAAAGCCCCAAATGAATCATGTAACATTCTGAACCTCTTTCCACAAGTCCCACAGACTGGCGTGTATGAAATTCACTTACTCATTGCCGAGATTACACAGGAAGCACAGGGAGTTCTGAAACCAAATCAAGCCCCATAGCAGCTGACAGGGCCAAGCAAACCAGTCAGCATTAGGAAGATGGTTCATTACTATCATTTAGTCTACGGTACTTTTTCTTTCTCCATTAAAAAAAACTCGATGCAAAATTATTCCCTGAATTGTAAACTGTTTTTTTCCATTCATTTGGCACGACCAACAAATAACTGTGACAGAAGAACGCAAAAAGAAATTCACAAATGGGAAGCACTACCAAGTTCCAATTAATGGAAGTCAAAAATGACTGTGTGCAGTTGAATTCCACAGATAACACACTCTAGAAACTTCAGCATAGTACCAATAGAGTCCCCAAAGTCAAAACAAAACTTGAAAATTGATATCAAGTTTTCAATGCCCACAGATACTGCAGATATTCAGCATTAAAGCTTAACTTGCAATTTTCATTATCAATTTAACAGCACTATCCAAAAGATCGTTTTGTGTTTCAGTACATAAATGAACAATATTGCCCATTGGTCACTTCACTGAAAGCGCAGCAACCACTACATTTAAACGTAATTCTGTAAGTAATTGGGTCTATAATCTACACACTTTTAATTTATTATCCAGAATGTATTTTATACATGTCAAGTCTTTGGGACGGCAACAATAACGAGATCTGATATTTTTACCTTGTTGTAGTCTTGTGACATTCGATGTTGCTGTCCTCATTTGCTGGCGGATGCAAATTCGGCATCAAGGTATAATTGTCCACTAAAAAGCAGTTTGGATCCTCCCTTTGGTTTGGTACTTTCCCGAGAGGGTAATCCTTCCAAGAAATTTGATCTGCAAAAATGTTTTATATAAAAAACAGAATTCAAAATACTTTTTAATTGAGAATACAGTAACTTGTAAGGCAATATTCTACTGCTTTACGTTTTATAACATACTGCCTATCAGAGCAAATAGAGGGAACTGTACTCAAGGAGACTGATCATTGACACCTAAGAAGATCTGCGTTTAGTTGAAATGCTTAGCGAAGTCTGAAGGCGCTATATCAACTGCAAGGATTGGTATTACTATTAGAATTATCATAGTTCTAACGACACTTTTCAGACAAGTTTCAAACAGCAATTGAAGTCACTTCTAAAGGAATCATTCTTTCAGACGTGTATGGTGGAGATAAATGGGGAGTTGTGCCTGGTTATACAGGCACAGACTTTGGTGGTGTAAATGCAGAGTGTACAATCTCAGCTCCTCTGCAGCAAGTGAATTGCTGAAACCATGGTGTGATACTTGTTGCAAAGGGATTGAGGTGGAGCACCCAACACCTTGGCTGTGGACTGAATACCCAATAAAGTCTCACCTAACTTCTCACAACTCGTCTATTTATATAATCACTTATAAACCTTACATGTTAGTGCAAAATCCAGTCATTCAATTGAACCACGTGAAAATGAAGACTTTGCTGCAAGCCTGCACCACCACTGAACTAGATTAATTCTGTATCACAATAGTACTTCTAGTGAAGTTAGGATTCCTGCGCCTAAGGTATAGATTCTGGATTTGGGGCTTTTACTTACTCCGTATTAATGAAGTAGATTCTGGTTGTTGAAAGGACTGGGCTTCAACTTAACTAGCGCTACCACACCTGATGATCAAATGTGAAAGGAACTTGAATGGATTTCACAAAAAAGGCACCTCCAGTCTTTGTTTTTATGTACCAGATAGTGGCACAGGAAGATAAACGATATAATCATTTGAAATACTACCATAAACTGGGAGGAGGGGGGTGGGGTGGAGGGTGGGGGAAAAGGAGGGTAAAAGCATCTAAAAAAATGCAAACATACCTGTGCAGATTTGCCACACTGACCCCTCCAGTACTTCCATTTTCTCTGCTAACAGGTCAAGGTTAATGGGCGGCAGGTCCTCCCCAGAGGTGTGACCCACCACCGGCTCACAGCCCTTCCTGAACTCTGTGTGGTCTGTGTGAGTTAACTGGATTGGAGACTCCTCGTCTTGGGGTTTTATTTGTAGGTTTTCCACGGTATACACAGGCGACTGGCTCCCGGCAATGGGAAAGTCAGAAATGCTGAAAGATCCGGGCTCCTGTATGTATATGGAGCACAGGTGCAGCAGTTTCTGCTGCGTGCTGGCCGGCAACGGAGGCTCCATGTCGTTTAGTATCCTGAAATGTTACAGTGAGAGCGACCATTTAGCTCATGTTTCAGAGCGCATTCAGCTGCTTTTGTAAATTAGTGATCAGCCAGCTGTCGCTAACTAAGTTTCACCCAGCAATTTCACACGTCCAACTTCCAACAGAATAATACAAGAAAGATGAGACATTTATTTTGGAGGTGAAATCTTTTAGGCTACCAACATCAAGATTTGCCTGATCCACAAATGAAATATTAGACTGAGATTGAACATCAAATTGTGCATTTCAGCAATTCATTTCAAATAGTTTTTTACTGGAAGAGATGACAGCAATTACTATGAAGGGCTTTGGGACTCTGATGTATAAGGCACTATAACCATGTACCCGATTCCACTCATTGCTTGGGTCTGGTATTACTACTGTACATAAATGCAGCGGTAAAAATAAAAGAATAAATCACATACGTAATTATGTTCTTGCAGATGGAACTGATCAACATCAGTCAGAGCAAGAATAGATCAGTGAATTTTCTGCTGCCTTTTGCCAAAAGTAATAAAGTGAACTCATTCTAAAGGGGTTCGTAGTCACTGTTTCCCAGAAAAATATCCGTTTCCATTACGTGAGACTGATTGGAGATCTCACACAAGCCAACTCACACCCTACAGTCCTTTAGCAGGAAATGGAAGCCCTTTGGTCCTGACAATCAAATGTATATACATTTCACACAACCAGTTGCTGCTTTCTGCATGGTCACATAAGCTTAGATTCATAACTCAGCACAAGGAGAAATCTCAGATTGGCACCAGAATCCACGATCCTGAGGAAAGGGTTTTCTAAGAAGTGAAGTACTAAACACGTAAGAGACGACTGATTTTCAACCCAAACCTGCTGTGAAGCAGAATCGCACATTGACCTTTTGAAAATCAAAGTTGCAGGGTGGAGCGAAATAAGTGAATGAGAGTGACTGAAACTCACTGCTGCAGGAGATGGGGCGTAGCCTGGCACGGTGCTGCAAGACAGCCTTCCAGCAGGTTGTGCCAGTCCAGGGCACACTGAGACAAAAACAACTGCCACGCCGTCCTCTTCAGCCTCTGGCGTCTTGAAAGGCCTCGAAGCTTTTTCCCTACACAGGAAGAAAAAAGTAGCTTAGTAAAACATGCAATAATGACATCCGTTCTACTGAACTGCGTCTAAAAGGCAAGCAACCCGAATTGAAGGAGTTGAAGGTGCACTGAAATAAAATAAATCGTAATAATGTAGCAATGAAACGACTCACGGATTAAAATTATCCTTTCTACTAGAAAATGAACTCTCAGATGCATAATTAAAACACTTAAACAAGTCAAACTGCATTTACTTTCTATCCCATTTCTTGTCTTAGGTTTCCTCTGAGACATTTACTTCCCTTGAAAGCTTGTAGCTTTTCTTTTTGACCGCGCCTTTGGTCACCTTCCTCCCCTCCCCCTGGCTCGGCCCCGGATCCGTTACTGGGAAGCGCTCTGAGACGCCGTCCAGCGTGGAGGGAGCTATATAAATCCAAGTTGTTGTTGTTGTTATTATCTTTTCCTTCCTCACAGCTCAACCATCTAACACTGGGGATAAGCCTCATTTGCTCTGCTTTATACATAACTCTTACATTGTGGTGACCAGAAGTGCAGACAATATAGTGACATACTCATACAATGGATCCTCCACTTCTCTCAACCACCCTTTATTCTTAGATGAAAGCCTTCTTTTTACCCACAAAATGTAGTCAATTCACTTCGCAGTATATCCTGTGAAGAGGTTTGAGACGTCTCGAAGACTTGATGAGGATCTATATCAAATGCAAGGATTATTATCATTATCTACTTACCTGCTTTAGTATTAGCTGTTAGTATCTCTGTGATCCAGCCAGTGACGTACTGAATCCTCAGTCCTGTCGTGTCGCAGCACTCCTTTAGCTCGCTAAAGAGCTTTTCTAGCAACACGGGTGTGAAATTTCGAGAGTGGAGGCACTTTAGGAGAGGCTGCCAGAAGCGACAGAAAGTACGAGGAATTCCAGGATGTGACAAATCCACAAACTCTCCTTTAACAAAAAGAGACAGACATTTAATCAAACTCAAATTGCAGTAGAGTATCTAGAGCAAAACCTCACCTAACTGTACTAAACTCTAAATTCAGAAATGCCCTCCAATTCTATGCAAATCATTCACTTATGTCGATGCGCAAAGAAAAACCAGAGAGAGAGAGAGAGGGATTGTACATGTTCAAAGTTGAAGGTGAGCAAGTATGAAAGGGAATTCAGACTGGAAGGCTGTCAAGGTAGTCAACTCAATTGAATCACACAAATCTAATCTAACCGAACAAACACAAGAAGAAAGATGATTGCTATGTCGAACAAATAACAATAAAACACACATATCAGAAATCGTAGGTCAAATGTGAAATGACAACATCAGAAACCTTTGGTCACATTTTGTTTGAAGTTTATATCCATTAACCATACATCAACTTTCAGCACTTAACGAGCTGATGTGTAATTACAACAGAAAATTTGAAACAAAAAAAAGGAAGCTTATTCCAACATTTCCAAATGCACTGGCTTGACTGTGCAGAAAACAATTATTTTGGAACGATGAAAGCAGAATAATCCTGCTAATTTACAGAACATTAAAAATCCCTTTCGCTTTCTGGTACGTCTGATAACACGGATTAGTTCAGTGCTCCCCTTGTGCTCAATAGCCAGAGGGTTTCCTAGCAAGTTACAAGTTCAAGCTGTAAGTCAAAGTGGGCAGCTACCTGGGCACTCAATATTTAAAGACTTTAGCTGTTCTTCTGTAGGGATAAGGAATCCATCATCAAGGAGTCCGAGCATGACCACCTCTCTGTAAACAAATTTAGAGAATATTATAGTATCATAATCAATACAATGAATCTATTTGTTTGCTCATATTGCACACAGCATCTTGAACCTGTGTAAGGATAATAGACAGTGGTGGTAAGATTTGCCTGGTCATTTACTTCATGGCTGTTTGCGAGCAAATTGCCTGCCATTTGCCCTAAAAAATACACAAGTCACTACACTTTACAATATAGCCTGTGACGCGCTTTCAGACGTCGTTCTGAGAAGAACCCAACATGTCAAATCTAAGGTTTCTTGTTATAATAATAAATCCTACTTATGTAGCTGAAGCAATGTTAAGAGGATGCAAATGAAGCTATGGAAAAAATATCTGAATAGTATATATCACCTATATTAAATAGGAAATAAAAGTAGGGTTACCACATCCCGTAGAGGAATATTTAAAAATATATCCTTTAATTTTTTTGCTTTATTAGTTAAGATTGCACACCTGGAAACCGAAAAACTATCAGCGTGGAAATACAGGTGGCAACTGAAACCAAGCTCAGTAGATATAGGTAAAATGCCAGAAATATGGCCCAAACCTTGGCACACAAAGCACTCTTGTCACAGGAGCTAATCCAGGTTCAATTGAACGGATATAGAGCAGTAAAAGAAGCCATAATCATGGTGCATAATTTGCCTTTGGTTACACACAACTAAATTATACATCATCTTCCAGGCAGGCAATTCTCTGTAGCAAATTACTCAATTAAGGAGCCTCTCTAACTATGAGTTGTGTCACTGCTTGAAAGAGGATAACAAAAAATCTGCAAAACTAACTAACTACACGTACAATGACGGCCTAAGGACATCACTCGTAAGGAACCCAACTCCTCTGCTTCAAAGAAAATGTTCCTTCTGTGACGTACCTGTGATTCAACTACTCTTCACTCTTGAAAATGGTATGATGAACCAATCAATTTCAGGAGAAATGTTAAACTACCAGCAGCACGTTCCGATTTCCTTGCACAGGAACTTGCCTTTAAACACAAGGTAACCTGCTCTCATGTTGAAATTGCAGGGTGTTACCTTTAGGAGACAAAGCCAGTCACCCTTGACTTTTGCACAAATCGCAAACGCAGTGTGATGGCCGAACGCTTACATCATCTTAACGCGCTCCGTTCAACAACCTGATTTGTTACCGTGATCCCGCAAAAACTTTCCTCCAATTGTTAAGGAGCTGTCAGATTGCATTCAACATCTCAGTGTGTGAATGACTTAAGCTACATTCAGTGAGTGAGTTGGTAGCCATAATAGCACCAGAGCAACAGACAAACTGCACAAATGTGCACACCTAGTCATTTTTTTCTTAAAAAAAGGATTTGGAAGTTTATGGGTTGATTGGAAAACCAAATCTTTGGCCTGTACTTGCAGCCACGGATCCAGTCCCACTGCAGCTACAGCAAACAGCGTGCGTTGCTGGAAGAAGCGTTTGCTAACAGGGCCCTGTTGCCTCCAGAGGCCACAGAAACTCTCCTATGATCCTGCTGTTAGGCAACAATGCTGCCTCGTTTATCATCCGTCTTTGCAGTGAAAAACAGTGGTACGTATATTGTAAGGTAACAGCATTGCGAGTTGGTTACAGTTTTAATGCAGAATATAGTTGTTGGCTTCAGTGATTTATATGGACATGCTCATGCTCAGGGATATATCTGTAGCAAAACAAGTTGAATTTTCCAACATGCAGTCAAAATGTGATGTAGGTGGTGCTGGTGAAAAGGTCACTATGTTTGTCACTAAGCCTGTGTGGTATTGTTTATCTTGAAGAATAGACAGGATCCAGACACCGCAGCCCGACAATCTGTTCTATTTTGGTTCTTGTGTTTGTTTCTTAAATGGCCCAATGTTCTGTTGCTTTATTGTAGGACATGCTGTGTTGTGCGTGGGTAGCTATAAAACTGGGACTCCCCGAGATAATGTGGTGTCAGATGATCNAAAAAAAACCTATGGAAACAGAATGTAACCTTAACCACAGGAAAAACCTTTGCTTCTTAATTAAAAATAGATGGGCGGGGTTTCTGGGACTCTCTCTTTCCACCACCAATAAAACTGACTCGTTTGTTGGTTTCAGTAAGTACCAGAGAGAAAGGGAAACCCTTTTACGGTGGTAACGCATGTACCAAAAACAGTGGATGACTGAACGGTACCATTTGTTTCCATTCAATCATATGTGCTTTCCAAAAAACAAACTGAACTTTATTGAAGGGAAATTTTTGTTTAGTTAGTTTTGCCAACAAGATGTGTCTGGATCCACCCTCCACATCCATATTTTTTTTCACAGAATGAATGTGTAGTTCTTGTTATATTGACACGCACACAAACACACAAGGTTTGGTCTTCCACATACAAGTTTGAATGTGCAGTTTGTAAAACACACGCATACTTTCTAAACTTATTTATTACTCTGTGCATTTTATCCCCATTATTATTTTCACTGGCTATACAACCCCAGACTCAACCTGAAAGGCCAGAAGAGATTGCAAACGTCTCCCTCCACTCTTCCGAGCGGTGCAAAGGAAGTGAAAACACGTTTGATTTTCACACCCTACCAAGCTAAATACTTTGTGGAGACGCTGCAAACTTCCTTCCTGCTCTGAGGTTCCTGCTAAGGCGAGATCCATATACGTTACCCACCAATTTTCAGACAGAATGATCAGAGTTGTAAACTTAGCATGTGGGGAACTAATACCACAAACCAACATCCTACTGCTGTTAGGGACACAGTCCAGAAACACCAATCCACCAAATCTTCACACTACATTTTCACAGCAGTTTTTTTTTACTAAGTGTTCAGATGCCCGGCTATAGTGATCAGACCCTTCTCTGGGTCTTTACAGTTAGCCTTTACAGATGTAATATAGCAAAGGAATTTAGAAAATAAACTGATGTAACACTTTAGCACTTCTGCAAGGGAACCTGCTAAATGCACTAAAATCTACAAGATTAGTAGCTGCATATACTTTTAATATAATAATAATCCTTGCATTTTATATAATGCCTTATCTCATCTTCAAGCCGTCTCAAAGCGCTTCACAGAATATACTGTAAAGTGAATCGACTGTATATTTTGTGGACGAAATATTGGATACAGACTGAAAAATTAAGACACTGGGACCTTACAGAAAGTGTTAATTTATGAATAACTCGAATCATTAAGAGATTCAGTTGGTGACAAAATCGTGCACCACAGGCTCGGTGTCAAATACAGGGACCTTTTCACCACCACCTCCATGACAATTCTGAGAGTGATAGCGATCCTGTGGAAGAACGTCACAAAATATAACCAACAAAGACTTGCGATGTAAGCCAGGTCACAATAGTTTTTTTCAAGGCAACTCATTTGAAAATGAGAAAAATAAAATCCAATTTATCATATAGTCTTTCATTGAGCAGAATTCCTACCATAAGATATTCATTAGCATTTGGCAGACGCGTAGGAGGAGGAAGAGCACAGGGACTTGCTTGTATTTCGTGGTTAAAACAAAATGCGAATCACTACTGTTGTTTTTTGCTTCAATGACAACTTGGGGAAATTATGTTTTAGTTTGATCATTATTTATGAATTTCAAAACAGATCTGCACATGACCAATAGAAATGCACACAAGGAAAACTTAATTAACATAATAATAATGCTTGCATTTGATATAGCGCCTTATCCAGTTGTGGAGACGTCTCAAACGACTTCACAGAATATACAGTAAAGTCCTGTATATTTTGTGTGCCTGTATGAGTGTGTGCACAGCTTTTAGAAAGGCTACGTGGAATGGAATATACAGCTGAACCTCATTCCCTCCAAGTCATTCCTATTCAAAGCACAGTAAACTATAGTGGCATATTTTTAGTAACTATATAAGTTATTCTTATTCCAGTTCTTTGTTGCCCCGATTGGATACCTGTTTTTCAATGTAAGTTGTTTGATTTGTGACAAATTCCATTCAACTTCAGGCGATGGGATGCTCCACATTTTCTTTGCCTTGGAAACTGATTTCTGTTCCACCAGGACCTGTAGCGCACAATAAAGACTAAACGTTAACTAAGCAGGTCTGTTGCCAGGCCATAGTGAGTCCCTCGTACTTCCTAAGCCAACAGTGCCATAATGTACCACTATCTTTGGTAATATGAGAATCACATCCACTATTGTTATTAAAGTGAGTAAACAATTACTATAATTCGTTATGCAATTGTGATTTTATATCATAACAGACTAAACTGCAAAGTGAGAGTTTTTTTCAAATATCAATACAATACTAGAATTTACAGCGCATTTCATGTGGGAAGGATGTCCCGAGGTGTTTAGTAATCTTGTTCAGCCCTGAAAGAATCCATTTTAAAAAAAATCTATATTGATCCAAACACAAGACTAAAGGATGACTCATCAAATGTCTGCCTCGTTTAAGTTAATGATCGTGAGGTGATGGGGGGGGGGATGCAAAAATAAAGGCGTGAATTAAATGAGAGTTAAAATGCCATTTAGATATACGTCAATAATAATCATCCTTGCATTTGATACCTCGCCTTATCACCTCATTGAGACGTCTCAAAGCACTTCACAGTATATGCTACGACATGAATTGACTGTATATTTTGTGGGCTAAACACGGCAGCGAATTGCGCATAGCGGTGTCCCGCAAACAGTCGTGACAAGGAATGGGAGGACCCCTCAAAGTCCTCTCTGACAGTTTACAACATTCCAATTGACAAGAGGAGATTACTGCGATCGGACTAAATTATGAGCAGGCACGTAAGTAAACAAGCACTAAAAGAGACGGATTCCCATTGATAGGCCTATAAAATACAAGATTTCAATCAAACCTTACACGGCGCTACTTTATGTCACCTGTCTCGCTTGTGTCATTCAGGAAAGAATATCTTACCGAAACATATCAAATCTACTTCAGAGCAGAAATTAGTCATCGGCACTTTCGAGGAGGGGAAAGAAAAACGATGGAAACGGTGGGAACAAATTGCTCGGCGTCAATCAAAATTAAGAATTCTGACAAGACAGATTGTTAAGTTGTTCTTGTAATTGATTGTCGGGAGATGGGCAATAATGTCTTAAGTTTTTTGAAAAACGCCTTGTTTGGTTTCTTGTCAAGAATCTTCGCATTTATATTTTATTTCCATTCCCCCATCAATTTAGGAGTTGTAAAATTATTACAATAGGGATAGCTATTTAAATGCAAGAAATCTAAACATATAAAGAGATATTCTGCAGGTCTGAAGTGTAGGAGGACTGCATTAATAAAAACACATTTCCCCCAGATTTCTTTCTTTCTAAATGTATGTCAAACCACCCCCATGTAATGATGTCTTGGCTGCTTTGGATTTATTGTTGGAAACATCTCTGCCACGAGGAATTTAAAGATAATGTTCAGATGTAAATCCACAAAATCAGAGACATGTAGAACATATTAATTAAGCTATTTAAAAGCTACATTGTCTTTTCTTCATACAAAATCCTCCAAGAGAGAGAAAAAAAGCCTCCTGGCTCCTTTTGTTAAGCATCAGGAAATGCCTGCTATAAATTGGATGTGTCATCCCAATGACAGCATCTAGAAAAATAAAGACTTGTGTAGTATCAATTTAAATCATTACCGGCTTAAGGATGTGTCATTTTTCCCACATGGCAGGACTGGCAATTCAATTTCTACCTTGACTGACTTTTGGACATGCAAAAGGCTGATTGGAGCACAGAGCTGTTCAAACTTATCACGCAAAATAAAACCAAGTACTTAATAAAAATAGAAAGCCCTATAAAATATGATCCTATTATGTGTCAAAATTTACCTTAATGGTGCCTTAATTTTACCTCCAGATTTCTAGGCATTCAAAATACATTCTGTACCAACTCAACCCAAACAGTGAACTCTCGTATTGGCATTATCCCTCTCCCATTAATAAGACTGATCTTTGCAAACTGCTTTGCTGATCCGTAAGTTTATTACGCAGTAATGATGTGTGACTAAATCATTTACGCTTGATTACTGCAACTGCAAATTAATATTTATTGAAACTCTTTTCTTTCAATCCAACTTCCTCCCGGTGCTTCTAATCTATCTCCCTCCCTGTGCGACGTTCATGGTTGCTGCCCTCTGGTACCAGCCCTCTGGTATCTTGTCCTAGGATTAACTCCTGATATGTGGGACTATATGGGATATCAGATAAAAACAATGTTATCCTTAAATTACATCTTTACACAGGCAAATACCATCAGGGGGTCACAAACAGCAGTTGACAGCCCCCACCCCACCCCCCTGCACAATATAATGATGTTGATCAGCTGTACTTTCTCACTGCCAACAAGCCTGGCAGAGATTAGATCGGATCAGCTAACTCAGTACTGACTAAGGATCAAAGTTGGGGATCCTCTCTGTTCTGTACACATTACCTCTAAACATCAAGCAGCATGTACCACCACAAATCCCAAAAGGGCGAGCATCTGATGGTTTTATAGTATAATTAACTTAAACTACTTGATGTGTGTGACTCAGATGTTTGAAACATTATGGAAAATTCAGCATATGCAGTATATTCACTGAAGATTTGGCTTGCTGCACCTAAGTACTAACAGATGAGTAACGAAAAAGGAAACAGCAGATTATTCCTTGTAAGGTAACAGTTACTTCTGCTGCGCTTAGAGGCAGGTAGTAGTACAAGGATAAAATAATACAATGGCAGTTCTCGTGTGATAAGAAGAATACTGGATCTGAACAATCCTGTGGCAATTTATGCAGAGCTCTGCAACAATTCTGCGATAGACTGGCCACTTCATTTTATTAAACTAGTGAAACTACAAGGGCTGCAGATTTCCCAAGGTTGTTATATCATTGGAAAACATGACAAGTGTTTTGGCCTCACCTTAAACTGTTCCTTTTCGTAGGAAATCAGCAGTTCTTTGGTTCCAGCTGTGAAACGAAAGAAATTGCCATTAATCATTTCAGAAATATTCCTGAAATTATTCAAATTTGCTACTTTATGATTAAGATATTCAATACTAAACCAGTTTTAGTTTGGTACATTGTAAAACTAAGGCACACAGACCAGGACAATTCAGGGTTAAACCGTAGCCTATGTCAAATCAGCTCATCTCAGATGGAGACAGATAAGGATGTTAAACCATTTCTGTTATGAGTAATCACCTCTTACACCTACTGTACCTTGTGCTGGGTATTAAGCCTTTGGGCACCACAAACCTAAACAATTTTAATTAATTGAATAAATACATTTTATGTTAACAAAGGACGGACACACTGATAAGTATCTTCTTCATTCAAATAAGCATACTGAATCACCCAGGAAATGCTGCATTATGCAATAACTGGACTGGCTTATTCCTTAAGAGTGATAATGTGATTTTGTGTTGCATTGTTACAGATAAATATTCATGTTTCAAGGATCAACAATGCTCCTTTCATAATAAACCCTTGTCAATCTTACAGGACTCTCAATTCTTACCTTTAATTGGAAAAGTTTTTTTTTTGAAAAGTTTCAAAATGGACTTTGAGAGTTGGAAGAGGAAAGACAAGTTAGAAAAGGAAGAAATTAAGTTAAAATAAAACAAGAAATTTGGGAAGAAAATAGAACAAAAATGACAACAGTAATGGCAAAATATTTAAAATGGATTAAATATTTATTTTAGAGGATTAGGATTATTATAGTAATAGAGTAACTACTATTGCAATAACTCTAATATTGGCATAAATTCACAATAATAATAATAATCCTTGCATTTGATATAGCGCTTTTCACGTCGGGAGGACATCCCAAAGCGCTTCACAGAACACACTGTAAAGTGAATTGACTTTTTGTGGGCGATCGCGGCAGCCAATTGCGCACAGCACAAGCTGAAAATACGTATAACCGGTCATATGAGACTGTCACAAGCCTGTCAGCAATCTACAGATGAATGTACTGCTATGTTTAGCAAATGTGGTTTACAATTAACTTGTTGCGTTAATCAGCTGAAACAAGATTACAGAACATTTAGCAGCCGGTCAAATCAGAAGAGCAAGAGAAGAAAAATGATAGCGAGTGAGGCAAGATAAGACAGAAAGTACTGATCAGCTAATGGATACGGGTTCCAATATCAAGTACAGCCTTGACTCCATAAAATATGGTCTCTATGCATTGCACCTACTGAAGTGAGAAGTTGTAATTTTTCAAAAACACGTTAAAAATAGAAACATACAAGTCCCCCAAGCATTGCAAATTATTGTTTGCAAACTTCAGCCCACGCACTCACACCGCCTTCAGAGTTTCAGATTTATTCATCATAAGGAAAGATTGACATCTTCTTTTCCTTTACACTTGTAATACCACTTTCAAAAGACAGCGAACCCCAGTATTGCAAAACATCAACACTCGAGCGAGAAGAACGTGCTATCAGCAATATCAAAGCTAGCCTTCAATATTAAATTGCAGATGACAATCAGTACAGATTGACACAACATGAATTGATGCCTCAGGAATCTACGTCACCTAAGATTTTGGGGGGAAAAAAGACACGTACTTAACTAACATTTCATAACTTTCATTTCGAAACATTCAAATCGTTCTTGCTCGTTTCTGCCAAATGACGAGCTATTTCCATTTTCTTTTCCCTCTGCTTTAAAATCCAAAGGAATATAAGTAACTGGAGAGAGGATTCCAAGATAAAACGTGTGGCACAAAAAAAAACATCTTATGACTTTTATAGAGCAGAATCATACTGCCTCAAACATCAATTTATTATTAAGTACTGATAGCTAAGATGGTGGTCTGCAAAGCAGGAGGAATATACCTTGTAGCTCCCTTTGTTTCAGTTCCTCCCGTAGCTGGGCTTCATCATCAACTTCCTCCTCTTCCTGGGAGTCAAAGACCCAATTGTTCCCCACATTGTTTACGAGCTGTTGATTCCAGTACTCTTGCCGCAACCACTCCAGAACAAATTCGCAACCTGAGGAAGAAACAGAACATTTCAAAAATGATTGCACGGCTGGCCTTTCAAACAGTTTAATTTAATTCTTCCAGAATACCTCTCCGATACATCTGAGGGAAAATATGGAAAAGAATATTTCTTGTAAAATGCATGATCCAATGTCAGCATCCTAAAGGAGGATTCTGGTGACCAGCTTTTACGATCTTTAACTTTTACAAGAGATTCTTGTCATCTTCACATCGCTGAATACACATTCTTTCTAAAAAAAAAGCTTTGTTGAATACAAACTAACAATCACACAAGCTGTTTGCTTTCATGTTGGTTGTCACTTCATTCACACTGAAAGCTGATCTGGAACCACCCAAAACCGAGAAGGCCATTATTGCCAGCTCGATGGACTCGTCCAGGAATTTGAGTAAAATTTAGATTTTAGTGTCAATTCGTACCTCATTGTGGTTCACGTTGGCTAGAAACCAGGTTCAAAAACAAGTCCCAATGAGGAAGGATGACTTGATATGGTACAAAAGGGTGTGAAGGTTTAGAGATGAGAATATTAACAAAGCAGAATGGGGCCCTCTGCTGTAGTTTCCATGCTATTGCTTGGAATTGTTAAAGTTCAAAGAGCACAGCGCCACTTATTCACAACCCAATATAAATCCTAAACACATCAAGATGTGAAATCCCTCTTTTAATTGCAGATCCCAAATGGGAACAGAATACTTCAAAAGCAAGTTGACTCAAGCTTACAGCTGGAATCAGCCCTTTTTTCGTAAACCGTTTAAAAATTGGGCACGAAAGAGCCAAAATACATCGATTTGAGCAAATGTATTTATACTTAACGTGCAGAAATCAACTGCCTCATTAGTGGAGGTTGTAGATTTATCATGAGTAAAGTCTGCGGCAGCTATTTTTAGAAAGTAACCAATTCAACTTCGTAGCTACAAAGAGTTTGTTTAACAAGATGCCATAAAGATTCTAAAATTAGCCATTGTACACTGCCAACAATGTCGTCCTGATTCTAAATCAGGTGACGGGATCGCCTTTCAATCTAACCCTCTATTTCACGTGTATATTATGTCATCGCTGGAAACAGAAAAGTTGATTTATAAACTTATAAAAACTAACTCGTCCATTAACCAAGAGAAAATTGAGCAAAACAATTGCTGACACCACACCACACCCATTTGAATTTTGGAGCAAATGCTATAGAGGCATGAAAGTAATCAAAGCAAACAGCATTCAGACTGCAATATAAGCAGTGCAAGCTACGTGCATATCAAAACACTCAACCGGAACAACAGCATTTGGTGTGTTGCAATGTATGTTACCGGTAGAAGCTCAAGCGGGTTCCAGAGTAGCTCCAAATCCAGCCAATACCGTGCTTTTGTCAGGCCATATTGCTGGTTCAGGTTCCAGTCTCTTTCTCTCTCTAATTTAATCTCTTCCCCAAATCCGCACATTAAAGTAAATGGAGCTGCTCCAGGACATTCAGTGTTTCTCCCTGTAACGTGTACCGAACAGAGCCACTTGGCGATAAATAAACCATATCTGTCCTTTAGCTCTGGGCATGAGAACTAAATGCTTCACCAACATACCTCAATAACATTCCTTTTTATAGCCCTGGAAGCAATGTGATTTGCTTCAGTAGTACGAAGAGTGATTCAGTATGGGAAGCTGGATTTCTATTTTTTTCTTCGACTCGCTTTTTTAGGCAGGCGAAAGCTCAGAACTGTGCCCAGCTGACAGTCGCATAACTGTCTCCGATAAAAAATTTAAGAACAGTTCATACATCAACATGAAATAAATCTTTAAAGCTCTTTAAAAATCATCTGCAATACAATCCAGTTTTGAGGAGCAGTCCTCCAAATCAAACCGATACCCTAACAGTGGATAGCAATATAAATAACCTGTAAGTTTGGACTCGGGTCAGTGAAAGGAAGGTGTTCATTAACTTCCAGGTTACAGATAAATTTAAACGCTTTCTTCTTGGAAATAAGTACTAAACTTGTAGCTGGCAAGAAAGGAAGTGCGTAACTCATCTATTCCTTTCCTTAATAAGGACATAGGTTGCAAATAAATACAAATCCTCCGGGGAATTATTTACCTTTCCGGCACCATGTCAATGTCGGGAGTTTCCTGTGAGTCAGCTCGTGTCGGAGATTCACTATCCACTCTGGAATATTCATCTGTTGGGGGGAGAGGGAGGGGGGTGGGGGGCGAGGAAGGGGATTGAGAAGGAGAAAAGATCTCTGTAGATACTGAATTTATTATGGATATTTCCCCTGCAGTGCTGTAGAATTACCTAAACATTGTATTTCATAAACGTAACCATTCTCATCACTTTTTCCTAAATAGCCCAGTTTGCCCTCCCTTGAACTTCTGCAACAGCTCCATTTATTCAACAGTCCAGCTTCAAGGTTAACCCAATTCTTCTTCCCAGTCACTCGAAGTGATGAATTATGCAGCTCACATCCCCCTCCTCCCCGCTAACAGTTCTCCAAGTAACCTCTTGAACTGACAAGCATTGTTGCTGCCAATTTTTAACCTTGTTCTCATTTTCCTTATCGGTTGCCTTCAAACTCTGAGAGCATGAGTACGTCAACATTGCCTAAGGACAGATACAGCTGAACGATTTTGTAAATTTCTTCTGACAAAGTTGAACAAGGTCATCAAAGGCAATCTTCGAAATACCAAAGTCTCAACAAGATCATAAATGAAAGTGTAATATTTATCCACTGTTGTAAAGTAAGAATTTAGCACTCAAATCATACAGAGGATGAGAGCACCAATTTAACTACTGTTTACTTATTTCATGTTAATTGTTTAATGGATCTGGATTTCTAGTTATTTAGTCCAAAGCAATCTGTGTGTTTTTTTTACATTTGTGCATTTTCACTTTGAGGATTTTCTGAAATAATAGGAACAGTTTGGGTCCACTAGAGGGAGACTTTACAGCGGCAGAGAATGCTCAGGGAGGGGTGAAACGGGGCGAACTGCTGCTGATTGGAAAGAAAGGATGCTGCTTCTACCAACCAATCAGATTTGCTTCGACACCAGTCGTCTACAGATGTCTGTACTTTTAAGAGTTCAGACAGGCCCGCCAATTGAAATACACGAGACAATCTAATTGGGAGAAGGCATGAGTAAAGAGAAAAAAAGGTTCTTTTAAAAAAAAGTATTACTAAAATAGGACAAAAAACTGGATAATTAAAGTAGGTAGAATCCAGGAAAAATATTCTCCAGGGTGTAATTTATATTTTTATGGGAACAAATCCTCAAACCACAGGGAAAACCCAAACTTAACCTTATTTTTTTATAAAACCCTGTGAACATTATAAATACATCTTTACATACATAGGCAGGATTTATCCCTAGCATATCATCTAACAGTAGATATAAGCCAAGTAGGTAGATTTATTCATCCCAAGTATTTATTTTAAAGTCTAAGGAACGGATCATCTTTGGCAAAAGACCAAATAAGCCAAGCACATAAAATGCGACATTCATGAAAATGGAAAGAAGCTGGGAAGCCATATGGACCACACAGACTCTTCCTGTGGAGTGAGTGCTGCATGGGTTGACTTTTCCTCTCTTGTATCAACAGTTTACTGACGGTCAGAGGCTATAAATCTAATTCACTCTACACATTCTAGTTAGCATTGGTCCAACTGTACCTGTTTGGCTTCATTCACATAATTTTGCAATAATGCAATTCAATCCAAACATCCATAAATAGATGCATATCCATTGCAAACCCTGGGCATATACAGTATATACATATATGCACAGTATATATATGAGAAAACCCACACAATAATACACCATTTTTAAGAGAATATTCTAGTCATCTGGATCAAATGCCCAATATACAACGGTGCTGAACAGAACACGGTGGTCACAAACCTTATCAGCCAGACGTCTCAGTGGTACAGCGAGCGGTTTCTGTTTCCGCTCAGTAATCAGGTTGACAAACCTACGGGAACAGTTAATTCAGTTTCATTAAATGTACGGCTGTCTCTTTGTTGAAAAAGAACGGAAAACTCTTTTATCAAGAGTAAAATAAACTTTCAAACCACCACCAGTGCGATTGAAAAGCACTAAATATTAGGTATAAGGTGTCATAATGGAACTTCATTAGCTGTAAGGATCCTTTGTGAAATGAGTTTGGATCATCTCGATCTGGCACATCATATAATTGCACATAAATGGGAGTCTCACTCAGAGCAGCCAAAGATTGCATACAGGGGAGACAGAATAAGATGTGCAATTCTGAGTTTTGAGTTAAAATGGGAATTTGGGAGTGGATTAGTTAATGCAGCTGTAGACTGCATCCACTCTGAGGCTACACCTAACTTTGGAATGCTTGACGTTGACAATGGGTGCAAAGCAAAGCAAATAGAAAAATTTTCTTTTTCCTATCACTAACATTCCACATTTTGACATTCCCTCACAAAAATTCAACATAAATTCCTGTGTGAATAAGCATCATAATTAAGAACTTCCTTACCGAGGGAAATACAGTTATCAGAAATTAAAAATGTTCATACATGAATGTTACCTGACAAGAGCAAGTCCATATGACAAGATCATTTCTTCAGATGGAGCTTCACCCAATTCATCTTTCAGTTTACACCTTACGAGGGCTGCAGTACATTCCACAGCAAGTGGACTATTATTGCCATACCTACAAAATAGCAACAAGAATGTATTACCAGGAATAATAAAAATATTACTGATTTAATGAAAATATTCCTATGTTTAATGATCGATTCCACTGTCAACTCTTTACTTCAACCATAAAGGTTTTTTTTGCTTTCTCACAGAATAGTGGGTTTTATTGATAAAACTCTAAAAAGGAATTGGGGAAGCATCCACTTCAGACAAGTACTGGGGGAAAAAAATGAATCAGTCTGGGTAATACTCAGAATACAAGGAATTTTGTACTGCTACACCTCTGGTGTGGGAGAAATTGGTGCGCAATTGGCTGCCGCGATTTGTCCACAAAATACACAGTCAATTCACTGTACAATATATTCTGTGAAGCGCTTTGAGACATCTCGTAAGACATGATATGGCGCTATATCAAATGCAAGGATTATTATTACAAGGATTATATAAATCTCTGTGGAGGGAAAGAGAGGAGTTTGGTTTGTATAGTTGAGAGGTGGTGATGAAATTCTATTACAGAATTTTCAATGAGTTTGTGTCCTTGCATAGAAATTTGCAACTATACTTCCAACTATCCAACAGCAGATGTGGTGCATTCCATGCTTGTGAACAAACTGGATGTGGAAGAAGGCTTGTTGTACTGAATGACCGTCGCTCAATCCATTCTTTTCCATCTGCTCCACCAACACGTAGGTCTATACCATGCTTGTGTGATTGAAATTGAAAAAAGAATTGCAACCACCTGCCATGAGAGAATTACTCAATCCTTGCATTCGATGTTACATCTTTTAACAGAGGGTACTTATAAAAGAGCTTCACTGGATTTTATTGTGAAAATGATGTAGTGACTGCGTATTTTATAAGTGAACTTGTTTGCAACTAAGCCATTTCCCTTCTATCCATAACGAAAACAGAAGTGGCTGGGAGCGCTCAGCAGGTCAGGCAGCATCGATGGAGAAAGGAAAGGTGAGTCAACGTTTCGGGTCCACGACACCTTCGTCACCTTTGTTTTGCATCACTAACACCTCTTCAAGCCACGCACCCCCCTGCCCTCTACCCCATTTTTCTCCCTCGTCTTCCGTGCCCTGCCTCTCCCACCCCCCACCACTCTCTGTTAGCCCTTAAAGGCCTCTCCCTCCCAACGTGCCCCCAGTTCCGACGGAGAGTGGCGGACCCGAAACGTTGACCCACTTTCCTTTCTCTGTAGATGCGGCCTGACCTGCTGAGTGTTCTCGGCCACTTCTGGTTTTCGTTTCAGATTTTCAGCAATCTGCGGTATTTTGCGGTGGGGGGGGAGAGAGAGGGTTCCCCCTCATTCTATCCATCTTTGTTCGGTCACAGGAGGCATCGCAGTCCGCCACCCTTCACGAAGTAACGGCTTCTGCCAACGGGTGGGTTAAGTGTGTGTGTGTGGGGTTGGGGAGTGAGGGAGGCATCATGGCTTGTAATGGTTAGGCGCGGGTGGTGTGTGTGTGTGTGGGGGGGTGGTGCATGTGGGGGGGGGTGGGGGGGGGGGGGGGGGGGTGCGTGTGGGGGGGTGGTGCGTGTGGGGGGGTGGTGCGTGTGGGGGGGTGGTGCGTGTGGGGGGGTGGTGCGTGTGGGGGGGTGGTGCGTGTGGGGGGGTGGTGCGTGTGGGGGGGGTGGTGCGTGTGGGGGGGGTGGTGCGTGTGGGGGGGGGATGGTGTGTGGGGGGGATGGTTGTGGGGGGGGGATGGTGCGTGTGGGGGGGGATGGTGCGTGTGGGGGGGGGATGGTGCGTGTGGGGGGGGGATGATGCGTGGGGGGGGGGGTGGTGTGTGTGTGGAGGGGGGATGGTGTGTGTGTGGGGGGGGGGGATGGTGTGTGGGGGGGGGGAGGGGGATATACAGCCCCGTCTTCCCCACGTACCCTCCCTCCCTCCCTCCCTCCCTCGTGCAACAGGAGAACGAACGCGGCCCCCGAATCAGAAATAAAACCTGCATTTGAGGGGCGTCTCCCCCTCGAGGTGGGGAGGAGGCCAAACGACAGGTGAGAGCCAGTAATAAACACCTCCCCCCCCCACCCCCCAGTCCTCCTCACCCCCCCCCCTCTCTCCCCACCTGCATGTCCAGGCGGAAATCCTATCCAGGGCATATCTCCTGAGCTTATTGTCCCCGCAGTACAAGTACTCGAGGACCTGGTCCCACTCGGAGCGGCTGAGCCAGGCCACCACATGCTCCCGTCTGCCCGTCTTCTTCCCTCGCGAGCCCATGGCAGCCACACACACGGCCAACCGTCACTAACCGCCCCCCCCCCCCCCCTCGCGCTCGCGCAGACGCACGCACGCGCGCGCGCGCACACCACCTAACCCGCTCGGCCCTGACGTGGAGCGGATTGACAACCCCGTCCGGCCAATCAGCAGCCGCGACCCCGCCCGCTTCCGTGGGCGGGTACCTCTCCGGCCGACCAATCGCGCTCGGTCGGCGGGGGAGTCGGTGGAGAGCGCACAGGCTCCGCGTGGGTGAGCCGGTGCCGCGGCGAAAACCTTCCGGCGGGGGTGCCCTCGGCCCCGCGCTCACGTTCCGCCCAGCGCGCGGTGGTCCGCAGGCAACGGGCGGTCGACCGACCTTGGGGGGGGGGGGGGGGAAGGGCTTTGTGACGAGGATTGTGATCGATAATTATTATTATTATTATTATTATCATCAGCATTATTTAAAATATCCCTTGAATTAAAAACGACCCGAGCTGAGGGCGGTGGCTGAAGGCGCTGACCCGGCCGCGGGCGGCGGTGGCCGAAAGGTTTCAGGGGTCCGGGCTTCCGGTCCATCTCGAGAAGAGGTCACCCCGAGGGCGGTCGCGAGGCCAGACTGACCCAACAGTCCCGTTGAAGGAGTTCGAACGGCGGCGGAGAGTCGGGCACACCCGGGCGTGGAATCGCCGAGCGCTTACGGAACAGAAGGCAAACGGGAAAGGAGACGGAACGAAACAAAAAGGATTCCCGCCCCTCGCCCTGACCATTCCCCCTCCCCCTCCTCCTCCTCGCTCCCTCCCTCCCCTCCCCTCGCCCTGACCATTTCCCCCCCCCCCCCCCCCCCCCCCCCCCCCCCTGACCATTCCCCCCCCTCCTCCTCGCTCCCTCCCTTCCCTCCCTCGCCCTGACCATTTCCCCCCCCCCCTCCTCCTCCTCGCTCCCTCCCTCCCCTCCCCTCGCCCTGACCGTTTCCCCCCCCCCAAGGCTCGGGTCCTGACCCAACTGTCCAGCACTTTGGGACGTCCTCCCGACGTGAAAGGCGCTCAATAAATGGAATCTTGTTGTTGTTGTTGTCGTTGTTGAATGAATAAAAGTAGATAAGTGAAAGGAAGATCTCCTGGTGCCACAGAACGGAGGTCAAACGTTTCCCCATAGAAAGGTTATGAAAACTCTCGTGGAAGAGTGACGCCGTACCAGACTCGCTCGTCTTGCGGTTAATAGTCCAGAGAGAAAATAAGGAAAGAAAATGCCCTAAAATGGAGAGGCTTGGCTCCATTGATGCCTCAGTGAATAAACACTGGGTCGTGTAGACCGGGCAAGTTCCAACTTCAATCTCTGATCTGTATGAATTTGGCCAACTTCAGTTTGGAGTGAGGTGAGGGTGGTACAGTTGGCTTAACGATTCCTGATCTATGAGGGGAAATAATTCACCCAAGTTCTTGCTCGTGTTTGCTGTGCAGTAATCTCCAGTGGATGTCAAATGTTGGGGGAAGACTGGGTCAGGCTTGGCTGTGATGCTTCCCCCCCAGTTCAAAAGCCTACTGATTCTTTGTAAACTTAATTTTACAGATGGTTAGCACAGCCGCTATTTAGACCCCCCCATTGCGAGGCAAATAGGATGTGGTTTTGAGGAGCCATTTGGAGGACAATCTGGGTTCAAGTATAGCACTCAAGTGGCCACTAGAGGGCATTCTACATTTGCAACAGTTTCCCCAAATCCTGAACAATCTAACTCGCTCTGCAATATTGTTCTGCAGATGAGTCCTTGGACACCGCAACAAAAGGGGGTTGCACAGGTCCCTCGCGGCAATGCAGAGGAGAGCAACGAGGATGATATCCAATGTTAGAAGAATGAGCCTTGAGTAACAATCAGCCAAGTCTTTGATCGCGGAGAGGACCAAATAGACATAATATACAATTTCAAATGGCATTGATAAACTAAACCCAACAATGTTTACAGAAGTAACAAGACATTAGAACAAGAAGACATGGGTTTAGAGAATTGAAAAGGGTAATTTCAGGACAGACACTCGGGAGATTTTCTTTACTCAGAAGGTTATGAACGACTGGAACAGGTTGGTTGAAGTCAGGATGCTGGACTCATTTTAAAAAAACACAAGTTGATGCTGTGGTGAGAAGACAGTAAGGTGGGTATCTGAAAGGATGAGATCAAAATGGCCAAAGAGCCTCCTTCATCCAAACCAACCTTAGGAGGTGCCAGGCCAGGAATGAGAGCCACGCTCTCATTGCTAGAGGCCATTATTCATGTGTGAGTTTGTGCCTTGTCAAACTGCTCCACTTGTGTGGGTGGAAATCACAGCATGGCTCCCTCTTGTCCTGATCTGACATCTAAATACAATCACTTTCCAACAGTGACCACCCAGTAGTGATTGATTGGGAGCTGGAATTCCTGTTAATGTCCTTGTTGGGAGGTGCTGAGGTCAATGGTAGAAGGCCTGGGACAGGCTTCCTCCAACTCCAATCAGCCAACAGCACGGGTCGGGAATGAAATTTGGGAAAGCGGCTTTAAGTGAGCCACAGGGGGGATTGGAATTGTGTTAACATCAGCCAGCGTTCCAAACAGTGTACCCACCTTTAAAATGACGTTCTTTGTTTTGAAGTGTCCCCTGAGTCTCTGGCTCACAGACAGTCAGGAGAGGAGTTATTTCCAACATTGCTTTATAAAGTGACTTCAGCAAGAGGCAATGAGTGTCTGAGAGCAGGATGACTCATGTTCCGCTGTGGGGAAGTACTTAGCCTCTCCCTTGGCAGTGCCTGGCATGACCCTTATGAGGAATAGTGACATAAACTGTGTCCTATTATCTGTCTATTTCTGGCACACTCTCTCATATGTCTGAAGTTTGAAGATTACAGGGGATGGGGAGGGGTTATTGTGTTGTGTTCATTGCTGGTAAATTTCTCAAGTTGTGTATTAACTGGGACAGGAAACTAGTAAAATGTTTAGATATTCACCAGGACACCATGTATGAAGTGCGTCAGAAATCCGTGCAATAAATACTTACTACAAGGATCACTGAAACTACAAATCATTACACAGGCAATAATTGTTTGAGACTTGAAACAGTGTTAAGTGGGGGGATCTACAATAATAATAATCCTTGCATTTGATATAGCGCTTTTCACGTCGGGAGGACGTCCCAAAGCGCTTCACAGAACACACTGTAAAGTGAATTGACTGCACATTTGTGGGCGAACGCGGCAGCCAATTGCGCACAGCAATGTCCCACAAACAGTCGTAGATTGAAAATGACCAATTTATTATTGTTTGTGGTTTTGGAGGGATTATTATTAGGCTCTGTGTGGAGTAAGGAAACTTGCCCAAGGTTTCGCCCTCTGCCTGGAATTGAACTCAGGTCTCTCGCTTGCAAAGCGAGTGCTCTAACCACTGAGCTACAGGACTCCAAGTGTTAAGTTCTTTCTTTCTTCGAACGTGTTTGTTCCATGTAACTTCCCTTTCGATTGAGCTAAGCTGTTATTATTGGATCTGCAACATATCAGGAGACAGAAACCAGAGACGTCTGGATTATCCATCCCTTGCCCTCTTCATAGAAACTCCCACAACAACCCCTTCAGGATCCACCAAATCTCAGCAGCCAAACCTGACATGTTTCTATCAAAAAGCTAATTAAACTTGACGCCATCGGGTGATGCAAATGAGCTGGTAATGTTGCAATGCAGTTGGTAATGGATTTTAAGATCACCTCCTGCTGAGGTTTCTCTATAACCACCACAAATAGATGTGGCCAGCTCTCCTGTTGCTGTTCCCTGCTGCGTATTCCAGTGATGAATTGATAACTAGAGGTCGTGAGTTTCGTTACCGAAAGAACAAAAGACGAGGTTAAGGAGAACATTTTTTTTTAATCCCGTTAGGATTTGGGGACATGGGACACCCTGTGACATCAGTGAGTGAAGCATAGTTCATAATAATACATTTTAAAAGTGAATTAGATGGATATTTGTGGATACAAGACAGAAACATGCCCGTCTCCCTTTCCTTCAACGCTGAAGAGTCCTACCTAGCTGGTGCTCACTTGCATAAGTGCCTTTAACCGCCGGGGCCATCGAGGGAATTTACCCATTGATGAACGAGAGGATGCATTGTTATCATGTGAAGAGTTCCAGAGAGTTAGGCGACACAGAAATCAAAGAGGATTTGGCAATATTAAGACAGAAATAGGAGTTGGAAGGTGCTGCACTGATGTTCCAGGGGTTTGGCATTGACAAGCTAGTGGTGTACTGTGCTGGGGACACATTTGAAAGGGTGACTGATAAGTTGTTTCCATCTGCAGTATGGCTGGGGAGTTTCCTTGGGAGAAGGAGTTTCATTGGGTGAAGGAGTTTCCTTGGGTGAAGGAGTTTCCTTGGGTGAAGGAGTTTCCTTGGGTGAAGGAATTTCATTGGGTGCAGGAATTTCCTTGGGTGCAGGAGTTTCATTGAGTGCAGGAGTCTCCTTGGGTGGAGTTTCATTGGGTGCAGGAGTCTCCTTGGGTGGAGTTTCATTGGGTGCAGGAGTTTCCTTGGGTGCAGGAGTTTCCTTGGGTGCAGGAGTTTCCTTGGGTGCAGGAGTTTCATTGGGTGCAGGAGTTTCATTGGGTGCAGGAGTTTCCTTGGATGAAGCTGAAAAAGGATATTGATACGTCCTGCCTCTCTCTTTCTCTGTTCGGATGTGTTCCTCACCTGTCACTATTTGATGCTGGTGAACCCGCTGACCGAATGGATGTTTTGTGTATTTTGCTGATGTGTGTGTGTGTCTGTGCGCAGGTGAAACAATCAATAAGATGTGGTGCCTCGCTACCCCCCACCCCCAACCACACCCGCCTCCCCAACCCCCTGTAAATTCATAATCTGTTTAATAATATCCACTTTCACAGGGTGATTAGTAGGGTTCCAAGTGACCAAGGGGAAATTCAACATGTAGAATAATTGGTTTGGGAGCAATCATTGACCATTGGGACACACGTAGAGGAAGGGCTTTCGAACACAAGAGTCGTCGTCTTTTTTTTTTACACACACGCAAATTAAGACCCAATTTGATTTAATTTTCCACAATTATGAGCGAAGTGACAATTTTTAAGTCAGGCTGGTCTCCCAGGCTAAAACTGGTCGGAATGTCAGATCCACTTTGTCTTACCTCACTGGTGGGAGAATGATGATCACTTGCTATGTAAGCAGTAAAGCTTTACTGCTCCCATTGAGTACCCATACTGTACATGCCACACACAACGTGTGCCTCCATGTGAACTGCAGTAAAGCTGCAACATAAATAGGAAGAAACTATTTCCACTCTCGGTGAGTCGGTAACTAGAAAGATTACGTATAAAATCATCACCAAAAAAAAACACACGCGCACAAGGGGGAAATTTTGTTTTATACACAAGGGTTATTAGGACGTGGAGTGCTCTATGAAAAACGGTTAGTTGAAGCAGAATCCAGAGTATATTTTAGAAGGCAGTTAAGCAAATATTTGGCAAAGCAAACTATAAAAGGATACAGGCAGGGGAGTGAGTCTTTCAGAAATCCAGCAGACATAAAAGGCTGAATGATTTCCGTCAGTGCTGTAACATTCTGTAAAGCTATGACAAATTAATAAAACCATTGTGTCAACACAACACCATGTCCATAATCCCTTTGGGAATGACTTAAAGAGTTTGCCTTCTAAGTGAAGAAATGCTCAAATTTAGTAAAAGGTCAAATTACAAAGAAGCCAAACTATTATTAAAGGGTTTGGATTTGTGTCAATCAGGTTTCCCCTTGCCATGTAATGTTTCCAGGACTGGTCATATAATAAAATGTTTAATTAGACAGCATGTCTGGTAAGATTAGTGGAATCGGCCCTTCTAAGTGAAGGTCCAAACATTATTGCTGCTATATTTAGTACCTCAAACAGACTTAAACCCACAATTTCTGGTTGGAATGAAGCAGTGCTCCACTTGAAAATAAATTGAATCCACAAACATCTGTTGCACACAGTAATTTGAAACGCGATTTGCGGTGTGTGTTTTACCTCCTTTGCTGGAGCTCAAGAAACCGAATGACGTTCATCTTGAGGGGGTAAGAAAAACGCATTGCTTCTTGTTTCAACTTCAAAAGGAAGTGTTTTGCTTGCGAATACGGTGCACGTCCAGTCTGGTCGTTTTAAAAGCTGGAAATTACATGTTGGCACCTTTGAAAAAATTACAATAACAGGAAATGTCTTGTTTGAAAATGGCATTTTGCATGACGGAGCTGTATTTGTGATGCTTGTGGAGATATCCCTGGTTCAGGCTGCTCTGGCCTTCTGGCCTCCCGCAGCCCAGGAATAAACAGCACCCCTTTCAAAATAAAAACACTTTCAACACTATCCCTGAAAGGTGGTCCCAATTTTCTACGTTAACAATAACAAGAATTTGAGGCATTGAAACCATAGACCATTTATACTCCTGATGCCATAGAGATCACATCTAGGTGCGGTCACAATAATCCAACCGGAATGTGATTCTCTACGTTTTATACAGAAGCCTATCCCCTGAGTCAGCCACAGTGGATTATGGTATATAGCTTTGGTGGTACAACAACAACTACTTGCATTTATATAGTGCCCTACACACGGGGTAGCAGCCCGGAGCGCTTAGGCTTGATGGGCTGATTGGCCTCCTCCTCTGCTGTGATTTCTAAGATTCGGGAAGGGGGCAATAAGTCACCCTTCTGACGTGTGCACCACTTCCAGCTTAAACCTGTGTGAGATTGACATGAATGCATTAAAACTGAAGCAACATAAATCGCATGCACTGTAGAAGCATGCGGCTCCGAGGTCAGGTACAGTAGTGGGAGTTCTCTTCCACTGTAGGTAAATAACCACATAATTTGCTCTTACACAGTAACGTTCAGCACAGAAAGGAGCCTTTCGGGCTGAGCCTTCACGTTACTCTGGAAGGGGTGGGTTCAGCCTGCAAACCCCTCAGTGCTCATGTCTGACTTGATTTGGGTGCTATCTAAACACTTCTTCACCTTGTCCTTTCTCAAAATATCTCTGCCATATCCGCCAGCCAAATTGCAATCACCGTCCTCAGAGAAAGGTACTTATAGGGAGAAACTGCTTGAATTATTTTCATCAAGGCTACGCAAATGACTTCCTTCATGTGTTCTCTACCTCCCTTTGGAATCTATTGCTGCCAAAAAATATTTTATTCCTTATTCATTAGCTGATTGGTAAAGCCTTTGAAGGCTGTCTTCAAGGCCTTCCCCACAGTGACCTCATATTCCGTAGAAGCCAGGCCCTATTCCTTGGGCTTATCAATTTCTGTCTTTATCAGGAAGGCAAAGTGATTGATTGTTGGGAGAGAAATAATCACATTCCACCTCGTGGATTTGGAAGCGAGTATATCCGGATAATGGCACCATAGCAGGTGGAGGAAAGGAAATTGGAACTTGTTCAGATATATCATAATTATATATATTTTCTAGGGATAATTATTCCTTAAAATAATAATAATAATTTGGTCACTCAATCCACGACTGTGTGTGGGATTCTGCTGTGCACAATTGGCTGCCGCGTTTAATTGGATTCTGTGAAGCGCTTTGAAACATCTTGAAAACATGATAAGGCGCTATATCAAATGCAAGAATTATTACTATTATACTTACTGTAGATGCAATTCACAGCTGTATGATTCCTCTTAATATTGCTGGGACTCACCCCCCCCCCCCCAATTAGATCTCAATAGCTTTGCCCAAAACAAACAGGAAAAATATGAATTAAATTTGACACGAGGTGATTAGTATGTTTTTTTTCCTGAGCCATCCAATGATATTATCATCATCCTTATTGCTTCACATCATTAATTCCACAATAAATAATGATAATAATCATTGCAACGCATATAACATCTAGCGCGACTCCTCAAAACATTTCACAGGATATACTGTAAATTGTAGTGACTGTGTATTTTGTGGGCAAAGTACAAGTTGTATTAGAGCACCGAATTTTATCTGGAAATAAATAGTTTGCTCACCCTTCACTAATGTATGTTGGTTTCTGTAAGAAAGGAACCACAGTATGCAACATAGCTGCCTTTTCCTTTTAATACTCCATTGATACTGGTATTTCTCAATACCTCACATCAAAATGATCACACTTTACACGTGAGGCGAGACAGTAACTATACAACCGTATAGTAATAATATTACAGCTCAGTCATGCCTTTTCCTCACTCAATGTCCATACAAGCTCACCTTCCAGCAAGGGGGGAGGTCATCGAATCGCGATTTTATTTCAGTCAGCCGGGTGTCTGACCCGTGTGGATACCCACCACCACACTTAAAGAGCATCCAAACCAAACAGGATTCCATACAGCCCAACTCGACGTGGAAATCTCAGTGATAGATTGTTGGAATGGAAGGTGCACCGCGCTCGAATAGCGATCGGAAACCCCATTCAGCCACCAGGCAACGTCAAAACCTCCGGTCCATCAGATCCTGACGAGATTGGCAGCACATATACACTTTCCAGCGGGTTTCACCGGAGAGCAATCAGGAGTAAGAACACCGTCTGCTGAAGTTCCTCTCTAACCCGGATCCCTCGAGGTCGATCGGACCCGATTTATCGTGGCCGTAGCTGGGATTAGCTCGCAATTAGCGCGGACCAGGAGTCAAATCTGGAATTACTGAGTCCCCTTGAGGGCTCAGTTTCACGCCACCGTGAAACAAGTTATTTTAGGGTAAAAAAAAAAGAATTTTTTAAGCAGTATTGCGAAAGAGAATTCTCTTGGAACCCATTGCCGGACATTCACAAAATGGTTAAGGCATAAACTGTATATCAATTGCCTGGACCTTAACACTGCCTTGCCCCCCTTTGTTTTGGGGGGGGGGTGGTGTGTGTGTGGGGGGGGGGGTTGGTGTGGGTGGTTTGTGTGTGGGGTGGTGGGGTGTGTGTGTGGGGTGTGTGTGTGTGGGTGGAGTGGTGTGAGTGTGGTGTGTGGTGGGGGCTGTGTGTGTGTGGGTGGAGTGGTGTGTGTGGGGTGGGTAGTGTGTGTGGGGTGGTGTGGTGGTGTGTGTGGTATGTGTGTGGTGGGGTGTGTGTGTGGGTGGTGTGTGGGGGGTGGGTGGTGTGTGGGTGTGTGTGGTGGGGGCTGTGTGTGTGTGTGGTGTGTGTGTGGTGGGGGCTGTGTGTGTGTGGGTGGTGTGTGGTGGGGTGTGGTGGTGTGGGTGTGTGTGGTGGGGGCTGTTGTGGTGTGTGTGGTGGGTGGTGTGTGGTGGGGTGTGTGGTGGTGTGGGTGGATGTGTGTGGTGGTGTGGTGGGGTAGTTGTGTGTGTGGGGGTATGTGTGTGGGTATGTGTGTGTGTGTGGGTAGTGTGTGGTGGTGGTGTGTGTGGGGTATGTGTGTGGGTGGTGTGTGTGGTATGTGTGTGGTGGTGGGGGTGTGTGTGGGTGGGTGAGTGTGTGTGTGGGTAGTGTGTGTGGGTGTGTGTGGGTGGGTAGTGTGTGTGTGGGTATGTGTGTGTGGTGTGGTTGTGTGTGGTGGTGTGTTGGGGTGGTTGGTGGTGTGTGTGGGTATGTGTGTGGTGGTGTGTGTGGGTATGTGTGTGGTGGTGTGTGTGGGTGGGGTGGTGGGTGTGTGTGTGTGGGGGTGGGGTGTGTGTGGTGGGGGCTGTGTGTGGGTATGTGTATGTGTGGTGGGTGGGGTGGGGGGTGAAGCAGCATTGCTCTGTGTACCCCCCCCCCCCCCTCCCTCCCCCTCCCCCCGCACGAAGCTCTTGTAACACCAACAGGAGCGCTCACGGCGCAGTCGGTTTGACTCGCGGCGCTGTGTGTGTAACGCTGAGGCGGAGTCTGTTTCCTCACCGTTTAAAAATGTGATGGTGTTCCTGTGGGTGTGGTGTCGGCCTCAAGACATTCAAGTTCCGTTACAGGAACTGTGCCGCAAAATAGGACCTCTGGAGACAGTTCGCAGTGTGTAACGAGGCTTTGCTGAACTCCTTTTTTTTTTCGCCCCATATCTCTCTCTCTCTCTATATATATATATATACACATATATATATCTCATTACTTTTGACCATCACCACCACTCCTCCTCCTCCTCCTCTCTGTGTCTCTGTGTCTGGAGGTGAAGTGACTGATTAACGCTCCTCAGATGGTAGGTTGCTATTTTCAAACACCAGTAGTTTCCTTTAAGACCATTAACAATTATTGCAAAGGGTTTTTGTCGAGGTGAAACCTATTACTAGAAATGGTTATGAACTTTGTGTAAAGATGGTTTGAAATGGATAAAATTAAATTAGTTTCATTGCTTTATTTTAAATGAGTAATATTCAATCATACAAACTTTCCAATGTTGTCTGACGATGATCATTTTGTTAAAAGTATTCTGACCTTGCACATTACCAACAATGATTGTAATGGAGGTCATGTTATCTAGCTTTTCTGTTTTTCAAAAAAAGTGGGAAAAATTGCTGTGGTTTTGACCTCTAAAATACTATCTTTTTTAATGGGGTGGTGGGGGGAGAGGAAGAAAAGTAATTAGCATGTCATTTTGAATTTTCATATAATCCAACAGTTTACTTTATCAATATTTTGTTTTTATAATTTGTTGATTAACCATTTATTTTTCTAACTTACTGTGCATTTCTAGATAATTGGTACACCTCAACGAACACCATCAACACCTACTCTTTTAGTGGGAAGCCCCCATGCTCCAAACGTACACATGGTAACTCAGGGCGAGGCATCGGACACTTCTCCATGGAGTACAGGGTAAACCCAAATAAAAAAAATTGAAGGTTATGGCAAAACTGGTATAAGAAATGTGGGGGTATTATTTTTATCAGGAATATGGATTGGAAAAAAATGGAATTGTGACCATGCATCCCAGGAAATGTTGTATGTGCTGTTTGTTATGGGGATCACGGAAGTATACTGGTGCAGGATAAATGTCTTAAATCCAGATGTTCCAGATTATTCTTTTTCAATGACAGGATTGGAACTGATCTGTGACAATCTCGTGGTACAGAAAAGCAGTTTTGAGATTGAGTGACCAGACAGTTTCAGTTACAAATGCTCTGCTCCATTTTACAAAGAAACTGAGCTGATCCCTATTATGAAAAGGTTTGCCTATCGAGTTATAGAATCACAGGCCTCCTCCTCTGCTGAGACATAAATGGTGACGTGTTTAGGAGGATTGGAAATCATGGTAGGGGAGGCAAGAAATGTATGTGCCAATCAGGATTTAAGCAATTTGTCTGTGCTATGCACTGGGCAATAATTTTAAGATAAAGTTTTAAACCTCACATTGCTCATTGATATCAGATGTGACCTGTGGAAATTTGTCACTCATGATCTGTTAAAATGTATTCACAACTAGTGAATCTGTTGAAGATTTATTTCCTCGCCTAATCACTCACACCAAATGTACATACTGCTTCTGGGGCTGAATTATTTAGTCTTAGTGTATTTTGTTCTTGTCCCAATTGTCAATAAGTATTTCAGAGATTCATCTGGTTGTATTCAAAAGCCAAGTTTACTTCTCCTGCTTTTATGAAAGGACTTAACAGTTTTTGGAGGATTTCAATGCTTGTGACCTAAATAAGATTTGTTTCTACAATTGCGTTTCCTGCAGTGAACTGTCTTCTTACTCTTTTACTAGTATTACACTTGGAACTAGAAGTGGAAATTCTTGGGAACAATGTGGGCTCTCACATGTCCTTTAAAACTCACTTGCCCAGGAATGATCAGTGTCTTGAAATGCTTAACAGAGTTATTGGAAAACATTCTAGAAAACATTTGTAAGAGTAGGACCAGAGACTGGACATACTGAAATAATAGATGTGACTGACTACCTCATTCCCCAGCATACGGGAAGACTGAAGCCTTTTCTTCCTCAAAGATGAAATCTGAATTGCTCAACCTGATGTGGCTTGCAAGTTGTGCCTTGATGTGGAACTTCCTCATATTGAGATATACAGATGTAACTTAATATTTAAGGTCAGGAGCTGGGAATCAAGCCCAGCTAAATGTGAATAGCCCGTTCTGAGACATCGGTGTTTAGTTAATGAAGTGCACTCTGCAACTTGGGACAACGTGATTGTTTATACATTCCAATGAAATATTTGCCAGAGGTGGAAAACTACATCATTTGCTTCTATTCGTGAAGGAGATCTCAGGCAGTGCATGTATGTACAAATCTAGTCTGACTGAGAAGCAGTTGTTGCAATTAGGAGCAATGTCCTAAACCATTAGAAATGTAGGCTTTAGCCTAGCAATAGGCAAGCATGCTGATTTACATTATCTTATGATGGATCATCTGAATTGTTAAAAAAGAAAGGAACGAGAGCGGTTCTACATGAAAGGTGTTTGGGGTATATCTAGAATCTTGCCAGTAAAGCAGTGGGTGAATTTTGTAGATTATTTCCAACCTCCTACAGAAATTCCTTTCTAGCAGATGTTGCTAGGCAGTGATTGGTGCTAGCCAGTTCCTGACCTTAAGTATTAAATGGCTTCTTTCCTGTTTGCACATTTGGTCCAACCCACTTTCTGA
The DNA here is from genome assembly GCF_018977255.1 of Callorhinchus milii. Classification (NCBI taxonomy): domain Eukaryota; kingdom Metazoa; phylum Chordata; class Chondrichthyes; order Chimaeriformes; family Callorhinchidae; genus Callorhinchus; species Callorhinchus milii. Next base: position 13,944,233 of record NW_024704756.1, on the reverse strand, counting down.
CTATCTCAGAAATATCATTGATGCAATACTAAGGATAAATGTACCCCCACTGGCTTGTAACAGACTGAGGCTGTTAGGGGTAACATTGATATTCTGTGAGGTTTTAGTGTACATTTTAGGAGCAAAATTCTAATTGTGACCCAACTATTCAACTATGTTTATAAGATATAGTGCAGAAATTTAGTAGGTTTTTGCCGCAGCAGCTCTTGTGCTTTTGACATGTGGAGATCTAGCTCAAATTCTAGTAACCCTCACAGCTTTATGGTTACAGATCTGTTAAGGAATGAACCGACTGGCCTCTTAGGTAAAAGAGGGTGAATTCTGGCATGGAATATGCCAACTTTACAATCTTTGGGCTGTGCTAAGTCCGGGTACAAGAGATCTGCTAAATAAGATTGCACTGTTCCATTCCTGGTTAGCTAAGGCACTTTATAAAACACTAGTGAGATGCAGATCTGAGCTTGTTTGATTGAGAATTCAGCATTGTACCAAACTTAACCACCTGACTACCAGTGTGACTGACATGTATTTGGCAACAAGGCAAGCTTAGCGATTGGTATCAATTTAAAAGAGATGTGAATGATAAACCTGATCAAGTTTTTCCAGCTTTTTGGGGTTGATTTACTTTATTAATCAATGTCATGACCATTTGTCAGCTCAATTGTGGGCTTTCTGCTCGACCTACAATTTGTGTTTAGGCCTAAAATCCGTGTAGTATGTAGAGGAACCAAACGACAAAGCGAAAGGGAGGCTGTTTGGTAGGCTTCCAGATGGGAAACCTCTGCGAAAAAAGGTTAATAGAATGGTTGGTCTTATTTCCAGTTTTTAAGAATTTCCTTCTAAATCTACAGTATCAATGCTACTGCAGTATTCAGAGTTCCCTATTTCCAGTGGAGGTTGTTTGAGCTATTTTAAGATGATGTAATTTTGGCTCTCACATAAGTTTCTGAAGAATGTAATAAGTTTGTGCTGTTTTAGCAGATTTGCCTCTATTTTATTGCTCTTGGTGTAACTTAAATAGTATTCTTCAATTTTTTTTAAGTGATTTTAATAATTATTTGGAATACAACATTTTAGTGTGATTTGAAAAATATTAGATAGTATTTCCGTATAAATTGCATTACTGTGCACTTTGATGTTACTGTATCATTAAAGAACACACGTTGCACGTGTCTTACCTTTAAATTGTTGCAAAATTTGCTGTGTGATTTTTTTTGCAGAAACGGAAAATAATGTATTTTTTCTGCTTTTCAGTAAAAGGAATAAAAAGGGCGAAAAAAATGGCAAAGGACTACGACATTTCTCAATGAAGGTCTGCGAGAAAGTGCAGCAAAAAGGAACAACCACCTATAATGAAGTGGCAGATGAGCTTGTGGCAGAATTCAGTAATTCCAGCAACCAAGAATCTGGCTCCGAAGAAGTAAGGCACTTCTGATACTTGGCAAATCAAATCTAAACCCCATAATAGTATCTTGTGTTGTACAGCCTTCATAATTTAAATAGATTAATTGTTGTTGCGTCTTGTTTCTATACAAATGTTATTTTGTCGTCGTCGTTGCCTTTGGGGGTCTTCATGATCCATGTAGTAAAGCTCCCTCTGGTGGCAATGAATCAGCATTTAGATTTTTGTGACTGAGTTTCATCCCTCTGACTTTTACAACAAATTTACATTTATACTGGGGGGGGGGACTCCCAATGCAGCAACAACTCATTTATATAGCGCCCCTCAGGAAGCGTCCCAAAGCACTACCTTTTAGAGATTTGGACATGCACAGATAGAAATTTGGACTTTACTCAACCTCCTTAATAAATGCCTGTCTTACATAAGATTTTATAGGGAGCATAACAATATCCTACAAACAGCCATGAAGTGAATGGAAAATGTTCAATGATGTTTTTAAACAACCCTTATTCACAGCAGGGATACGATCAGAAGAATATAAGACGTCGTGTATACGATGCCTTGAATGTGCTGATGGCAATGAACATTATCTCTAAAGAGAAGAAAGAAATTCGGTGGATAGGACTTCCTACAAACTCAGCTCAAGAATGCCAGAACCTCGAGGTAAGTACACAGAGTGAACATCTGGGTTGAAATGATGTGCAATATGTAGCCCAGAGGTACTCTTATCCATTCCATTATATTCTCTAGCTCTTGTGGTTTACAAGTTGTGCACCTTTGGTGTAGGATGTATTTAGCACTATGGTTTGGGTTTGTGTAATTACGTCTAACAAGTTCTTTCACTGTCTCAATTTTTATTTGCAACTCTCTACCCCCTCAAATTCTGTCAATTCATTCAACATTTTTGATTGAGGCTAGCTGGTGCCAGGATTTTGGTTTTGGAACTTTTTTTTTGTAGAATATCCTACCACCTCTGCCTACTGACAGATCTATGAGTATGGAAGGAGGGTGGGAGAGAGACTTGTCACATCGTTTGTCTTTGCTCTCTTCATCTTCTTTATCCAATTCTGTAAATTATCCACTTCTCTTAAAATGTCAATCACAGAACATTAGGACATTTAAAATGTGTCTGTCTTGTGGCATTTCCAATAAGTGATCAAAAATACAATATATTACTGACTTAATTTTTTATTTCCTGTGGATTCTTTGTGAACAGATGGAGAAACAAAGGAAGATAGAAAGGATAAAGCAGAAGCAGTCGCAACTTAAGGAGCTACTACTGCAGGTAAAATTAAACGCATAAGTGTCTTTCTACAGTTTTCAGAAATACTGTTGTAAATTAGTCTTAATATACTGCAGCAATAACTTAGGCTAGGTTAGAGATCTAAAGAAGAAACCAAATGGGAACTCTATGACTAGTTCAGAGGGGTCCCAATATATAAGGTGGTTGTCCAGATCTGTACGCTCAAGAAAAGCTGACTTCTGGATTGTCATGTTGTTACTGAAAGAGTGCACTGGACAATCTAAAAAATCACAGCTGTTATCACCTCCTTTGCAAAGTGTTATCAGTGGTGTTGTCTGTGCATATTGTGCACAAAGTGACATCAATGGTGATCTGATTTCCCAGAAGACAGCCATTTCTTAGTGCAGTAAACAGGCAGGTCTGAATTCCCAGTAACCGTGGGCCTGCAGGAGACCTGTGTTAAAAGCGAGCTTCAGCAAGACGCTTAACAGGGATGCCCTGCCCGCTCCTCCTTCCGATTTTCCAGAACTTAGAGACCTGAATAAAACCAGCCCATTCACTTCTTGGCTGAAATACTGTTGTGATTAAATACTTTTGTGGGAAGAAAATATTGAAGTAGCTACAATTAATTATAAATTGTTTTTATTATGTAGTTAATGTTTCTACAACAATATTTGTTTTACAGCAAATTGCCTTTAAGAATCTGGTTCAGCGAAATCGTCTTGTAGAACAGCAGAGTGGCAGAGTTCCTCCTCCAAATACAGCCATTCAACTCCCCTTCATCTTAGTGAACACCAGCAAAAAAACAATCATAGACTGCAGTATCTCTCCTGACAAGTAAGTCGATGTAATATTCAACCATTACAAGAAATGTTATTCATTTTAAAAGTTTTACAATATCAGTTGCAACAATAAATGCTCAACACTAAGCAGTTGTGGGAAAACAACCTTTGTATGTATTTATAAAGCTTGTGGTAGCAGTAGAAATAAAGATGATCTAAGTGAGGGTTCGTTGCCTGTTTGTGTTGAATCCTGGCGCTATTTTCTGAGGCTGGATGCTGAAATAATGGTGGAACAATAATGTGAAAGAAAGTTGTGAAAAAATAGGCAAAGAAGTGCCACATTTCAGGACCTAGCAAGCTTATGTTTTTCAAAATATAAATTGAGAACAGAGGCTGTTTCCTCGTGCTTAAGGAAAGGCTGTTTATAGGACGTTTGGTATTGGTGAATTTCTTGAAATTTGTTGCTTGTGTTCATTACAGTGTCTCTTGCCTTCACAGGTTTGAATATTTTTTTAACTTTGACAATACGTTTGAAATTCATGACGACATTGAAATTCTCAAGAGAATGCGAATGGCTTTTGGATTGGAGTCTGGTGGCTGTTCTGCTGAGGAACTGAAGATAGCCAAGAGCCTTGTCCCCCAAGTACTGGAACCATATGTAATAGGTAACCAACGGGTGGGGAAAAGCGAAGCTTCTGAAAGGGGAAAATCTTGACTTCCTTTAATCCAAATCTGTTATAGCCTCGGCAAACTTTTTAAGAGAAACTCACGTGGTAAGATTTTGCCACAATCCACTCCTGACTGCACTGTTTCACGTTCTATTCATGTTAACAGTTTTGAAAAATGCACAAAATTGGAATGTGATTGGTCAAATCTTGTTTAAGACACTAAAGACAAGGTAACGCCTAGTTAAAGTTTACGCTTACATAAAGAAAGTTTTCAGTTGAGTGCATTTCACAGCTCTGTTTGAAATCTGGAATGTTGGAGTGTCCTACCATACCGCATGATAATTTAGAAATGAATATTGCTGTTTTTCTTTCTGCAGAAATGGCTAAAGGAGTGCAAAATGTTAACTCAGCCCCAAGTTCAGGAGCAGCATCTGCTTCCTCATCTGGCTTCCATTCTGGCAGGTGAGTTTTGTTTTGTTACCCACAGCTCCCGTCTGATTAGGTCAAATGAGTGACTTTTAAGATTTGACCTTTGAAACATGTCATCGAGACAAATGAATTACATTTCACCTTCCCATTCTTTGTTCACAAACAGCCTAAGGTTTTGTACTGTGAGTGATGGCACTTGCTCAGTGTTTTTTTTTAATTCATGAAACTGAAAATCGCAACTGAAAATCTAATATTTAACATAATTAGAAGTCTAAAGTGTGATGGAATGTTATCATCTGAGCTGATGATCAGATACAAGAAAGTTCAACAACTCCTTCAAAATTGGATTGCAGAGAAGCAATTGACTCCAGTGGTTTATGTGTAGGGTGTTTTCAAATCCCTTTCATGTTCATGTGGAGGAGCAAGGGACAATCACAAATCCAAGGTTGTGCTTTCAAGTAGGGCCACCTTGGGGGGAATTGTCTCCACTAGGGATAATTTTTTGGTAAAATAACAGATCAACAGTGAAATTCAATTAAAGAAAACGCAGTATAAAGTATTTCTGGAATGAGGAATCCTAGACTCTGTTTGGGACCATTATTAAACCAAAGCAAAAGTCTTTTGTGATGTGCAGAGTGGCACGGATGAAGACTGAACAGAGAACAATTGTTTAAAATATCTAAGGAAATGATAGGGAAAATGAATATGAAGAAAAAGCTATAGATGGTATTAAATAATTTCATCAAGCAAGAGTGGCAAAGGAAGGGATGGGTCTGTTAAACATGATTAGGGGTAGAACAATAGTGAAGGATGGAGACTTGGTGGAGCTACTAAATTAATATTTTGCTTCGATCTTTGCAGTGGAAAAGGAAAATTCAATACCAGAGGTACAGGGAACAATAGCGATTAGCAAAGGCGATACATTTATAGGGTTAGTATCAAGAGATTGCAATCAATAATTTAATGGGACTGAAGTTAGATCAGGCTTGTGTTTAACATGCAGAAAAGATTTAAAGAAAAACTGGTCCTTGTCACAAGCGATAGAAATCAGGAAGTTGAAATGTAATTATAAGATACACAGACCAGATCTCTTGCATTCATATTTCAAAATAACCTGGGTACAAAATACAATACAAAATGATATTTGTCTCGTGCCACGTCGGAGGACGTCACAAGGCCCTGGAGATAGTAATGAAGATGAAAAATACACTTTTTTTAATATGTGGCTTCTTTCAGAGCATTCGGTGGCAGCGATGCAACAGCAGCCTTAGCAACTGATACCGAAGTGGCCTTAGTCACCAGTCAAGCACAAGGAAACGTCAATGGCGCACATTATTCCAATCCCAGAATGGAGACCCCTATGTCCTGTCTCGGTGATGACGACGATGATGAAGATGATGAGGACTATGAATGAATTATGATCATTCTGCATTTGTTCCCATTTTCTATTGCTTGAGACAACATCTCTGGAAAGAAATGACTCTGGAAAGGCAGAGGCTTTAAGAATTGTTATTTTGACTTACGAGGGGTTTTAACTTAATTCTATTCTCTTCTAATTTAAACAGAAGAAGCACCAAAAGACAAGACGTTTCTGAACTTGAACAGTTACATTTTTAAGGTGTTTTTTTGCTTTATTGAGCATTTGTAATGAGTTTTGGTTCCAAGTGAAGTTATAAAAGAATTGTTTGATCGTATTTTGGGACACTCTGTACTGGTAACATCTGGCATTGTAAAGCTTATCTGGAAATTACATTTAGCTGTTGTAGTTGTGCTATTCCCCAGCTGAGCTGTAAGGTGCAGCACCTTGCTGAATCTGTGTCCCATTGGAGCTGGACAAATTGAGGTGATTATCCTTCCCTGTGATAACTGCACCTTGTGCCAGCTGGTCAGGGTGGCATTGTAAGTAGTCCTAGATGGATCAGTAATCTGTCTTATCTTCTCAGCTAGAGGAGGCTTTATATGATTAATTCAGGCGACTGTTTGAGGGGAGAGGTGAAAAAGGTAAAAATGTCTACAGGAAAAATGGACTATGTTAATGTTAAATGCAATATAAAAGCTTTTTTTTGCTGCTGTCAGAAAACTTTGCAACATCCCCTCCAGAAAATCGTGGATAAGTTTGTTGGAATTTCTGATATTGGGTTCATGACACCGTGCTCTATATAGTTCTACATTGCACTTTTTGGTAGCGGCACTGATGTAGAACTTTTATGAAAACTTTTCAGACATAGTGATCCATTCACTAAAAAGAGGCAGGTCTTCAAACAGCAAAGCAAAATAAACTTTTGGGGTTTTGTAACCAAATAAATGCTAAACTGAACCTGTTGTGGAGTCAACAGCTTTTTTTAAAATCTATTCACAAAAGGTTAGCATTCATGACTCTTCGGATTATAATTTCTCTTGTTTTGAGGATCAGTCTTGCGCAGCAAAGTTAAAAGTTTTATCTTACATTTTGGTAGTCCTTGTGCAGATTTTATTTAGTAAGAACTGTTTTGGCAGTGAGGCAGCTGTATGCTCTCTTGAGGCAAGTAGCTTTCAAGTTGTGGCCTGAAATTGTCCACCATTCTGATCTGCTAGTCTCATTTACGACCATTTTTTGCTGTTTTTCAAAGCTGCTCAGTCTAGACCTTTTATATTGTAAATCTCTGATATAGGGGAAATAAAATGAGTCTGATTAAGCAAGTTAGTTGTAATGGTTGGCCTTACAACTTGATGGTAATGAGTGTACGGAGCTGCCTGTTGCTTAATTCTGTGCAACGTTGTTGGGACTGTTTTATCAGTAACCTCAGTGTTGGGGTAGATTGCCTCTTAGTAAATATCTAGTCTTGGATGGAATTCGCTGTTTCGCCTGCATTCTTCCTGCCAAATCGTTTATTAGTATTGGTTGTGGAGAAGACTGCAACCTGGAACACTCGTGTCCCTGGTTAAGGGAGGCTGTGTGAAAGCATGAAGTACTCAGTGTGAGAACAATGAGGGCCTGTTCCTGGCCTTGAGCTTTCTTGTATATTTTAAAAACCAAGGGGATAGAATCAAGTTCTGAAGAATCCCTCTAAAGCTATTGTATTTGTTTTGCCTTCTTGGCTACAAACAAAAGCATGTCCATGTATAGTTTTGTTATTCAAAACACTTATTACACCCCTCAAGATTTTCTCTCGAGTTTACCAGCTGCACCGCCCACCCTTGTTCCCAATGAATTTGTTTTTTTGCCTAGTGTTAAATTGTCTTTTGGTTCATTTTTATTATGTCGAATATTTGGAGCAATACAGATGCACTTTGCAATTAACTGTTCATCTTAATTGTACAAGAAAGGTGTACCATGTCATCCATCCTCGTTTAAAACTGGTTTATCAAGAAAAAACAGATGACGGCTGAGGATTCTTTGGTTATAGTGAATCTGAAGCATGCGTGTATGTGTGTGTGCCTCCCAGATTTGAGCTTACCTAAGCAATTGTATAGAATAAAGCATAGGAACTGTGGCCCTACGGTAACCTTATAAACCTTGAATCTCCACAGTGATTCTTAAATTGATTTATGGGAGTTTTGGAAGCAGCTTTTTGAGGAACTTTGTACATTTGCAGAAATTTGTTCACTGAATTTTCTACGAACACTAGGTCTATTTCTGGACCAACTTAAGTATGGTGAGAAGGCAATAACTGGAATATGAATTATTTAAGACTGACAAGTCTCTAAAAGAAAAACACCACATGAGCAAAGCAATCTGCAGTTTAAGAGTACAGTATTTAAAGATTTAATAAACTCCGAAGGTATATGTTTTGTTGCAATGGTGTGCTACAGTGATGCCACATCTTTTATCCACGTAATGAACAATGTAGTCACAGATAGTGTTGCCCTACCCTAAGGTTTTTTAAAGCTTTTTGGAAAATGGGAAGGGGAGGTGGGAGGTTGTAAACTTTGGGGCTAAAAATTGATCACTTAATGCTGCAGTTATAATATCTGTAATTCAGACACAGTCTGCATTGTTACTTATGAGGATGTTGATTTAGTTTCATGACTATCATTCAAATTTATAAGCTTGAAATAAAAACGTAATCTTATATTTGACTTTCGTTGCGAAAGGCTGCTGATTTACTCTAGGGTTAAGCAACAGTTCACCCCAACTCATCCCATACTTTTATTTACTGTGAATTTTCTTTCTCCAACATTGCTTTTATGTATTAACGGATATCTTGTGACCTTCAAAATTCTTATCGGTAACCAACTGACAGCTTGTATGTTCAGTATCCCCAAATTGCTTATGTTCTGTTTGGGGGAGTTTGGTGAGAGATACGAAGAAAGCCCACAGTTCCTCTTCAATGTATTCTGGTGCAAACTAATTTTTTTCAGGCAGCTATGATGTAGCCTTCCAGTGTAAGTAAACTGGATATTCTAATGGGTAAAGAGATTTTTAAACTTAATTTTTTTCCTTTCTCATGCAAGTCAAATTATTTATCTGGCTGTTTTTTTAAAAAAAGCTATTGCTACTATATTATTTCAGAAGATCTATGTGATCTATCCAATGAATTTGAAAGAATTTTAATTCACTGGATTAATAATTTAATAGGACAGTTGGAACAATTAAAGTTAGTAGCAGTATAGGGAACCAATATCTGTTAAGAGTAAATTGAGGAATCAGTTGTGGAAATGGGGATTCCTTCCATTAACTGGAATTGTGCATCATACTACTGTGGCCACATATTCAGTAACCTACTTCCGAAGTGGAGTTTCTGTGGGATAACCGGAATTATAACAGGAATAATGAATATACTATAGACCATTTCTCTCTCCCCACCACCACCCCCCACAAATTCTTGACACTTATTGCACATTTTGTACATCTCTCAGACATTTCGAGTAAAGGGACCACTTGAACACATTCTCTGTCCAAGAGAAAGCACAATTCACAAAAGAGATACAATATTCTTTCTTAAGTGAACCAAGTCACATACCACATAAAAACAACCCCAACTTCAGTGTTTTACATTTACAATGTTTTATAAATAGGGTAAGATAAATAGACTAAAATTTATAAATAGAGGTATAGAATACAAAAGCAAGGGAGTTATAAATCGCAACTTTCTAACTCGGAGACGAGAGTGCTACCACTGAGCCACGCTGACACACATTGGAATTGGACTGCTTTTGTTCACTGAGAGAATTGATACAGAATTTGTGGTTCAGATTAATGGTTAGAGCTGTCCAATCACTGAAATGACTCAATCATGGAGAAAACTTGTATAGAAAGGGTTTTTTTTAAGAAGAAATATATACAAGCTACAACATTTCACCAGATTTGGGGACAAATATAATTTCCCCACTTCCAAGAAAAGGTAACTTTTTCAGGATTGATGGATAATGACTCCCAATAGCTCCATCATGATTGTTAGTAAAACAGTTTACTCTGACTCAGCCTAGGGAATTCTTCAACTTGAGAAGTTGACTGTATATTTGATAATGGAGCTTTTTATGGAAAAAAAATTCACAAGCTTTAAATGTGCAGGTACTGCCCTGTTGCAATTTTTACACTTAATGCAGATCGAAGATACCAAAACGTGAGAATTGAAATGTTACGGTTGGGCTTATTTGATGCGGTATTTCCATAAAGTCAGATTTATCTCTCAATTCATGTAATTGTTTGATACTTTAATTAAAGTATCAAATGTGTGCTAATATCCACTTCCCACTAGTCGGTGCAGAAGCTCACGCTGTCCTATTGTACTAATATACAGACAACTCAGTGAATTAAAGGTCGGTTCGGTACTATGCTTGGAGAAGAAATGTGAAGAAAATCCTGCCAGAAAAGCGATCTTTGTAGATGTCGTTTACGATGTCAGGCCCGTTTAATTTGCACTGAACAGTGATTGGGGTGTTCTTATCCAAGTTTTCAAATTGCATTGCAACCAACGGAACTGTGTAGTTTACCTGGGATTGTTAAAAAAAAAAGTTTTTTTAAACATTGTTTACAAAAGAGAATCCTATAATATTGACGCTGAGAGAAGAGTGCACCTTTTCAACTTGACAGAAAATTCAGCCCCTCACTTCTGACTGTCGAGGTTGAAAACGTACAATATCATTGGCATTTTTGACTGCATTAATACTTCATAACAACAACCATGGGGAATTAGTAGAAAAGTCAACAAAGCATAACTGACGGTGATGTTTAGTAAATATAGAAGCTGACCGTCGCCTCGTAATAGGAGCTATTAAATGTGCAGGTACTGCCCTATTGCAAGGGCATCTTGATTTACGATTGGGTTTGGGGTTCAAGTGGGGTCGAGGAAAACATTAGGAATATATTTTGATGGAGGCTGCATAAAATTTGGGTCATCCTTCATGTAGTCAATCAGCTAATTTTGATCTGACACCAAAATTGGTTTCCATTTTACTTTAAAATTTAAACTTGTCACAGCTCGTTTTAAAATATGGCAAAACATTTTTAGTTGAAGCACAGTGCAGTAATTAGTATCGGGCTGTGGTGCCAAAACATTTCGCCACTTACATGTCTCTGTTTGCCATAGTAAGGGAAATACATCAGGTCGAAGATTCCGCCCTTAGGATAGAAGTGAATTACAACGTTTGCTCCCATTCCTTTCTGTAAAAAGAGCACATTATTGTTTCAGCATCTTAAGCACAGAGAAAAATTCTTCAGTCATCTCTAAGGTAGGAAAGTTATCAGTTACGGCTTGAAAAAAACATTTAATAGAATGTATTAATCCTTGCCATTGGTCATGGCGGCGCTGGTTCTAGAGGCAGATCTTGGCAGGAGGTTACTGAACTGAGATTGAACGCTTGCTCTGCCTTATTCCACAGGCTTCTTTGGCTGAATGTTGCCAGTTCTCAGGTAAAATGATTCAATTAATCTACACGATTTTAGGCAGGTAATGGACAACATGCAGAATAGGTGGAATTGAAGGGATTATTACCCCTGGACAGCAATCCACCAATCAACTATCAACTGGGTTCTTACTTACTGCTAGGTAATCAGACATGTGGAGTAAGGAAACTTGCCTAAGGTTTTGCCCTGTCCAGGAATCGAACCCAAGTCCTCTTGCGAGGCGAGTACTCTAAGCGATACTCTACAGGACTGCTGTTAGACATGTTAACAAATTATCACTCACCATTATTTCACAATCCACATATGGCGGCACTCCCTTACCAGGCTGATAATCAATGAGCTAAAGGAAGAAACGCATATCACAATAGTGCAAGGCAATGAACAGATCACTTAAATCCTCCTCCTTGGTGAAGAACAAAAGACTCGTGCAACCTGAAATCAAAATTTGCTTCAACAGATTATTAATAATAAATTAGGATTTTATGCACGGTAGTCAGTGATGGAGCACACCACTGTATGAACTCACTGTAACATGGTATTGCGAGTTATGGATTTTTCCGCACAGTGAGTTCAATCTCAATTGGACTATCGAGATAGGAACTGAGCCACGGTTAGGGTACTTCTTCATAGGGAGGCAGGGAATGTAAGGTCAAATTAATCAAGAGGAGGTGGGGGGTGGGGGGGGGGAATATCTTGCACCAAAACCCTGGGAGCAAGTCACCTACCTCCCTCTCGAGGAATGGTGCGTTGCTGCGCAGGAAGCCTAAAGAGGAGTGAAGAAAAATAGCTTGAAATAATAAACAGAATTTTCAAAAGTATATAATTTTCTAAAGGATATGACTGACTGAACCAGTACAATGGGATTCATTATATAGTACCACTGTGATGTAAATGGCTAAAATAGATGCCAAGTGGGTATTATTAAATTACATTTTTTTGTTATTAGGGAAGATAATAATCATTGTATTGACAGTCGGTATTTGATTTTTTTTAAAAGCTTCACCTGTGCAACTGATTTTTCAGGAATGTCCAGGATTAGGCCATGTGGAAACTGGTGTGTAGACAATCATTAGTAAATCCATGGACCCTGTCAAACTGGCTCGATCATCCAGGGGTCTAGACACCTGAATGTCCAGCGCTTTGGAACGTCCTCCGTATAAATGCAATTTGTTGTTGTTTATTAGCGAAGTTGTCTGTATGTCCCAAAATACCAACTTACTCTGTTCATCTTTAGAAGGATGCAGGGCTTCCCCTGAGAGTAGCCAAAGTTGGGGTCTTCAGTTCCAGAGCAGTTTCTCAGCAAAGTCCGATTGAACTGACAGGCTTCTCTTTCCTCACTTTCATTTTTCTGCTGTGTGAAGTAACTTCCAGGAGAACATTGAATGTTCTTATCGGCTTGGACACTGTCGTTGTACGCTACAGGGAAAATATAGGAAATTCAAACCGAAATAGAATATTTGCAAAATAAAAGCCAGAAATCAGTATTCAAACCAATCAATGAAAAGCATAGTTGAGGTTGCTTTAAGCTGTTTAGCTAAATAAAATAAAATATTTTTTTCCTTTCATTTAAATAAATATGCAGTTGAAATGTGATCGTGGCAATTACAATTGTTTTGCATTACTTTTAAATTCAGATTATAATTGGTTGCACTTTCTCCTCGGGATGCAGGAACTTACATTCAAGAAATCGATGCATGTTTTTCACGTATTCTGACCATGTACTCTTCTCTGATCTGTTGAAGAAAATCTCAGATCCTTCGAGATTTGGTAGTATGGTGACCCCTAGCAAAGTGGAAAGATTAATGGCTAGGCTGTTTGTATCATCAAGTAGCCGGGATCAAGATGAGGTCAATGAGGATTTCTTGGTAATATCTTATGGTTGTATGTTTAATCAGTTTAAGGATGTATTCAGCATCCTGGGGTAATGTAATTGGTTTGAAATACAATATACTCCTTTTCAATCCAATAGACCAGAATGTACCAGAAAGTACTTCATTAGCAAAATTATAAATGGGTTGAGTAACTGCAACCGTGCCAGGAACATACTCATTGCTGCTTAAAAATTTGCTAAATGAAGCTTCTCTCTACTCCATCCCAACAATCTACCTTAACCCCAACTCCCACGCTTCTGACCTCTCTGCAAGTCGTGTGAGTGCCAATAAATCATAAATTATGTCCTCGGTACTGTGGTTATATTGCCAAGAATCACGTGGAGACACTCCAAACATATCTCTTGTAACAGCTTTACAGACCAAAGTACTTCATCGTATCTGTCTACTCTGCTTTCAAATGTGTGTCAGTGTGTTGAACAGACAATGTGCTAATGCACTCACTCCAACACAGGTATAATTAAGTACAGTGATTTGGAGAAGAACAAATAGATGTTTGTTTTTATTCTACCAGGTAAACAGTGGTTGGTGGGTTGATCTGAAAGATGCTGTTCTCAATGACTCACATCACAGCTTACATTATTATTGTATTTATATATTTTTTAAAAAAGGTGAATTTTGTGCTCATCAAGGCGAAATACATTGTGCCAGGAAATAAATTGTCATGCAGTGGTTGGCATTGAGTCCTCCCAGACCAAGGGTTGCAAAACTAGAAATGGTCAAAAAACTCGCTTTAATTTGCCTTCACCCATTATAGCATCAGCCTTTCTAAAGACACTCTCAACTCAAGCAATACATAGATGACCAATAATAGGATTGAGCCACTGAAATGGATGGTATCGGTCACAGAAGCAACTCCTGAGGATTAATCGGAAAAGCCCATCTGTACTGAACCAATGTGAAAGGTACAGAAATTGACCCAATCAGAAAGATGAAGGAATTTCTAATGATTGTTTTTCTGAGTATTTGCCTAGTCAGCAATTATTTATCACTTTTCTAGGCCATATATGAAAGCGACTTGAAATTCATCACTGTAAGCTGTAAGCCATTGCATCGCTCTGTGTCCCCAGGACTGGATCTTCAGACACAGCTCCTTACCTGGGTTGTCAAGTCGGTCTCGGTACGTCGGTGTGTATGGACTGATCGTCAGCAACAATATATAAAGGCACAGAGCAAACATCCCAGCCAGAAAGATGTAGAAGATGGTGTAGAATAACAGGATGAGAACTACAAAGCAGATGGAACGATCCTTGTCATCAGTAATAATAACAATAATAAATGAATGATAATCCTTGCATTTGATAAGCGGCTTATCACGTCTTTGAAACGTTTCAAAAAGCTTCACCTAATGTATTGTAAAATGGGACTAACAGTGTACTTTGCAGATGAAATTGTACAATAATATTAATTTTGAAGTCTGCTGCTAATCCATCGTTTCTATTCATTTTCAATTAAACAATTGCTTCCTTCTTATTCAGTCTATCTTATCTGCATCTTTCATATGTCATTCTTATTTGCTAACTTCCTTCCTTGGCCCAAATGGTTCTAAATGGGTTACATATGATTCAGATCCACTACAACGCATTAACTTAGTGTTACTTACACCAACTCCTGGACGTCCGCCCGAGCAATTTTCTCTTCTCTGGGTTCCACACGTAAGTTTTAAAATTCTCTTTCTTTTGATAGAAAGTTTCTACCGGTTTCACTTCAATCTCATTGTCTTCCTTTTGCTTGTTCCTCTTGTCCGCAGCCGGGGTTGCCTGAATAAGTAAGTGATCGAGAGAGGTACGCCAATGCCATTGAGTTTGAACTCAGAACTGTCAACGCGAGGTGATTCAACCACGAAAAACCCTGGGTGTCAAGAATATCCTCCAACCCATTATTCGCTGCTTAGACTTTGTGAAATTGCCTCATCAGTCACTCAGCCACTGCAGGAGAACCTCCATTACTCTAGTGAGACGGCCCAGTTCATGCCAGCATTACTGAAATGATTCAGCATACTGAAGTGTCTGCAGATAACACAATGATGTGCCAGGCTTGCTTAATGGAGCTGGTTTAAAGTGGCTTAATTTGATAGGTTTAAAGAGATCAAACTCATCATCTCCTTTATATAACCTACTTGTGTGTATTAATATTCATTAATTCGATTCGAGATGAGCAGCCACTTAATTTTTAAGACACCCGGTGAAATTGGTCTCTCAGGCTTCTTTTTTTTCCCCAAAAAAGAAGTTTTAATGGCCTATAATCTGCATTGCTTGGGCTTTTCTCGTGCGGTCTGTGAGTTTTCAATAGAAAAGTAACTGAAAACATTATGGGATGAAGATTGCATTTTAAGTATTCATACTCAGTGTCCAGGCTCATACATGAGGAATAAATCGCTTAATGGGAAGGCAATAGGGTGAGTATTTGGGAAGGGTGAGATGAAATGAGCCAATTCCTCTATAATCTTGTGAGTAGCCACCAGGTTGGTACCTGTGAGATTCTACCCCAGCTCAAGTTAGCTCTCCCAAGAAAAAGAGAGAGAAAGTGGAGAGGAAGAGTGTCATTGATCATTCACTTTTTTCTTTGGCCTTGGACAGGGTATCATCTTCAGAGGCAACAAACTGGAGGATTTGACCAAACGCACTACTATTTGTGCATCAATTGTTGCTGTGGCAGCAAAAAACGAATCGAAAATATGGAAATCCAACCTAAGAATCATCGTCTCTCTCTCTCTCTCTCTCTGTCTGTCTCTCTCTGCGTGAAAAATAAACACTCAATTAAAGACTCTGAGATCTATCAATCGCACAAGCTCTGCCCTGTTGCTCACCCCCTCTGTTCCCCGTGTGGGTTTCAGCACGCAATGCAGTCGCATCGCCTATAGGGGGCGCACGCGTGACTGGCTCACATTCAAGTTCTTTATTGCAACTTGCATTGGACAAGTTGGATAATAAGTCCAACTCTTCTGAGTTGGGTAATACCAAACTGTCCGGTCAAGACAATCCATGTAATTGTCCAGCTTCACGACTTATTATTCCATCTGCATGATCCCCCTGGGGGACTCCGGAGACAAACTGGTGTTAAGAAACGGTGGGTTAATGGAAGGAGAGGAAATGGAAGTTCAGACGTTGAAACAGAACGAGGTTTAAAGTAGGAGCCACTGTACACTGCGATGAGTCTTAATTTCCTGACACTCACGTCAACCTTCACTGACCCAACTCAGGGCATCTGTGCGTAAAAAAAAAACTCGCATTGGCTCCAGCAGAAACCTTTCCTCTTTCTCACTACAATGTTTGGAATGACCCTGAACGAGTTGGTGATATATATACACATATATATATATATATGGTAGCAGAACAGTGAGTTCCTATAAGGAATACGGAACCATTGCAATAGAAGGAGAACACTGAAGTACTCTCCCAATTTGTTTTCAAGTTGACTACCCATCAAATGGTCGAGTGCGTTTCAGAAAACACGAATTTTTTTTTTTTTTTTTTTGACCGCTTTTAAACATCGCAATGTCGACGTCCTCGAATTCATTCAGTTCGGTTAAAAAAAAAAATTCTAGTTTGCAATGAAGGGTTTCCCACTGTCACCAAACACGTTGCCTTACCGATTGCTTAGGATCATTGCCTTCAGCCCCACCTGTGGCTCTGGAATTCCTCTCCATTTGGATCTGCAGAGAAAGGGAATGAGAGACCAACTGCATACGTTTCCCAAATCGGTCCATCACCGCTTCACACTGTCACGCAAGGTGATGGAGAACACGCCGAGCTGACAGGTGGGTTTTGAGATTAGATTTCATTTTATATAAAAAAAATTCAAGTGAAAATACCCCGGCGGTCCTTACAGCGCCTTCTCGCATTGATGTGGTGGACTGCGTGTCCGTGACCTTGTCCACAGCAACTGGACTTTTAAGGGTCAACAAATACATGTTGCTTTCACCAGATTACATTAATTATCCTTCCTTCCTCCTCCCCGACCCCCCACACACAGACACAAACATCCACTCAGATATATAAATTGCTTCCCAGTCATTTACAACACTTTTTTTTTCCCCCTTTTATCCAATAAGTTTGGATCAAGTCTGTTGTTTTCCTTTAGCCAATGTGTTGGCGTCAATCAAGATTCCCAAGTGCTCTGGTAACATGTTCTGCTGCGGCTCTATAATTGATGTTGGGGCTGTGGAGTGTTGCCTAAGTCACTGATGTGCAGTGTCAGATTCCCAGCAGAAACGCTGAGTCCAAACTCCCCCAAATAGCCCACAAAGAAAAGCTCCACACACACAAAAAAAAAACAACAAGTGACAGCGTACACCTTCAAACATCAACTCGGGGTTACCTGTCGCTCGTGTTATTGACAAGTGAGAAACCCCCAAACTAACCACAACACCGATGAGAAGACCCCGAATCAAGAGCTTTCTCTCTATCAAACACAGCCACCGAGGAGGCATTGGCACAAGACCTGGAGAGGTCGGTCCTGTCTTCGTGGAAGTTCTCCCGTCATATTCCAAACCCAGATATTTATGTTATTCGAGAGAGAGAGAGAGAGAAAGAGAGAGTTCAAGAGCTGCAATGACTTGACTGCAATGACCGTACCTTAGCCCCAATTCCTGGTGAGCCTCTCGCAGTGCTGTGCCGTCCTGTGATGTTCTTTCCAAGGACCCCTCGCTGTCTGTCCTGGAGATGAATGTGCAGAGCTTGCAAACGCGATCTGTTCACGTCTTAACCCAACTTCAACATCACTGGTGCACTTTGCACTCACTGCCTCTTACAGCAGTGACATTTGACATCAGATATCTTTCTTCTCCTTTCCGATTTAATCTGCACCTGTCATCCGGTGCTAACTTTAGTCCTCGCAAATCGGTTTCAATGGGAAGGCCATTTTATTAGCCATCCGATTTGGGGCGATTGAAAAATGTTTCGTGCACTTGTCATTCTCAAATCCGTCATTCAAAAAAAAAGTATGTTCTTGTTTTTGTGCCTTTGATGCAAACGACTGAAACTGTGGCTTAACAGTACTTAACATTTCACAAGATGTAAAATAGTAAATGAGTCCGAAGTATTTAATCCCAGTGAACCTTTTTTTTCCCCCCACAAAGAGGGCTTTGCAATAATCAGAACGTACAGTTGTCGCCCTTATATATAGGTCTAGACTCTGGGAGATGATTTTTCTTCATTGTTATGGTGGCAGATGTTTATTGTTTGGCTTTTTGTTTGTTTTTTTGTTCGTGCTGCTACAGATGCGCAAATGTGCTGAAAACGTGTGCTTCTGGGCTTTCCCTAAAACGCACAACATATGTTTTATGTGTGTGTGTGTGTGTGTATATATATATGTATATATTTGTGGGATTGATTATATCTCATACATCCACTCTGCACAGCAGCTCTTTAAGGGTAACACGAGAAAGGGACAGGTTCAAGGCAAACCGCCTCAGACCTTGTTTGTCTTGTAAAGGGATGGATTACATTAACAGGTCTACTGAGAGCAATTACAGCGTTTGTTCATACAAATCTCTGCGTTTTATACAAGTTCGAAAAAAAAGGAGCTGTACTCTATGTATCTAATTAATACACTAATGGACATATATAAGCTCTAATGCACATATGTATATACATACATTCATATATATATATATATATATATATATAAAGATAATGTGTGAATCCGGCCGTCACAAATGTGACCTTGGCAAGTTTTAAAGTAATTATAAGTTAAGAAAGCTTAAGTTATCAGCAGTATATTGCATTCCAAGCTCAAAGGGTGTTATGATTCCGTAATATGCTCCTTTGCTGTGTCTTGATATTGCAGCTGCTTGGATTAATGTATTGCTTTTGTTGACTTCGTTCATTTGCGTTCGCCCACAAGACACGCAGTCAATCCGCTTTGACAATACATTCCGTGAAGTGGGTTGAAAGGTCTGAACGATCCGGTCAGGTATCAAATGCAGTGGTTATTATCATTCACTCCACGCGTGAGATACGTGGACTGGCGTTTCCTTGTTATGCCGACAGATGAGCAATCCTGTGCCTGTGACAGGTTACGGTGCTGCTAAGTCTCACGTTACGATGTAAAATTATCAGCCAATGCCATCGTCTGCTCACTGATATATATATATATATATACATAACCAGCCTCCAGGAGCCGAAACCAGAGACATCCTAAGATTAGCCTCAGAGGTCTCCGCGTGTCTTCTTCACATTTAAAGACGTGTCCTGTGTAAAAGCTATGGGATCCGATTCAGCAATACCCCGAAGCACTTCAACCCAATGACACGTTGCCCAGCTCCAGAGCTTGGAGGGGTTGCAGGAGGGGTTTGGAGGGTAAGGGTACCGAGATTGGTTCGGTTTTCCAATGGTGATTAGAAACATCTGGGCTGGGGTTCGAGCTCAATCTGCTCTTGACATTTCCTTTCGAGACCCGTCTCCTCCCTGTTGGGAATATGGATCCCAACGTCGAGGTCCACCTGAATACTGTGACCTCTTCCATGTGGGACTAAACGCTAAAAAAATTAATAAAAGTGCCTGAAATAAAACTCCAAACGCCCCGATTTCTCCAGCACCGAGACAACTTTTATTACTGATAACCCTTGCGTTTCGTTGCAGCGCTTTTATCACCGCGGGGTTTACGGTAACGTGTAGTGACTGTGTGTTTTGCAGACGGAATTGTGTGCGCTTTCTACCCTTGAAACAGGCGTTTGGCGTAGTCTTACGCTCTCCAACGTCGCTGTGCCCCTCTCTGGTGTAGTGTAATTCTGAACAGTGTCCAACAGTGAAACCGGCGATGTGTTTTGCTTCGGTGTCATCCACTGAGAAAAGTAACTCGTTGCGAGATTCAGACGTTAATCTCAAGGCCGTCGCGGTCGGTATTTTTGCCACCGAGCGACGTCGAGGACCCGCGAATCGAAGAGGCAAAAAAAGCAAAAGAGAGAGAAGGAAAGAAAGAAAAGAAAGAAAGAAAGAAAAGGAAAGAAAGAAAGAAAGAAGGAAAGGAAAGAAAGAAAGAAAGAAGAAAGAAAGAAGAAAGAAAGAAAGAAAGAAAAGGAAAGGAAAGAAAGAAAGAAAGAAAGAAAGAAAGAAAGAAAGAAAGGAAAGAAAGAAAGAAAGAAAGAAGGGAAAGGAAAGAAAGAAGGGAAAGGAAAGAAAGAAAGAAAGGAAAGGAAAGAAAGAAGGAAAGAAAGAAATTCAATTACTGCCAAGAAAATGAATGACTTCTGCGAGGAGCAACGGTGTGATGAGCATTGCGTTGCGCAATCCATATATATATATATTATATGTATATATATATATATATATATACCCATCAGTTGTAATCAATATTCCTGCCCCTTGCGCCGTGTCCTATCATTTATCCCCGTGCAAACCCGCTCCATCCCGGGTCCTGACAGGAGGATCCCAAGGACTCGATCCGCTATTTTGCGGTAGGAGTAACCCTGACGCATGCGCTACTGTCAGAGCCACAGGGACGGCAGTGCGGTCCTGCAGCTGTCGGTGATGGACGTGTCGGGAAAACAGCAGGAAGCCGATCCGATCTGACCCTGGACGCAACAGTCCGGTCCAGTCAGGTCCAACCAAGTCCATCCATCGATTGCGGCTCCTTTCACGCAGAAAGGGTTAAAAGCGGGGGGGGGGGGGGGGGGGTAAGGGCGGGCGTGTGGATGTCACCCCCACCCCTGGGTGTCTGGTGGGGCTTGAGCGTTGTGGGGGAGAGGTGTTGGCTTGGTCTGGTTCAGCATGCATCCGGCACTGACTCAGCAAGCCAACGGGTTGACCCAGCACGACTCAGCGGGTGAGTTACAGTGTGAGTGCGCGGTGTTGCAAAAGGTGAAAGCGATCGTTTGCTTTTGTTTTTGTTTTTTTTTTGCCCGACGCTGTGTGAGGGCTTTTACAGTGAATTGTTTGCCTCCTCGTTAATTGCACTGTCCAATTCCACCCCCCACCCCCACACACACACCACCACCACCAACCCCCACACCACCACACCAGCCCCCACACCACCACCCACCCCCCCACACCACCACCACCCCCACACCACCACCACCCCCCACCACCATCACCCCCCCACACTACCACCACCCCCCACACCACCACACCCCCCCACACCACCACACCACCCCCCACACCACCCCACACACCACCCCCCCACACCACCACACCAACACCCACACCACCACCACCCCAACACCAACACACCACCACCACCACCCCACACCACCACCCCCACACCACCACCACCACCCCCACACCACCACCACCCCACACCACCACCAGCCCCCACACACCACCACCCCCCACACCAGCACCACCCCCCACACACCAGCACCACCCCCCACACCACCACCACCCCCCACACCACCACCACCCCCCCACCCCACCACCCCCCCCACCACCACCCCCCCCACACCACCACCCCCCCCCACACCACCACCCCCACACCACCACCACCCCCCCCACCACCACCCCCCCACACCACCACCACCCCCCACACCACCACCACCCCCACCCACCACCCCCCCCACACCACCACCACCCCCCACACCACCACCACCCCCACACCACCACCCCCCCCCCCCCACACCACCAACCCACAATCCCAGACCCCACAGCCATTCAAACGTATCAGATATTTAACAGGTTATTAATGTTACAGGTGACCTCGGTGGCAGACAAAACGCAGTGATGGTGACCGAGAGCATTTAATGTGTGATGTCTTCCTCTCTCTCTCTCTCTCTCTGTGTGTGTGTGTGAGTGTGTTTGGGTGTAACAGGGTTGTTCAATAAAAGGAAGCGAGTTTCTCTCTTCGTGAGCATTGCTTTGCTGATCGTCTCCGTGTTAATATTGGCTGTGGGATTGGTTGCAACCACCAGGACCCTGAACGTTTCGGTTGGAGGATATTATCCCGGGGTCATTGTGAGTACTGCACTGCACTGGCAAAGCATGAGCAAAGGCAACTTGTACATGGACCCGAGGGGAGGGAGCAGAAGGGAGGGGAGGAACATTCATTTTTAACCCTGTTTTCTAACGCTTCCCAACAAAACCAGCACATTTCCCCTGGCTGTGATCTTCTTTTTATTTGGCCATCGACATTGCCAAAGGGAAGAAGTCAAGGGGATCCCATGACTTTTAGACCCAACCACACGACAAGCCACTGTGGCCTCCCCACATCTCAACATTGGAGATTGTTATTTCTCTGGCCAGATGTTACCCCGACACAGATCCAGGGGGACCTGCTGGTCGTTCCTGTTATTTGAGTCAAAAAAGATGAGTATTTTGCATTTACCAAAATAAATGTAAAGCTGTGAAGGATGTCTGGGGAAGAGGTAACATAAAACACCTGGGTATAGACTTAGAGAATTTACAATTCAAAGGAAAATCATCTTCATGACATAGTTTCACAATGAGATGATTAAAATCACACGGGAAACCTAATGACATCACTTATATTGCCCCCACCCACCCCCCACATACACACACACACACACATGTTTTACTTTTTTATGTTAGGAATAAAATATGCCCTTTAAAGTATGGTCATTTCTAGATAGATTGGTAAGGTAATGGTATTTTTGCTTAGTTAGTGTTTTGGGGCATTCCATTGTGTAAACGTTGTGCTTAATATTTTATATTGCATCCAATATATATTTTGTTTTCCGGTGTTCTTAATGTACCAACTTTTAATGGCTCCCATCAGCACCACCATCCCTCACAGACCTGTAGACATGCATTCTGGTGTTCTCCAGGCAAAGTGCCCAATTTTGAAAGGACAAGACCTACAATTGGTACTGTGGGTGTTTTGTTACAGTTCAAGTGGAGACACTGAACATTATATGAACATTTGCATAAGCACTATTTCACATTCCTCTGGTAGATCTACATAGACAGACAGACAGATAGATAGATTGATTTTCATCCTTCGGATGAGATGTTAAATCAAGATCCTGTCTAAGCTGTGGATGCTAAAGATCCTATGGCACTATACGAAAAGTCTACTGGCCAGCAACCCCCCAAATAAAATTGGTCCCTCAATTGGCTGCGCAATTGGCTGCCACATTTCATCTACAAAATGCAGTCAATCACTTTACAGCATATCCTGTGAAGCGCTTTGAGACGTCTCGACAAATGCAAGGATTATTACGATTGATTGATTGATTTGGGAAAAAAGATATGGCAAAAAGGAGAGGAAATGGGATTAAAAGGTTTGCCCTGATCCAATAAATCAGTAGAACAGGCTTGATGGGCTGATTGGCCTCCTCCTGTTCCTGTGCTTTATTGAATTCCTAGTGATAGTATTCTTATTGATATCTGTGTTACCACAAAGTAGCTGGGGGGGGGGGGGGTTATCCTTGCTCCCAAGATGCGCTTTGATGAAGAAATCCCACTCTAAACACAGGTTATCAAAGTCGCTATACGTCGTGGCAAAAGGAAATTTTCTAAATCATTTTGTTCAGCTTTTGGAAAAAAAATGTTTTGCAAAAGTCCTTTCAATAAACCTGCAATGTTTATTGAAATAAGCCTTCAATGCATGTTACATGTTTATTGCAGGCTTTCAAAAAGGAAAATTGACAGGTACTTAAAAAGGAAAATAATTTCAGGTCTAGGTGTAGGGGGTAAGAACGGGGGACTGGGGCTAGTTGGTAGGTCTTTCAAAGAATGGCATAGGTACGATAGAAGCATTGAATTAAACCAGTAACTAGTAATGCAGCAAACCTATAAATTGTATTGAACTAAATAATCCCTCAAAAAAAAAGCAATAATAAATTGGTCATTTCAATCCACGACTGTTTGTGGGACGCTGCTGTGTGCAATTGGCTGCCGCGTTTCGCCCACAAATATACAGTCAATTCACTTTACAGTATATTCTGTGAAGCGCTTCAAGACGTCTAGGAGATTTGAAAGGCACTATATCAAATGCAAGGATTATTATTATTATTACGATGTGTCGAATGTCATCCTTCTGTGCTATAAGATTCTATGATGTGTGAGATGTTAACTGTCAGCTTTCTGAGTGTGTTGATCCTGTCACCATTATTCTGAGTGAAGAAAAACCACGAACATTTGGTAACAGTTTTGTTATATAAAAAAATCGTGAACTGGTGATCAGCTGCTGTTATTTCCGCTCGTTCCTTTCAGCTTGGTTTTGGATCATTTCTCGGAATTATTGGGTCAAATCTACTGGAAAACAAAAAGCAGATGGTAAGTAGATGGTTTACTGCTATCCCGTTGTTCCTGGATGTTATGGTTCAACATACATAAGAACGGGAATTGCAGGGAAGTATGACAAGAAATAGTAATCAGTCCTAATGCCTTGCGTTCTGCACTTAGTACTACAGTAACTTGTGGAGCCATGAAATGAACTGCAATGTTTTAGCTCAACCCCCCAAAAAAAATAACCCTGCAGAAGGTATCAATTAATCTCCCATGGTTTCCCCTATTGGAAGATTGTTTTTTTTTCTTCCCTATCCTTGCCTTCTCGTGTCGCAATTTGTCCTCGCACAACATGGGGATATCAATCAGTTGGATGGCTGGGCCAGTCCAGGTTGCAGAACTTTCAACAGCTCATGGCAACCGCAGGTACAGACTCTTATCAGCAGATGGGAGGTACTATATTTAGCAGTAGCACAGACAACTCATGAGAGCTAATGATCCAGGGTCTCCCATTTGTGCCATCGCAGCAGGAAATCCATGGCCATGCGGGTGTCTCAGTGTTTGCCTTGGTCCTGCTGAATAAACTCCGTGCACTTAACGCAGCATCTGCTGGACACGCGTGACACTGTCACTGTGGTGCTCTGGTGCTATTTGAATAAAATAAACGTATTCACCCATCAGAGTTTAGTGAGTTCATTTTCCTCTGTCCCTTATTCAGATGCACACTAATTATAGACCAATGCTGACACGAGGGCAGTCAGGTCCTCTTCCACATGTTGCTTCCATGATCGAAGTGTCCAATTTAAACCCAAATGTGTTACCTGTGTCGGTGATGCAGTAGAAATCGGGCTCTATTTCATTTTATGTTACCGGGGATTTGCACAACAGTCCCACATATCATCTCGGCAGTCACTTTCAAACAGCATTCGTACTTTTACCTAAAATACGGAAAAAGTGGTTTGGGGATGTGTTTCAATTGTGGAATGTTTTGGAAAGTCTGACTGATGGGAGAGAGTGAAGGTAAGACTGTTTTATTTTATTTAGGGTTTGCTCAATCTTTGTTTCCTTGTCTTTATGATCTCATATCATTTAAATTGTAATATTGTTAATTGGTTCCAACAATCAGTGGT
The DNA here is from genome assembly GCF_018977255.1 of Callorhinchus milii. Lineage (NCBI taxonomy): Eukaryota > Metazoa > Chordata > Chondrichthyes > Chimaeriformes > Callorhinchidae > Callorhinchus > Callorhinchus milii. The sequence goes on along the minus strand of NW_024704756.1, from coordinate 13,918,738 downwards.
TCTATATTACTGTCGCACACACACACACACACACACACACACAGACAAATACAGAGAATGGTGAGTTGTATCAACCTGGTTGATGAAACACTCTTCTTTCTGTCTGTTCCCCACAGGGAGCCTCTCTGTGAATGGAGCTAATTACTCTCAGAAATTTACACCAACTTATGTAGAGTTAAGGCATGAAGACTGAGGGCACTGGTAGTTTATTGGATGCTGAGCATGGTAGTGGAGATGAGATCTCTGTCTCTCTCTCTGGAGATCTGGCAACAGTTGACAATTAGGATATGACCACTGTACAGCGTGCTTTGCTTGAAGGTCAATTAATAATGACATAGATTAGCTAGAGCAATCTCAATAGATTCACGTTTATTTTCGCGAAGCTAATTTTAACCCTCAGTAAATCCTGCTCTGAAGTGAGGGCTTCTTCGGAACACACGCGAGGGGCTGTGTTTGGGATGTAAAGATGGTTTGAAACATTGGTTAATGTCACGTCTGTTAAAATGAACATGCCAATCATTCAATGAAACATGGGTTTTATCGGGGACTTTTCACCAGGACAGTGCAAGACAGATTGGCACTCAAATCACATTGAAGGTTATGTGGATTTTCTTTGCACTTATTCCCCCCACCCCTCCACTGTTCAGGTTGAATATTTTCTGTTTTGAACATGCTTGTTATGCAAGGTGTGATCTTACACCAACTTCTCATATTAATGACTAATGTACATGATGGCTGTGTTCACAGGCTACAGCAATACAGCCAGCCCAGGCTGAATTGGTATTACATATGGGAAATGGGCTTATAACCCAGGTCCTGGTGGAGTGAATGCTGATTTTGCTAGCTTACTCCTCGTGCTTGGCATACTACCCTGAGAAAGGATAATGTTCTTCCAGCAATCTTCTAGCAATATGAATCACTGTCCTAAGAAGTGCAGAAATCCCTTTTACATATCATTGTAGTCTTCCCAGGATTGCTGTATAATTTGCGGTATTGATATATTTTCAAGTGAGTTATATTTGCTTTTTTGAATATTTGAGACTAGAGTATACATTTGTTTGTTTTACTGCATTTCAGTTTTTTAAAGGTATTGTTTGCAGCTTTCAGCAATTCATTTATTTGGGGGCATTTGTTTGGTGTCATCATTCCCTGACTCGGTGGCTGGGCAAGCCTCCCAAGCCTCCTCCAATGATGCTCTAACTACAAAATACACAGTCAATCCACTCCCATTTGATCCTTGTACCCTGACTCTAAGCGATGCTCTACAATGCAATGCTGGAGATGTCAGAGTGACTCAGATAATAATAATAATAATAATCCTTGCATTTGATATAGCGCTTTTCACGTCAGGAGGACGTCCCAAAGCGCTTCACAGAACACACTGTAAAGTGAATTGACTGTATATTTGTGGGCGAACGCGGCAGCCAATTGCGCACAGCAATGTCCCACAAACAGTCGTAGATTGAAAATGACCAATTTAATTATTGTTTTGGTTTTGGAGGGATTATTATTAGGCGTGTGGAGTAAGGAAACTTGCCCAAGGTTTCGCCCTGCCTGGAATTGAACTCAGGTCTCTCGCTTGCAAAGCGAGTGCTCTAACCATTGAGCTACAGGACTCCACGATAGCATCACTTGCTAATGTTGTATCCCGTGGAAGCACCTTGAGACTTATCAACGACCTGATAAGGTGCTACATCAAATGCAATTATTATTATTATTTGCTAGGAGCTGCTTGGGTTATACTTCTTAAAGTAATCATCTGGTAACCCATGCCTAGTTAAAGTAAAATCTGTGCCACAAAGGTTACAATATTGTTGTCAGATATCGTATAATTATTGAGAAAAGGATAGATATTTGCAGGCATTCCAATATACATTTGTAAGTCTACTTCATTAGTGACAGTAAGCAGTGAAGGCTAAGGGGAAAAACGTATGACTGCACCTCATTGACCTAAATGTTGACTTTGTTCACGTCTCCAGTGAGTTGCAAGCAGTGTCTAACAGCATCCTGCCACTGTTGTCAAAATGGTGCTTTGTTCATGCATTTGCTCTGATTTCTCAGTGGTCACTTGGGTTCTTCCAACCACCTAATCTGAATTAAATTGAACAGTGCTCTTCATATGCATCTCATTGATGCAAAGCAGAGCCAGTTTCTTTTGTCGTCTGACATTGAAACACTCGCTGAACGTTGAGTCTGAATTTTTGCACTGAACTAACATTTTGTGTCTTTAGCTGGTGGCATCAATCGTGTTCATCAGTTTTGGTGTAGTGGCGTCTTTCTGTTGTGCCATTGTTGATGGTGTATTCGCTGCCAGACATATTGTGAGTATGACCCCTGTGCACTAATGTTGATTCGTCAAAGAGATGCGTCATTAACTTCATGAACCTACATCCACAAATTAGCTCTTAACTGCTGCTGGTACGGAGGATGCTTATTAGGAAATCGACCATTAAATATTCCACTCTAACTTCATAGAGGTAGCAATTTCACCCCTCAAAGTAAGTGCACTTACAACGTATCCACCTGATTATTAAAGCCCAGAGTAAGCCTGACTTGCAATTTAAAATAACATTTTGTGACCTTTCTCCAGGATATCCGACCTCTCAATGCAGGCAGGTGCCAGTATTATTCCAGTGGCACCTCATACCCTTTGGATGGTTATAATACAGAGGTATGTTTGCCAGAACTGGCAATATGTCTTTTGCTTGTAGGCATTTCTGAGCAGATCAATGGTGTTAAATTCATGCCTGTTACATGGTTGACGAATGTTTGATCCTTTACACACCACACCATCCACCTGAGAGTAGGCGGGAGACATGTATGCAGACTCTGAGCGATGCTCTATGACTCAATGCTGGAGATGTCAGAGTGACTCAGGTAGGATCACTTGTTGATTTGGACCCTCTCTCTCTACAAAAGGCAATCACATCCTCTCACTACTGAAACTGTTACTAACAGTGGGCATACAACATGTTATATATAATAATCCTTGCATTTGATGAAGTGCCTTATCACGTCATTGAGATGTCTCAAATCGCTTCACAGAATATACTGTAGAGTGGATTGACTGTGTATTTTGTGGGCAAAATGCCAATGTTGGTATAACAATATGCGAATCCAGTTAACAATCTCAGTGGCTCTTTTCTGAAAGTTGCACTTAAACACTTTGGTTACAGCAACCCAGTACCGCAGATCGTTAAAAGACTGGAACAGTGGGGATTTTGTATCTGTGCTCAAACTGCCACCTAACAATATTACACATTTAAAATTTATACTGAAACAAATGCTCTGTAATGCCATTTGTTTTTAATAGGAAGTAAGATAAATATCTGGTTACAAACCGATTAAGGGTGATTGAGATAAGCACAGATATAGAACAAATAGTTCGCACAATGTGATTGCCTCAGCCCCATTGGGACCCCTGAGAAAGTCATGTGTGGAATGGAGCCAGAGAAGGGGTGAATAATATATATTACAAAATTAAATTCATAAGAACATAAGTAATGCTAGACGAAAAAAGACCAAGGTCCATCTAGTTCGCTTTCTACCTTCCTGGCAGTCACATGCGCATATGTCCCAAACTACCTATGTACTATATCCCATAATGTTATTTCCTAAAAGAAAATTATCTAATCCGTGTTTGAAAGAATCAACACTTCCTGCTTCAACCCTCTCCCTAGGGAGCCTGTTCACTTATCCACTTAATGAAATAGTGTTTGCGTAGATTCATTCTGAATTTACCCTCCTTCAATCGCAGGCCGTGTCCTCTGGTTTTACTATTCAGGACAAGTTGAAACAGCCTGTCATGATCTATATTGACTTGCCCCTTTAGAATCTTAAAGATAGTAATCATGCCACCTCTCAATCTTCTCTTTTCCGATATACTGGAGTGTTCACTCAGTTAACATTGTGGAGCAGGGAAGAATTTCAGTGATTTTTTTTTCTTCCTCTGGGTTGTTTTTCCTCTATGCTTTGCTTGGCAGATTAAATGGATCGGCTGTGCGAAACTGCACGGGTCCTTTGCAAAGAGTTGACCAAACAGCAATTTCTTTTTGTGACTCTTTTCAATTTTCTCTGCTGCTGCTCATTCTCTGAAGAACGCAGAAGGTGTTGGTTGGCTGCAATTCTTTGGTTTGCGCGAAGCCCTCTGTACTCTGGCCACTTGATAGCTTTCCCCTCAGCGTACAGTGAGTGTGGTCTTACAGATAGGTGTACAGTGTTATGAAATCTTAGCTGAATATTTGTTTAATTTCTCATTTAGGACATTAACACAAGAGTACAATAATGATAATAATAATTTTTGCATTTGATACAGTGCCTTATCACGTCTTCTAGTCGTTTCAAAGCACTTCAAAGAATATACTGTAAAGTGAATTTACTGTATGTTTTGTGGATGAAATTAGTAGTGCAGGTGAGAAATGTTTAAAGAATACAGAGTAGTACCTTCTTTCTGTTCATTTCATGATTCAAACACTGCTGTATGAAATCTACATCTTTTTAGTTCTATTCAAGATACTTAAATGTAAATTCTATTTTATTTCCTTCAACCTTTTATTGTGTTTGTGCGGGTGAAAATTAATGTTATACAATGTAAAGTTAATATCAAACACTACAAGGACCCTGCATATTTCTCACCGCTGCTGGCTCTCACTGACAAACTTAATGTTCTGTGGAAACCATAGTAAAAACTCCAGAAAACAAAAACCTCAGTAAAATTTCTCCTGGAATCCCAAAGGTGTTAAAGTGAAAATTCCCACGTTAGAATAACAATAATAATAATGATAATAATAATCCTTGCATTTGATATAGAGTTTTTCACATCTTCTAGATGTTTCAAACGCTTCACAGAATATACTGTAAAGTGAATTGACTGTATATTTGTGGGCGAAATGTGGCAGCCAATTGTGCACAGCAGTGTCCCACAAACAGTCATGGATTGAGTAACCAAACTGTTATTGTTTTTTTTTCTTGAGGGATTATTATTAGGCGTGTGGAGTAAGGAAACTTGCCCAAGGTTTCGCCCTGCCGGGAATTGAACCCAGGTCACTCACTTGCCGAGCCGAGTGCTTTAACCACTGAGACATTAATATTATAATGTGCATCATGTATCCTTGACTGGATCCATTGGATTTTGCAGAAGAGACATCCGAAGTAATACTAAAATTGATCTCGGATGGTAACATAACCCAATGGAGCTTGCGCTCACAAGCGTTTAAGTGCTCGGTGTGGAAGGGAGGAGGAGTTAGAGTGACATAGTACAATCTACAAATGGAACAAATCTTGTTGCAGAGATGGCTCTTGCATCGCAGTATTGCTTAGGAAGAAACCAGATTGAACTTCGAATGGGCACCTAACACATTTCATATCCATTACTCTATCTCCTTCCCTTGGAGAATCTGTAATTAGGCCAATACACCATGGATTTCAATGGCATTCTTAGAACATTATATATTCTATCAAATACTTTAGTTTTATGCATCGATTAATTTTATTAAATAGCTTTTATACTTATAGTCGATATATTTATCATCTCATCCATCTTAACATTCTTCACAATTGGGTCCAATGTTGTACTTAAAATTACATACTCACCAGACGTGGAGTCCTGTGGCTCAGTGGTTAGAGCACTTGCTTTGCAAGCAAGACACCTGGGTTCAATTCCAGGCAGGGCGAAACCTTGGGCAAGTTTCCTTACTCCACACAGAGCCTAATAATAATCCCTCCAAAAAACAAAAACAATAATAAATTGGTCATTTTCAATCTACGACTGTTTGTGGGACATTGCTGTGCGCAATTGGCTGCCGCGTTCGCCCACAAATATACAGTCAATTCACTTTACAGTATATTCTGTGAAGCGCTTTGGGACGTCCTCCCGACGTGAAAAGCGCTATATCAAATGCAAGGATTATTATTATTAGATGCTCAACTCTGAGCCAAGTTCGCACAAAACAAAGAAAAGTGATAGTTTGTAAAACACTATTTTGATGATCTAAATTTAGCCTCAAATAAATCTTTTTTTTTTGCAATTTGCAGACGTTCATCGTCATCTCAACTGCTCCTTCAGCTCAATTTTTCTTGCACATTTCTATGTGATATATCCACAAAATATACAGTCAATTCACTTTACAGCATATTCTGTGAAGCGCTTTGAGACGTCTCGAAGACGTGATAAGGCTCTATGTCAAAAGTATTATTATGATTGTTAGAAAAACACCAGCCAATAACTTCCGGTAATACTAAAGAGTCTGCCTGCAATATGCGTTTCTCTATTTTGCACTTCTGTGTACAGAATTAGAGAACTAGAGAAATCCATGATGCATTGTGAATTTCACTTGCTTTCCTTCCACAACTCTCCCCCTTTCTGCTCACCTGGAGATGACGACTTAACACTGGAGTTAGGCTCCATATCCAAGTTCATCACTTGTTAATTGGGACAATGGGTATCGTATCAATAACCTGTTCCACCATAGCTTCACGGCTGTTTTTTGTGGGACTGTGCTGGTGTAAATGGATGCTATGTTTAGTAACAGAAAAATTCTCAAGCTAGATTAGTTGAGTTTGGTGACAGACACTATTGACAAAATTGCTTTGAGATATTTCTGTGTGATAAGGCATCTTAAATATGCACATTTTTATCTTAACGCTAACTGACTAACAGAAGACAAATTCAAATGCAGTAACTGAATCTTTCAGGGTAGGAAAAGGGAACTATTCTATTTCACAGTGTTTGAAGATTGGACATTTCTCAGAGATTTGTTCTGTACACAGGTGACTTGCCAGAGTCAGATGCGTGGTCCGTGCATCATGAAAATCAAGAGTGATACCTGCTACTGTTGTGATCTTTATAACTGCGACAGGTGAGCTTCACTGTAAATCTCTGGTAGATGCAGTGAACTTTGTGCTTTGTTATCTTTTATCTTTTGGTGTCAACTTCGATTAGTTGGTAACATTCTCGCCTCCGAGTCAAAAGGTTTGCGGGTCCAAACCCCTCATTGGGACTTTGGGATTGTTGACTGGGCTGACATTCCATTGCACTGCTGGGGGTTTTTGTTGGATTCATGGAGGTGTCGTCCTTTGGATAAGATGTTAAACCGAGCTCCCATCTACCTGATGTAAAATAATCTATGGTGCTATTCAAAGAGACAAAAGAGTTTCTCCCAGTGTCCTGGCCAACAGTGTCCCAGATAAAATTGGTTGTTTAATTAATGGCTGATTGTGGGACATTGCTGTACACAAATTGGCTGCCATGTTCACTTATGAATCCACAGTCATTGCACCTTACATTAAATCCTGTGAAGGTCTTTGAGACATTTTGGTGATATGTCAGGGCAAAGGTTATTATAATGCAAAGACTATTATTTTAAACGTTTCATTGTACCAATCACTTTGCACTAAGGAAGACATCTAAGTTACAAAACATCTATGTTACGAAACTCATTATCTCCACTTTTTTTAATTAACCTGCACCCCTGTTAAGTATTATCGAGCTAAGAGGATAAAGGTGGTGGAGTGGATCTCAAGACTTATACCGTATAAACTTGACATGTTGTTGATGAGCCACTAGAAGGAGCTGCTTTGCAAGTTTCCTGCAATAAATTCCTTATTGATGGTGTTGACTAAGCTAAGGTAGGGGGTGAGGGAGGAGAATAGTTAAAGTGGGAGAAGCAGCCACTTACATTTAGCTGAAGGAGTGGGAGACAAAAAACATCATGAATTATTTGAGGGTCCTTGTGTCAATCGTCAAAGCTAGAGGAAATCAAACGGAATTACATAATGTGATGTAATGATATTAAATCTCAGGCAACAATAAATATTTGGGACGCGAATCCTCTTCCTTCCTTGGAAAAGACCCAAGAGATGTATCCCCCAATGGTTAACAGAGTGATGTCAATGTGTGGGTAAAGTAAACAGCTCAGAGTTGCTCAGAATAAACTCTTAAACATGAAGACGACAGGAGGCTTTTTTTGTTGAAACAGGTACAGAGATTAAAGTGTTTCCCGGAATGGGTGACAATGGAGAACAAGAAGCCCAAGCCCGTGTGCAATTATCCAGAACAGCTAAACGTAACAGCAACCACCAATCATGACTGATTTGTCAAAACAAATTATGTAAAACGATTGAGGTTACAGTTTAAATCTCTAAGGAGCTCCTTTGTGAAAGAATCTCAATCTAACCATTGCTAAAATGGTCATGAAAAGTCCGAAATAAAGGAGTATCTTTACTGCATCAATTTGAGGCCCGGGATTTGCTCCCCATCTTCAACCCCTGTAAAAGACGATTCACAATTCTCACCAGATAATTATTTCTAGGTTGTGCAAATTTGATTGACTCTCAAAGGATTTGATGGGGTCAGTAAAACCACCCAGCATAAAATATATCCGATCAGCTGTTTAGCCAGGGGACTGAGTTGAACTGTAATAATGATACTATTGCACCTTGCAGCAAAAATAAGCATTTCAAAGCACATCCCAAAACATAATTGATTAGAAGCGAAAGTTGTATAGGAACAGCAACTTCCTGTAAATAACGAGTAGCTAATTAATCTGAATTTGGACGTAAATTTCGATTGGGGAATACAAGTCAGGACAATCAGGAGAAAGATTCCAGGCTATCATATACTCACTGATGGTTTCACGTGCATGGGGAGAGGGCATGGAAAAGGCCTCTAATTTTGTCGATTTCCCAATTTTTCTTAAATCCCATTGGTAATTCAAGATTATTAGACCTCTACTGTCAGCAGAGTATACAGCTAACGGTCTAACAAATCAATATATTAGTTACATAAACAATAAGAGCAGGGAAGCTGCATCTCTCTCTCTCTCTTTCACTCAGTGGTTAATGCCTTGCCCTGCCCATAGTATCGGGACTAACAGCAAATATACAGGAATCCCAGACAATGTTCTTTCTCCACATCCTGATTAAATTTAAGGCAGTCAGCCAATACCTGGGCTTTGCATAATAAACAAAAATCACTTGAACATAATTCTCATGGGTTGTACTGTCGTTGAAAACCCTAAAGTGGGTTGCTGGCTTTCAATTAATCTACAGATATCCATTAGGCTCTCTTTGTTTGTAGGAAATGAACATGTTGTATTTAGCATCCAGACGCCATTATTCTGGCAATTACTTAACCTGGCGACAAAGGGTCCTCTTCGCTCACTGAAGACAATAATGAGATCAAAGGTTTTATGGATTATTGCAGATAGAGATGATCAAATGCTCTACGGAGAACATGATGGTTTATGTGAGCTGCTTTTGCATCAAGGAGATGTTTACGGCACTGAAAGGAAATGGTTAAGGATGAATAATGTACAGTTCATGCGAAAACGATGGGCTACTGTGCAGAGCATAAGTGAACATGGGATCACTTAACTCCCAACCAGGTAACAATCTTGTCTCGCCCTCGCTGTCTCTCCAAATCAATCTCACTGATTGGACATGTGTTGGGAGTATTTCACACAGACCATTCATTTGGTTCGCTGGTCAATGATAGGAAGGAATGGACAGGACTAACAGAGAAATCTGTCACTGTTTAAGGGTGAAAAGAGCTTCTCAAAACCTATCTCTTTAACTCTGTCTTTGGCCATCATTTCCCCCACCCTCACCTCTCCAACTTATAATATATAATAATAATAATCCTTGCATTTGATATAGCGCTTTTCATGTCTTCTCAACGTCTCAAAGCGCTTCACAGAATAGACTGTAAAGTGAATTGACCGTATATTTGTGGGCGAAACGCAGCAGCCAATTGCGCACAAACAGTTGTGGATTGAAAATACCAATTTATTATTGCTTTGTTTTGGAGGGATTATTATTAGGCTCTGTGTGGAGTAAGGAAACTTGCCCAAGGTTTCGCCCTCTGCCTGGAATTGAACCCAGGTATCTCGGAGCTACAGGACTCCTGCTCAGACTTTGTAAAGTGCTTTGAGATGTTTTTCTAGTGTGAAAGCAACTGTATAAGTGCAAATTGTTGTTGTTGTTGTTGGCATTGCATAAAGGTTTTCTCATCTTGTCGTTCTTCTTTCAATGCAGTCGTGAAATCTTAGGTGGTTATTATGAATATAATGATGTTGGAAGTTGCCAGGAGGTCATTCAACTGTACCATCTACTGTGGTCTTCAACCATCCTGAATATCGTGGGTTTGTTTCTGGGAATCATCACAGCAGCAGTCCTCGGAGCCTTTAAAGATATGGTATTAAACTTCCTTGTGTTCTTTTTATGCAAACTGCTTTGATATCAGTTCACATTCTTTTTCTTTTGAACAGCCCCATGAGCCAAAGTACTAACAGATAACTTATTCCTTATTGGACAAGTAACATTAAACTTCTCAGTGTTTTGTAACCATAAACTGTGCAGTTACAGTGACTTAGTTTTGTGATGTTGCAATATAAAGCTGATCTGGTGATAGCTGTAATTTGGTTTATATCTGAGATTGAGCTAAAGTATCAGAGCAATTTACCTCTCAAACCAAACAGATTTTGTAGACAGGTTTGGTGATGATATCACAGCTAAGTGTTAGACCTGTGCAACAAAATGGTTTGACATACTGTTCTCTGATGTTACTCCAGCAGATACCTGTTACTCCTCCAATTATATGTGCACCTGAGCCCCCACCTCCTCCTATAATGTATGAACCTGGACATCAGGTGTTGGCCTATACAGAATTTTATCCTGGATCTCCCCACCTGCCACCCTACAGCCCATATGATATTCAGGTACTGTACCTCAGTTATCCATCAGAAAGTTCATTGAGGGGGCTCTATATAAATGCAAGTTGTTGTTGTATATTTAGTAGTATATTTTCTTCTTGCACTGCATCTGTGACAATGATTTATTTCTTTCGATAATGTTCGCTAATTGCATGTTCTTTTTAAATCTGCGGTCTTGAGTTGTACGGAACAGAACAAGACGACTAGAGGTCTGATACGTAGTCGTGCTGCGTTAGCTGATCTGAGCGAGGGGTGGGAAGAGAAAAATCAATAGAAAAAATTAAACAAAAGGTTACCTGTTGGCATTTGCCACCGGTGGCAACAAGATTGCAGCGGGGGGAGGGGGAGTGGGCAACAAGCTTGAGTTAGCTGAATGGAAAGGTCAACATACAGACAGAATTGCACTAATTTTGTTTGCAAGTCCTTAACAGTAATAATAATAATAATTGCATTTGATATAGCGCTTTTCACGTCTTCACGACGTCCCAAAGCGCTTCACAGAATTTACTATAAAGTGAATTGACTGTACAATAACATTTGCAATTTTCTCTTCCACACCAGCATCCCGGTTTGTACCCAGACTCCACCCCATCTGACGAGTCCCAGTCTATCTCACAGTCTGCTTCAAGTTACATGTGGCCAACCAATGCTCCTCCCCGTTACTCCCCTACGTACTATCCACCAGATGAGAAGCCACCACCCTACACTCCTTAAGCTCGCCTTATTCTCACTGCAGGTGCAGACCCCGGTCTTTTCGAAGAACCTCTCGAGTGAGAACACTGTGCATATGGACCATTTTGCAACCTTTCCTTGTGCATATCGCTCATTCACTGTGATTCACTTTGTACAGGGAAACATGAGAATATTATTCCGCTGTGGATTGTTACGGGCATGTTAGTCTTTAGCTGTTAGAACATGGTGTGCTAATTCTCTGCTAGATCATAAGCGATTTTTACACCGGGCCAGGTTTCAAAATTTAAAAAAAATTAAAATATGGAATGGCTAAGATTCCAAATACATAATTTGAAACGAGTAATCTTATTTTTAGTTTGTCTTATATCATAATATCCTCTGGGATTTTTTTTTTTGCCGATTGAATTTTCATAAATATCTAGGTTACTGTTTCAGTGTCACTCTTAATGGAAAAAAAAGTGTTAATCCAATTTTTACGAATAATTATCAGCCTGTTTACCTCCTCACGGGCTGGTGCGCTCTTGTTGTGTTGTGGGGTTGCAAATCACAGTTTGGTCTATCGGAGGGCAGAAGCCAATTGAAGGTTCAGAAATGGAAGTCTCTCCTCATTATTCCAACACCTCAATGTTATTTATGGAGCTGCTTTGACGGGGAGCAAGTTATTTCTGGGATACCAGCTCGTAGGAAAGATTGCATTTGAGAAATTGAGAGGGAATACTAATTGGAATAACTTTCCATTAGTCACAAAATAATGGATGTGTTACGAGACCAAATTCTGAAACCGTAAGTAAACCTAGAGAGGTTTGGCAACACAAGCTGACCAAAGACATTGAGTACACAGGAGATCTGGGAAGAGGTGCGCTGTTAGAGCCAGGCTTGACTATCTTCTGAAGATGAAGCCACTTACATCGCAAGGCATAATTACAGGGAAGATGATAATTCTGATTATTCTGATTCTTACCTCCTCCTTCAGTAATGGAAGTTACGCAATATAGTATATACATTTCTGCAAAGCATCGTCAATATTGCTTCACTGCCAGCTTGGAATGGGGCTTGATCCAACTGGGAGAAGACAAAAATTGTAGCCCGGCCCAAATCCCTGCTACATGGGCTGAAGATACTACTGTTCACATGGAACTCTATAAGACTGTTTAACTGATGGATAATTATGGGACTCAAACTCACAGCCTTCTGGTTAGAGATTAGTATGCTGCTTTAGCTAACAGGGCAGCGGTTTCATGTACTAACCATCTGAAAAAGCAAAGGACCGCAGTGGTAGAATGTGACAAGTGTACATTTTTGTGTGTAAATATATATGCATGAATATTGTGAATATCATTCTTTATACAGTATTTACCCAAATATAGTTTCATAACCAGCATAAATATTTAGAAATTAGTTATTTTTCCAGATGTATTTTAGAAATGCAGATGTTTTTGAAGGCTGTGAAAGGCTATTTAGCAACCAAAAGATTGATCGATTAATTAATTAATTAATCAATTAATTGCAGAATAACTGAGTGGTTTAAATATCTATCAGCGAGGCCTCAAAGAGGGAGAGACCATTTCCACAGTAAATGCTTCAGTGGCAATCAGTAAGAGTAACATTTGAACACAACAGACTCAGTGAGAAAACATCATTGAGAGGAGTAGATATAGATGGTGCCCGAATTCCGTGCGTTGGCTGGATTCATTTCAGAAGTTTATAAGGTGGAAGGCTCCTTTGTTATTTTTTGAGAAGAGAAAGTGAGTCAGTCTAAATCCAAAATAAAATAATAATGATATCAATTTATTACAAATGTTTCCTTTTTGCTTCATTGCTTTTGTTTTGGGGTTCCACCTTTTCTCTTTGTGAGCCCGCCTCACGTCTCGTTAGGTTAGGAGCAAGGAACGTGGGGCAAAGTCACATGGGCAAACCATTATCGACTGGAAAACACAAGCCTCAGACACCAGTGAGAAAGACGTGATAAGGTGCTGTACAAAATACAAAAATACAAGGATTAAATGCAAGTGCAAGGATTATTAAAGATGTTCTGAAATTCAATTCGAGCAATTTCCTGGCATCTTTATCGGCCTGGTCAATGGATTGTTGGAACAATAAGGGATTGCATATCGTAGCACCAAGTACCCCAGACAGTTCAATGATTGTCTCGCAGTACTACTTTACAAGTGATACAGAAATGAAACTTCTGAAAATGAAGCATGTGTTATTTTCTAATTTAGCTGTATCCTTAATTTTTTTTAAAGCAGGTCATTCTAACATGTAGCTGGGAGGTGCTGATAGAAATGGGTGAGATTGTTTCACATCTGTGCAAAGTAAATTGCATAAGAGCTAGCACAATTTGTTTGCAGGTGAAATTAGATCCTGCTTGAACAGCAGGTTTCGAATTGCATCGTTCTGGTAATCAGTAAACCCGGTGTTGAATAGGTCCAAAAGAAATTGAATCAAGGGCCAGGCCTCAAAAACACCACCACCAACAACAACAAAATTACATGTATGGAGCGCCTTTCACGTCGGGAGGACGTCCCAAAGCGCTGAACAGTCAGCTGTCGGGGCCCGAGCACGGGGGAGGGGTGGTGTAGGGGTGAGGGAAGGCAGAGAGGTGGGAGGGAGACCAAAGGTACGGTCACCACACATTCTTTAGCACAGTTTCCGTGTAAGCCTAAGCGCTCTGAGACCCTGCTCCGCGTGTAGGGCACTACATAAATGCAAGTTGTTGTTGTTTGCATTGCAAATTCCTTTATGGAGGATATCCCTTATTATAGTGGGCATCCTGTATTATATTATGTTGGAAATCCTCTGCTAAGAAGGGCGTGTTTGGATTTCAGGTTTGGTTTATCTGTGATGATCCTCCCCCGCCCCCCTACCCCATTTCTCCTTCACACACACACACACACACACAATCCAATTCAGATATTTAGAGTTTTACCATTAAATAATTGTGATTTTTAAACCAGATTTGTGTCACTTTTGCTGTCTTTTATTGCATTTTTGAACAGCTGTGGCCAGTGCTGCAGCTCCGAAATGCGCAGAAACATGTCATTGCTGCATCCAAACAGCTTGCAATAAAGCTTCACATTTTATTCTCAGGATATTTTGCTCTTCACACAAATTATGCTCTTATCTTGTTTGTGGCTGAATATTGCCCTTGAGAGGTCCAACGCTTCTGTGCTGGGCTTGGGACATTAAACTGGCTGACAAATGGACCCAGGTTACTCTTGCGCATCCTCTTGTGGCTTTGTAAAGAATTGCATTGGCAAGTTTATCTGTTCATCCTCTCTGTCCAACAACAACAACAACAAGATTACATTTATATAGCGCCTTTCACGTCGGGAGGACGTCCCAAGGTGCTGAAATGTTAGGAAGCATTTATTAATAATAATAATAATAATAACAATAATAGTAATCCTTACATTTGGTAGGGTACCTTTCACATTGGGAGCGTTACGCAGGATATACTGTGACTGTTTTGTGGACAAACACAGCAGGCAAGTTGCACATGGCAATGTCCCCCAAACAGCTAAGGAGTCAGTGACCAATCTTATTTGGGGGATTGTTGGTCAGGACATTGGGAGAGAGAAACTCCCTTCTCCTGGTTTCCTGGCCATCAATTACATAAGCAGGAAAAAAATCTTGGTACTGTAATTGCTCTTCAGAAATAAAATGTGGGAAACAACAACAAGAAGATTACATTTGTATAGCGCCTTTCACGTCGGGAGAACGTCCCAAGGCGTTGGACAGTGTACAGCATTTCAGACCCGAGCTGGGGTCAGGGGGGAGAAGGAAGGGGAGGGGAAGAGGGGTGGCCGATGGCATGGTCGAAGAGGAGGGTCTTGAGGCAGGACTTGAAGGAGGCTAAGGGGGGGGTGAGGCGGAGTGACTGGGGGATGGAATTCCAGAGGTTGGGGGCAAAGTCGCTGAAGGCTCTCCCGCCAATGGTGGGGCGGGTGGGTCAGGGGACGTGGAGCGGCCAGAGCCGGCTGAGCGGAGGGAGCGGGCGGGTTGTTAGGGGGTTAGGAGGTCGCAGAGGTAGGATGGGGTGAGGCCGTGGAGTGCTTTGTATGTGAGGATCAGGATCTTGAACTGGATCCTCTGAAGGACAGGGAGCCAGTGGAGTCGGGCGAGAGTGGGGGAGATGGGGTCACGGAGTTTGGTGCAGGAGAGGACACGAGCTGCAGAGTTCTGGATTATCTGCAGCCTGTGGAGGGAGGAGTTGGGAAGGCCGACAAGTAGGGCGTTTGCATAGTTGAGCCTGGAGGTGATGAAGGTATGAACACGAGTTTCAGCGGCCTGAGGGGTGAGGTAGTGGCAGAGTCGGGCGATGTTACAATGGTGAGGGAAGGCAGAGCGGGTCATGGCTTGAATGTGGGAAAGAAAAGACAGTTGAGGAAAATGGAAGATGTTGAAAATGCAGATCAGGAAAACGTTCCAGGGATTGTTGTTGGTGATGCATTCACAGTTTGCAAACTTCACAAGATGGTGATAACATTGCAGGCAATTAGGAAACAGAATTAAATAGTATACATGTAATAATATAATTATACTTACACCCACTAACACATAAGTTGAGATCACACTCAGAATATTTTACATGACTGCAAATTGATTTGTGTTGTGTTGCTTCCTACATTGCATTGAAAAGGGGCAACGGCTCCTGGTACTTTGTTGGACATTTAACCTTTGCATCCTTCTTCAGACCAGTGTCCATATTTTAATAACCGTGACCTATTCTCTCACTCCCAGGCAAAGCTGCTCCTCCATCTGTTTCGCACTTGCTTTCAATCAGTTCTGCTCTTTTCCATTTTGTACATTATCAAAAGCCTGAAATCTAAGCTTTGTGGTTTATATGTTATCAGCAATAGGTGCATGGGGGAGGAAAACAGCCAGGATGATTCCTGAACTTGAAGCAATTTGCTATGAAAATAGAGTCAGGGTGCTAGAATTGTACAATGTACTGAGGGGCATTAGGATTCAAGACTTTCCAATGCAGAGGGAGGGAGAGGCCGGTAACGCTAATTGCAACTATGATTACAGTGCAGCCAGGTAAGAGATTAATAGGCTGCAGTGCAGAATATTGAAATTTCTCTTTGTCTTGAGTGGCAAGTGCACTCTATCCCAGAGAGACACACACTCAACAGAAAAAATAAAGACAATTTATCTACTGTATTTTCATACTGTATTTTGCTGCACATAGGAAATAAGGGCGTTTAAAAATATGAAAAGTGTTGCTGGGCGGAAATCTTTTTTTGCACAACCTTCAATATTTTCTGAATTCTGCAAACAAAGCGTGTGAGTGAGGCTGTTTGTTATGGGTTTGGCAAGCCCCAGTCCATTACACACCTCTGGTCATTGCAATGCCAGATCTCTTTATGACCATTTTATTATAATAATCCTTGCATTTTTAAGACACAGTAATGCAAAGAAATAGGAGGGAGAGGGGTTGGAGAAGAATCCCTGTATATTTCTCACAATGAGGTTGAAGCTGTGATAGATTTCTAGGCAGAAAAATTCACCTTCACAATGGCCTGACCAAGCCAGGCTCTCTCTCTCTCTCTCTCTCTCTATATATATATATATATATACGTCAATTCTTTCCACATTACAGGAAAATGCTGTAAATTTGAGATATTTCATTTGGGAACCAGCGTAAACATAATGCCAAGTGTAGGGAACGTTCCCACAATGCACGACTGCAGCATTAATCCCCATTTTCTCGCTGAGAGAGAAAAAAATGCTGTTTGCACAGTCTGTCCAGCAAAGCTGAGCCCTTGCCTGCGCTGTGCCAAAGGTGGATGTGTGGGAAATCAATTTTCTCTTGCTCTGTCCTTCTGGCCTCTCCATATGTTCTCCCGTCAGCCCCAAAGGTCTCTTTTTGTTCCCAGCCCAGTTCTTTTTCACTCCCAGCCATTTTTCACACTCCTAGCTCAGCTCGCTTTCTATTCCTAACCCCCCACCACAACTCCCCGCCCAGCCCCCCCTCTCTCCTCTCCCTCCCTACATCTTCTCCTCAGCCAGCTGTTCCATCTCCTTTTCCACGCTGTCTGCAGAAAGAAGCAAACCACAAAAGGCAAAGTAAAAGGGCAGTAAAACGATGGCAGAAATGATGGGAATATATAAATAAAGGAACCAGCAAAAGGCAAACTCAAAGATGGGAGTCCAGGTTTTCATTCTTTCCCCCTCGCTGCACTATCCACCACATTTCAAAGGGTAGGAGGAGGGAGGGCCCTCTCCTGGGAACATTCTTGCAACCGTGAATGCAATAGGGCTTAGTTAACCCTTTAGGAACTGAGAATTTATTTGGGCCGGCCGAGCATCTGATACACCACAGAAACCTATTACCATGCTTTAAAGTAACCAAACCAGACTGAGTGTTCCACACGTAGAAATGTCTCGAATAGACGGTGTACACTAAATGTGGAGGAACGCACCCCACTTACCGAACTGTGTAGTTGCAAAGGCTTGAGGACTCTAGCATCTAGATAGGAAGCACTTGCTGGAGTTTAACCGGCTAACTTTGCACAGCTCGTCACTGTTTACACTGGTTGGCAAAATGGTTTCTCACAGTGTCCTGGCCAACAATTTCCGCAGTTAAAATTGGTCATTTACTCCATGACCGTTGATGGGGCATTGCTGTGTGCAAACTGGCTACTGTGTTTGTCTACAAAATACAGTCACTACACTGTACAATAATTCCTGTGACACGCTTTGAGACACCTCAATGATGTGATGAGGCGCTATATGAAATGCAAACATTATAAGGATTATTATATTACCCCCAATTTAAGCATCATGACCACACCTCTCCACCCTCATCCAGGTTTAAATAAACAGCCTCTCCCCCCACTCCTCCCCCCACCCCCACCCTCACACACCCTGGTTCAAATAAGCAGCCACATTCACTGACTGGGCTCCCACATTATTGACAGACATAGGAGGGGTACTAGTACCCTTGAACGCTTTCCTGAGAGGAGGGGGAGCAGGCAGGAATGGGTTAAAATGTTTGGGATTGTTGTTGGCAGGAATGCGGATAGACTGCTCCCACAGGGTCTCACCATCCTGCGCTCAGTGGGCTCTACCTTTCGTGACATTGATTCCTCGGGAATGAGTTGGGGGTGGGGGAAGAAGCCCCTTTCTGCGGGGTTTGTTTTCCCTCCCCTGCTCTAAGGCACCAAACTATCCCTCGCCCATTGAGTGTGATGTATAATTTGATGAACAAATTGCGAATCAGGACGTATTGGTTATCAGTTCAACTTTACTATATCCAAGAAATATAAATGATTGCGAAAATGTCCTGATTGGCAGTGCAACAACCAGAGAAACAAACCTCCTGCCTTCACCTTCATTGTGCCTCAACAAAAGCTCATTCATTAACTGATTCCTTTTCAGGCTCGCTAAATTGAACTGAGAACTGTGTGGCTTCTGTGAAAAGCCATTTGACAGAGCAGGTTATGGGATGAGGCATTGGTTGAGCCACAGATACATAAAACTCACCCTTGGTTCTTGATAATATCAACAAAGTGCAGGAGCTTGCGCTTGCAGATTTGGATTGTATATTTCTTCAATGACAAAACAGCAACAACTTGCATTTATAAAGCGCCCTTCAGGCAGAGTAGCGTCCCAGAGCGCTTGACAGGACACGGAGAGAATGCAATGCTCTTTGAATTACTTAATAATCTTTAACATTCACCCGAATCACTACAACACATAAACCTTAGGCAATGTCTCATCCAAACGACGGCACTTAATAATAATAATCATCCTTGGTATTTGGTAAAGCGCCTTATCACGTTGGAAGCGCTTCACAGGAATTACTGTGAAATGGAGTGACTGTGTAGACGCAGCCATACAATTGTGCATTGCAATGTCCCACAAATAGCCATGGAACGAGTGACCAATTTTATTTGGGGGGGGCGGGCTCTTTAACGTGCACCTGAGCAGGCAGACAGGTTTTTCCATTCTGCATTCTTACAAGTTGTGCAAGACTTAAAATCAACAGGATTATTTCTCCTTCAAAAAAGAAGTACGCACTTGATCGAGAGTAGCCCTGGAGGATCCAGGAATAGATGTAGTCCGAGATGAACAAATACTCCACAGGATACCACAAATTTCTATATCGCTGGGGGCTGAGCCAGGGGGGAGGGGTGGGAGAGGGAGGGAAATGTTGCCCTTGAAGGGAAGGAGGTCATGGTTGAACAGACGAGCTGTAAGGATGGATGAATATTCTAGGAGTTTGTGCTCAATTGCCTTAGGGTTCATGAAACATCTGTGCAGATGGGGGTAAAACCAGTAAAGCGAGAGGAACTGGGTTCGATTCCTGGGCAGGGCAAACCTTTAGGCAAATTTCCTTACTCCACATGCCTGTTTACCGAGCAGTAAATAGTTGTTAGTCGATTGGCGGATCGCTTTCCGAGGTAATAATCCCTTCCTCCCATCCTCCAAACAAGAAAAAATTTGGTCACTCAATCCACAACTGTTTGTGGGACACAATCAGCTGCCGTGTTTCACCCACAAAATAGTCAAACCACTTTGTAACATATTCTGTGAAGCACTTTGAGAAGTCTCAATATAAGGCACTATACCAAATGCAAAAAATATTATATTATGATGGGGGGGGGGGGTAATGTGGAAGAAGAAACATATTCTGTAGAGAGAATGTGATTCACTTGTTCCAGGGCTTGTGATCTGGGACAAAGGATTCATGTCATACACGATTTCTATGTGCATTTTAATATCTGTACGATTTTCAAAAGTTTTGTGCCTTAACTGCGTTCTACGACACCAACAGATGTGAGAAGTTCAGGACAGGATAGATATTTTGATGGAATCCCAGGAATCTAGTCTTTTCATTTATTTGTGCTTTCACGCTACAGAAATGCCAGTACTCGCATTCAACCCAAGGCCATCAGTAAAGGGAATTTTTCATGAGAAGGTACGGTTGGGGTTTAAAATCTAGTTAAAAGGGAATGTGTGGGTAAGTAAAAGGAATGATGTGCACTTAACCTCTAAATAAGACTGCTTTTTCTTCAACCCTTCACTTTTTGAAAGAATTGTAATTATAGGTAAGTCCATTTATTCTTCGCTTGGCGGCAGCTCACTGGGTTGAGTAGGAAAAAGTGACTCAGTTGTCTCACTCCCACTGTGAACATTGAGATCAATTATATTGTAAGATTTCGGGTCAGATTTCAGAAAACAAAGTTGGGACATTTTTATCCTTTTCTGTCCCTACTGAATGCTTGGCATGTGTTTTTTTTCTCTCTCTCCCCCAATTATTCAAGAAATTAAAGTAGAAAATCAAAAGTAACTGAAAAGACAAAACATTCTAATTGTCTTCTTCAATGTCGTGGAGTGAACATTGTTGCAAATGTGTTTTTGGTGAAGATATAAAGTTTTTGAACTCTGTTTAATAATCAGATGTTACAGACAACAGTAACAGCATACAAGAAAGGAATCCATATTTTCTGAAAGTTTTATTTTCATCATCAAAAGAGCAAATACAATAAATAAACTTACATTCTAAGGCTCAAAATGAAAGGAACTAAAAAGTGACGTAATGATACCCTATATACTAAGGAAGAAGCTTTATTACAACTATATTTACATATATTAGTAGTTTTATTATTTTCACTGGTACAAAAGCATTAATCTTGCTTGCACAATAAGACATTACATTGGTTTGCCAATCTGCAGGTAATTAGAAAAAGATTACTTCAATCAAGTGTAAAAAGATTTTCTATTCTGCAGTTATTGTTCTAGCCTATGCATGCAAAACTTTTACAAACAAAATAATGATCTATTTCTTTTACATTTTTTATTACTTTTCTATATTTTGAAAAACTTAAGAGGCCATGGCTTGATAAAAAAAATAAAAGTGAAGCATAATATGTACAATCCTGACCCATACAGTAAAAGCATTTACAAGGAAACAATCATTTTGCTAAGAATTATTTTCTGAGTGGGAACTAAACAGAGATTTCCTACAAAACACAGTTCCAACATTGTTAAGCATACAGTACTTAACATGAAAGCTTATATGAGGTGCATTGTACAGAATTTCAAGAAAGAAGTATATTTTTTCTTATGGCAATGAACAAATGAGTGGTGATAGACTGGTTTAAAAACATTCTACTATAAATATGACATTCAAATTAATAAGATATTCTGAATTGAATTTTTGATTGGGATTTTTGTTTTATGTAGAGAAAGCATCTCGAGTAAAAAGAGTAATCATTAAAATACACCAGACAGACACTATGCCACAAGCATCTTGCATTCCCCCTCCTTCTGAACACCAGAGTATGCATTTGTGTGACATTAGCACTACTCAAAATGTTAAATTAAGTTTCTAAACCTGCATGAAATGACAGTGAAAGGCAGCTTCGCTACTAGAAAGCTGGATATTGCTTCTTAAAAAAATACAAACTGGCATATCCACAGCTGTTGCACTTTACCGAAAAACAGGAAAAGGGTATGCCTGAAAGTCAAATTTAGCCAAGAAAAATCTTACTTAGCATGCATATTGTGTGTAATTCAGACATTGTAGAGAACAGTTCAATTTTCACATTGGCTCTCAATTTAAAAGCTTTCATCCCAAAGCGCTGCATTAGCATCTAATTTAATAGACTTAATCAAAACTGCATATAATCAAGACAAAAGCAAGTTAGGAACATGGCGACAATCAAAATAATTCACCTTTTACAGTGGACTTGTAGGTTATCCAGTCCATTGACATTTGGCGGATCAATTTTGTCTCCCCAACCATCCCCCTGTTCATTGTATATGTATTAACATTTTAATTAGGCACATTCTTAATTCAAATGGATACTACAGTATATTGTTACTATAAAAATGAAGGGATGATTAACACTGCAAGACAATCAAGAGCAGCCGTGTTGGTTTAGAAAAAGGACCGTGGACTTTCTGAGCTGTACTATGATCGTGTCAATGTGGATCTGACCAATGACCCTCTCCCCCCACCCCTAATAGCCAGTATCACTTGTTGGTGCATGTAATATCTACAGCAGCAGGAGTCCAGCGCCTGTCCAGCACGATCAATAAGAGCTGGAACAAAGTTTCACGCCCTTCGGAAACTTTGTTCAGTGAAAATTGTTTCCAAGCTAAGCACAAACACTTTCTTATCAAAATCTCACTCGTCTGTGAGCCATCATTTTCAAAACATGCTTGGAAATCCCTTCAGAAGAAGAGCTCTATTTTATGATTAGGTATGTATGATACTGGCAAGTAGTGATCCACTATATATATATATATAATATATATATTTTATGGGAGGGCAGTTCAGAAGGTCTTTCCCAAAAAACATTCAACAATTAAAAAAACAGCCTGTATCCCAGCCCTGTAAAGAAGTCAAATGAAAGTGCTGCCACACACAATTTCCGCAAATTCAGTTTCTGACCAGAAATGTGTAGTTTAAAAATATAGTTCTGAGTGTCTGTCGACTGTTTGCTCAGCGCAAGCTGAAACAACAAACCTCATCTACAGTGAGCATGGGAAACGAAAGCCCATTCTCCCCACTTCTGATGGAACCTCTTGTATCAACTGCATTTCTAGTTCAACAAGTCCTTAACTCGATTTTGTTTCACATTCATGATGCACACCGGATTCATGTCATTATGTTTAATAGGAAAGTAAAAAAAATTGTAACTCATACAATGGTCCAGCCACTGAAATCCTCTTGTTTGCCTGAAACACGACTGTTTCGCTGATCTATTAGTACATTGATATCACCAATGGATGTCTTGTCAGCAGTTTATCGGAGATTACAACCATTTGCTTACTTGTGTTTCGGTTGGTCAGTCAGCACGGATTAATTTATGCCAGTTCTCGGAAGGACTCTGGTATAACAAACTCTAATTCAGAATTGCCATCTAAGGAATTGTACCTGTAAACCGGAGTTCCGTCCTGAGGAAAAATATCATCCCAACTGGCTGGCTTACTTGTTGCTATGGTTCCCGGGGTCTGCTGAGAAGCCCCAGCATCATCATCATCTTCCACATGATAAACAATTCCATCTTCATTAATCCCAGTCATGGAGTCCGATCTGCCTGCCGTCAGGAACCCATACTGCCTAATCTGCAGAGTTTTACACGGTAGCAAGCGGTAGAGTTTCGAGTCAGAGACACTCTCTTCTTCAGTTGCACCTTTGCCCGTCTTTTTGCTGTGGACAGACCTGATGTGCGATGCCATGACCTGGTAATTGATGAAGGTCTCACCACAGGTCAAGCACTGGTATCGCCGTTCGCCAGTGTGGAGGATTTCATGTTTCGTACGGTATTCTGCAAGAGGGAAGACTTTCTCACAGTAATGGCAAGGGTACTTTTTCTCCCAGGAATGGACATTGAAATGTCTTCGCAGGCTAGTCAGGCATGCGTACGACCGCTTGCAAACAATACAAACATAAAAGACTCGACCGTCCACAACTAGCTCGTAATGATCTTGTTCCTTTTTCAGCCGCTTTGCATCTGGAAAGCACTGTTCATTGATGAACAGGGGTCTCGAGTTATTGACGTGATTCTCGGAATCGTCTGGTATGAGTTGAATACTTGAATGACCTCTATCGCCGGACACTCGTTCTCCAATAAGAAGCAGCTTCTTTTCAGGGGATTTAGGCTCCCTGTTCTGTTTAGCCTCACAGTTGGCAGAGTCGTCCTTGCTTGGTACCACAATGTGGTAAGTGTTGGGGGTTGTATCGATGTTAGCGTAGACTTTGCAGCCTTTTGAGAAAGTATCCATGCCGACAGTTTTATCTGCAGTTAAAGGCTGTTTGTCTTCCTGAACGTACTTCAAATTTACAGTCTTTGTCGTTTGTTGACCAAGTGCATTATTCTGCCCGAGCCCTGCACCACTGTCAGAAATCTTTACTTTAAAATCCCCAACTTTAGAGGAAGTCTCTGGTACCAGAGTAATTTGCTTTGTTTGAACGCCCAAGCTCTCACTGTTGACTGGCATTTTTGCAACAAGAAGTCTTTGCACAGCACTGTTGATAACTGTACTAGAGGGCGGTTTGGGGGGTGAAATTTCAGAGCAGAAAATAACATCATCGTTATCCTCAGATTCATCGCAGTTGGATGAAGCCTTACTGCTTGCTTTAGAATCGCTGAACTCTGAGCTGGACAAGGGAGAAAGCTTTGGTGATAATTGGCCCTCGCTCTCCATCTTCAAAGTGCATGATCAAGCCTTCGGATTTCAGTGCCTGGTCCCCAGTAACCGTTTCTGAGGCCTCGGCCTTCGAATCTGTGACTGAAGCAGCCTTATCTTTACCCGATGCCATTCCTTTCACCTTTGCAAGAGATTCACCCAAGTCAGCAAGAAACTTTAACCCCAGGGCCTGCCCAGCCTGTATTAACTCACTCACAAGCAGAGCATCCACGCGCACTAATTTTGAGCTGTAGATGAAATTCAGAACCTCTGCAAACACCTCTGCTCTGATGAAATTCAGTTCAAGGACTTGTCCATACACATTGCTGGCGCCGTCGATACAGAAAAGCTGATGGAAATAGGTGCTAGCAGATGACAACACGTTCTTATGCGCTCGAAATTTGCGATCTTCCACAATTATGGCAATGTCACAGAACAGCCCTTGAGCACGTTGCTCATTAAGACTTTTCAGCAATGTCCCCGAGTGCTGAGCATCAGTTGCACTGACAAGCTTTTTGCTCTCCATAACTATAATCAAAAAGAACATTTCCAATAAAAATGAGGCAACAAACGGAAAGAACGCATTCAAATCCTGTAAAGTGAACAGTATTATATTAGAAATTCATAGGAGGCAGTACTAAAACACTTTCCCTGTATAATTTCTGCCACAGATTTAACTGAACATTGACCAGGCTTTAATTCTGTAGGTGGCTAAAAGAATAAAGATGATGCAACATCACAGTCACAGGTAAGAAGGTGTAATTCAGGTTATAAACAAGGTGGGGGGGAGCAGTATTATTTTTAAAAAAGATATTCCTGGCTAAATCCCTTACAAATATCTTATAACAGTACTCCTTCTGCAACTACATCTGGGTTATGCTTTCAGAAGTTTAAAAAATTAATTGAAATGTTTTACCCGATAATGGCCAGCCTCCCGATGATCGGATG
The DNA here is from genome assembly GCF_018977255.1 of Callorhinchus milii. Lineage (NCBI taxonomy): Eukaryota > Metazoa > Chordata > Chondrichthyes > Chimaeriformes > Callorhinchidae > Callorhinchus > Callorhinchus milii. The sequence continues at coordinate 13,893,236 of NW_024704756.1, read as the reverse complement.
GACTGTTTCTCTGGCACATCTGTGCTTTGCCTCTGCAGCCACTTCTTTGACTCCTCCACTAAAAACACTGCAGTATCTCGAAGTCACTGAAATAAGTCCGTAGAAGTGCAGTGTTCACATCACAGCGGCCTTATTTACTTTGAACAAAAGTTGAATTTTGAGTGTCCCAAAACAGACTGAAAGATAAATGATGTTGAACTCCTCCATTTTTGTTTTAATCTACAGAGTATGCAATCCAGTAGTTAAAAGTACAATTACGTATAGTGGCATGTATTCAGATTTGCCAGTTGTCATTAGAAAACACACTTCATTTTCTTTCCCTTGGAAGTTAACAAATATATATATTTTTTAAATGTTTATTTTTAGAAGGAATACTGATAGATAAAGACATTGTAAGAGTGAACTAAAATGATTCAGTTAACAGGACTGAATGGAATGATTGCACAGAAAACAATTTATTAGTCATTTTTAGATTCAATTCACGAAACTGGATCGGATTGTAAGGTTTTTTGCCAGCAGGTATAACGAGAGTGTTTAAATTCTACATTTACCTTATCCTGTACAATTCTTTTCCAGTTAGGTCTCCTTTGCAGCTATCTGAAAATTAAAAAGCACATTCTAAAAATTATGTTGTTTTTATTTTAAGGGAAATGGTAAAAGTTTTAGTGCCGAATAAGATTTTTTTTAAAATCAAGAAAAACACAGATCTGTATCATTATACTAAACCAAATGAGTGAGTGTCAACAATAAAAGGTTATCCTCACCACTTTTCCATCTATTCTCAAGTTAACATATTAGCAGTTAGCATATGTATAGAGCTGCTTCCTTGTTCTTCTGTTGTGTTTACCTTTGGAACAATGGTATTTTAAATACACTAGGATAAATCAGAGAGATGGAAGTGAGTAAATTACAATTTTAAGCTTTTTTAAAAATAACAACCACACACAAAGTGTACAATAATTTTTCCTTTCAGTTTGATCTTTAAAGCTTTGGGCTCATATCTTTCACTATTACTGAATTTTCTACGGGGCTTCACTTTCCTTTAAATCAATTATAAAATTAACTCAAGACAAACAAAACATTTGACTAAAAAATGTTGTAGTACAGACTCTTACTGATCAGATCTGTAGAATATACTCCTGTACTAAAGATTGTAATGCTCTTTAAGTACAGATCATTACAAGATACTAAACTTAATGTAAAAAACAGATCATTTCCATTTCTTAACCTTTAATCACAATTATAAAATTGTGCATCAGTTAAGCAAACTGACCTAAAACAATGTTTCTTTTCCTGTGGTTTGAGCAATTTGAAAATTGTCAGGTAAAATACAAAATAGCTCCACTTTCTTTCTTCCTTTCCATCATTTAATTCCTCACTTTCAACATCTAGTTTATGTACATATTTTTGCATCTTCTATATTGATAAATTACCCAGCCCCGCCATCAATTCTCCAATTTTGCATAGCTATCCTTCGTGCTGCTGGGAAATGTAGATGCATGCCAGTGAATTACCAAGGGACAAGATTTGCTAAGTGTGTTGAAGTACTGTGTTTCAGATGAGCTCAAGTTAATAAGGCATGAAACTAAACGGTTAATCAGTAATAAAAATGAAAGTGACACATGGACTCATCCTTCATGATTAACAATGTGATTCAAGGCCTTTGGGGCTAAGTTACAAAGGAAGATATAAAGAGCAGAATTTTGAAAAACAGATTATGCAAAGAGGATGTGATACATGTTGAAAGAAAGATATCAAGCAGATGTAAGCAGGCTATTAAACCTGATGTACGAGTGTAAAATTAGAAGACACAAGTACATTTATGATCCTCCAGAGAGATTTGATGAAACATATTCACACCCTGAGTGGTTTATATGTGAAATAGACTGAACAATAAGGGAGATCATTTCTGATTTTTTTTAAAATCTTGAATAAATATCTCTGCAATAGGGAATGAGAGCTACTTGTATAGTAATAGAGGGATTCATACTCGATGACTATGATGATCAGTGTTTCCAGGACGAGAGGGGAGCTGGGCAAGGCTGAAGATACAGGATGCATTGATATTCTTGAACTTTACTTGATTATCTTTCAGGATTTAGGGAAAATGAATTGGGATCTTTCCAGCGGGATATTAAATATAGGGAGCAGGAAATGAATTGGTGGGAGAATTGTTAATTGATCATGGCAGTCTTTCAGCAGCCAAATGTAGCTGAGTTAAATACTGGCAACTATATATAAACAAATACAAAGGGAAAAATATAAATTTTAGAAATATGAAATAAAATGCTATTTATAAAATCTGTTTTACAGATATTGTCAAAATGATTCACAGAAAGGATTTGCTTTGAACATTCCAGTATCACACATACGACTGTTATACATACATTGCACATTTATCAATGTTCACAGGATTTGCATTTCACAGTGAATTTAAGTATTGGACTTAAAATATATGGGCACAGCTGTAACACTGTAATTAGCTACTATATCTGACATACAATGTTTTAGAACATAGGTCTGTTAAATATCAAATTTATCTTACTAAATAAACCTTTACTTCAAATACAGGTAAAAATGACAATTTCAGAAAATATATCTGAAATACATTCATCATGGGGTAGATCTAATTTAAATCCTATCTGAAATACTAATCTATCTGCACTATATGTGCATTCTGACTTTAGTGCTGTGCTGAACGAGATGTTGTCCATCAGATGAGATGCTAAACTGTCGAAACATTTTCCTGGGCTTCAGATAGACATTAAATACCAAAACGAGAAGGGAGTCCTGACCAAAAATCCTCTGGCTAATTCCATTATTTGCATCTTTATTGTTTGTGGGAGTACAAGTAAAATGGCTGCTGCTTTTGCCTACAAAAAAAGTCACTATAAGTGATGGCAATTACCATGAATACTGTGAAGTGCGTTTTGATGCTGTAGACATTGCAAAATTTCAAGTTTAATTTTAATTTGTTTTTCAGCTGCATTAACGTTTACATAAATTCATAGTGGTATATTTCAATGCCAGTTCATTGCCCAGTGTGATACAGAGTAATTCAATCAAATTAGCTGAATTAGTTCATTTCAGCAAAAACAGCAATGGATGGAGACTCTGTAAACGGGACCATTGCCCCTTGGCTTAGGGAAGGGAGAAATTGGCTGATGTTTCAGCTGCTGTTAGGATGACTCCTTGCTGGAAAATGCACGTGGTGGATATCAAGCAAGGACAAGACAGAACTCAGCTATGAGTCTCTAACCATTGAGCTTCAGGACTCCACCTGTATTTAATTTTTATTTAAAAAGTCTTATGAAAAAAATTAAATGATGCAGCAAACGTGCAGCAAGAATGGATAGTGGTAATGTTACAAAGATTAAATAATAAAATGCTCATGCAATAAATAGTGAATAGGATTTTTTTTACAGTATGGAAGAAAGCTTTGTTCAGTCATTCCTCCACTTCTACTAAGTGGGGGGAGGGGGAGAGGAAGTTGGGGCGAAAGAAAAAAAATATCAGCCCACAATGCAGACGTAAAAAAATTGTAATTAAAGTTAGGCGTTTCAGTAAAAGGTTGATTTGTTCTGGAGCAGCTGTTTTTTTATCCTTGCAAAAGATCCCTCCACGTCCCGTTGCCTAGATACTTGGGCTTGTAGACAGGGGCTGGTGAGGAGTTTGGCTGGAGCACATTGTTTCTGTTCTGACTCAAGAGTCTTGAAAACTGAATGTTAATAATTTGATTTCATTCGATAGAAAATAAGTAAGAATGTGCAGAGGTTCTGCCAGCAAGATGTGGGTCGTTCAGACTCCAAATAGGATACAAGTTGCTAATTATTTTGGACTTTTAATGGGGGAAAGTTAGAGGAGTGGGGGGGAAGGCAAATTAATCTTTTTTTTATTTCTCTCTCTTGCTTCAAAGTTCTGGCCTGATGCCTGTAGCAGTGATGGGCAGGAACCCAGATTGCTGCCAATGCTCAGCATCTGGAGCCAGGTGTTAGAATGTATTAAGGACCTATCCTCCTCTCAGATTGCATACGTAAGGATAAATAGAAGTCTACTCTAATGATACCTCATTGTGTTTCCTATGTGAATGGAGGGGCAGGGCAGAAAAAAAGTCAGAATAACACTTCTCCTTTCATTTACCTTTAGAGTGGCTATTTCTAGGGTGGCAATGGTCGGTTTCCCAACCTCCTACTCTCGGCCAATGGTGATATGGGAGACTCCATAGCTTTATTTCAAGAGAGAAAAGTAAAATGTGACCGTCAATCCTCCTCCACTTTAAAATCAGCACTTTTGTAACCTTCTTACCATTTTCAGCGAAGTGTAGTAAGATATAAACATCCATTTTTGAATTAACATTCGAGTGGGGTATTTCTCTAATCTACAAAGTGATGTGATAGAGAGCCATATGGACTAGGAAAAACACTAGTCTGTGCTAAGTTAGTTACTGCTTGGTGGTTTGCAGAAACTAACCATGCAATCATTGTGGGGAGTGAAATAGCTAAAGTTGAAATGTTCACAATTTGCATGTGAAAAAGTCAAATGCCCCTAAACACAACTCCTCCTGAGTTACGATCCTAAGGTCAGGATGGGCGTAAACTGAGAGCAACAAGTTTATTATAAACATCTTTAAATAAAATAAAGTTTAGCATAATGCAAATTACAAACAAACAAAATCCTGAGGATAAGGTATCTATTCTATGACTACATTTGCAAATAGTTTGGATCCAGCTCCCATATTCAACAGAATGGGGGCCATTTGGGGTTGAACAGACTTGAAAATCTAACTGAAAAACTGGTTCACAAATCCCTAAAGGATACTGTACGAACAGCATACAAGCTAGAAAGAGTGTGCCAAAAGAAAGATTTGAAACCAGAACAAAATAATTAATGTTAAATCCAAAAATAAACTACTCTCATTTTAAAATTCAAACATAAATTGGAAACAACAGACAATTGCGTTTCTTTGGAGTAATTTTCAGTTTTGGAGGGTGAAATTACAGCACCAATAGTTATTTATTAAACAACCACTGTTACTGTACAGTATGTACACATGAATAGATGAGGATGTAATCTTGATTTGTGAAGCCTTTTTTTAATATTAAGATTGTATCCTCAGCACACAAGAAATCAAGATCATTTTATCTGTTTTTTTAAAAAAACTATAAAGCATTTTTCATCTCTTCAATTGTAGTCTTCAATTACGGAACACAGGACCAGCACAATATTGAAATTCTAGCGATCAAACCATAAACTGGGAGAGCTCATATGACTCAGTTCATCTTTGAAAATAACCCTTTAATTCTCAGGAGTCTGTGGAGATTTGTGCCAAGGATACATTTTGTTTTTAGAGGTTGAATGTCACCTTGAATTGGATGAAATCCAACATCGAAAAATGCAGTATATTCAGTTCAATTTATGCTTTCCTCCCCACAAAATATACAGTCAATTCACTTTACAGTATATTCTGTGAAGCATTTTAAGACGTCTCGAAGCTAAGGCGCTATATCAAATGCAAGGATTATTAAAATTATGATTCCAAATTTGTGCTAGTGCAAACAAAACTCACTCCAGGGGTTGATTACACAGCTGCACTGATCTGCACCCAGGCAACTAGAGCCTGACTGGCAGTAGGCTTGAAGCTCCAGTTTCACACTGTTCTTTCCGTGCCCTTCAGGTAATAACACTGCTGGCCCACTGGACTGCATGCAAAACATCCACTCTAGACGCAGCTTCAGTTTAAAATTAATACTTATTTTTCTGCACGTTAACAACTAAACATCTCTGATGAGGTGCTACCCCAGAGAGCCCACAATGTAACAGAGGTAACTCCATTAGATTTGATGTACTGAGCCTGGATAGCGCACGTACCTCATAATGCACGTCAAGATTAATCTTAATGCTCTCAATAAGGACATTCTCTTTCAATCTATGTATAGTGAAGTTGATTTCAAGATGCACTTCTGTAAACCAGTAATCACACAAATGAACTGTCCTGTTGGTATTAGGGGCTCTGCATGCACCTGGAATAATTTGTTGAAACTAAATTCTTCACAGGCGGTGAACAATCACCAGTTGTTGAGGAAGCTTCAATGAGACTGGACAGTCTAGGAGAAGATCTGAATCACAAGTCTGCAGCTAGTTTACATTGGCAAATTATCCACCTGGCACTGACATGGGACATACAACTGAAGCTGGTCTGGTTTACATCAGTGCTGATTTGGAATTTATAAAACAATTCAAACAGTTTAGTGAAAACTGAGGCTGCCAAATCAAACTGACTTTGTTTTTCAATTCGAACCCCTGTCCAGATTTATTCCTATCTATGTGTCTATCCTTAACATTGGTTAATAATATCACAAAATGTCAGAATATAGTCCACATAATTCACAATTCTCACCAAATGCCCAAAAAGACAGCTAAAAGCAGGATTAACATCTATGCCAGAAAGCTTCACCGGGGAAAGATTAAGAGTTTACTTTTATAAACTGTAATTTTGTGTTATGAATAATTAAATGAATGATTAAACATCAGGATCCAGTATATCCATGTTGATGTACTGTCCATAACAGAGGGTGAGAGACTACCAGAAAACAACATACCGTTACACCTGAAATGAACAGCATGTGGATTCCTCACTTTTCTTGCTCCAATTCTGCACTGAACAGCACATTTGTTCACATTGCTCCTGGGCTGCTGTTGACTAGCCAGTTTCCTGCCCTAAAAAATGGCAAACGTCCAGTTCGACAAGTTGTCACTTCCTGTACTTTGTGTGAATGCACGTTATGTATAGGAAGCAACAGTGATGCCATTTCCTGCATACTGAACATTTGTGCCATCACTGCTTCTCAAAGGTATCCTTACAGTGTGCATACTCTGTATGCAGCAAACAGGAAATTATGTTACTGGCAACCTGATAATCTGGAAGTTGGACATTTTTTCCCAACTTTGTTATTATGCAATCTTTTTGATACTGAAATCATATGACTGTGCTATAATGGGTTGCTCTGTGTTTGTCCTCAACACCAGGAACAATGGTGGTAAGGCACAGAATAGGAAAGAAAATCTATGTGCCAGGTTTCCAATCAGAAATAACTTGACATACCTAATTTGATAAATGACTTTATGACTATATGTTGGAGGGAAAAAAGTGTGTTACATGGATAGGAAACCTCAATATTAGGACCCATCGAGACCACTCCCAGGAGAAGCCCCCCTCTCCACCTCCCACCAATATATACCGACATGTCTAATGCTTCCCCTTCTTGAGGAAAGTGAAAAAACAAAACTCAATTCAGCAAAAGAAAGACCTGGAAAATTCCTCCCAAATTCTCAAAGGAAGTCAAGTAAGCTGCAGGAGAGGGCCAGACCACCACCAACACAGGAGAACATTTAAAACGTTCTGACTATGAAGAAATACTGAATAAAAGTGGATGAACACAATTTGCCTCCTATTGAGTGGTGTCTAATTTGAAGGTTATGTTCAATATACGTAAACACAACTGCATAGAGAGCATTGCAGGTGACCTTCACTTTGTAATTAACCGTTAATGAAAATAATTGCTTATGGGAGATTCTGTCATCCTATTCATTGGTTCTTATATTATATGATTAAGGGAAGCTGTAATTCCTTTTGTACACGTTTACACAACCTACAAATAAGACCCCAGTAACTGTTGGCAGTTTATCCTTCCACACAAGGACAAACAACTTTTTTCTTGGCTAAGACTGCCCAACGAAAAGGACTAGGATTCATATCTGGAGGATCTTCTCTATATAACTCAAGGCCATAACGAGCAGTGAGTCAATTTACTCACTCAGGCAGTAAATATGAGTATTGTAAATTTAAAAATAATGGTACTTTGTCTGCTATTTATGAAAAAAAATTGCACTAAAAACATGCTGTTGCGTGGGGAACTTTTAAAACTTTATCTTTCCTCCACTCACTAAGATGTACAATTTCACTGTGAGTACTGGGAATTCAAATGACATCATTAATTCACACATTATATGAACTGAAAGTACCATGCTTCTTTAATTGCTGGTTCATACTCCTCCACTTTACATCCTTACAATAATTCAAAATTTTAAATTAGCTGAGCAATGAGCAGACTCCGACACCAGACACGTCATTTGTACTACTGTTTGGGGACAAAGCAGCTTCATAGTTTATCCCTGCTGCAGCTTTATCTCCTTTCCTCGAGAGTCATAAACCCAACATCCTTAATACTGTACTTATTTATTACTGTATTTGATCCCAAATAAACTTGGGAGATCCTCCTGAATAGTGTAAATTAAAGACCCATTAATATGACCCCTGTCCACCCAAATCCTAAGTGGAATTGAAGTTGGCGAAGTTTCACTAATTCTTACCCAAGCCACTAGGGAGAGCACAAAATGGCAGAGTTGCCCAGAACAGTTACGGTAGCCGTGAATCATTCCACAGCTCAGGCGACTCTGCCCCTCCGATAGTTAAGAATGAAGAAAACACAGCAAAGGGAAAATAACTTTCTTAAAACTACCGCAGAGGTGTGCTCGAAAGCGAGAAAAAAAATTGTGCGGACGCAAAAATCCGGATCAAAGATAATTGAAACACTTTTTTTCGGACAAAACCCTTACGTCGTTACTTGAACTTTTCCAAATCGTAACAGGATTGTAGCCGCGAGCATTTCAAGGAAAAACACTGTCAGGTTAAAATAACATTTGTTTTCGACTTACTGAATCTGCCTAAAACGACACAGCACATTTTACAGCTCTTGCTCTTCAAATATCCTCATCTCTACTTGGAAATTCAGCAGCACACGAGTGGGCATTTTGCATGACCATTGCAAACCGTGTCTGGTTACTTTTGGCAGTGCCTGGTGTGGGTAAAACACAGGCGTTTATTTGTGCCCTTTCACTGGATTTGCAGAGAGAAAGAAAGAAAAAAAACACACGTTCTGAAAGATGAGTGTCAAAAAACGTTACAGATTTCGGAGGGGGGGGGGACGGGGGGGGGGGGACACCGAGTAATTGAAGGGGTGAAAAATAAAAGAGTGTATGCCATTGCATTGACACCCTAAATGGCGCGCTGTGTACATAAACATCGATCACAAGACGGTGAAGTGAGTTGCCTCTTCAGTGCAAGGCCTGGAGAGGCCCCGAACACATCCAAACTGGAAGGATCCGTCTGCATTTTTTAAACTGCCCTGTAAACTTGCTCGTTTTCTCCCGATTTCACTGCGTTTCCTCGGGGGCTCCACTTCCAAGGGGCCCACAAACATCACGAATCCCCACCCCCCCCCCCCCACTCCCCACCCCCCAGACGTGAGGCAAACTCCTCTTGGGAGAGGGAGAGGGAGAAGAAGAAGAAGAAAAAAAAACAACCCCCAATTTGATAGCCGTTTACCTTCTTTTTTTTTTAAAAAAAAATTAAAACCACGTCGAGGAAGACAACACCGAAAACAGTGACAGGGCGACGGGGGCTTTTCTCTTCCTGGTTCAGTGGGGGAGCAGCGACGCGCTGATTTCTCCGCTCAAGTCGGTATTTTTTCTTGTTGCAGGAGTCCCGGAGGCGTCGGAGACCCACTCATCCGCATTCGCACAAAGGCGACGGCGGGCACTTGCGGAGCATTGAAGTGTGGACGGGTTTTTCCCGACTGTTACTTACCCTCCTCTGGGCCTTGACAGCGAACAGAAGAAAGGGAAGAAGAAAGAGCCGTGTTCATTGGCGGAGCCGCTGGTGGACGACAGGGGGCGCTCTCTCTCTCTCTCCTCTCTCTTTAGGTCTGGATGACAAAACCCACTGCTCCTCGTCTCAGCTTTACAGTGGGGGGGGGGGGGGGGGGTTGGGGGGGCTCTTACATGGTAGAAAGGCGGGGCCAAAGGGATTTAAACGCACAGCATCCGTGCAGAGCATGTTTATACACTTGTGAGCTAACATGCCTCGAAGCAATCGTTGCACGAGGTTTCCCGCAGAGTTGTTATGCTGATGAGCGTTGACAAATGTGCTCAAGGAACTAAAACCCGAATCTAAGGGTTTTAGGTCTGTTATTGGCGGTGAGGGTCCTCCGGGGGGATTGCCTGCCAGACGATACCGTCCACTGCACACCCCAACATTCTGACAACTCGGTGAGGGTTGGATTTCAATGTTACGCACACGTTTCAGCAAATCATTTTTTTAAAAAAAAAATTAAAGGCCGACACCAGGAAAAAAAATACTAAGTCGTCCAGGAGGCAAAATGGATTGAATAACTAATACAAATGCAAACTGCCATGATGCGAATGACTGATTAGTATTTGAACCCTGACACAGGAAGAAACTCCTTTCTTTTCAAATAGCTTTGCCCACAAAATATACAGTCAATCCACTTTACAATATATTCTGTGAAACGCTTTGACATGTCTCAATGATGTGATAAAGCGCTATATCAAATGCAAGAATTATTAAATTGCTGTGTGGGGTTTTTAGCATCCACCCGAACACTCTTATTGCAGATTATTTTTGGAAGAGTCATACTTTTGAAACCAAATACCAGTGTGGGATCCAACTTTTAAAATTAAAACAAGAAGAATTCATTTAGGAATTTATTGTAATGATTTCAGTCATGAAGAATTGCCAGACATTGGGGGCAGGAACTCCTCCCACTCAACTCCTGCAAGCTAAAGCCCTAACGGGTGATACTAGCTGTACAAGCAGCAGGAAAGCTTGGCAAGCCGTGCTCTCCAATGGCAAGCTTTGCGTTTTTAACTGGTGAGCCTCTATCAGTGCCCCAACGCACACTATGGGGTCCCCAAGCCTTGGCTCTTGCAATCTGCGCTTAATACTTTCCAGAATTAGGTAACCAGGATGTATCCCTCTAGAGAAAGAGTGCATTCCATTCCAATTAACTCTGGAATTTCCATGTGTAGGAAGGATGCACGGATCTGTTTGGTTTGGATACTCTTAAGCATGCTGAAGGGTTTCCGCATGTGTCATGACACTCGGCTGACCCCCAAAATGAAGACTTGTTCAGAAGTCTCCAATAACTTACTGCCAATACAGAGAGTGCTGCAATTGTTCATTTTGTGTACAATTACATCCAATTTAGAAATTCTCTGCTGCATTGAAATTTGTGACAAGAAACTGAAAATAGCTAAAAGTATCCAGGTTGCATTAACTCTGACTACTTTAACACGAAGGTACTGCAAACTGGAACTAAAGCTGAATTCAAAAATGTAATACACTGCAGAACATTTTTGATCCCATTAGGGAAAATTACTATTAGGTATGTAAAGCCATTTTTTAAGAACATGAGAATTTGCTAGGCAAAAGAAGAACAAGGTCCATCCAGTTCGCCTTCCACCATCCTGGCAGTCGCTTGACATGTCATGTCCCAAATCATATATTGTATCGCAAGATATTATTTTCCAGCAGAAATCTAATAAGAACGTAAATCTAATAAGAGCATTTTTAAAAAGAATCTGAATTCTCGTTTAATGAGAAAACAAACCGTCTATGGAAACTCACGAGTGAACACTAATTAGAAGCCTCTGATAAACTAAAACTGTGATTGTAATCTACGCTGTTCAACCAACTGGGAGTCTGCAGAGATATAGAGTCTATAATGTCAGGAGAGTTTAAAATTGTGTGTATACTCTTCCAAAGAATTTTGACTCCTATAGGAAATATGTTTTCAATCTTTAAATGTTACATATACATTTGCCATCTTCCTGTGATTTGGCAGTGTTCTTTTCTTGATAGATTTATTACAATGGAGAAGACGCTTTTCCAATTGTTGTTGCATTTCTGCAGAAATAAATGACTTTACTCCTACTGACATTTAGCTGTAGTTCTGAGATGAGAAATGCAGAGTCAGTGTGTACACAGGATGATTTGGGCAAGTCATGGATACTCTATTAGACAGAAAGCTGGATCCAAATCCTCCTACATACCAAAGATATATAGATGCTTAAAACAAGCTTTGTCTCCCACATAGCAGGGCCTTTTCTATGACATATATATATATCAGTAAGCATAAATGTAATGATCTCTGTGTACTATAATTTCTAAGTCTAGCTAAGTGCATTGACTGCAATATTGCTAACTAAAAAACAACTTGGAAATTTGAGTGAAAAATGGGGCCAAAAATTATATAGGTTACAGCACAAGATAGTATGCGCTTGAGTTTATACTTCACATCCCGATCCCCTCTCCCGCACCCCTCTCATTCCTTCTCCCTCATCTACGCATCAAGTTTCCTCTTAAACATGTTGCTGTAAACAAATCTCCCAAGAGGAAAGAGTTAAAAGTCTTGAAGGTGATCTAGCCAAGCCTCTACTTACTAACCAACTAAGTAATTAACCAACTAAACTAAGCTCTGCATGAGGGGCGCTATATAAATGCCAGTTTATATATTTATATAATTACATATTTATATAATCGCTTGTCAGTCGATTGGCGGAGGGAGCGCTTTCCGGGCACAATAATCCCTCTCCCCCCCTTCCAAAAAAAAATTATTTGGCCACTCAATCCACGACTGATGGCGGGAGGCCGCTGTGCGCAATTGGCTGCTGCGTTTTCGCCCTCAAAATACACAGTCACTACACTTGAGGGTATATCCTGTGAAGCGCTTTGAGGCGTCTCGAATCAAATGATGAGGCGCTGTATCGAAATGCGACGATTATTATTAGTAGTAGTACAATTATAATTATTATAATTACTACAGTTGTTGCGGTCACTAACTGCCGCCACCGTCTTTCTTTTCCTCGTGTCGCCGTCGTCATCGTCGTAGTCGTCGTCGTCGACGGGACCCAACCGCCGCCGCCGCGCGCGCCTCGACCGTTAAACGACGCGACGCGCATGCGCCACGGCGCGAGGCGGTCTACATCCGGGAATCGCCCGTTTCGTCTCTGACCTCTGACCTCCCGCACCACCGCCGCCGCCGCTGCCCCGTCTCGTACGTCGCTGGAGGTTGTTGTCAGTCGGTTGTTGTCGGCGTTTCTCTCACACGCTCCCGCCCTTTCCCCCCTCCTCACAGACCCGCTCATTTGATTACCTGTTTCCTCACGGGTCGGTTACGGTCGAGGAAATAAACGGTGGCAAATAATAACGTGGCGGTTTTAGTGGAGGGTTAACGCGGCCGACAGGTAGGTCGGTAGGCAGGTGGGCAGGAATGGCGGCAGCACCACCACCTTCGCGGTGTGTGTGTGTGTGTCGCAGCTTTAACCGGGCGGCGGCTATCGCTGCCAAGTACTAGTTACAGCAGCAGCAGGAGGAGGAGGAGGAGCAGCAGCAGCTGCTGCAGCTGCTGCTGCTTCTGTTACTTTTTCTTCGCGGCCCTCTGTGAGTCCCGCTTCTTCAGCGCTTCGTTTCGGTTTCCAGGCCTTTTCCGTTAAAAAAACACACACACACACACACTCTCTCAGACACACACACACACTCACAACCCGATTCAGGGCAAAGTTTCGTAACTCCGCACCGCGTCTGTTGACACAACAGTAAGTTTAGGAACCCAGTGTGGACCAGGCATCGGCATCTGCTTGTAATTTAGGGCCTCACTTTTTTTTTGTGGGGGGGGGAGGGGGTCTTCTAACGGTGACAAATAATAGTTCCTTTCAATATCCTTTTTGTTGTGATAGAAATCCAATGCTAGGATTATTATATTGCCATTGATGTTATTATTATTCCGTGCCTTAGCCCTAATTTCCTCGTGTTGATTTGTATGCTTAAAGCCCCCCCCCCCCTCCCTCACCTTACCATTATTATTCCCCTCCTCCCAGCCACCATCAGTGCTGTCTCTCCCCGAATTAGTTTCTGGGGTTTTTTTTTTTAATTCGTTATTTAAATGCTTCGACTTCTGCTGGAGAAATTGTCCTACAACTTTGCAAGGCGGGGAGGCAGATAAATCAGCTCGATTATTTGTTTTTGAGCACCCTTACGCTCACCTTTTGATGAGCGTTAATTCAGAAATTAAGGCATCGCCAAGAATTTATTTGTTTTTGCCCTCCCAACTGTTGCTTTCTACTGGCGCGCTGATCAAGCCAACTATTTTGCCCACACCTGTGATGATGTAGGTAAATTAACATCTGTTGGTAAGCCGTTATGCTCGAGTGCAAGCATGTTGTTTTGATGATAATATAATAATAATCCTTGCATTTGATATAGCGCTTTTCAAGACTTCTAGACGTCGCAAAGCGCTTCACAAAATATACTGTAAAGTGAATCGACTGTATATTTTGCGGGTGAAACACGGCAGCCAATTGCACTTAGCGGTGTCCCACAAACAGTCGTGGATTGAAATGACTAATTTTATTATTGTATTTTTCTTGAGGGATTATTATCAGGTGTGTGGAGTAAGGAAGCTTGCCCAAGGTCTCTCGCTGGCGAGGCTTGTGCTCTAGCCACTGAGCTACAGGGCTCCTAGGGAATTGCTGATTTCACTCTTTTCCTCAGTAATGATCACACCATTGACTGTTTTAAGTGCATTCAATAGAACCAATCAAAAGGATGTTGAAATGAACTATTATTTGTCACTGTTAAAAGACAAATAAAGTGAGGCTCTAAATAGGATGGTAAATTATAGGTAGGTGCCATCCCAGATCTTGTCCAAAGTTCCTCCTGGGCTCCTGTTTATTGTGAAATTGTAGGCATAAAGGTACAATAAAATACAAAATTACATTTGTATAATGCCTTTCACGTCAGGAGGATGTCCCAAGGCCCTGGACAGTCAGGGATTTGGACTGGAGGGGGCAGGATGGGTTACAATAAATGTACAATGGTTATGGGTCGTTTAAATGCATTGTTAATGTGATGCAAAGAATGGAAATCCCAAACTGGCTGCTGCACTGGTAATGAAACATTGAAGTGTTAATATCTATTGTAATGATGTGTTACTTTGCAGATAATTTTGAAAATAAATGAGAAACTCTCTCCCTTGTCCTAATGTTAAATAATGCCTCCAGTACGTCGATCAAGGAGTGGGAGTCCACATTCACCGGTCAGCCCCAAAAGAAGACGACGGAACAGTAGTGGTGACAGTAAATCCCGAAGTCCTCCAGTAAAGTCAAATAGACCTTTCACCGGACATTGCAGTTCTCCATCAGTAGACAAAAAGCCAAGAAGGTCCAAGTCAAGAGAAAGATCCAGCGCGCATAAGTATCAGAATAGTATATACCATAGCTCTTCCACGTCTAAATCAAGAGATCGAGATGTGCGATCACATCATGGATATTATAACAAAATGCATGCAGAACACTATGCAAAAGAGCAAGAGGATCTACTTCGACAGAGGCATGAAGCCTTCATTTCCAGGTCTGAATCTATCGAATAAAAAATATTTTCCCAGTATGTGGATTTGTCCAAGACGCTTTAAACTTTATCCTCTTCTTGCTATAGTTTTGTCAAAGTTCTGGGGGGGAGAGAGAGTGAAATGTTGATATGACAAATTAAGTTCATTATAATATTGTAGCTCGTATGTGTTTATTTTAGGCGTCTTAAAGAACGAGAAAGAATTGGAGAACTTGGAGCTCCTGAAGTTTGGGGTATGTCCCCAAAGGTTGGCGAGCCAGAGTAAGATTATTTTTCTCTTACAATTTATAGGCCTGTGCTTTTTATATATCCTTTGTCTGTTATTTGGCTTGTTTTAAATTTTGGAGTAGTTTGCTTGCTCAAAACCCTGAAAGTTCATTAAAAGATGGGGGGAAACCCTCTTAAAATTACAACTAGGATATTTACCTGTATGCATAAAGTTAATTTTCAACTATTTTTTTAAAAACAAACTTGACATTTGGGTTCCCTTGTATCTCCTGGAAGGTTTTTAAAAACCTGGTGTTGATTGTGATGTGAAAACAGATGAGAGCAGGTGAATCACAGATCTGAGCTCATTATGTTCAATGTACCTTATTCTCTGTTAAGCAGCATTATAAGAAACAGTTTGCAAACTTTCCCATCAATAATGGTTTCTCTAACTGAAACTATAATTTTGTAATTGATAAATTACTTGGAAATTCGCCTCAAGTTAGAATTCGAATTTGACTGTATTATAAAGTCTACAAATAATATCAATGGAAACTGTTGCAGAACAAAGTGTGATTTTGCTTCATTGTTTTCTAGTTCAGATGAGCATACTCCGGTAGAGGGTGAGAATGCCAAAAAGAACAGCTCTGATTCCAGTACGGAAGGTAAATGTTATAAACAAAAAGGGAAGGGGAATTATGACTTATGAATTGAGCAGTCATAATTAGATATGGGATATGACATTACTTATAGCACACCATTTTCACCTTGCCTCATGCTATTCCCCATTCCCCAGTTGTTTTGTAAAATATGTCACTTGGACAATTTTGTAGTTGCACAAGTACAACCTGGATTAAGTCTATTGTTTTATTGATTTCTCTTCTAGAAGTAACACCTTAACAATCCAGTCAAGTCACAGAAAAACTACAAGTGTGAGGGAGTGCATTGGTATACCAGTCTTTGATCACCTTTTAACCATTGAAGATTTCCTCATTTTAATTAATTTTATTTGAAGGGAGTTCCATCACAATTTTGTCTGATCTGACACTGATTCATGTACAAGTAGTTTCAATGATGCTAACAGCACTGTATATGAATGAGTATATTGAACTGAATAAAATGGATGAGCAGCAAATCACATTTGCTTTGCAGATCCTCTTAAAACAAAGACTTCAATAACAGCAACTTGCACTTATGTAGCGCCCCCCCCCGCCCCATGCAGGGTAGAGTCTCAGTGCGTTTAACAGTGGCGGAGCCTGAATCCAAGGAGGTGGGAGGTGGCAATACGCACGGTCAAATAATGCAGAGGTCAGACTTTTCTGCCAATTTCTCTGAACTGTCCAGAAAGTTTACTGAAAAATGACTGGATGCTTGTTTCAAGTACTAGTTCAGATCAGGCCCTTAACTTGATTGCAGGTGTTGGTCATTCCAGTTTCAAATCAAAAGAACAATTAAAATATGAACATTATCTTGTGATTATCAAAATATTTCACATATAGAGGAGAAAAAGAAGAAAAAGAAAAAGAAGAAGAAGTCAAAGAAGAGAAAACATAAGAAGCTTTCAGAAGAGAGTGAGAGTGAATCCAATTCTGACAGTGACGATAACTTAAGTGGTAAGATGTTACTGCTTTAGAGGGAATTATTGCAATAATCAATGCACTTTAGCATCTAAAGCTTAGAAAATGAGTTAATAGTTCCAATAAGCTTTTCAACTTCATTTGGAAACTAAGATTGCATGATACAGGCATTACAATGAACATACAATCTCAAATGTACAACACTTTTATTTTCTAAAATTGAACTGTGCATTCATTAGAACTGTAGATCGTTTTTTTTTAAAAAAGGTGGATTTTATCACCTCAACTTCCCAAGTGGGCTGGTGGGGAAAGGCACAGTTTGGTTTTGCATATGCACAGCCAGGCATATGAATGCCTTCAGTAGAGTTAAGAAAATTGGTGGACAATAACAGACAAGTTTTACAGACCGGCTTACTGTTTGGTAAAATCGTCTTTCAAATGGTTTACTAATAATCCTTGCATTTGATATAGCGCTTTTCACGTCGGGAGGACGTCCCAAAGCGCTTCACAGAATATACTGTAAAGTGAGTTGACTGTATATTTGTGGGTGAACGCGGCAGCCAATTGCGCACAGCAGTGTCCCACAAACAGTCATAGATTGAAAATGACCAATTTAATTTTTTTTTTGGTTTTTTGGAGGGATTATTATTAGGCTCTGTGTGGAGTAAGGAAACTTGCCCAAGGTTTCGCCCTCTGCCTGGAATTGAACTCAGGTCTCTCGCTTGCAAAGCGAGTGCTCTAACCACTGAGCTACAGGACTCCATGTTTAGGCTCACAATAGCACCACCACGTGGAACGTAGCTAGAATTACAGGAACTTTGTGTTTTTGACTTGTTTTGTGTACTTTTTGTGTTGGAAGGTTACTTTATAACAATCATTCTTTCTTTTCTCTTACCACCATCAAGTTATTGGTACTGCCAAAGTGTAGGTATGATTTGTGTTAGCCCTGAAATCAGTCTGTTCACCTCAATAACTTCAAAGCTGTCAAATTTCAACCAACATTTTTTTATATAGCAGATACTGTGTTTTACATAAATGTTTCTAATGAGCTATGATGAATCCTGTGGATACTTGTAGGCCAATCTCTAAAATTCTCTCCTAGCTGCCTCCAAATGATAAGACCTGACTAAGAAAAATAGGCAGTGGTTTGCTAATGTTTAAGGATTTAAACTGTATGTTGGATATAGTTTTATTCCATTTCTAAAAAGGAGATACGATTTGAAATTCAAGACACTTGCTCCGTTCATATTCTTCTATAATTTTTTTTTATCTGTTATCCTGAATTTATGTTTTTATTTTTGGTATGTTTTCAGGTGAAGACAAAAAGAAGAAAAAGAAGAAAAAGAAAAGTCATAAAAAGTAATATGTCTATTATAAAATCCTATTTGTCATTTGCTTAATTTAACCTATATTAATGTCCCATCCCCCTGTTCATGTGGTTGTTAAAGATCCCATTGCATTGCTCAAAAAGAGAAGTGAGTTTCACTGGTGTCCTGGCCAACAATCCCCCAAATAAAATTGGTTACTTCATGGCTGTTTGTTGGACGTTGCTGTGCGCAAATTGGCTGTCGAGTTTGCCTACAAAATACACAGTCAGCACACTTAACTATATACCCTGTGAAGCGCTTTATGACGCCCTCCCAATGTGAAAGTTGATATATCAAATGCAAGGATTATAATTATTTAATAAGTTGTTTGGCATTTTTTTAAAAAATGCTACTTGTAGTGTTGATGCATAAGGTGAGGTGAAACCTGCTATACAGACTTGTGTGCTTCCTGCTGAAGTAAGGCACTGGGGACATGGAAGAGTGGAAGCTGCAACACAAATGTTTTTTTCAGTTTCTTAAAAAAAAAATTTTCCTGAAATCTCACCTCCTTTTTTTTGTTATTGTCTGCTTCCTGTTATTTAACCCTTTGTTATAGCAAATTTGACATTATTTTAAAATATCCTTTTGGCTTGTTTTGCAGGAAGAAGGCAAAGAAAGCCAAGAAAAACAAAAAGAAGGCGTCCGATTCCAGTAGTGGGGAGTCTGAAGAGGAAAATGCGAATGGTGAAGAGATCTGGATAGAAAGAACTTGTAAGCAATTTATTTGTTAGAAAAGCAACTGATTAGGTGCATTCACTTTCCAGTGTTATTTTTCTGGTTAGTTGTGGTCATTCTGTTGATTCCACTCGACCGCTAAAATGTTTATGATTTGAATCAATTTTTATATGGAAATGATTTTAGTTACACTGGTAAAACATTGAACTCCTTACTGGGCAGTTTTGTCTGAATTAATTCAGGATCACAAAAGCTGCTTGGGAGTAAGCACAAAGTTATTGACAATGCATCTTAAAGAATACACATACCTAGAAGAACTTTGTTTTCTAATTTTTTTTCATGCGCAGATGATAACGAAAAGGAAATTTCTATTGGGCCGGCTGCTCCAATGGAATATTCTAATCAAGACGACGAGAAACCTTTGAAGTAAGCATCCGTTTCTTATTGAAGTACTCAGAATTCTGACAGCTTATCAAACTAGTTTCCTTATCTGTATAGTTTTTCCCATCTTGAGTAAATATATCTTCTCTCAAATATACAGTGTAAAGTTGCAGAGTTATGCTCCTTGTTTGTACTGGACAAGGACTGTCTACAAATTGATAGGTTAGCCTTTCTCTTATCCATTTAACCCATGATATTTGCCATTGGGAAAATGCCTATCAAAATAAAGAAATATGATCATCAAATTAATTATATCTGGATTTGATAAAATGCTGTGATTTTCATACATTCTTTGAATTTTTATTGTCTTTAAAAAAAATTCTTGCGGCTCAGTGATTTAGTATAAGCAGAAACATTTACCTTATTCAATTTTTAAAACTTGATTTGTCAAACCTTTCTTGTAGAGATTGTAATACATAGTTGTGTTTTTAAATGAAATCCTTTTCCTAGAACTGCTGCAGGCGTTCAGTATATAGATGCCAAGTGTCCTCAAATACCCTAACCACGGCAATATTCCTCATGTGTGAACCCAGACAGTGAAAATAATTTTATGCTGGTGTCTGATTCTTGTACTCTTATTTCCATCACTGTCTTAGTTATGGCCATGCTTTACTACCTGGTGAAGGTGCCGCCATGGCTGAATATGTGAAAGCTGGGAAACGTATTCCAAGAAGAGGTGAAATTGGTCTGACGAGCGACCAGATTGCTTCCTTTGAAACTTCTGGTTATGTAATGAGCGGGAGCAGGTAAGAACACATTCACTCTGTTCCTTGTATTTGCACGCCGTCTTATATCCAGCTGTTGCCTCTTTAGTTTTTAAAAGGAATGCAGTGCATTCATTTTGTTTCTGATGCAGCGCTCTTTGAACTAAATTTGAAAACTACGGTTTGGAACTGGGTTAGATAGAATCTAATTTAATCTACATTTATTTCCAATTTAGTGCTTAACTTTTTTTTTCTTTAAATGCTACTCTTGCATCTTTTACCAAGAGTTCCCAGATCAGGTATCTCACGGCTAGGAGGGATGGATTAGTGTGAAGTTTTCTAGATTCCACACTAGCCATCTTTATCAGCCTGGAATTGTACATTTGTGGGCAGTTTTGTGTTGGCCCATGTCCACTGGGTGGAGGTTGACCACCAAACTGTTACTTGTAATTTTTTTGCCATGCATTAGTTCAAACTTGTACTACTGATGAAAGAACAGCGTGCTAACCCATTGAATGGTCGAGTCCCTGTGGTTTTATATTTTTTTTATCATTTGTAGCAATAGTAATCTATATTTAATGTTTTGTTTAGACATCGACGTATGGAGGCTGTGCGTCTGCGTAAAGAGAACCAGATCTACAGTGCTGATGAGAAGAGGGCTTTAGCCTCATTTAACAAAGAGGAACGACAGAAGAGAGAGAACAAGATCCTGTCTGGTTTCAGAGAAATGGTGCACAGAAAGACCAGGGGGAAGGAAGAAAAATAAAACTTTAATTTTTTATAGACATCAATGAAAGTTTTATTGCTGTAAACTTGGATCTGAATGTTACAAATTGTCTTCTATTTCTGGCTGTTATCCATTTAAAATTGAATGTTTCTAATGCTGTACACTTGAAAACTTTACTTCCTATAATTTTTCTATGAGATTGTGCTAGTTTCAATTAAATGCCTACCTGCTGTAAAATTATGATAAAATTGCTAAAGCCTTGTGGTGTAATTTTTGTATACAGTGCTATGCAAAAACTGATTTGCTCAGCTGAGCAAAGAATGCAGTGGAAAAATTACAATATTTGATTTGCTGAAAACTGGCTGCAAAGACTTCGGGGCTGTAAAGACTTTGGGGCTGCAAAGTTTGGCAAAATTATACCACTTCTACCAATATGTAGAACTTGACCATTTTTGATGCTTTCCCACCATCCCATTTAAAGCAAGACTTTAGGATATTTATTCCAAGGGTTAAATGATAGCAGAGTAGCAAGCCTTGGCTGACACTACATTTGAATTCCTTCAGAGGGTGGGTTAGTATATAATGGTGGGAAGATAAGAGAGGAGAGTGTGTAGAGGATTGACCTGGGGTTGTAAGTGGTCACCTTACCAGCTGGGCAAAGAGGAATGCGTTTACGTACTCCCATGTACAAATGATTTAAACTAGATTTTAAATTCAAGACTCATGTAAAATAACCTTTTTTTTAAACTGGCTGTCACCAACAGAAATTAAAACAGCCACACCAATGTGAATGGAGAGCTCCATGTGCGTTTCAAACTGATTTGAGGTAACCATGGGAATAATGGATTCCACTCCTCTATCCCGATGTAGCTGATCTCGACTTGTTTAGAAATGGGAGAACTACAATTGACTTGTCAGCTCTCCCTATTTTTTTAAAAAAAGGGGAAATTTCAGGCTGGGTTGTGATAGTTGACCAGCTTCACTAGTTCATTAGGGCTTGAAGGTGTAGACATGTCCTCAACCCTCCCCACCCAAACTGGGATAGATGGAGTGGTCCTAGGTGGGCAGGTACAACAACAATAAGAAGATTTCATTTATAGAGCGCCTTTCATGTCGGGAGGACATCCCAAGGCGCTGGACAGTTGGGTCAGGACCCGAGCAGGGGGCAAATGGTGAGGGGAGGGAAAGGAGGGAGCGAGGAGGGGGTAGAGAGTCGAGAGAGGAGCTGAAGGCACGGTCAAAGAGAAAGGTCTTGAGACGCCTTGAAGGAGGAAAGGGAGGAAGCGGCGAAGTCACTGGGGGATGGAGTTCCAGAGCCTCGGGGCTGAGAGGCTGAAGGCCCGGCCACCGATGGTAGGGCGGTTAGTGCGGGGGAGGTGGAGCAGACCGGAGCCAGAGGAACGGAGGGTACGGGCAGGTAAGTGGAATAGTAGGTCGTAGAGGTAGGAGGGAGCGAGGCTGTGAATGGCCTTGTAGATGAGGATCTTGAATTTGATCCTCTGGGGGATGGGGAGCCAGTGGAGGCGAGTGAGGGTGGGACTGATGTGGTCGCAAAGCCTAGTGCGGGACAGTACATGAGCTGAGTGCTACCATGCTAAGTGGTTACCATTATATCCATTTCTTGGAAAGGGCACTCATTGAGATTATATTCTATTTTGATTTACTCCCTCCCAACATGGTACAACGTGGAGTCCTGTAGCTCAGTGGTTAGAGCAAGCGAGACACCTAGGTTCAATTCCAGGCAGGGCAAAACTTTGGGCAAGTTTGCTGACTCCACACGCTTAATAATCCTCCAAAACAAAATAATAATAAATCGGTCATTTTCAATCCACGACTGTTTGTGAGACACTGCTGTGCACAACTGACTGCTGCGTTTCGCCCACAAATATACGGTCAATTCACTTTATAGTATATTCTGTGAAGCGCTTTGAGACGTCTGGAATACATGAAAAGCGTTATATCAAATGCAAGGATTATTATTATTACAATAGACCAATGACACTGACTTTCCATCTCCCAACTGGGTGAGGCACTGAAGGCCTTACAATTCTGGAATTGTGGACTCAAACATGCAGTGACTTCAAGAAAGGAGAAAACGCAAGGCAAGTTAAATAAACAGACTGAATCAGTTTCAGTATTTCTGAGTTCTGTGTTTTCCCTCTTTCCAGACAACATACTGTTAGAATGTGACTGTTTCCATTAGCAGAATTTTATTTTGGATAATATTCTTCAGCCACTTTTCTCTGAATCTTGAGTGGTTTGGCCTAAAAGAAAACACATTTACGTTTAGTTTTCCTATTACAGTCTAAAACAATTCTAAACGCTACTTAAACCACCTGTGAGAAAACCATCTCTTCTGAGTTATACGTTATTAAATGTATTATGTAAGTATTCTGGTCATTTACCTGTGCATAAGTTTGTTTGATTCGAAATAGAAGTAAACTTCAACCGGGAAGTGCTGAAAATATAAAAAAATTCAGTCAATTGGATGGCATGACAGTTGCAAAAACATAATTCTTGCATTTGTTATCGTGCCTTATCGCGTCATTGAGTCGTCTTAAAATGCTTCACAAAATATACTGTAAAATGAATTGACCATACAGTCGTGGATTGAGATTCCAAATTTGACTCCAAATCCACCAATTGATGATCAACTAGGTTCCTTATTATTATAAATATTCCATTTGTTTCTCTCGATCTGGATCAGCAAACACAAACTAAAATGAAAACAAGAATATTTACGTTTACCCTTACTCACAGAAGGTTTGACTTTGGAGAGCTCAATAATAAAGTAGGTACAAGCTGTCGCTCGTGGAATAGGCTTCCTCCGGGTAGGAATACTCCACCGCACACGATAATGGTAACGCGTATTATATTCCAGTTCTTCCATGTACAAGAAATCTAGGCAATGAAGCCAGCATTTGGAAATCTCCCACGTCACCTAAGAAAAATGCAGGAGAATTAATTCTTGTCAAAGAAATGCAACAATAATTTACTGTCAAGAAATGAGACACACGTGTGAGGCTGGACACTAAATGGCACAATTCTGGGTTTTCTTTACAGCTCTTTTTGAATGCATTGAACATTCAGTGGATTTTACAACATAACCCTACAGAGAATGGTACTATAGGGGGAGAAAAAAACTTACAGCAATATATTCTTCTATTTGTCTTGCCCCGATTTCTATTGTGAAGTCCTGGCATGAACTCCAATCGATGTTTTTGAATTCATATTCAATTCTCTCTTTCAGAAGGAGAAACATAAGAAGAATAAACATCGGAATACAGTATATGACATGACGCATTTGGCAAATAACTGTGTAAGGAATATATGATATTGTCCTTGCTGATACATTTGATATCAAACTGTTTAGCATCAATACCAACTACCCTATCATCTTAGATTCTATAACACTATTAATGCTGCCATTATGGCTAAAGTGCTGACAAACTGAGCGGTGACATTTTAAGAAAAACCTTTGAAGAAGAAGGTTCCAGGCCGGGCGAAACCTTGAGCAAGTTTCCTTACTCCACACGCCTAATAATAATCCCTCCAAAACCAAAAAAAAAACAATAATAAATTGGTCATTTTCAATCCACGACTGTTTGTGGGACAGTGCCGTGCGCAATTGGCTGCCGCGTTCGCCCACAAATATACAGTCAATTCACTTTGCGGCGTTTCTGTGAAGCGCTTTGGGACGTCCTCCCGACGTGAAAAGCGCTATATCAAATGCAAGGATTATTATTATTATTACTATTATTATTAAGATACAATTCCTTAAGAGGCTACCACGACTTTTTCTTACCTTCTTTCATTTGCAACTCTTTCAGGTAGGCCAAAGATTCGGCCACGACTCGGTCTATTATCATGTCAGCTTGTTCCTTCAACAGTTCAGTGAAAGGATCCTGTGCAAAAAAAAAATAAAAAAAATTGTGGGTGTTTTTTTTTTCCCCTTTCAATCTCATTTCAGCAATAAAGAACAGCCATCACTGTGTCGGTAAGTTATTGGGGGGAGGGGTTATTTGGGGGTTTATAACGTGTGACAAACAGACCCCCCAAAAGCACCAGAAGATAATCTAACGTTTTAAAAACACGTTGGGACCACAAACAAAAATACCCCTTTTTTTTTTAACTGATGATATCGATGGGAAAGGAAAGTCGGATTAAAAACTGTACGCAGTTACCATTGTTGTTGTTGTTGTTTTTTTTGGGGGGGAGGGGGTGGGGTGTTGTTTTTGTTTAAAAAAGAAGAAGATGAGGATGGGGATGGAGGAGATGCTGAGCTCACTGCGGGGTGAGGAGGAGGAGGAGGAGGGAGGAGGAGGGGGTTTGGCTGCACCGAGTGTTGACACCAACCACCATAGCAACACCGACAGGCGACGTGTCCTGTGTTCTGTTTTGTCAGTGAATCACTACAACACGAACCCCGTGAGAATGAGTTCATTTGCATTTCATTTGCAGAAGGTCGAGAGAGAGAAAGAGAGAGAGAGACTGAGAGAGACTGAGAGAGAGAGAAAAACACACAAGAAACCCCCCCACCTCCTCACCCGACCTATTAAATACGATCTTAAATTAGAGGACGCGATAATAAGGACCGTCTCGGGGTGTACTTGAGGCTGCTTTGCCCACTGATGATGATGATAATAATAATCCTCGCATTTGATATAGCGCTTTTCACGTCGGGAGGACGTCCCAAAGCGCTTCACAGGACATACTGTAAAGTGAATTGACTGTATATTTGTGGGCGAACGCGGCAGCCAATTGCGCACAGCAATGTCCCACAAACAGTCGTAGATTGAAAAGACCAATTTTTTTATTACTGCTTTTGGTTTTGGAGAGATTATTATTTGGCTCTGTGTGGAGTAAGGAAACTTGCCCAAGGTTTCGCCCTCTGCCTGGAATCGAACTCAGGTCTCTTGCTTGCAAAGCGAGTGCTCTAACCACTGAGCTGCAGGACTCCATATAGCGCTTTTCACGTCGGGAGGACGTCCCAAAGCGTTTCACAGGACACACTGTAAAGTGAATTGACTGTATATTTGTGGGCGAACGCGGCAGCCAATTGCGCACAGCAATGTCCCACAAACAGTCGTAGATTGAAAATGACCAATTTATTATTGTTTTTGGATTTTTGGAGGGATTATTATTATTAGGCTCTGTGTGGAGTAAGGAAACTTGCCCAAGGTTTCGCCCTCTGCCTGGAATTGAACTCAGGTCTCTCACTTGCAAAGCGAGTGCTCTAACCACTGATCTAGAGGACTCCACAATCTGATGCATCAAAAGGATTTAGTTCCAAACGTCTTCCTCTTTGCATCTTCCAGGAAAGCCCAGACAAAGGCGCAATATTTTGGGAGAAATAAATTGGACGCTGGATCCACTATTCTAAGCGAGTTTTTCCTCTCTCTTTATTTATTTATTTGCGCTAAAATAAAACGCGAGTCGCGTCTCACGCAGGTGTGTACAGTAGTTGCAGCAGCATGCGGCCATGATGGGTGAAAGACTGACCTTAGCTTAAATTTATATTATTATTATTATTATCACGTTGTTTCTGAGATATTCGTCCTAATCTGGCCTACGTTGTCGAAAAGGTTACAATTAATAAAAACGGTACTGCAGGAACAAAATACAAACCCGCATTATCTTTCCTGAATCATGTGGCAATTTATTTTGGAAGACCTTTAAGAGGGTGGGTTTTTTTTCAGCGGAAATTAAATTGTACTGACATTTTGGTAAGTTATTGTTTCATACTCCACAATAGCGCCTCTGTGGGATTACCCGTTTTGCATTACAAAGCTACTCAAACATCTTCAGTGAATATTCAGCCCATCAAAATAACTAATTGTTGATAAACATAAAAGGAAGTTCAAATTGGCACTGAAAACACTCGTGGATTCGTGAGTATGCTTAAAGGTCTACACCAATTAGCAATCTCCCCTCAACCTCAACATGTAAAACAACTCATACCAACTCTCCCCAGTTACGTGCAGAGACCAACTCAATGTAGGGTATTAATATATCTACGTATAGGGATGGAGCTGGCAACATTTCATAATAAATTTGGTATGATGATCAGGAAATGTCATAAATGTACTCGCAAATCATATCGATGGAGATGTGAAATATTCCGGTGTTAATTCGAGTAAATCATGAATCCCATTTTTTCCTCTCATTTCAATTCTAAGCCCTACTGATCTGAATATATTTCACTGCTTCATATATTTAATTAATCTAATTAACAAGCGTTTCGAATGGAATACTAATGCGCAGTAATGAACGTACAATTGCTCTTAGAATTCAATTCTATAAAATACACAATTAGTCTGAAAGACGAAAACAACAATTATTAATTATTAGAATCTACGAATTAGTGGACAAGTGTAGTGCAGTGGGTCAGTATGATAGCCTTTCATCCAGGGTTCCCTCTGCTGATCTCTATCCAATGACTTCTCAAGTATGTGAATGTTAGACCAAGACACATTAGACTCGAATTGTGATTTCTCCCTCCATGAACAAATATCCCTGCTGACACTATTCAGGCTCACACATGCAGCAGCAAAAAAAAACAATAATAAATTGGTCACTTCAATCCATGACTGTTTGTGGGACACTGCTGTGTGCAATTGGCTGCTGCGTTTCGCCCACAAATATACAGTCAATTCACTTTACAGTATATTCTGTGAAGCACTTTGAAACATCTAGAAGATGTGAAAAGCGCTATATCAAATGCAAGAATTATTATTATAGAATGGCTACTTGGAAAAATATTGGAGGTTGGTTAGCCAAACATGAGTCAGTGCGTGCAAGAGTGGAAGGCAGAAAATAAACAGTGGACATGCAACCTTTTCCCAATCCACTGATAATAAATAGCACTGTGAAATTGGATACTCTGAAGTGCCTGAAAGAAGGTTAAGTGGCCCTTTTATTTACTATTACCTCCTGTCTTGGTTCTTGTGAATACAAAAGAGTGGGTGTTTTTTTAAAAATATACTCGTTAATCACTTGTCGATTGTAGTTTACCAGAGATGGGCATTTAAATTTAAATAGAGAATGAGTGGTTAGGAAGAATTGTGGATCCCTGTTGTCTGGCTAAATTGAAAACACTTTTCCTTTTACAGGGAATTTACCAGATCTTATATCATTTACACTCAACCTCCAAAAGCACCATTCACCCCAACATTAGTGAACACTGAGCAATATTAGAGATACTAGACCCAGCCTTTCCACTGACACTAAAGAACAAATGTCGTGAAGATTATATTGAATTGTAACTAACGTGATGTTTGAGTTCTCACAATCTGCTATCTAGTTTTAAATTACCAGGTCGTGCAAAATTCTTTCTCCCTTTGTTTTAATCCCAAATAAATCAGCATCAAAAATATTACGCAGAAATATAAAAAATTATTTGTTCAATAATAGCACTGCTCTTTAGCTCTTTCAAATGTTTTAATTAAATACAGTGTAATTATCAATAGAATTAGTCATCAATTGATGAACTAATTTCAACCGATCTTACTTACAATGTTATAAATGGAACAAATAAGACACATTTGCTGTTACTTTTGCAACTTCAAAGCTTCGGTTCCCTTTTTTTTTAAACCTGGAGAGAAAATACTGCAGTTGTAGAAATGTTGCTCCTGCAACATTGAAAGACTACATGGGTTACCAGATAACTGCTGAAACTACTGTATAGTTAAGTTTCCTCGTACAACAACTTTGGCAGAGACTATTCCAACAAAAAATTTACAATTAGGTTTCTACAGTGCTCAAAATTTTATATCCACAGCATTATTCGAGAAAAGAAGGGAGTTTCACTGGGTGTCCTGGCCAACAACCCCTAGATATAATTTGGTCATTCACTTCATGGGTGTTTTGGAACAAACTGGCTGCTGCTTTTGCCTGCAAATACACAATCACTAAAAACTTCTGTGAGGCACTTTGAGATGTTCTTGATATGATAAGGTGCCTTATCAAATGCAAGAATTATTATTGTACAGATTGCTGTTAGGAAGAAGTCACAATGAATATTTCTCATACTGTTGCACTCAAACCCCTGCAACCAATTTTTATTTTGCCAACGTGAAGAATGATGAACATTCATATAATGAATACCCTAATTCTAGACAGTTTAGCTTTACTTGGCATTACTTCAATGCAAAGCCAAATTAAAATCCAGTGAAAATGGTATGGGTTAAACAAGATAAAAACAGCACATCTTTCAGTCAATTACATGTCAAGCAATACAATATCAGAGTACTAAATTCTCTGGAATCATCTATCATGAGTGATTATCACTAACCTTTTTCTTTAATACATGTAAAGAATAAGTTTATATCCAAAAAAAGTTCCACTAGAATTTTAAAAACTTGCACCTAATAACTTTTTCCTTGTACATTGTATTCTGATGATCAAATATAGCCAATGACAAAACCATTGTGTTAATTGTTTTAAGAAATAAATATTAACAGACCCAATGCACAAAGCATTTATAAATAACATGTACAAATGTATTTTGAGCAAGGCAATATATAATGCAATTAAAAAAATAACATTAAGATCTTTCTTCTCTAAATCAGAAACTCAATGCTGCTTTATAGTGAATATCAAATTCGGATTAAATAAAATGTTAAAAGTTAAAATAAAATGCAGGAACATTAACATAAAATACATTTCTATGATGCTATTATCGGGTAATGTAGGTCAAAGGAGACTTTCAGTGCCTTGGGATGTCCTTCTGAGCTGAAAGGTGCTGCACAAGTGTATTTTGTTGTTGTTCAACATCAATGTCCTTAAATATCTGAGAGTACATTTTCAATGAATACACTGACATGCCGGGGGCACCAACTATAACATTATACATTGTCTTGAAGTTATACAGTGCAAACTTAGATCCAGACTTCACTGACTGAAAAGTCAACGGCCTTTCTATAACCCTCAGAGAATATATTGGATTCCATGGATCACAAGTGGCCAAGCTGACCACTTTGTGTGTAAGTTCATGACACAAGGAATGAACCCCATTTTCGAGAGGACAACTTAGAAACAATTTTCATGTCTCAGTGAGGGTCAGTGGTTGAAATGCCCAGCAATATATGAGCTACATCGTTCAGTTCATTTTTCAGTCTATGAAAAACAGAGAAAGACATTTTCAATCACCTTGACATTTCTATTTAAATTCTTATCAATTTCAAGTCCATTCATTTTAGCAATTTACATCAATGTTAATATAACGTTCAATAATCTATCGTAGATGTATTATGACCCCAGTATTTGGTTTTGTGTACTTGTCGAGACTGACACCAACAGAGTTGTTATTTCATGTAGCTATCTAGCAGTCATTGCTGGAAAGTGCGTGCGTGTGATTGCCAGTTGAAATTTGTGTGTGTGTGGTGTGTGTGTCTTTCCTCCATTGTGAAATGTACTGACATTGACTGTGCAGCTCCCCTGTCTAAATAATGTGAGGACCGTTGCTGCTCATGGAATTGTACCTCACCGTGATTCAACATCTCCTGTGCTATAAAATAAAGCTTCAACGTGAAACGGTATAAACCATTGCTAAGTCAGAACACCTTTTTGTCTGTTTCATTCAAGAAGTACCACTAAAGGGTGTAGGAGTTACACATTTGCATCCTTTAAAGCATAAGAGGTCCCATGACATGAGTGCAGCAAGTGCATTGCATGGAAAGGACAGCACAGATCTTGATCGGTTGCACAATTGTGCAATGACAAGACGTATCACATGACAGTTCACCAAACTACTGTCCAAACAAGTTTTCTTAAAATAACAAAAATCCGTACATTTTGGTAATAGCCACTTATCACGTTGTTGAGACATCTCAAAGTGCTTCACAGAATATACTGTAAAGTGAATTGACTGTATTTTGTGGGCGGTATCTGAGGTTTTTGATGATGTCCGAGCACTCCTTATTGTCCTACCTGGAGATGTAGTTTCATTTTGGACCTTTGACCATTGGGGTCTTGCTTTTTGTCGGACACATCTGCTTTGTATTCTAAAGTTCATTGGTCAGTGTTCCGTGGTTTCTTCATCTGTTGAGCTACAGTCTCTGTTTTCCTCTCTGTTGCTTGTCTGCCGAGTGCTCTGTGCATCTGTGTTTGGTAACTGTGTCACACTTCGCTTATGAACGTTACTTGGAACTGGAAAAACAACAATAAATAGCCGTTAGTCACCAGAAACAAACATCTTGCTTTTTTCACTTAGAAAGCTTCATGACGCTGTCGCTAGTTTCTAACCGGTAGATGTAGGCAGTGGATTCGTCACTCGCAAACGTCCGGTCGGTTCACTTTACAGTCTGTTCTGTGAAGCGCTTTGAGACGCCTGGAAGACTTGAAAAAAGCGCTCTGTGAAATGCGAGGATTATTATTATTATTATTATTATTATTATTAATCAGTTTGGCTGAGCAATGGAACGCTACAGGTGGATTGGATGGTACTGTTTGGTACGAGGCTGGGATGACAGTGAGTGAGTGAGTGAGTGAGTGAGTGAGTGAGTGAGTGAGGGAGTGAGTGAGTGAGTGAGTGAGTGAGTGAGTGAGGGAGGGAGGGAGGGAGGGAGTGAGTGAGTGAGTGAGGGAGTGAGTGAGTGAGTGAGTGAGTGAGTGAGTGAGTGAGGGAGTGAGTGAGGTGAGTGAGGGAGGGAGGGAGGGAGTGAGTGAATGAGTGAGTGAGGGAGTGAGTGAGTGAGTGAGTGAGTGAGTGAGTGAGTGAGTGAGGGAGGGAGTGAGTGAGTGAGTGAGGGAGTGAGGGAGGGAGCGCTCGCTCGCTCGCGACCAGGACAACTCGCACTGATGCGCCTTGAACCTCGCACCGGGGCTTAAGCGCCCCAGAGCGCTCCGGAGCCGTGCTGCACGCGGGTCGGGGTTCGCCGCCGCCTTACCGTTGAGGAAGGCTTGCTTGGTGTCGGTTTGGACGAGTGGCTCGGGGTGGCCCGGCCTCTCTGGGGTGGAGGAGGAACTTTTCAAGCTGGACACGAAAGTGGAGCAGGTATCGAAGTCTTTGCACACTTTATCCTGAGCGTAAGGTACCTTGGATTTGGATGGGGTGCAACCCATTGCGACCCCCGGCTTTTGCTCTCTCTTTTCTTTCTTTTTTCTCTCTCTCTCTCTCTCGTCGAATGCAACAGGGGAGAGAGAGAGAGGGAGAGGAGATCTCAGGCTGTCTCTCCTGGTCCTCAGCCCCAGCACACGCTTTTGCACCGTGTAATGCAATCGCGAAGGGCGATCGCGAGCTATTTAAATGCTCAGTGACAAACACAGCGCTCCCGCGACCTGATCCATCATCCACTCAGTCACTCAAGTCACTCAGTCACTCAAGTCACTCAGTCACTCAGTCACTCTCACTCACTCACTCACTCACTCACTCTCACTCTCACACTCTCTCACTCACTCTCACTCTCACTCTCACTCACTCACTCTCTCTCACTCACTCACTCACTCACTCACTCACTCACTCACTCACTCACTCTCTCACTCACTCACTCACTCACTCACTCACTCTCTCACTCACTCACTCTCTCTCTCTCACTCACTCTCACTCACTCACTCTCTCTCTCTCTCTCTCTCTCTCACTCACTCACTCTCTCACTCTCTCACTCACTCTCTCTCTCTCTCTCTCACTCACTCACTCACTCACTCACTCACTCTCTCACTCTCTCACTCACTCTCTCTCTCACTCACTCACTCACTCTCTCTCTCACTCACTCTCTCACTCTCTCACTCTCTCTCTCTCACTCACTCACTCTTTCACTCACTCTCTCATTCACTCACTCACTCTCTCTCTCACTCACTCTCTCACTCTCTCACTCTCTCTCTCTCACTCACTCACTCTTTCACTCACTCTCTCATTCACTCACTCACTCTCTCTCTCTTTCTCTCTCACTCTCTCACTCACTCACTCAGTGCGAGGCAACGAACAGAGGTCGATCCGCAGCCCCGTCAAAGTCAGCGCTGCTCTGCCGACGTGAACGATCGATTGCGAAGGGAGGTATCCCGGTGCCATTCCTTGTTTTCGGTCGGGATGTGCACCGGCATCGGGGCTCGACTCGGGTAATCCGGCAAGTGGAGCCGGATCTCCGGACAGCCCAACCTCCTCCCTGTCACACAGACCCTCCTACCGCCCGGAGGGGGTCTTATCCCACTTTGCGCTCTGATGCCCGACTCCAGAATTCCGCTTTGGAAGGTCAATTTTTTTTTCCCATAAAATAATAATAATAATAATCCTTGCATTTGATATAGCCGGATCCGTGGAAAACAACCCGAGGCAACTTTCCTTACTCAATAATAATCATCCTCGCGTTTGATAGAGCGCCTTTTCACGTCGGGAGGACGTCCCAAAGCGCTTCACCGAACATACTGTCAAGTGAATTGACTGTATAGTTGTGGGCGAACGCGGCAGCCAATTGCGCACAGCGATGTCCCACAAACAGCCGTGGATTGAAAATGACCAATTTATTATTATTTTTGGTTTTGGAGGGATTATTATTATTAGGCTCTGTGAGGAGTAAGGAAACTTGCCCGAGGTTTCGCCCTCTGCCTGGAATTGAACTCAGGTCCCAATTCTTCACACGCCTCTGTTGACCGAGCAGTAAGTAGGGACCCCTTTGTCAGTCGACTGGTGGATTGCTTTCTGGGGTTAATAATCCCTCCACCACCCCCCCAAAAAAAAAAATTCCAATGCACCACTGTTTGTGGCACTTTGCTGTGTGCGAATGGCTGCTGTGTTTCACCCGCAAAATACGCCGTCAATCCGCTTTACAATATATTCGGTGAAGCCTTTGAGATAATTTGATAAGGTGTTATGTCAAATGCAAGTTTGACTATCATTATAAAATGCAAGATCTTGCAGAATTGTGGTAAAAATTTGACAACACGTCTTAATTCAGCAGAGGGTTTAAAAGCACCCCTTAAAATGTAACACATAGCCTGTAATGGTTATAATTTAAGATAAGTAATTATCATGAATATGATACAGCGCAGTTGATTTGGAAATCTAAATTGTTAATCAGGTGAGGCTTAATTAATTAATTTTGATTAACCACTAACAACGTTATGTAGGACTTCAATATTAGCATGATAAAATAATTTCGCAACCCTGAATTTACGCCTTCTCGTCCTGTTAGCTTAGAATATCTGATGGTATTGTTCTGGGATTGCTCCCTGTATCCCAATATATATTTCAGATAAGGTCTGGTCTGAGACTAGTCGTTTCAAGGCCATTCAGCCTAATCTTATATAATTGTCCCTATTAGTTTAACCCTAAAAAAAATCAGGATTGGCCTAGTTGTTCTCTTCTGCATTGCTGCCAATGCCTGAAGCTCTCCAAGACACTGCCCTCCATGAAGGGCACCATATAAATGCAAGTTGTTATTGTCTGGGTAGCCCCTTATGTCATGGCTACCAAAGTTGGAAGCAAAGCTACATGCGTTGTCTGATCAAAGCACAATACAGTCTCAACAGTAATCCTGGAAAGTTGAACTCATTTAAAAAGGTACAAAATCACAGTGGAATATCCTCTTTGCTTGTTGCAACCTTACACTACTTGGGCACAGAAGGTTAGGAATAGTTTAAAAATATAGTAGATGCAAAAAGGAAAAGACAAATTTTACTAATGACTGAGCTCCTGAAATCCAGTGTGTCGTGCAGCACCAAACCATGACCTATATGTAACACCTTTGAAACACTGACATTATTTTGACTGGACTATTTTCCTCACCTCAGAGATAACTATTTGTATGTAGTTTAAACACATTTACTCCTGTTATGTTTGGAGGTTGTTCTGTTTCACAGCTTTAGTATCAATGATTTCAGAATGTACTATAGTGCACTGCAGATTATTCCAGGGCTTTACACCATTGCACCAGTTGTCTGTGTGTTTATTTTGTATATGTGCCTATGTATCTACTTTGTGCATGTGCATGATTGTGTATGTAAGTGTGTGTGTGTGTAGGTGTCTGTGTACGTGTGATAGATATTTTCATAAGAGTGCCACATAGAGTTTGCACTGTAATCTCACAAACATTAACAATATTAACATTTTAAACTTCCACTTTTATCCTTTGTTGACGTTTGGAAAAGATGAGCTGTAGCCCCTGGCGAGATGTGGTACAAAAGCTGCCTTTAATAGAAACCAGTGGGAGATAGCAAACATAAGAGCAACCTTAATAAAGAACTCCTTTATCTTTGTAGCACATGATGATCCAAATGCTCGCAATAGCATCTCTCGAACTGAGCAAGGCAGCATGACTGAAAAAGGTTATGATTGTGCTCGCAAAGGGTACTTCAAAATGGATTTGTTATTCAGAATGACTCATCTTAAAATCTCCTCTTAAGTATTATAACAAAAAAGGCTTTAGCCAAAGAATAGAGCAGATTAAAAAGCATTTTTCAGTTTGCAGTTTAAGACAACAGGTGCAGCCAGAAATAATGAGATTGAAGTTTCTCACTGTCTCTTTTTTTGCCTTTCTGAAATGTTTCACTTCCAACATCGGCCTTAGCTTTGCATAATTTTTCCAATATTATAACAGTAAGAGGGTTGTGAGGGAAGAAGCTGAAACTCTCCCCCCCCACCACCCCATGAAATGCATCTCTATTTCCACAAGAGCGCTTTGTATGAGGACAAACCTGATGACATAAATCCCTTCCCATCCATGAGAAGTTTGCATTCCAGCAAAGGCTCCTGTTTCAACTAAACTGCAGGTTTCATGTTGGAATATTTATCCCTTTTTAGGTATGACAGAATCACAGATTTATTCAAACAGGAGACCATTCGACCCAATGTGTCTTTAACAGGGCTCTTGAATCTAGACCCATGCCCCTGACCTTTTCTAATACTATTTATATTTTACTTTTGTAAATCTATGTTCAATTCCCTCTTAAAAGCTATTATGGATTCTGCTTCAATCACCGTTTTGGAAGCTGTGTCTGTATTCTAAAGAAAATTACTTTCTGTCTAAAGAAAATTCTCCTATCTTTTGCTGATGGCCCTAAACTTCATGACTTTTAGTTACTGACTGTCTAATCAGTGGAAATAGTTTTTCCTTATTTCCCTTATCAAAGACTTTTAAATGTGTGGAATCTCATAACTCATTCCTTGTGACAGTTATGAAGTACCTTAAGTATTTTAAGCCGAGTCATTCTGAAAAACTTCACTCCATCTTTTTACGAAATATGTCATTTGCTAGTTTTGTTTAGTATAAATTCAGTACACACTGGATGATACTTGAAATTAATGCCAAATTCTGGGATAAGTACAAAGTACAAATAGCTCCTTTGTTCGAATCTATTTGTTTGAAATATTTTTGCAAGTATAAGTTAATTGATTAATACTTTATGACTGAATAATTATTGTCAAGCATGAAAGGTGGAATTTGAAAACTATGGAAGAAAGAGTTTTATTATTATGAATGAGTCAGCAAAATGCACTGCCCCCCCCCCCCCCCCCCCCACCCCACCCCGAGAACTTTTCGAACCTGATGTACATATTTGATGTAGTAGGCTGCATAGATCAGACATCCAATGTCAGAAATGGCTGGGTGGAATTTGTTAACTCTGTGCTGCATTTGGTTTCTGCAGTTTCCCAGTCTGATTACTGCTTTTCCTAATGGTGCCCCTACGTCAGCATGCAAGAGCATGAAGCCAATACATTCCGGAGTTGTGCCACAGTCTAGCCGTGCACCTTACACTATTGATACTGCTACAAGCGTCTACCAACCTGGGAAGGCAGTACAAGGTATGTAGTTATTTCGTTCAACAGAATTGTTCATTTCCCAGTAAAACCTAACGACATTAACGCTGCAACAGCTTCAGTCTTCTGTAAAACATCCACTTTTTAAATGAAGGCTGAATTTAAAATCCCTCCATAATTACACTATTGCGATTCCCCACATTATACACAGTTACATCGCTCTACAGTATACCTTGTGAAGTGCTTTGAGATGCCTTGATGACGAGATAAAACTATATCAAAATGCAGGGTTTTAACAGTATAATTGTGTGATCTTGAATTTTAAAACGGATCAATCTTTTAGGCTAAGAATTAATGAATTTTTCACCTCTAGGATAATAATGGTTCGTTTCCAGAGAGCAGTCAAATTTAATGTGTGATAGTGTGATGAAGAAATTACTGCATTCAGGCCAATGAAAATATATTTGCTGCCCGAAAGAATTAGATCTTTGTTGATTCTTTCAAAAGGCCCTTTTCCCCTGGACGGTAGAAACAAGAGTTGTTGTTACCAATTGCCTATATCTCATTTCCATAAATTGAATGTTTGTCACTGTTGATGATTTAACTAAATTGTCAGAGATAGTATGTAGACATATATAGCACAGAATGTGAAAGCATTATGTAAAAGGTATCAAATAAGGACAAGGATTCCCAGTAATTTAAATGATGGTTGCAGCTACAGGCTCTCTTTGCCATAGACAGGTTGGTTTCCTTTGTCTCGAAAGTTGCTCTCTCTCCCTCTCTTTTTCTCTGCAGTTGCTTAGGCTATGGTGTGTTGCTGTTATCTTTCCATTCACCAATTAAGTGCTTCCCCACAGCCAACTTTCGCATCTGCAATCCATATTAATTCTCTGAACTTTTCGAGAGCCATTCGATAGAACATTTCAGTGTGTGAGGTGGAACTCAGCATTTGTTACACGGTGGACTTTGCTGTGAGGGAGACTTCAAAGAGTCCATGGTGGTTGTAAAAAAAAACTGCTGCCCTTTGTTTTTTTATTTTTTTAAAAAAGAAAATAGAAGATAAATCATTTTTTAAATCTACACAGAATGTGACATGTGTGGTATCTATTTGTCATATGACCATTCATTATCCCACTATTATACACGCAGTTGCTCAACAGATTCCCAATGTGTTTCTTCATGTGACTATTTATTATGCCAGCATTGCGCAAGTAGTTTATGAATAGCCCAATAGAGCAGCAGATTAAACGTTAAAGTTGCATTAGACATGTGTGTAAGGTTTGTAAAAGCTATTGACCATCATAAGTTTTGTGTTTTTAGTTGCAATACTGGGACCCCATTATCGAGGAGTTTTGCTGGAAGCTCGAAGGGATGGAGACCCCACTCCAATCGGATCGTGGCAGAACCCACATGAAAACACCAAATTGTTACAGGTAATTCATTGCTTATTTTTAATGTTTTTTTTTCTCTCTCTGTATCAGCACCCATGTATTTATTCCAATACCGTATATGATTTTTTTTCAGTGTTCTGAAAACCCGATGGCTGCAGTTACCCACTCAAACATCAATGCCAAGAGCAATTCAACCACATATGTATGGATCCCACCGGATTCATTCTGTTCTACTTCCATTAGATTCATGTAGGTACTGCATTTAAATCCACAGAGTCAACAGTGAATTTTAGAATTTATGCACCAAAACATCTTCCGAACTCTGTCAATGCATTGGGGATAAAGTTTTCGTGTTACTAATGGTCATTTGCTCCTACGTTTTGCTGAGTATACTCATTTCATTTCATATCGCATAAAACCTTTGTTTTCAGCCAATAATAATAATTTTTGCAATTGATATAGTGCCTTATTGAGGCGTCTCTGTGTGTGCCTTATTGAGGCATCTATATGACTTCTCATTGAGACGTCATTAAGTGCTTCACAGAATATACTATAAAGTGAATTGACTGTATATTTTGTAGGTAAAGTCTCATTCAATGCCCATGGTTTGCTGAATTATGATCTGGAACCTAGAGCCGGGCTGATTTCACCCAAGTACTGATGAGGCCCATTATAAGATCCTAAAATAACTGTCTTGGCTGAGATCAGATAACCATTACAGAAACTTAAATTTCAACTTAATGACCTATTAAAATAATGTGTGTGAATGGCAGGTAGGGACACGATAAGGCTTGGCTGTAATATTGTCCATTGTTAAATTGTTCATGGTCCATGGTTCACTCTGTCTGTCCAGCGACTTGGGATGTCCTCCCAACGTGAAAGGCGCTTTACAAATGTAATTTTGTTGTTGTTGTTAAATAGTCAGTTCAAGCACATTGCTCAGCCTCACGGATGAAGAACAGCCACTTGGATGAGATAGTAGAGTACATAGGTAGTGAAACAGTATATCCTTGTCTGTCCAAGCCAATCTTTTAATTCACTCTCCCTTCCTACAGGACATGTCCCAGCCTTTATGCATATCATAGAATTATACAGCACCGAAGGAGGCCCTTCGGCCCATCGTGTCTGTGGCGGCTCTTTAAGAAAAGAGCTATCCGAATCAATCCCATTCCCCCGCTCTTTCCCCACAGCACTGCAAACTTGTCCTTCACAAATAATTATCTATTTCTCTTTTAAACGTTGTTATCGAATCGACTTCCATCACCCTTTCAGGCAATGCATTCCAGATCCAAACAACTCGCTGTGTGAAAAAAATTCTCTTCACCTCCCTTCTGTTTCTTTTAACTATTTTAAATCGGTGTCCTCAGGTTACCTACCCACCCGCCAGTGGAAATAATTTCTCCCTGTTCACCTTATCAAATCCCCTCATAATTTTGAAAACTTCTATTAAGTTTCCTCTTAACCTTCTCTGCTCCAAGGACAATAATCCCAGCTTCTCTCGCCTCTCCTGATAACTGAAGTGCCTCATTCCTGGTTCCATCCTGGTCAATCTCCTTTGCACCTTCTGCAATGCCTTGACATCCTTCCTAAAGTGTGGTGCCTAAAACTGAACATAGTACTCTAGCTGAATTCTAACCAGTGTTTTATAGAGGTTTTATGCCCCTCATTATAAAGCCTAGTATCCTGTATGCTTGTTTGACAGCTTAATCTGCCACGCGTCTGCCTATTTTACCAGTCTGTCTGTGACCTCTCCTTACCGTTTACTACTTTTCCTAGCTTAGTATCCTCTGCAAACTTGGAAATTGTATTCCCTATAACCAGGTCCAGATCACTCATATAGATCAAAAACAACATTGTCCCCTACACGGACCCCTGGCGGACACCATTGCAACTTCCCTCCAGTCAGAAAAACAAACGTTCATCACCACTCTCTGCTTTCTGTCTCCCGTGCTGTATCTGTATCCATGCTGCCACTACCCCTTTAATATCGGGGGCTTCCATTTTGCTTACAAGTCTCTTATGTAGCACTTTATCAAACGCCTTTTGAAAATCCATCTAAACTACATCAACTGCAACACCTTCATCCACCTTCTCTGTTACTCCATCAAAAANCTCTTTATCAGGTTTGTTAGATACGATTTGCCTTTAACAAATCCGTTTTGGCTGTCCTTTATTAACCCATATTTTTCTAAGTGAAATTTTATTTTGTCCTGAATTATAGTCTCTAGAAGTTTCCCCGCTACTGACGTTAGGCTGACTGACCTGCAGTTCCTGGGTTTATCCTTCTGCCCCTTTTTGTATAGGAGAGTAGCATTTGCAACCCTCCAGTCCTCTGGCACCACCTTGGTGTTCAAGGAGGATTGAAATTCCACCCTTACTTCCCTCAGTAACTTAGGATGCATCCGTCCGGATCGGCTGACTTATCTACCTTGAGCACCATCCACCTTTTTAGTACCTTCTCTCAGTTTATCTTGTCCAATTTCTCTGATACTGTTGCATTGCTTGCATCCTCTTCTTTTGTGAAGACAGATGCAAAGTACTCATTCAATATGCCAGCCATGCCCTCTGCCTCCACAACAAGATTTCCTCTTTGGTCCCTAATTGGCCCCACCCTACCTTTGACTAATTTTTTATTCTTTATACGCTTAGAAATTATTTTAGGGTTCCCTTTTATGTTACCCGCTAATCTTTGCTCATACAATCTCAATATCAAAATACAATGTTTGGTGTGTGCCCCCAAGCGGCATGAAACAGTTACAACAGCAAAAGGTCACACTAAAAGACAACGGAAACAAAAAAGCAAAATGAGAAAAGTGTAAAATATTTACTATTTTCGTCTTTCCTGGTTGAGAAGCAATCTACTCCCAGATCCGATGGAGGACTAGATGAATTTGGATCTGATTTGCTGGGATTCTGGTTGCCATGTGTGTGTAGGGGCAGTATATCTTGAAACAGTATTTGGCAGTGGCCTAGGAGAGGCTGAATATGAAGCAACACTGAAATTGATAACTTGGCCCATTCAACCCAATATGGTTCAAATAAACTGAATTGAAGTTTGTGCAGACAATCCACTGAGAGATTAAGGGATAGGGCTGGAGTCCATGGAAGCTGAGATGTTCCAGGGCTAGAGAATGGGCTTGACAGACCAAATGGACTTTTCTTGTTCCATGCTTTCCTGCGTTCTTATGAAATTACAGTCACATTAAATTGAGCTAGAAGTCAGTCAAGTTGAAAATCAGATGTTAAGTCATACCCCAGGTTGACGTATTAATTGATAATATTTTCTGTATTTCACACAAGCAAATTAATCTTCCAGGGCAACGGTGGCACAATCTCGTGAAGTATATTGGCTTAATGTTCAATCAAGACCTTTAATGAAAGGTGAGTGAAGAACTCAATCCAAATTTAAATATTTAAACATTTTAAACATGTGTCCGGACTACTTCAGACAATGTCTTCAGATAATGTTTCCCACTAGATGATGTCGAATATAGCAAAATAAAACGGCGTGTGCCAAAAATGTTAAAAATAAAGATTGAAAATAATAAAAATTTAATGATGTATTTTCTCTTTAGATCTGTCCGTTGCATGTGGTGAGATGAAGTTTACGTATGGAATCGGCAACCTCATTGTGACGTTATTTGTTTCTCTTCTAGTTACTTAATAAAATTAACATTGACAGGCAATGAATGAGCAAACTGTCATCATGCTGTGTGTACATATTTCCATTTGTTATATTACGCATTAACAGTTTGCTATAACAATAAAAGAGATTTGTATCCAAAAAAATCATTGGGCTGGAGCATTTTTTTAACATGCATTTATGTACCTTGAACAGAGGAGCTTCGTCGTATTTATAATGAGTCATTTTAATCACATAGATCTTGTCTGACCAAAATAATATAGGTGGCATCCTCAACTGACTTGGCAACCCATATGATGTGTATACAAAGATTTCCAAAAGGAGTTTGACAAAGTACCACCTGAAGGATTCTTTCACAAACACTGGGCAAGAAATGGCCAATGGCCTCTGCGTACCCAGCAGTAAGTAGGAACCTGGTTGTTAGGGTTAGTTGGTTTGCAGATCGCTCAAAACAAAATGTGGT
The DNA here is from genome assembly GCF_018977255.1 of Callorhinchus milii. Classification (NCBI taxonomy): domain Eukaryota; kingdom Metazoa; phylum Chordata; class Chondrichthyes; order Chimaeriformes; family Callorhinchidae; genus Callorhinchus; species Callorhinchus milii. The sequence continues at coordinate 13,851,082 of NW_024704756.1, read as the reverse complement.
CATTCAACGACGACTTTGTGGGACATCGTTGTGCATAAATTGGCTGTCGCGTTTCCCCCACAAAATACACAGTCAATTCACTTGACAGCGTTTTTTTTCCCCCAAAATATATATTTATTTATAAATATAGTTAGTGCAACGGAAATCCAAGGCAAGCCCCAACATACAACCTCTTTTGTTACAATTTTTCCTCTTCTCCCGATACAAGAAAACTTTCCGTCGTTTTCCTTCACCGCACATAGGTGTTGCGCGCACGTTTTTTGGGACACTCACACACTGATAAGGCCCAATTGCCGCTTTCGGAAGGCCCCCCCGCCCCCCGATGTGCCGTACATACGTTTTCGGGACGCTCTTTGGTTACATCTCGAGTGTCCTTCTGTACCCTTACGTTTATTTTGGTCGGTTTTGGGTGCGCCTGTGGGTTACCCCGGTGGGTGCTCTCGTGATGAGCGGTTTGTGCCGAAGCTCTTTCAGACGTCTCGAAGACGTGATAAGGCGCCATGTCCAACGCAAGGATTATTTATTATTATTACCCTCAACCTCTTCTCATCAATTGCGCCCTGCACCCACCCCAGCAAGGCCTCCGCCCCCTCCCGTCAATGTCGCTCTCCCTCTTATCCATGTCCAAGCTGATGCCCCTTTCCCCTCCCAGCAATTCCCCCCTTCCCCTCCCAGCAATTGCCCCCTTTCCCCTCCCAGCAATTGCCCCTTTCCCCTCCCAGCAATTACCCCGTCCCCTCCCAGCAACTGCCCCCGTCCCCTCCCAGCAATTGCCCCCTCCCCTCCCAGCAATTGCCCCCGTCCCCTCCCAGCAATTGCCCCCGTCCCCTCCCAGCAACTGCCCCGTCCCCTCCCAGCAACTGCCCCCTTTCCCCTCCCAGCAATTGCCCCCTTTCCCCTCCCAGCAACTGCCCCGTCCCCTCCCAGCAACTGCCCCCGTCCCCTCCCAGCAATTGCCCCCCCCCGATGCCCCCTCCCAGCAACTGCCCCCCCCCCCTCCCAGCAATTGCCCCATCCCCTCCCAGCAATTGCCCCCCCCCCCTCCCAGCAATTGCCCCCCCCCCCTCCCAGCAATTGCCCCACCCCCCTCCCAGCAATTGCCCCATCCCCTCCAGCAATTGCCCCCCCCCCCCCCCAACTGCCCCACCCCTCCCAGAAATTGCCCCACCCCCCCTCCCAGCAATTGCCCCCCCCCCTCCCAGCAATTGCCCCACCCCCCCTCCAGCAATTGCCCCACCCCCTCCCAGCAATTGCCCCCCCCCCCCCTCCCCAGCAATTGCCCCACCCCCCTCCCAGCAACTGCCCCCTCCCCTCCCAGCAATTGCCCCACCCCCCCCCAGCAACTGCCCCATCCCCTCCCAGCAATGCCCCACCCCTCCCAGCAACTGCCCCACCCCCCTCCCAGCAACTGCCCCACCCCTCCCAGCAATTGCCCCACCCCCCCTCCCAGCAATTGCCCCACCCCCCCCCCAGCAATTGCCCCACCCCCCTCCCCCCTCCCAGCAATTGCCCCCTCCCAGCAATTGCCCCACCCCCCCCCCCTCAAACCCGGCCATCCCTCCTCACGCTGCAGGTCCACCTGCGCATGCGTCAACGCGGTGCTCGCGCGCAGGTTTTGAATTTAACGGCTGCGGCCGAGAGCCGCGCGTCCTCTCCCGCCCCTCGAGCTCTTCCGTGGCGGGCGCGCGTGCCTTCCCCCCCACCACTCACCCACTCACTCACTCACTCACTCACCCCACCACCCTTTTTTTTGGGGGGGGCGTCGCCTCTCTCAACGACCAAAAAAAAAAAAAAAAATGTCCGTCTGCCTTTGCCTCACGCTGTGCTGCATTGCCATTCTGCAGATGGCCCGCCTGACCGCCGGTTTGGCGACCGGGGCTCCTCTGTCCGCCTGTAAGAAGATGAAGCCTCGCCACCCGTGGCCGCCGCAGTCCGACAAGAGCATATACGACGTGGTATTCGAAGCCAAACACTACATACCCGGGAAGACCGTAAATGGTATACGTTGTGGTGTCAAACCTTTTCCTTCCAACAGCCGCCTGGCAGGGCAGAAGTGTGTGGGTTTCGAGCTCCTTTTTTTTTTTGGGGGGTGGGGTGGGGGGGCACTTCAAGCTCACAGTCCCCAGATAGACAACAACAACAACAACAACAAATGACATGTGTATAGCGTCAGTCTGTCGGCTCAGACGGACAGCAAAGATCCCGCGCCACTATTTAAAAAGAGAAGTCCGTTGTCTGGATCAATTGATCTTTCACTTCATGGCCTCCTTCCCCCCCCCCCCCCCCCCACACACCACCCTTTACCTCTTGCCACCTCCTAACCCCCTACCAACCCGCCCACCCCCTCCGCTCGGCGGGCTCCGGTCTGCTTCACATCCTCCGCCTCGCCCACCCCAGCATTGGCGGGCAGGCCTTCAGCCACTCTACCCCCACCCTCAAGACCCATCTCAAGACCCTCCTCTTCGACCGTGCTTTTGATCACCCTCCTTCCCCCCTCTTGCCCTTCACTCTCCCCGATCCCGGGTCCAAAGCACTGACTGTCCAGCGCCTTGGGACTTCCTCCTGACGTGAAAGGCGCTATACAAACCTAGTTTTGTTGTTGTTGTTGTTCATGATGATGATCAATGCCTATAGGATCTTGCTGAATTAAAAAATTGTGCCTCGTTTGCTTACAAATACAGCCGTCATTACACGTCAAGAAATTCTTTGTGAAACATTTCAGAATAGTCCAGGCAGATGCCAGGATTATTATTTAATATTTTGGACTTTTCTGGCAAACGTTAACTGGTGTGGTAGAGTAATGCATTTTGTGGAAAAGCTAAACAAACTGCAGCTCTTCAGATTTAAAGGGGAAAATCAGCTAGAGATTTTTTTTTACTCATAAGAACATTCATTAATCAACTATTATGTACACAATAACTGCTCAACAGGTTAAGTATTTCATGTGATTACTTATTTTGAAAACACTACAGGTAGTTTATGAATAGCTCAATAGAGCAATACATTAATGAAACAATACTATATTAGATATGTATGGAAAGATTTTAAATACTTTAGAGAACAGAATTTTAATCATAACATTATATTCAGTTACAATAATAGGAGGAAGATACCGAGGATTTATGTTACAAGCTCGAAAGACTAACACTCGAATAACATTTGGAAGATGGAAGGATCCACCTAAATTTTCCAAGCTTTTAAAGGTAAATAATAGTTTTGATTTAATGATTCCCCCCACTATATTTCAGTGCATACATATTTATATACTCAAAAATCTTTTTTTTCCCCTAGTGCTTTAATAAAGAAGGAACTGCTGTTACTCACACGCATGCCTCCAATGCCGTTGTCAATGGCACATATGAATGGATAGTACCTGAAACTCTTTGTATTCCTTCTATTACATTTGAGTATGTATTGAAGTCAAATTCTCTTGAAAAATTGAAGTATAGGGATGGAATGAAGAGCACTATATAAATGCAAATTGTTGTTGGTTGAATATGTTGCAATTTTTTGTTGATCTCCTTGGTGTGTCAGTCTGCCTCAGTTGTTAGCACTCTTGCCTCAGAATCAGAAGGTTGTGGCTTCAAGGACTTGGAACTCCTAATAATTTAGGTCAGTGTAGTCCAACAGGTGAGCAGCAACCAGCTGAAAGGTGCTAAATCAACTGCCCAGAGATTGAGGGTGCAATAGAATCCACAGTTAGAGTAGGTTGTTAATGCTTTGAAAATAGAGCAGTTATGGGTTAATCAAGAAATGATCTTTTCTTGATTTCATTTGAGAAGTCATATACATATTAAATTGAGGCCATACATTTTTTTTTAAATAAAGTAAAATTTACAGATCTTACTAAATTACATCACGGTTGACAATATTAATTGATGATACACAATTCATTTCATATTTCAGGGCAACGGTGGCACAGTTTCTCTCAGTCTACTGGCGGGCTTTGGAATCACCTCCTTTACCCAGGGGTGAGTGAAAAAGTAATGAAAAACATATGGCAAATATTTATAAAGATTTAAAATATCCAAACTTAGTGATGCATTTTCTCTCTAGGGCCATCGGTTAACTGCGTTCGTGGTTTCAGCAGTAGTGGGAAGCTGACATATAGAATCAACATCATGATTGTAACATTATGTTTTCACTTGGTGACCAGATCCAATTATATTGGTATGTAATGAATGATAGCAAACAACTAATTATCTGAGTATGTATATATTTCTATTTATTGCATTAGTACAATGTTCTCTTCTGGACCATTAATTTGGTAACTCTTTTGCTACAATACGATGAATCATTAAATTACACATAGGTTGAACATGATTTCACACTAAAATGGTTCAGCAAAAGTTGTAGGTATGGAAAATCCCATCAATCGAAATCCAACCTAGTTTCACTTTGTGATTTTTTTCTTTGCTACTGTAGTTTAAGGAAAATGAAAGCATGTATAACACCATTTTAACAGGTGTTTCTAGCTTGAAAATAAGCTACAAATCTGTTTAACTGTGCAGAGCTCCAAAATGTTGTCCTCCATGAAGGGCATTCTATAAATTCAAGTAGTTGTTGTTTTGAATTCTAAGCTTTTGCAACAGTATCTGCTTTCTCTGTTGTAATTTATAATAATAATTGAACAATAATAATTGTTGTTATTATGTTGCCAGTTTGTTTTTATTGTCATGAAAACATTCAATGTTCTCTTCATAGATCACAATAAAGTAGATAAGCAGACTTATTTAGTTTTATTTAATGTACCTTATGAAACACAGAGGAAACAAATCTAAGGTTTTAGCAAGAATCCTGTCTAGAATTTACGGTCCCATTGTTTGAGGTTAAATAGTCCATCAGTTGATGTTTTCCAAACCCTGTTAATGAAAGAATTTCCTGTTAAGTAGGACAATTGAGTTTTAGCATTAAAAAGAACTAATTACCAATAGTACAAAAAAACATTTCTATGGTATGCAAGGTGATCTCATGTATATACTTCTGATCATCCCAGCGCCTTGGGATGTTCTCTCAGTGTGAAAGGCGCTAGCTATACAAATGTAATTATGTTGTTGTTGATGATCTTCAGAGGAGAAATATACAAGATTCCTCACACCTTGCTTCTTGTTCTTCCAATTTGAAAAATTAAACATTGTATATTCCCAATTAAATGATTTTGCTTGATGATTTTCTACTGTATTGTGAAATTGTGAGTAATGCTTTTCTTAAAAGTGCAGCAGTTGTGGCTGAAATAAGCACATTGAAAATTTGTGTGCCATACTGCTGAAACATCCATCCTTTGGATGAGACGTTAAACCAAGGTCCTGTCTGCCTGTACGTGTGGACTCTGAAGATCCCATGGCATTATTTGAAAAGAGAAGGGAATTTCTCCCAATGTCCTGGTTAACAAATCCCCCAAATAAAGTTGGTCACTCACTCCATGGTTGTTTGTGGGATGTTGCTGGGATAAGGTGCTATATCAAATACAAGGATTATTATTATTTACCTTCGACTTGTAATACTTATTAGAGCCAGATAACCTTCGATCTCTTTCCATCAGGGACCACTGGTAAGGCAAACGGGCAGTCCTTTTTTCCTGGACATAATAAAGAATAAAACTTTTAAAACGTGAATATGAAACAGCAGCTACTTCAAGCTACATTGGTGGAATGGTTAGGTAAGCGCTCAATTTAAAAAAAATTAGTAACCACATATTTTCCAAAATATTAACTAAATATCAGTGGAAACAGCGAGGTAAATGTGCTAAGTCTAGTGTGAGTCTACACACGGAAATTTTGCCTGGAGAAAGTTTTTAAACGTTCAGGCCCGGTCAACGAACCAACACACCCTTACTCAGAGACCACCCTACATAACGACCACTCTGGTCCAATCTCCTGAGGTTGCTGCTGAAAACAGGTCCGACTATACTACAGTATTCAGGGAAGGTTTGTTTGAAAGAAAAGACCGATTTATTCATCTCCTAACAAGGAAACAACGGTGCAAATTGTGGGACATTACTTTTTTTAAAAAAAAACAGAATATTAACATACTTCTCTGAGAATAATGCATGTCATCATATACGGTGAACACTGTCAGCGCTCGGGAATGGACGGGTGCCCTGTGAGGCAGGTGCCAATGTCACCTCCGCGAAAGCAAGTGAAGGGCCTCACACAGCAAAACCCCCACCCCCCGATGCTGAGCTCTTGCTCACCTTCCGACCGCACGCCAACTTGTGAAGATAGAAGGTGGCAATGCCAGGAACGCAGAGAGCGCCATACATGATAGCGACTCCGGGCAAAACCTCGTACCACATCCCGGCGGCGTCTTCGCCTTTCGAGTGAAGCGACTTTGGGCGACTGTCGATCGCTTCGGCCTTTGACCCGGGAGCCGGCCGCCGACCCCCACAGAGCATGCGCGGACCGCTGCCGCTGCAAACGAACGGCGCCTCCTGCGCATGCGTGAACCCCCCCCCCCCCCCCCCCCCCCCCCCGTTCAAACCTCGCGATAACCTATTGCCTGAGTCCCGCGCAGGCGTTCATCACCAGGGCTGCGAGTGACAGGAGGAGGGGACCGGAGGGGCTTCCTGACGGCCACGGCGCGCCATGAAGGAGGACAAGGAGAACGCCAAACCCAAGGAGAAGAGAGTGGAGAGCAGATTCGACGAGAAATCTGAGAAGAAAGAAAAGAAAGAGATCTTAACTAAGGTTTGTACAGTCTGGGAACGACGCGGCCTGGTGGGGGGGAGGGCTGTGTGGTGCAAGTCAGTGAGCCGAGCTGAGCTGGGCTGGGCTGGGCCGGGCTGGGCTGAGCCGGGCCGGGCTGGGCTGAGCCGGGCCGGGCTGGGCTGAGCCGGGCTGGGCTGAGCCGGGCCGAGCTGGGCTGAGCCGGGCCGGGCTGAGCCGGACTGGGCTGAGCCGGGTCGGGCTGAGCCGGGCTGGGCTGGGCTGGGCTGAGCCGGGCTGGGCTGGGCTGGGCTGAGCCGGGCTGGGCTGGGCTGAGCCGGGTCGGGCTGGGCTGAGCCGGGCTGAGCTGAGCTGAGCCGAGCTGAGCCGGGCTGGGCTGAGCCGGGCTGGTCTGAGCCGGGCTGAGCTGAGCTGAGCTGGGCTGAGCCGGGCTGGGCTGAGCCGTCCTGCTGAGTGTTTACAGTTCGTTCGTGTACAAGTTCCTGTTTGTGCTTCCGCTACTAACCTGTGTTTGTGGAGCGTTACTAAATGTTTGGGGTCACTGCGCCAGTTTATGGTTTCACACACCAGTTTTTGTTTTCTGGGAATCTGTAAACCGCACCATTTTTGTTTGTTGTTGACTGGGTATTATAATACAAACAATTTGCTCACTTCAATCCACGACTGTGTGTGGGACACTGCTGTGCGCAATTGGCTGCTGCTTTTTGCCGACAAAATATATAGTCAGATTCAACTCACAGCCTACTCTGTGAAGAGCTTTGAGAAGGCACTATATCAAAAGGTTGTGGACCCAAGACGTTGGCTCACTTTCCTTTCTCCATAGCTGCTGTCTGAAATACTGAGTGTTCCCAGCGACTCCTGTCTTTGTTTCAGGTTTCCAGCATCTGCAGTATTTTGCATTTTAATTACTTTATAGGCTATAGGTTGAGGATGTGAGGTCGTCAACTGCAGTATCACATGTGCCCTAGATTATTGTGGATTTATTATGATTTTTTTCTCTGAACCAGTTTGCTTCCTCCCATGGAGATCAAATTTTTTCTTCAATAAATTGAGTTTTTCAGATACATTTCTCATTCTAACAGTTGATTGTTGAAACATTAAAATTGCTGGTTATCCATGCAATATTGCTGACAGGAATTTTTGACTTTTTTNCATAAGGTTGTGGTCCGTCGTTTGCCTCCTAGTCTGACAAAAGAACAGTTAGAAGAGCAGCTTGCCCCATTACCTGAGCATGATTACTTTGAATTTTTTTCCACTGATTCAAGGTAAGAAACTCCTATCTTAATATTGAATCACACCATTTTAAATATGGAAATTCCAGGACCATATTACTTAGCTCTCCTTCATTTCTGCTGTTTTGGTAAACCCATATTTTTTGCCGTGGACTTCCCATGATTGCTTTCTTTCTCTCCTGAAGTGCTGACTTATTCTGGCATACTCTTTCTTGGGTGCAAGGCACCTTCTCGTACCTCAACCAAGTGGTCATTTATAGGAAAATAGTGATTGTTGAAAGACTATGGTTTGAAGGAAGTGACAGATTAGCTAAATCCTGTCCTCACCCAAATTCCAGCCAAAGTCGTCGGATAGGGACATTGCCACATGTGCTAAAATTTGCTGTCACGGTTGACAACGGTAACAGTCACTGAACTGTTAAACACTTTGAGTTTTGATATGATAAGGCACTCCATTAAATGCAAAGATTAATAAATTTGATTTTTATATCATTTACTTAAAATGTTAAAGTATTCTAGTGCGGGATTTGCACCCAACAACAACAAAATTACATTTGTATAGCGCCTTGTATAGCCACCAATATAGTTATTCAAAAATTGACTTCATATTATATTGTCAGCTTTAGGGGTAGATATATATCTAATGAAAAAAGGCTGTTCTCTGCAGCTCCTCATGACACAGTTCCTGATTGCAGATTTTATAACGTACAATTTAACAAAACTATTTAGGTCGATTACATGTTTTCAAATTATTTGACTTTACATAAAATCTCCCTTTCTTTTCCCAGTTTGTATCCGCATGTATTTTCTAGAGCATACATCAATTTCAAGAATCAAGAAGACATCGTCCTTTTCAGGGATCAGTTTGATGGCTATGTTTTCATTGATAACAAAGGTATGCTAATTCTTAGTGTTTCATATACTATTTGATTTTTCTTTGTTAGTTTCATTGGAGCAGTGCTTTGAATATCTTTCATATCTATTGCTTTTCAAAAATATACTGGTAAGAATTATGTCCTTTTGTGTATTCTGATTATCATTTTGAATATTTTAACAATGGTAATGTAAATCAGGGAATTCCTTTACCATACACTGTTAGAACTACTTATCTTTGGCGCTTCAAGTGTTGCAAATATAAGCTTCTCGCACATTGCCAAACATTTTTTTCTGTATATTTTCCTCTGCTAAGCGTTCGTACCAGTTTAGTAACACTGCCCCTTTTACTTTAGTTTTCTAACGTTCATGCCAGTAAACATTGAAAGCCATTTGACAATGTCGATACGCATTCATGAGACTTACCTCTCTACTAACAAATAATAATAATAATAATCCTTGCATTGAAATAGAGCCTTATCACATCGTTGAGACATCTCAAAGCGCTTCATAGAATAAACTGTAAAGCTTTGTGTGCGAAACGAGGCAGACTATATATTTGTTTCAGCTATGTTGTGTTTTTCCTAATAGGTCAAGAATATCCTGCTATAGTAGAATTTGCTCCATTTCAGAAAATTCCCAAAAAGAAAAGCAAGAAGAAAGATGCAAAAGCCGGAACTATTGAAGATGCTGCAGAACAAATACACTTCAGCGATGGTATGGCGTTTATATTAATAGTAATGCCTTGGTATACTTTAATATTATTTTAATAATGAACTAAGTTGTTAACTTGTTGCTCTGAGCCTATTCTATTACATTTTGTCCTTTTCCTGGATTAAATGCTTCTTCAGAATTTTCTGACTTCAAACTAAGGAACACTGTAGATATTGCTGCTTCTGTTCTGCCTCTGCTCAGGGTTGTTTTTTTATTGTTTTAATAATTAGATGAAGAATTCTCTAGGGGTGCAAATTGTGAGAACCTCGCTAAACTTATCTTAATTGCACCTTTTTATGTTATGTTATTTTTGACCAGATCCTGAATATAAGAAGTTTTTAGAGAGTTACAATAATGCAGAAGAGGAAAAGACTGCAGCTAATCCAGAAACACTTCTGGAGGAAATTGAAGCTAAAACCAAAGAGCTTGCAGGTACCTTGTGGCTGGCTTTACAATACAATTTACATTTATATAGTGTTTTTCACATCAGATCATTTGATAGTAGATCGAAAATTATCTTTAACTAATAAGTGAAACACATTATTTTTAAAACCAAATACTGAGATGAGTCTCTATTTCCTTAGTGTCACGAGCAAAAGAGAGGCCCATTTGTGACACAAATAGTGGATATTGTAACTAAAGATTGTCGAAATTCTGATATTCCATGGCCATCTGTGGTTATTATGTGAACTCAAGTGTAAAGATCAGGTCTAAATGTGTTGTACAAATGGGAAAGAATTAATGTTTTTTGTTTTTTTAGCTGCTAAGAAAACCACACCTCTCTTAGACTACGTGAAGAATAAGCAGGTAATTTTGGAATTTGTCTTGAAATCCTGTGGTTTAAGATTTATTTTGTGTAACTGTTTTTCGGTGTTTACCCAAAAGGTATAATAGTTAGTGCTGTTTTCTCCCAGAGAATAAGAGAAGAGAAAAGAGAAGAAAGGAGGAGACGGGAGCTGGAAAAGAGAAGAATCAGAGAAGAAGAGAGGAGAAAATGGAGAGAGGAAGAAAGGCGAAAGAGAAGGGAAGCAGAGAAGCAAAAGAAGATGGTAGATAAAGGATATGACAAAGATAAGGAGCGTTCAAAGGAAGAAGCCAAAATAAAGGTCCAATAGAATTCCTACTATTTTGTTTCCAATGTTTTTTTAATTCCGATGTTTTCTCCTTCTTATACTTATTTTCTGCAAGTGTTGATTCATCTTGGGATACAGTGCCATATGTGCCACTACCATGCCCAACTGAGTGTTAGATTGGAACTTCACCACCATACTATACCATGGAGGCCGGTCTTTGGAGGATGAACTTTTATCGGTTTCTCTTCCTTTCCCCTCCCCCATTTATCATCGGGTTGAAGCTAAATCCCTCTCTCAGGCAGGAAGGAAAAGTCACACCTTGGTGGGTGACTTTGCAATACTTTCAAACCATTCTATCGGCTTCTTAAATGTGCTACAAAAATACAATTTGTTGTTGCCTCAGTTACTGTGAGAGACCAAGAGCATTCCCTCAGATGGTGTATAAATCTGTTGAAGTAGCTGCGTTGTGGAGTGAGCGCTCTGATAAACATTTACAAAACGTCTTAACAACAAAACTTTCTCTGTAGCTTTTGAGAAAGCCAGACAAAGGGGACGATCCAAGTTCAGAAAAGCCAAAGGAGAGGCTGAAGAAACTTGATCGAGAGCGTGCTAAAGAGGACAAGATGTTTATGGGCCAGGGCAAACGACTAGACAGTTCAGTCAAAGAAGATAAAGGAAAGAAGTAAGTAAGAAAAATGAATTTGAACTTAAAGTGAACTTGCTGTGCATTATTTGCTGAACAAGTAGCTTCTCTTCACCATAATCATTTTTAAACTGGAGGAAATCCTCCAGGAAGATCTTATCAGGTCTATTGAGTCGAATGAATGAACCCTATATATGCTTATGAATTGTACCCGTTGAGAATTGTTTTATCACTGCTTGCACAATTTTAATTTGCTATTTGTCTCCCACTTTTCCTCGAGTTGCTTACAAGATGCTGCTTTGAAGGTGCCAACAGGCAGCTGTATAAATGTAAAGTTTGTCTGCCTCGCCGGTCTCCCCTCCTCCACTATTCGCAAAATTTAACTCATCCAAAACTCTACCGCTCGCATTCTCACCTGCATCCTGATTACCTCAGTCCCTGCCAAACACCACTGGCTCCCAGTTACAGATCGGATCAACTTCAAGATCCTCACTCTAGTGTTTAAATTCCTCCACACCTTGGTACCTTCCTATCTCTCCAACCTCCTCTCTCCTAACAGCACTACCCACTGCCTCCACTCTACTGGCTCCAGTCACCTCCTTGTCCCTTGAATCCTCCCCTCCACTATCGGTGGCCATGGCTTCAGCCACTATGCCCCGAAGCTATGCAATTCCCTTCCTTAATCCCTTCGCCTTGCCTCCTCTTTCCCCATTTTCCAGTTGCATCTGAAGACCTTCCTCCTTTCCGTGGCTCAGCATTGTGAACTGTTAAGTGCCCTGGGATGCCGCCTGGCGTGGAGGGCTATAAAAATGCAAGTTGTTGTTGTTGTAAATTTGTCTTGTATTTGAATGAAAGCCAGTCTCGCTTCCTTCCTCACTGCACGTGGGAAGCTAGCTACCACCCGCCCTTTCTTTCATACGGTTAGGAACTGAGGACCATCTCTTGATATACTGGAATATCTCCTTTCTGCACTACCAACAACTATATAAGAACATAGGAATTTGCTAGGCGAAAGAAGACCAAGGTCCTTCAAGTTCGTCTTGCACCAACCTGGCAGTCGTTTGACTTGTGTGCCAAACTGTACCGTATCCCAAGATAATATTGTCTAGTAGAAATCTATCTAGTTTGTTCTTGAAACAAATTACATTTTACATGAATGTTAAACTTGCATTTTGAAGGAAGAATCCTCCTTCCAAACCCTATGACCTAGATGTTGGTCAATTTTGTAGTTCATGTTCCTGCTCCTGTATATTTTCCTATTTTGAACCTTGAACATTTTGTCTTAATGTGACAGGGTTGAAGATGACGGAAGAGAATACAGGGATAGGGATGGGAGAGAGTATAGAGAGTACAGGGAGAGGGATGGGAGAGAGTATAGAGAAAAAGATGGGAGAGAGTTTAGGGAAAAGGATGGGAGAGAATACAGGGAAAAAGATGGGAGAGAATACAGGGAAAAAGATGGGAGAGAATACAGGGAAAAAGATGGGAGAGAATACAGGGAAAAAGATGGGAGAGAATACAGGGAAAAAGATGGGAGAGAGTACAGGGAAAAAGATGGAAGAGAGTACAGGGAGAAGGATGGGAGAGAGTACAGGGAGAAGGATGGGAGAGAGTACAGGGAGAAGGATGGGAGAGAGTATAGGGAAAAGGATGGGAGAGAGTATAGGGAGTATAGGGAGAAGGATGGGAGAGAGTACAGAGATAAAGAGGAAAGGGAACGAGAGAGAAGACTGAAAGAGAAGGAACGGCAGAAACGCCTGGAGGAAGAACGGCAAAAACAGAGGGAGCGAAGTGAAGCAGACAAACTTTGCAGAAAGAAAGATGAAGAGGTCAAAAAGGAAAAAGATCAAGCAAGTGAAAAAGCCAGGAAAAAGGAAAACCTGGACCTTGCTGCAAGTGTGGACAAGTCTGAGAAAGTAAAAGATGACAAGAAGGAGGATAGCCTAAAGAGAGAACGAATAAGAAACAAGGTACAAGTACAGCATTCTGCTACATGTAGCTTCAACATTACCTGAGAATCTGTTAATGCCTGAAATCTGCCTCTATATAAGTACCAGTAGTCTACATGCCCGCCTCAAATAACATGTAAAGTTACTCCCGTCTATCGTAGCTGTACAAGAGTAGTCATTGCTTAAATTTAGGATTCCTAATTGTGAAAAATTTTGTTTGGTTTATTTTGTACGAAATATAATCGATTAGAATTGAAAGTGAATGTTGTTATAGCTCCAAATGTGACAGCTGATCTGGCTCAGTAATGTCCCGTAAACAACTAAGATGACCAGCAATTTCATTTGAATGTGGGGATAATTTTGGATTAGCAGGATTATATAAACCGAGATAACTGGGAAGAAGTCTCCACATTTCTTTGACATACTAAAGACGTATTCACCTGAGTCACGAGACAGTTGGAACTGAAATTGATCAATTCAAAGATTGGGATTATTATATGGAAAAATAATAATTGTGTCCTATAGAGAATGTTGCAATGTAAGCAAACACTGCAGCTAATCGGGACCAGCTACACCTGACTAACAAGCAAAATTAACTTTGAGGTAGAAGAGAATAATAATCCTTGCATTTGATATAGCGCTTTTTACATCTTCTCGACGTCTCAAAGCATTTCACAGAATAGACTGTATAGTGAATTGACCGTATATTTGTGGGCGTAATGCGGCAGCCAATTGCACACAGCAATGTCCCACAAACAGTCGTGGATTGAAAATGACCAATTAATTATTGTTTTTTTTTGGAGGGATTATTATCAGGTGTGTGGAGTAAGGAAACTTGCCCAAGGTTTCGCCCTGCCTGGAATTGAACCCAGGTGTCTCGCTTAGCAACACGAGTGCTCTAGAAACCACTGAGGACTCCACCTTGTACCGTGTTAAAATGGGGGGGAAACAATGTGGAAGAAACAAAATTAGAGTCAACAGTAAGATCAGGAAAATTATGCACAGGGAGAAAAATAACGGTGCCCTTCCTTTCATTTTAGGACCGACCAACTATGCAGTTATATCAGCCTGGAGCACGGAACCGCAAAGGTGGACCGACCAATGCAAAGTCTGGCGATGGTGGTGTGAGGTCACCTGATGAAAGTGAGGACCAGCAGGAGATTGAAGCTTCCAGGAGTTTTGCTGAGAAGGAAAGTGAAGAATGAAAATCGTGTTCTTCAATGAGGTGGACAAGTGGACAGCCTGAGCGTGGAATATCCGGAAGTGTCCTTATCGAGTAGGAGTTCAGATAGTGAGGACAGCGTTTTGGTTTGTCAGATAAAATGTTTGAAACTGGTATTTTTCCTCTTCAGAATGGGAATTTCCTTCCCTTTATAATTACGGCTGCCACAAGGCTCCAATGTTAGCAAGTGTGCGGTTATTGCAGCTGGAGATTAATGAGAACGTAAGGTAGATTTATGATTGATAACACAACTGCTTGTTACGCATAAAAGACCCAGAGTGAGTTGGTAATATCTGTTTTACTAGCCAGATACCAGTAAAGGATACATGCAATCAGCTAAAGCAACACTATACTAGCAAATGCTAAAAAAAAAACAACTTGGGCCATCGTAATTTAAAATACATTGAAGATTACTGCATGAGAGAACTCTTAGTGGCCTTATAATACATTGATCTCTATCTGTGGGATCTATGAAAAGGCCCAGGAAAAAATGAAGTTCGCATTTGCTATTTGTTTAACTTTTACCACACCTGTTGTATTCAGTGTAGACTCTTGCATTTCTACAGTTGGAGAAAGGAACCATTAGAGCTCCATTGAAGAGGCTTTGAAGGTGACACAATACTTGGATTTTACACTTTTAATAAAAGCCCTTCATGAAAAAGTAGGTTCGTAGGGAAAAATATATTTGTCCATTTCCTGCTGGAATGCCGGCCCAGTACTTTTGACTCATTCTATGTTGTCACACGGATGAGTAGAATGCTATATAAGAATTAACTAGTTTTTTGCCCCTGCTCCTTTACTAAGTTTTACTTTTTTTTCTTATTTATCATTAGAGATATATTTTTCCTGTTGGCAGCATTGTGGCTCAGGCGAAGTGTGGCTGACCAGTAGAGGGTGCTGGCATTGCAGCACCACAAACGTGGAACCCAACCTCTTTGCTCTGGTCCACGACTCTTGCTGGAGGAAAGCAAGAATGTGTGATTTTCTTTTTTTTTGAAAAAAAAGTACTGGGATAGTAATGTGACAATAGGTTAGAAATTAAGATGCACTAAAGGGAAGAGAAGCAAGTAGTTTAGTTTTCTTTTTTTTCCGGTGATTGATTACAATGTGTGCTAGTATTTTTTTTGGGGGGATCGTGTTTGGCAAAATAAGCAAACGAGTATGATATTAAGATTACTCCACAACTCTTCTGGATCCCTCGTTTGCACTGTCACGCATTTCTTTCTGCTTGTGCTTGAAACGTTAGTTATTGCACACGTCTTCAGGGGCCAAGGGATTGTCTTGGTGGATAAGCATGGCATATTAGAGCAGACACCACCCTTCGAAAAGCTTTTAGGAACAGAATTGATTCAAAACCATTCCTCAGTAGAAATAAAATATTGAATTCACAAAACCGTTGGTATCTTTTCATTTCTTTTTCACATGCGGTTCATACTTCGAGCAGTGTTGACTGTGTATCATCAATGAATGCATAGGCCAACTGGCAACTCTAGTGATCAAAAGTTGTCAAATTTCCCCACAATTTTTGGCAAATATTTCCACAATTTTCCATTGGCCCTGGTGATGGCTTTCCCCTTGTGCCAGACACCCGGCCGAGCAAAGAAAATGACTCTATTGTAATGCTCTGAAACAATCCTTAAGGGGTTGCAAAGTTGTTAGCTACATATTGAATACATTGTCCATGGGAACACTTTTGTTTTGACACAAAAGGTTACCAATGGAAGTTTACAAACACTTTCCGTGTCTTAAAATCACTTCAGAAAGAACGAATTATAGATCTGCTGACATGTTGACGCAGCAGAACAAAAACACGGGTGAAAAAGTTTGTCAATCTTTGGAGAATGTGTATTTGAGGCAATGATGATAGGATACAACAACCCCCCCCCCCCCCACACACACACACACACACACAAACACAGTTCACATACACAGTCATGTTCATATTGTAATAAATACTGTATTTTATATTTGAACTTTACCAGAAAAATCATCACAGGTTTTATTTAGAATAGGTCATTGTAATTTGTTAGCATCTTTTAGAGCAGATCGGTTATTTTTTTTGGGGGGCGATCTATTTGATCTGACTGAATTCATCATCATCATCCAGATCACAGTTACAAACATTACTGAAATAAGCAATACTTAGGAGCGTTATATCCAAACACAGAGGAATAGAAAAATGTCATAAACCCCATGAGATCTACTGTGTAAGTAGTGTCGTGAACAGGCAAAAATGATCTTGGCATTCGCCCACAAATATACGGTCAATTCACTTTACAGTCTATTCTGTGAAGCGCTTCGAGACGTCGAGAAGACGTGCAAAGCGCTACATCAAATGCAAGGATTATCATTATTATTATCATTTGTTGTTGAAAGATGTTGCACCTCCCAACAGGACAGAGCCTCCCCCCAAGAGAGCGTCGGGCCAGACGAAGAGTCAGAATCCAACATGAGGCGGGAAGACCACCACAGAAATCTCGATTGGAATATAGGACCAGGAGGAGGCCTTTCAGCCCCTCGAGCCCTTTCGGCCATTCTATTAGATCATGGCTGATCTGCACCTCAACTCCGATCGACCAACTGAGCCGAACTGATAAACCAGCCCAAGTTTGGAAAAATAACCACCAACCCGGGCAACGTTTAAACCCGCGAGGAAGTAATCAATCGCGGGTACCCCAATTGCTCGCCTTGAGCGGCTTTTCAACGACTGACCCGGTAATGCTCTTTAAACGAAAATGTAAAGATCATCGCCACCGAGTCAATTCCCCATTTTTTTTTTTGGGCGGTGGGTGGGTGGGTGTGTGGGTACCAATTTTCTTCCCCCCCAAAAAAAGAAAAAAATTCTAAATGCCAAATTCCCACCAAGGAATTACTGAAAGTGCATCCTCCTCCCCTCCCGGGAATGGTTTGCCAGTCTCCTCTCCTGTGCGGATGGGGGTGAACCCTTCGGTGCCATATAAAAAAAAATTGTCCTCAACCAGAAGGAAGGAGGGGTCCGGTCCGGGTAACACCGTTACATGACATACATGACATCTCCAAACCCAGTGCAGACGCGTACGGCGCATCCTACGACGGTGGGCGACGCCACCGACGGCAATGGCTCAAGTCTTCGGGCAAAAGAGTCCAAAGCCATCAGAGTCCGTCCATCATCCGTCCGTCCGTCCGTCCATTCATTCATTCATTCACGTGAGGAGAGCCGCGGGAGTGTCCGCCCGTTCGCACCGTCTCCTCCTTCGCCACTGCGATGGCTGTAGCAGTTTGCGTAACGACACGATCCCGGACAGGTCCGGTTTGCCGCGTGGGGGGTCCACCCGGTCCGGACAGGCGTTGGCTTTGGCTTTGGCTTCGGAGACGGTCCGCCTCCCGATCTCCTCCTCCCGCGCCCCGGTCAGCAGCTTCATCTCCCCGGGCACGTCGCCGCCCAGGTACTGCCAGGCTTTCCTGCCCGTGTGGTCCCTGATGTCCACCGAGGCGTCGTAGGCGCCCACCAGCAGCTTGATGGTCATCTGGTGGCCCTGCATGGCAGCCAAGTGCAAGGCCGTGTAGCCGCCGCTCGCCTTGGCGTTCACGTCCAGCCGCACCGCTCGCCCCTCGGCGAAGCGCACCAGAGCGATCAGGGTCTCGGTCCGGCCCTGCTTGGCGAGCCAGTGCACGGCGGTCAGCCCCGTGATGAAGTCCTTCTGGTCCAGCAGGTCCGGGTCCGACTCCAGCAGCCACGCCATCTTCTCCCAGTCGCCTCCGGCCGCCGCCAGCATCCACTCGTGCTCCGACGGGTCCAGGGTCATCCCCGACCCGCCGGACCCGCTGGACTCGCCCGACCCGTCGGACCCGCCGTGGCCGGAGTCCGGCCACTCGCGTTCCTCGTGGCGCCTCCTGGCCCCGCGCCCGCGGGCGTTCAGCTCCTTCCGACATTTTTTCCGGGTGCCCCACGGGTTGGGGGCGACGTCCCCCTCGTCCCAAACCCTTCCCGCCGGGTCTCTGCCGCCGGGAGCCCCGACACCGTCCCGCCGCTCCGGTTCCGACCCCGACCGCCTCCCGCCCCGCGGATCGCCCGCGGTTCCCATTGGATTCGGGACCTTTGTCGGTGTGGATCCCGCGGAGTTACCCTCGTCGTTAAGTTCCTCTCCTTCCGTCTCCTCCTCCCTCTCCCTCTCCTCCTCCCTCTCCTCTTCCCTCTCCTCACCCCTCTCCCTCTCCTCTTCCCTCTCCTCACCCCTCTCCCTCTCCTCTTCCCTCTCCCCACCCCTCTCCCTCTCCTCCTCCCTCTCCTCACCCCTCTCCTCCTCCCTCTCCCTCTCCTCTTCCCTCTCCCTCTCCTCCTCCCTCTCCCTCTCCTCACCCCTCTCCTCCTCCCTCTCCCTCTCTTCCCCCCTCTCCCTCTCCTCACCCCTCTCCCTCTCCCTCTCCTCCTCCCTCTCCTCCCCTCTCTCCCTCTCCCTCTCTTCCCCCCTCTCCCTCTCCTCACCCCTCTCCTCCCCTCTCTCCCTCTCCCTCTCTTCCCCCCTCTCCCTCTCCTCCCCTCTCTCCCTCTCTTCCCCCCTCTCCCTCTCTCCCCTCTCCCTCTCCTCCCCTCTCTCCCTCTCCCTCTCTTCCCCCCTCTCTCCCCTCTCCCTCTCCCTCTCCCCCCTCTCGGGTTGTCTACAGAAAGGAGACAGATTTATGTCACCCGCTGTCCTCTGAGCCGCCTCTGTTCCTGGGGGACTTTCGGCATTTTCCAGGAAGCGATCCAGGAGATTGGAAAAGCGGGTCACGTCCTCGGCGACCCCACAGCAACCGAGTGGGTCACAGCCTTCGGGGAGGGGGCGACCCCCCGGGGAGGTTGGGACCTCTCCGATGTAGAAAGCGTTCAGATCTCCGGCCGATCCCGCAAACCTGTTGCGGTTCATAGCTCCGACCTTTTCAAACATTCTCGTCTCTCTCTCTCTCTCTCTCTCTCCTGTCTCTCCCTTTCTCTCGGTTGCTCCTCGGGGGGGGTGGGGTGGGGGTGGAGAGGGCTTATTACTCTCCGACCCGTTGAGTCCAAGCTCCGGAATGAGTGAAGAGGGTGTGTTGTGTACATGTGTTGAGTTGGGTCAATTATTAACTGGAGCGTTAAACCCACCCACATACCGCACACAACCGCACACACTCACTCTCACATGCAGATAGATGAGTGAGGTCTCTCTCTCTCTCTCCTCCCTCCCCACTCACTCACTCACTCGCCCCCTTTCGCTAAATTCTCCATCACGCTCGCCCCCGTGGAATTTCCTCTTTCTCTCATTTTTTTTTGTGTGTGTGTGTGTCGGTTTCGTGCACGACTTCCCCATCACCACAGAAATAAATGCTGTGTACTTTGGACCTGCATTTGAATTCGCTCACTCCTTAACCAACCCTGAGACGTGAGTTATCTCTCTCTCTCTCTCTCTCCCCCCCCCCCCCCCACCACCATATTACTGCTACATCAATCCAAAAAAAATCTAATTTAACCCTACAAAAAAGGCGCTGAGTTAAGCCGAAAGGAAGTGATTTTTAAAATATCTGGATCATTGCGGGGGGGGTTTCAGAACCAAGGAGATGACCACGATTTTAAGAATTTAAATCCTAATCTCACATTAGTGACGTTGTCTGGTTCTGTCTGTTGATTTCACCGTTGAATTAACAAGATTCCTTAAGTTAGATTCCTCTGATCGCTGATCAGACACATCATCTTGCAAAGTGCTTAAAATGAAACCTATAAGGAAGTAAGAGAAAGCATCGGTTGCGTGACATCCGATGAGAAGTTGCACCATTTATTTACAGAGCAGTATGTGAAATCTCTTATTCCACTTCTTTGTTTCTCTATTCCTCCCCTATTGCATGATAACCCTGTGTTTATTGGCTCTAACACAGATTGATTTGAATTTCATGAGCTGTACTGATCCATGGTGGTGTCATTTGCAGTAGGAACTCTGGGAACCAGTTGATACACAACAACAACAACAACTTGGATTTATATCGCGCCCTCCACGCCGGACGGCGTTCCAGAGCACTTCACAGTACCGGATCCCGGGGCCGAGCCAGGGGGAGGGGAGGGGGGGGGGGGAAGGTGACCAAAGGCGCGGTCGAAAAGAAAGGTCTTCAGCAAAGACCTTAATAATAGGAAGGGAGGGAGTGAGGCGAAGGGAGTGAGGAAGGGAGTTCCAGAGCTCGGGGCATAGTGGCTGAGGGCATGGCCGGCGAGGGTGGAATGGAGGACTCGGGAGACAAGGAGGAAGCCAGACCCGAAGAAACAAAGGCATGGACCAGGGTTTCAGCTGCTTCTGGGGAGAGGTATTGGTGGAGATGGGCGATGCGTCGGTGGTGGAAGGAAGCGGTGCTGGTGAGGGACTGGATGTAGGGAAAGAAGGATAATTGGGGGTCGAACCTGACGCCTAAGTTGCGGATGGGTTCAGAGACCTTTAGGGGAAGATCGGGTAGGTGGAAAAGGTGACAGCTGTGAGATTTTAGACGTTGACGAAAGCCAAAGAGTATGGTTTCTGTCTTGTCAACGTTCAGCTGAAGGAAATTTGCGCTCATCCAACCCCTGAGGTCTGACAGGCAGACTGACAGAACATCAGGGGACTGGGGGTCGCAAAGAGAGGTGGAAAAATAGAGCTGGGTGTCGTTTGCATGCATGTGGAAGTGTACCCCATATCTGCGGATGACATCCCCAAGAGGGAGCATATAGATCAGAAAGAGGAGAGGGCCAAGGATGGATCCTTGGGGTACCCGCAGGTGACCGGGTGAGAGCAAGAGGAGAAGCCGTTTGTGGAGATGTACTGCTGGCGGTTTGTGAGATAGGACTCGAACCAGGCAAATGCGGTCCCACTGAGATGGATGACGGAGGAAAGGCAGTAGAGGAGGATGGCGTGATTGACTGTGTCGAACACGGCAGAGAGGTCCAGGAGGACAAGGAGGCAAAGGGAGCCCTGGTCAGAGATAGAGAGGATGTCGTTTGCGACTTTCACAAGCGCAGTCTGTACTGTGGGCAGCGGAAATAACAACAACAAATAACAACGACAACTTGCATTTATATAGCAGCCCTAATGCAGGTTAGCGCCCCAGAGAAACGGAAGATCCTAGGTATACGTCCTGGCAACATTAACCGCAGAAGCTATTGCCCTAACATTCACAAGCTTTGGACAGCCTTCACTTTCAGCGAGGAGGAGTTAGATGTATTAAAAGGGAGGAGCTTTCTTGGGTCTTTTCCTGTTCTATATCAATGCTGGGATTGGATACAGCAGTCAATATGACATAGTTGTACTCTACCTTTAGGCCTTCGAGCAATATTTCTATTCGAACAAACAACTGCACGCGGGTGAGATCGTCCGATGTTTCCATCAGTTGCACTCAGAAAATTTACCATATGTTCTGCGAAGTGTTTTGAGTTGTCTCAACAATGTGCTAAGGCGCTATATTGAATGCAATGATGATCATTATTATTATTATTATAGATTATTTCACCACAAGTTTCAAATTGCTGTGCCTGTGGCTGGTGAATCAGGACTTGCCACTTGCTCAGCATGTATATGCAGGTTTGGACTCACCATGTCATCATCACCATTGCTTGTGCATTACATACTTCCAGGGACCAGTGACACAGTCGGTCATTGACTGAGTCATTTACGTTTTTACTGCACACGTGTACAACAACAACAAGAACAAGAACCTTAATTATCAAGGTTAACTCACAAAAAAAAAGTGCAGGAATGCCCTGGTTTACCAATGCCCCATTGTAACCCATCGCTCGATGTTGTGCCAAATGCTTCTGGCCTGATCTGCCATCAAACCTCCAATGGTTTATTTACGCCTCTCACATAACGTTCAAACATTTCACTGAACACCCATCACCCATTTTCCTTTCTTCCAACGTGAACGACACTGTTACTGGAGCAGCGCACGTTGTCTTGGAACCACTTTTTTTGGAACCACGAGGAGCTATATATATATATGTATATATATATACATATATATATATAAGTGCACGTTGTTGTCCTGTTGCCTTTTCTGTTATTGTCACTAACTCAAGTTGGTAACTCAAGCTCTGATTTAGACCGACGATACAGATGGGATTTAAAGAGAATAAAGAGAACACTGAAGTGCAATGTGTGCGTGGATGTAAATCTGTTCTCGTGAAGTGTTCCACACATCCATATTTGCAGGGCAAACCCAACCTCCCCGTGAGGTATTTTGCCAGAGACAGAAACAGCCGACACAAAAGGTATAGATAGGTGAGAGAGTGGGATGGACGGAAGAGAGGAGATCAGTCCTTATGCATCTACGTATTTACATTAATTACAGTACAATCCCACACATTACCCACAAGAGGGAGGGGAGGGGAGGTGGGGGGGGGGGGGGGGGGCAGCCCATTTTTTTTCCCTACGCAATTATTTCTCAATACTTGGGTTTTAATCCGAAAGGTTTGGGTTAATAATCACTGCAGGAGCGGTGAGATTTTTCACCATCGTGACCACTTGACACTCGTCCTGTGTTAGTCGCATCGCTCCGGCGACACTCGGCTTAAAAGAAGCAATGCGTGTGTGTGCGTGTGTGAGTGTGCAAAGTGTGTGAGTGTGCAAAGTGATGTGTGATGTGTGTGTGTGTGATGTTCCCGCAAACAATACGCACCTCTCTCTCTCTCTCTCTCTGTGGGAGGTGTGAACTTGTCGGCGTTTCATTCCAATGACGCAAACAGCAAAACTGCGTGACATTAAGAGGAAAACGTTGAATTTCTGTCCCTCTCATTCGCCGACGCACTCAACTCGCCGTTCGGTGCCTTATAACAAGACCCGGTAGTGGCAAATACTCGTCCAGTCCTTCGAATATATATTTACATATCAACTTTAGTTCGGATCGATCTTACTTTTTTTTTAGGGTATGTGTTCAAACGAGTCATTTCTAAACCAGAAGAGCATCTGTGGGGGGGGGGGGAGGGGAGGGGGGGGGGGGGAGGGGGGGGGGAGAGGGGGGGACCACTGGAAAC
The DNA here is from genome assembly GCF_018977255.1 of Callorhinchus milii. Taxonomy (NCBI): domain Eukaryota; kingdom Metazoa; phylum Chordata; class Chondrichthyes; order Chimaeriformes; family Callorhinchidae; genus Callorhinchus; species Callorhinchus milii. The sequence continues at coordinate 13,827,731 of NW_024704756.1, read as the reverse complement.
AATGTATTTGCAATTATAAATATTCATGTTTTGTTTTTCAATAAAAAAATATGAAAGCACTAAACTTATTGAATGGTGTGCCCTGGGCTCCCTTTGACTGGATCAGGTGAAGTGAGTGAAAATGCATCAGAGAGAGAGACCCCCCCCCACCCTCCCAGCCCCCCCCCCCCACCCCTCAGCCCCCCCCCCCCCCCCACCCTCCCAGCCATCCCCCCCACCCCAAGCACATTACATACACGACTTGCTATTTCCTTTGCTAATAACGGTGCAGTCAATCCGACCGAATTGGGGGGTTGGAGGGTGTGTGTTTGTGTTTGTGTGTGTGTGTGTGTGTGGGGGGGGGGGGGGGGGGGGGGGGGTGAGGACATGCCATTGCCAGTGGAGGGGGAGCTGGAAGGGAGGACTGTTCGAACTCAACCCACAAACCCCCCCCCGAAATAACCCGAATTGTGGTTCGATTAAAGACATCTTTAGTTGAGGCTATCGGTGTCCCGAGAAGAGGGCAGAACTGTTTGAGCCAAAGGGGAACCGTGTGCGTGCGCTCTGCGCTCTCCCCCCCACACCCCCCCCCTCCCCCCCCACACACACCCCCCCCCCACACAGCACTGTTGGCAGTGGCGAGAGAGTGGATAACACTGCACATGTCCTGAGGAGTTTCCTGTCACTGGTGGATCGACAATGGCGGCTGTGGAAGTAATTCGGCAAACGGTGAGCAGCTGAGAGGGAATGCGGGAGGGGAGCTGTAATTATTGTGGGGGGGGGTTAAAAAAAATAATATATAATATTTTTTAAAAAAAACCACGAGCCCTGTTTAAGTGGCTGTGTGTTTTTTATTGTGCAACACACACACAAAAACAATTCAAAGCATTTGGCAGGTTTTGAAATGCCAGAGCCCCCCCCCACCCCCCAAACACACACACACACACACACAGGGGGAGAGGTGGTGGGGAGGGGGGGGGGAGAGATGGTGGGGAGGGGGGGGGAGAGGTGGTGGGGAGGGGGGGGGAGAGGTGGTGGGGAGGGGGGAGAGGTGGGGGGGGGGGAGGTGGGGGGGGGGGGGGTGGGGGAGGGGGGAGGGGGGGGGAGGTGGGGGGGGAGGGGGGGGGTTGTTTGGAGACAGACACACCCCAATTGCATGGGCAAAATAAGGCGATCGACCCCCCCCCCCCCACCCCCCCCCCACCCTCCCTTTAACGGTGCTTTTGTTCACCGGGAGGGAAGAGGGAGAGGAGAGGAGGAAAGGACGATGGGCGTTGTCGTGTAACTGTAAATGCATCTCCGAATGAGCAATGGATTGCGATCCAGTTTTGCAGAAATACCCCCCCCCTCCCCCCCCTCCCCCCCCCCCCCAGAGCAAACCCCTCTACATTCCGTGCAGCACTCGCTCGGTTTAGGGCGTCTTATTTTGTGTAGACTGTCTGTCTGTCTTGTCTGTCTGTCTGTCTGGGCACTTGCAAACACCCAGACTGTTTCTTTGCAAGAGCTGCGAAAACGATCCCCACCCCCCCTCCCCCCCTTGTTTGGGTGGGGGTGGGGGGGGGGTGGGGGGTTAATCAGGATCCTGAGGGCGAGGGGTAGAGAGAGAGAGAGAGAGAGAGACCTGCTCTTGAGAGCTCAGGAAATCGCCCCTTCTTTGCACACAGACCAGAAGGGAAAAAAAATCACGAGCTTCTCAGGAGCATTATTTCCACCGCTGTCAAAAGGTGTTGTGTGGTTGACTGCAGCCTTTCAGGTGGTGGGCATCTTATACAGCCCAGTGACAGGGTGGGGAGACTTGACACTTGGGGGGGGGGACATGTTGCAAGAGAGAGAGAGAGAGAGATATGATTTCAAGTGATTTCAACCCCGGCCTGAAATCTTAGCGATAAGATGTTATTCGTATTGGAAGGACAATCCCCCTTTCTTGTTGTGCTTTGTAAAATATCTCCTTTAAGTGCCCCGGGACCCTACCCTGTGAAAAGGGAGCTATCTAAATGCAAGTTGTTGTTGTCGTCGTTGTGGGGGGGAAAAAAAACACAATGGGTGAACTGTTATTTAAAGATCTCGCCGAGAGATCTTTGTGAGCTTTGTTGATACAGAATGTATCCCGTGGTCAGTAACGTCTTGATATTACCATATGAGGCTGCAATCCACGATGAGTCCCATTCGGTAACTGGTTTGTTCTACCCAGTGCACGCACATCAGGCATTTGTTTAACCATCTATATGAAATCTATATTTCCAGTTTAAACCTTCGAAACCAAATTTAGCGCATTGTGTTGGTCTGTACTCCTGCTAGCAGCTTGCTTTGGATTTAATTGTTATTTCGTGTTAACGCCACCATTTGTTCTCCCTCCTCTGCATCTTTTACCATATTTGGTGTCCAGGTCGTGGTGAAAGTCCCCTGTATCATGAGACAGGAAGGCCCAGTGAACCACTCTGAACTGCTGATGGAAATGTCTCTTTTAAAGATGCATTAGTTGCAGCATAACATTAATACCATTCATAATGTGGAACATATCGGTTGGAAGGGTTGGGGTGATATATTAATTCCAAGGTTAATGCTCAAGGAGTTTCTTGATTCTTTAACTGAGAGTTGGTAGTGCTAGTCATGGATTATCTTACCTCCACTTGTAGAGCCCCTTTAGCAGCTTCCGGTACAGCCAAGTGCTGAACCACGTCTCTGTCACTTTACCTCTAAGAACCAGAACATCCTCCATTTTTCTGCTTTGTGTGCCTTTGAACAGAATTATCTCCACTATGATAATAATAATAATAATCCTTGCATTTGATAGAGCGCCTTATCACTGCTTTGAGTCATCTCAAAGAGCTTCACAGGATATACTGTAAAGTGCAGTGACTGTATTTTGTGGGCGAACGCGGCAGCCAGTTGTGCACAGCAGTGTCCCACAAAGGGCTATGAAGTGAATGACAAATTTTATTTGGGGGGATTGTTGGCTAGAACACTGGGAGAAACTCCTTTCTCTTTTCGAATAGTGCCATGAGATCTTTAACATTCACCTGGACAGACAGATAGGACTTCAGTTTACGTCTCATCTGAAGGACGGTACCTCCAATATTGCAACACCCCCTCAGCACTGCATTGGAGTATCAACTTATATCATAATGATTTGAAGTCCTGACGTGGGGCTTGAACCATGATGCCCTCCATGGCTGAAATACAGTGCAGACCCTCACTGTCTAGGCTCTTTCTTGAGGATGTTTTACAAGGCCAAGTGGCCATAGAAGTATATGCCAAAGGTGGGGTGGGAGAAAGGAAATATACATGAGGTTGAAAAGGTTAGAGAGTTTGGTTTATGAGTACCATGCTGCAGTTTTGTTGACTGTTAAACAAAGTGCATGTTACACTATAAATATCATGTTTCTGCTCAGAGATTGTGCATTGCAGTATCCAATGAACCTGGCTTGCCATTATCTTATGAATTGGCAGACATGTCAGATCTACAGTTGGAAATAAAGATGATTTGAAAGTAGTGTAGTGAGATGAAATCTGACAGATATCTTTATTTTTTCTTCTTTACTGTTTGAGGAATTATTTCTGGTAGTTTACACGTTTTTGTTTATACTACGGTGAAAAGTATTTAAACAATGCTTGGCTCCAGTACAAAATAACTTGGTCATTTCATTTCAATCTGCTCCCAAGCAACCTGTACTTTTTTTTTCATCTTCCTGTAGCTTGTTTTTCATAGGAGTCCTGTAACTCAGTGGTTAGAGCTCTCGCCTCACAAGCCCGGCAGGGCGAAACCTCGGGCAAGTTTCCTTGCCTGGTAATAATCCCTCAAGAAAAAAAATAATAAAATTGGTCACTTCAAATCATGATTGTTTGTGGGACACTGCTGTGTGCAATTGGCTGCTGCTTTTCGCCCACAAATATACAGTCAATTCACTTTACAGTATATTCTGTGAAGCGCTTTGAGGCGTCTAGAAGACGTGAAAAGCTCTATGTCAAATGCAAGATTTATTTATTTTATCTTTGTATTTATTCCCAAATAATTGGCAAGTGTGTATCATTTCAGTCAGTAGTGTTGGATTTGTTTTTGAATGAGTTTGTGACTTAGTCTTTCTGACATAATATTGTGTAACCCCATCTGTATGTTGGCTGAGTAGTTGCTGACTAGTGATAATCAACTTATCCTAATGCGTATGACACAAATTATACTCAGGTATTGCCAGAGGGCCCTCAGCATCTCAACAGGCTCCCAAATGGAGATCTTTCAAGAATACTTCAAATGATCCATATTTCACACCGGATGGGTATATAAGATTCCTGACAAATGTGACTCTCTCCTACTTCTCTTTTTTTCCCTCTTGCACATTCAATGCTCTTAAGAGTAAAGGCTTATTTGAAAGTTCTGTTTGGAAGTGAACTAAAGAGAGCACTGATGTAGACAATCTTTGTTTTGCCTCTTTACGAACTATTCTACACAGAAGTCTCTTTCCTGTGTTTGGTTTGTGGCCTATTTTCTGTATCACTGGTCCAGTTGAGCACTGTTGTATTAAGCATTGCATTTCAACCTTTGCATACCTTTACGAGAGTAAAATTAGGAGTCATTGTAGTAGTGTTCAAGATCTTGACATGCTGTACATGCAAATCCATTTAGATGTAACTGAGGTGTCAGTTCTAGCTACTAAACTCTCCTAAGGACCTCTTTAACTATCATACTTCACCTTCTTTACTTGGAGAAGACTTCTATCCTGTTTTTTTCCCAAGTGTAGCTCTTGCATTTGCAATCATGCAGATGTGAGTGTTTTAGCATTGGTGTATTGAGTCATATGGACAGATGTGGTTGCTATTGCATTGTACTGTTAAGAGTACCCCTGAGTGCTTGCTGGAATCAGGATCATACTTTCTGTTGCTGATAACTGACTCACTGTTTTGGTCAGTTGGGTAATGCATTGGCAAGTGTCCGTGCTATTATAGCCCAGGAAAGAGTCAGCACATGTAGTGGTGCGTGGGAGGGAGCGTGTGTGTGGGTGGGCAGGGGGAAGGGGGAGCAAAGAGAAATAAATAAGAAAATTGTCCAAAAGGGATTGAGATTGAAAGAGATTCTACTTGAAAACTTGATTTTTTTTTAAAAGAACAAATTAAAATGGTAACTTAGAAAATTGTAATGGTTACTTACGGTTTAAACCAGAAACCAGAAAAAATAGTAAAAGGAAACAGGAAACCGCACATAAACTGTCTGTTCTACTCTGTGTCTACCCTATCATTTTGCTACAGTCTCACATTGCCTTATTCATTTAACAAGAATCTCATGTTAAAAATGTCAGCAAATCCATTTTGCCACATGTGACAGTTCCAGAATTAGTACGGAATCCCAGTTTCTATTAGTAACGTGGAAATACATAAAGACTGGTAAAGACTGGGCGAAACGTCAAACTTCATAGAGCAAAACACTACCAAGTTCGAAAAGAGAGGATGCGATTGTAACACTTTACCTTTGCATCACTTTGAATCTTTTTATGTCCTTCTGCTCTCAGTCTTGCCTACTTTTCAGCTTGAATGGTTCAATGGGACAGGTTACTGACCGCTGCCCTGATTTACATTGTCTCAGGAAGAAGCATATTTTATGAGATATGGGATAAACCTAACACAACCTCAAAAAGCTCTCTGGCACTGCAAAACATTTCATCAAGGGAAATGACTGAGAAACATGAACCACAATTATAGGATAACTTTGAGTTTTGTTAACAGATGAGGTCAGTTATCTGAATGAGAGACTCAGGACTCTCCTGATGGCTAAATATAATCATTAAAATCTGATTAATTTATTGATGATCTGCAGTACCCAAAGCTGTTTTAACCTGCAGTATCTTATTGACTACGAATGCTTTTTAAGCATTACATTTGCACGTGAGTTTTAAGTTTCGCACGCACATTAGGATAGACAATTGGGAATGGAATCAAATCAAATCTAGTATTAATTTACTGGCCTCTTGCCAGAAAATGGGAATAAGTTTCACACAGCTTTCCCAAAGTAACTTTAAAAAAATCTATTTCCTTCCTAATGCTCCTCTCCTTGTGGAAGTGGCACTAAGTGGTTAACAAAGCTCTCATTTTCCGATTATCTGATGCACTTTATTCTCATCACAAGCTCATGTGAAGTTACAGCAATCCACCTTGAAGGGAAGCCTGTTTCTGACAAGCCATAAAAGGGCTGTGGGTCCTGCAAGCTGTTCTCTCTGCAAATGAGATAAAAGATGAACCTTACAGGAATTGAAACGTGCATCAGCTTTGCGGTCAGAAATGCAAACTATTTGTCAAACGCATGGGCTCAATAAAAATAAAGAATTTCCTCATTGCTACAAAGATTTCTTCAACACCACTTTAAAACATGTTTTGCTCCCACTTACAGCAATTGTATGATAATTATATTGATAGTAAATGAGGTTAATACTCTGCACTTTTTAAAAGGGTTTGTAAAACTGATGGGGTTCTAATCAAAATTTTATGTTCCATGATAAAAGCAGGGTGATCTGTAAATGGTCCTGGGACTGTACTGGACATGTTCAGTGATCTGTGCTTTTGGGAACCTAAGAATCCATTCTATTGATCCTTAACGGCCATTGTAGGTTCCTGTTGATGTCATGAATAGGGTGAATTGTTCTTGCTCTAACCATAACATGTCACAGCTGTTCTGATTCCTGATGGCCACTGCTTAGCAATCACTGTAACCATAGCAAGAGAACACAGTTAATTTAAACCACTGCTCTTCAAACTGTATTTGTAATCTTTAATTCTTGATGGGGACCTAATTAGTCCTGACAGTCTGTGAAAACACCTGCCCGTAGATAGCCAGCTGAATTATAGGTATCCTGTTCTGTACTGGGATGTTTTTAATACCGCATAATATTTAGGTTGGTTTAATTGATCAGTCCTGGAGCCAATCATTGACATGTTTCTCATCCATGTTCCTACCTAAAGTTCTATTTAATGAACGACACACCTTGTTTGTAAGGGACATTAGTGGCACAAATTAGCTGCCACATTTACGTTCAGGAAACATTAATTTCATTCCGGAAAGGACGTGCGTTTGCGTGAAATGCAAGTTGTTGTAAAGTACTGAGTGAAATCCATCCTGGCTTGGTATATATTTCACTGACAGTTTATTGTCGCTGTGAATACAAAATGCTTGAGTTTGCTATGCAGTGATTCAATGCTGGGACTTGTCCAGCCTGGAATTTCTTTCCTTGGTTTTTGAAGTTTTTTATTAACACAAATATTTGTTTTCAACTTGTTGGGTGGAAAGTAACATCATTCATTCACTTCCTATTCCTCCCTGTGTTGTGGTTGTCCCAACAGTTATATCATCTGATCTACTGTATGAATGCCTAAGATTTTTATTCTCAGATACTTTATGTTAAAAAAATAAAGTCGTGTAAGTACTTGGCAGGATACCTAAATAAATGTTACAATAACTGCTCAGTTGGATGGACAATGTCTGATGTCGTGATTTTTTTTTCCTCCCCGCAGACTGAAAGTGCCCGCAGCATTTCGCTGTCGGGCCACGTTGGCTTTGACAGTATGCCAGACCAGTTAGTCAACAAGTCTGTGTCTCACGGTTTCTGCTTCAACATCCTGTGTGTGGGTGAGTACTGAACTGATGGACCTCCCAATAGGAAGCTTTCTCTAGTGTCCAATAGTAAGACAATGTGTTACGCTCATGAGGGTAAGGCACACTCTTCTTACTAAATGTTTCCTTTCTGGCTACTTTGCTGTTATTTGCGTCCAGGTCGTTTCGATTGGAAAGTCACCACGAATATGAAGTTTCCACGTTTGCTCTGTTATGAGTGTACAGCAGCCAGTGTGTGTGTTTGCGGGGTGGGGGAGGAGAAATACATTTTTGTCCTGATGATAAGTCGGGACTCCTGAATTTGAGAGAAATATCTACAGGATTTAAGAAAGGCCTGTAGCTTTGTGCATCTCAATTTTTTTTGGGGGGAAGGGGGGGGCTAATGAAGTATTTGACAGCGGCAAATTTAGCATTGAATGATTTGATGCCATAACCAGCCTAATGCGATGTCACTTCTCACCATTCAATAAATTGTAACTTTTGATGGTCAGAGTTTGTGGGTGGGAAGGCACAAAGCCAAGTATAATGAAAACACAGGGACTCCCTAAAAGCCACGCATGTAATCCCAAAATGACACGTTTATGATTAAACTCCACGGGTGCGTATCATAGATTCCTGTAGCTCAGTGGTTAGAGCACTCGCTTTGCAAGCGAGAGATCTGAGTTCCATTCCAGGCAGAGGGCGAAACCTTGGGCAAGTTTCCTTACAACACACTCCTAATAATAATAATCCCTCCAAAACCCAAAACAATAATAAAATTGGTCATTTTCAATCTACGACTGCTTGTGGGACATTGCTGTGCGCAATTGGCTGCCGTGTTCGCCCACAAATATACAGTCAATTCACTTTACAGTGTGTTCTGTGAAGCGCTTTGGGACGTCCTCCCGACGTGAAAAGCGCTATATCAAATGTAAGGATTATTATTATTATTATTATGACCTTCAATACGATTGTCTGTTACTTTGTCTCCACAAGCAGCAACAGAGTAAAACAGTTTTTGTTTGTAGTCACTCATTTTTTTCCAAGAACTGAAAAAAAGGAAATGAAAGGGGAAAAGAAAGTTTCTTTTAAAAAATATATAGGATCCAGATTGGGAGAGGAGTTGAGTCATAATGTTAATAATAATAATTTTGAGAATTTTATCAATATTCATAATCCCGTGGAACTGATGAATGGCTATTTCACAACAGACTTTTACAGTGCTTTTACAGTCGTCGTGAGCCGTGTAGATTGCACACGCTTGAACAATGAGACTTTAGAAAACCCATACCAGCCAGGGTTATGGTGAGGCGAGTATATGTATTCATTGGTGGATGGGATCTGCTGATGCAAATAAATATTGTCCAGGACATCAGTGCAGTTACTTCCCAGTAACTCTTCAGATCAAGATGGTTGGAATCTGTAGGGTGGTAAACGGAATCCTACTATTTTGTCTTGTATATTGGGGTGTGGGTATATGAGTGGCATTGGCACCCTCCCAGGAATAGGTTACCTCGCTGCCTGCCCTCTTGTTCCGGAATCGTTTTGCGGAGCAATTACATAGTGGGACCACTCAGAATAAAGGCGATGGGAGTTGGAAAGATTCCAAGCCAGTGCCTGGTTTCACTATTCTTGAGTTTCTTGTCACACACTTGACTTGGTTTTTTGACAGGGTCAAAGAAGGAAATGCGTAGGAAGCAGAGGTTGGTTATGACTGGTCAGTATGACAAACCTAGTTTCACACCAGTGTGGGAGGTTTCTGGGCTAGGCGCAGGAGAGAAACTGCCAGACAGTTCCTTCCCAATTTACTGATGGTGGGGGCTGTTGGTGTCATTTCTCCTCCGTAACACAAGCATGATTTTCTGTCTTGGGGTAAAGCCATTTATGTGCCTTGTACTGCAGTTGTTCCACCCAGCGTAAACTTGGTTTGGTTTGTATTGAGGGCTTCTCTGACAATCATGCCACTGAAATCACTGCTCTAGAATACTGATACTTCACTCTATGCTGCAGTGCATTGTCCTGGGTGCAGCTTTGCTCGGCTGGAGTTTGTGAGCTTGTCGTCAGTCATAGGCCAAATCTGTAACCCTTGGCTCAATTTCCCCCAACAACCAGTCATTACCTTCACACTGTACAGGCCAAGCTGGATGACGTGGGGTGAAAATGTTAAATGTGTCCATCAATCAACTGCATATTGAGGTAATCAACCCTCTGTGGTTAATAAGCACCTTCTGACTGATTGACTAACGGACTGACAGGTCAGTTAACCTCTGCATGAGTGTGGTTCACTGGTCATCTCTTGGAGATTGCAGTCTGACCTTCTCTGGCACTGGATAAGTCTGTGAAGTTCAGTTCATGATTAGATGTGTCGGGTAATGATACTCTCCTTCAGCACATCCAGTTTAAATTGTAAAATCTTCCGTGTTTGGACCCAACAGAGTGACTGATGTATTGTGATATTTTCCCTCCCATGTTGGATAACACACCCACATTTCTACTCTGTTGTACGGCATTATCAAAAAAATATCTGACCCTTGGGAAATTGTTTTTTTTAAAAATAAAAGCTGCGAGTCTGCAGTCTTTGATGTCTCATTTATGAAATAGTATTTCAAAATACAATTAAAAATCTTTCAATAACTGAAGCTAATCAAGGGTGCTTGATAACCTTTAATCATGGGTTGTTATAAAATGTAATTGACATTTGGATGTGTGAGCGTCATGGCATTAATTTCTGAAATAGTAATACAGTTACCTTTGTGTACTGGAATAAAATACTGTACCTTTTAATTGAGGTATGATTTGAAGGTGACTCACCAGGATGCGAGGCTATGAGGTCAATAACTTACTGTCAGTTATCTCTGTCTTGTTGCCCAGTTGTGTGTTTTCAACACCCACATGTTTACCACTCACTGTTTCGCATCTTGCCGCTGAGAAAGTTGTGTTATATTACAATGAGATTTTGGGTGGGCAGGGCAATCTTTATAAATAGTCTATCCTACACAATGTCGCCCAGTTTATTTTCCTTCAGCCACCCACCCACTTCTGTCTGGTCGCTCAGTTAAGCTTCCATAAGCCCCATCGTAATTGTCCACCTATTTGCTTTGTTTTTCAGTATTTTTAACTTGAATTTGTTATTTTAGGTTTGTTTTTTGATCCAGGTATTTCCCTTAGTACAGTGCGAGAAACTCTGAAACCCCTTAGAAACGAGGATTTTGCTGACTTCAGTAACAACTTACATTAATATCATACTTTTCAAAAAATGAGAAAATGTCTCCAAGTGATTGACATTACCAATCTATGGCCCCTATTTGATTGGATTATTGGGTAGTTTGAGAGCCTTTCAGATGACCCTTAGCATTGTGCAGCAGCTTATTAAAGAGCCATGGTATTACGTGGGAGTCAGTAACAAACCATTTAATATGAGTCTGATCATACCAACCTCAGAAAGTTTCCAATTTAAGTAATTTAGGAGTTACCCACCATATGTTTACTGAAAGAGTGAAGAGGCTGCTGGTTAATGTTATAAAATCATTGAAGGACGAGGCTCAATTGCTTAATATACCGTGTCCGAATGCTGCGATTACAAGGCGGATTATTGCTTAAAGAATACCATCCTTTTTGTGAGTAGCTGTGAGCAACGCTACATGTTTGTCTTGATTACAGATTTGTGGGGAAGGAGTTAGTGAAGTTATTTAGCCGGATGGGCAAGAGCACAAGAGTTTGTAGCTGCTTGAAACTCATCAAGGGTCGGCTATTTCATAGGTGGCAATAATCCCAACGTATTTTGAGGCATTCAGTGCATCAATTGCACCATTCTTCCTCCAGATTTTGCTGAGTGAACAGTGCCTGCGTAAAGGCTTCTAAACAAGTATGCCCTGTGCATAGGATCAGCGTGCTTGTAAAATGCAGAAGGTTTGGCAGAATGTCCCTGCGGGAGACTTGCTGGAGCTCACAGACAAACACTCCCGTACTGTTCAGTGTGCTGAAGGATGCCACCGCCGCTCACTCTGGCTCGGAGGCTCAAGGGTGCCTTTGTGCTCGGATCTGCTCCAAATCAAAGGCCACAATTCTTCCCCAATATGCACAAATTGGAGCTTTAAATAGGAAAAAAAATGTNCTTTTTTTAAAAAAAGAGAAAAGTGGTTTTGATTCATTTCTTTCACCTTGTAGTATTCAGCCCCCATCGTGCCCGACTGGCCAACTGCTGTCCTTTCACTTTGGCTGGTGAATAAAGGCCTGGAACGTGAATGGAAGATGAGCCATTGATGCTGAGTAGTTACTGCTGTTGTTTTTTTATGCGTGCCAGAGGCTGCTAGATTGTGACCGGCCTTTTCCCACCTCCCCCGCCCCCCACAAAAATATTTGCAGCCCATTAAATTTACAAGTGAAGAACACAAGTTCTATTATTGTTCGTGAATTTTAATTTAATTCCGCAATTCTCTTTTTAATTTTTTGACCTGGGTGTTCTGATAATTTGCTGTCGGGATGGAATCCCATGCGAGGTGCGCATCTGCGTTCGGGGGTCAGGGGATGGGATACTCATCCTGTGGGAGAAAATTAGGCACGATAAATGAGAGGGAGAAACTCCACATTTCATTCAAATAGCTTTAAGGGAGCCTTTTACCTTCAAGTGAATCGCCCGAACCTTCTCACAATCACGGCCAATCCCGAAAAATGAGTCGTGAGTGGGGTAAAAAGTTCACTCGCGCTTCTTAAGTTCCAATGGGAGAGGACTGAGAGTTTGACTTCAGAGAACACACAAAAACACGCTTCCAGATGGAAGATTTTAATCTTCTGAAGATTATTTGATTATAATTTTGGACGAGGAGATTATCCAAGTTAGTAAATCGGCCCTTCTGATCAGTGAAGCAGAGATTGGAACTGGGCAGCCCAGTGGGATTAGTTTAACTTGCAAATCTCCAGAGTGTAATGTGGTTCTGTGATCTTGACTGATCTCAAATCTGATCAGATTTTTCTTCTTTGTAATTTACAGTGCGTCATTTATTTTTTCTCTCTCTCTCTCTCTGGCCTGAAAACGCTGCTAGTCGCACAACCGGTTATTGTGTCCCACTACCATTAATGTAGAGGTAAAACTAAATTTATATTAAAATGGAAACTTGGTAACATTTTCTATTGCAACATAAAAATTGGCAATTAGACCAGAATGAGCTGTCATTACATCATCCAGTATTAGCAATGAATGATCTGCCTGCCTTATGTCCAGGTTGACTAAGCAAGCATTCAAGGCTCTGTAAACTGGCAGCAGACCAGTGTGTTTATTCCCCCGCATCGCTAGGGAAGTAGGAGGATTTGTTTTTAGTGTCTCTTTCTTCAGAATCTTGCTGGGATTGAGTGCCAAAATGCTGTAGAATGGTTGGAGTTGGCAAATCTTTGCCACTGTAGACATTAGCAGTTTGGGAGCATTTTGGAATAACCCCAACTTTGTGATGAGTTTTGTTTAATCGGAATTAACTGCAGCGATTCTAGGTAAGACCACATAAAGCTTTTCGGCAAGAAGGAAGTTGCCAGTGACATACAGCTTCACCCATAGAAATAAATGCCATCACCTGAATCATTGTCAGTCTTCACAACATTGGGGGCAACTAATAGTTTAACCGATAGCCAGATTTTAGCTACAAACAATGTGTTGGTAAAGTAGGTTGAAGTTTCCTCCAGAGACTGTGGTTGTGAGATCAATGGATTGTGCCCAGCTTTGGGCCACTTTGCTTGTTTTGTGATGTGAATTTCTGTTGCCTTTTCAGGGGAGACCGGCCTTGGGAAGTCCACCTTGATGGACACGCTGTTCAACACCAAGTTCGAAGGTGACCCAGCTCCTCACAACCAGCCTGGAGTCCAGCTCAAGTCCAGCTCTTACGATCTGCAAGAGAGCAACGTGCATCTGAAACTGAACATCGTGAACACAGTGGGCTTCGGGGACCAGATTAACAAGGAGGACAGGTCAGGAATACCCTTTAATAGATGTCGATACATGACTGAGATTGAGTGAATGTTTGGTGTAGAAAGTAAGTAGACTGCCACATTTCGCCCACAAAATACTTCACTTTACAGTAAATCCTGTGAAGTACTTTGAGATGTCTCAACGACGTGATAAGGCGCTGTATCAAATGCAAGGATTATTATTAAGTAGAAGTTCAGGGAGTGTTCGAGGTGATGTGTCACAAGTCACGAAGGGGCATTCAAAGCTCGTAAGCGCCAGTGGGCTTGAAATCCCACCGAGCCCACCTACCTGTGAACTGTCACATTGTAAGACAAAATTGCAGATTGAGATAATGAGGACCTTCTGACTTCAGAGGACCCGGCCCTCGATCACACGATGTGTAGAAGTGATACTCTCGTGCGTGGCTTTAGAATTCCATCAAAGGCCGTTGCTGTTTAACCTCCCCGTGTTCACAAAAGCAGCAAAAACAGCCGGCTTCTGTTATTCTAATTCTACAGCTACAAATCTATCGTCGAGTTCATCGATGCTCAGTTTGAAGCCTACCTGCAGGAGGAGCTGAAGATTAAGCGGACGCTGCACAGTTATCACGACAGCCGCATCCACGTCTGCCTGTACTTCATCGCTCCCACCGGCCATTCCTTGAAGTCTCTGGACCTGGTGACCATGAAGAAACTGGACAGCAAGGTACCAAGGGGCACGGGGTGGGAGGAGGAACACTTGGGCACCTTACGAGATAAATTGCTGTAAATCCAAGAATTGACGATTTGCTTGTTCTGTAAGATTGTGTTAGGCTGGCATCAGGCTTTGCTGCCACTGACGGTATTGGCGCCATTGCAGGTGGCCCTGCCATTAATTCTACCAGAAGGTCAAATGCCAACTCTCAGTAGCCATTCAAAGTGATCTCCTTCTTCTGTGAGTGAATCCTGTTGGTTTGGCTGAGACGCCGTCTGGCGTGGAGGGCGCTATATAAATCCAAGTTGTTGTTGTTACACTCTCTATCCCATCCCATCCCACCCCAGTGCCCACGCAATGTGTGCCTCCTCAAATACTCTTCCTGGGTGTCATTGGCCGAGGCCTGGGACTTTTTGTCTGCCCCCGAGCACTGCCTTGTGAAAATGGGGTGCGAACAGAGAGAGAAATAACTGTTGTTTCGGTTGGGCCACAAGACTTGTTGGTGATGCTTTGCTCAGCAGTGCTCTGTTGCAGATGCTTCCTGTTTTCATTTTTTTTTCATGAAAAAAATACAGCTCTGTTTTGTGTCCTTATTTCCCAATTTTCTCCCCCACTCCCCCCCCATATGTTGATTCAACAAACCTAGTTTGTTTTAAATGAGTTCAAATACAAGATGGCCTGTGTTAAGGGCACAGATGTCTGTGGAACATTGCTGCCTGCTGTCCAGATGAGTTCTTACTGCTTTAATTTGATCCACACTGTGAGCCAGGCTGGCAGTGATTTTGATTTGTAGCCTTAGATGCTTGAAGGCTTCTAAGATTAATCACTCAGTTGTGTATAATGCTTTGCAACTCATTATTATTCACCCCACACTGAACAACAGAAATGCTTAAAAGACTGTTCTCCTTCAATCCTCCTGCAGGTCAATATCATCCCAGTCATTGCCAAAGCAGATTCCATTTCCAAGAGTGAGCTGCAGAAATTTAAGATCAAAATAATGAGCGAGTTAGTCAGCAACGGAGTGCAGATCTACCAGTTCCCCACTGACGATGACACCGTGTCCGAGATCAATGGGACAATGAACGTAAGTTTGATCGGCTGGACGTGAGAGCGTTTCAAATCTGCAAAGCTAGAATAGCTTAGCTCACTTCTGTTCTTGGGTGTAAACTGACAGCTAATATCTAAGCACAAGTTGCCCAGCTCAAGGGGAGTGTTGTGTGTTCAATAATAATAATCATAATAATAATAATCCTTGCATTTGATATAGCGCTTTTCACGTCGGGAGGACGTCCCAAAGCGCTTCACAGAACACACTGTAAAGTGAATTGACTGTATATGTGTGGGCGAACGCGGCAGCCAATTGCGCACAGCGATGTCCCACAAACAGTCGTAGATTGAAAATGACCCAATAATATATACTAATTATATACTAATAATATAATAATAATAATACTTGCATTTGATATAGCGCTTTGTCATGTCAACGCGATTTACAGAATATCCCCTAAAGGGAATTGACTCTGTATTTTTAGGGTGAACATAAATCACGTGCAATGAAGTGCTATGCACAGTTGAGGAGTGAGAACCTTTTCTACACATCATGTGATTTACAAGAAAAGAGGAAATTCATTGCCTCCAAAGAGTTTAATAAGGAAGTGCAAAACTGCTCAATGTATATGTAGATTTTATTGACCCTTTTGTGTCCTTATTTGCTTTGGATGCTTTCAAGACCGCTTATGTTTTACTGAGTGCGCCGACAGCATTGTGGCCGCATTGGAGCCAGAGGCAAGCTTTCCTCACGTGGGATCAAATCGCTTTCCGCTCCAATTGTCTCATCTCATCAGTCAGCGAATGCTCAAACTGGCCACATCTTCCACATGGCTTTGTCGCGGATCTGTGTGGCTGCATTTCGAATCGCAGGCTGACTGTTGCTGCAGCTACGCTTTCGTGTCTACAAGCAAACGCATTTTTCACACACGCATGCATGCCTTATTGCTCAGTCAACTGCAGGCTTGCACATACACTCCATGAACGCACAGTACAATTTACATTTATCTAGGAGGACATCCGAAATCGCTTCGCAAACGTGGATGATGTGGTTGTTGCAGGCACAAAAACCTTCAATGTTTAATCTCATTGCAAACCATTGTGGAGTCCTGTAGCTCAGTGGTTAGAGCACTCGCCTTGCAAGCGAGACACCTGGGTTCATTTCCAGGCAGGGCAAAACCTTGGGCGAGTTTCCTTACTCCACACGCCTAATAATAATCCCTCCAAAAACAATAATAAATTGGTCATTTTCAATCCACGACTGTTTGTGGGACACTGCTGTGAGCAATTGGCTGCCGCGTTTCGCCCACAAATATACAGTCAATTCACTTTACAGTATATTCTGTGAAGCGCTTTGAGACGTCGAGAAGATGTGAAAAGACCTATATCAAATGCAAGGATTATTATTATTATATTATAAACCATGCAAAATCACCATACAACAGGAGGACATTTATCTGGGAATTTTGTTCTGCTACACACGTAAAAGGTTTTCTCCCTTTGACTGCACATTACACACAGGATGGCATTTCTCACTAAGCAAGGCACGGTGCAACGTGACAAAATTCCACCAAACTGCAGCAATAATAATTCCCTATGAGCTGAGCTACACCAGTGTGTGTGTGTTTCAGGCACACCTGCCATTTGCTGTAGTTGGAAGCACAGAGGAGATAAAGATCGGGAACAAGATGATGAAGGCGCGGCAGTATCCATGGGGCACTGTACAAGGTAAGAGCTGTTTTTATTAGAAGCTTTACCCACCCTTTCCTCTATATGGTTCCATATGGTGTTCATCACGAGACCTCCGAATCACTGCACATAGATATGCACCTTGTGACTTAACTATTGTCCCTTATATCTGTGTGAAGTCAGGTGCGTTTTCTCCTCTTGCCAATATGAAGAAGTTGCAGTGACTAGTCATCTGCAGCTAAATGGCTCTATGCCCTCAACAATGTAGGCAGGAAGCACCTGTTGTCGCATTACACGAATAGAGGACTACTTTTTAGTGGAACCCCAGAGTTGAACGTTTCAATGGTGGACTTGCTTTTGCAGTGGAGAATGAAGCCCACTGCGACTTTGTGAAGCTGCGGGAGATGCTGATCCGAGTGAACATGGAGGACCTTCGGGAGCAGACACACGCACGTCACTACGAGCTGTACCGACGTTGCAAACTGGAGGAGATGGGATTCAAGGACACGGATCCCGACAACAAACCCTTCAGGTACTGGGCTGAGAGGCTGGTCAGGGCACCATTCCGAAATAGGAACAGGAGCCTGCTATTTAGTGCGTCGAGCCAGTTTGACAATTTTACTACACCGGGGTGGATCTTTCAACACCTTTTCTCCACGTCCCCTATTACCTGTATTTCCAAAACACCATTTGAAACCTCTCCAAATCGATTCCGCATTTACTGGCCTCTGGAGCAGTGTTGCACAGGCAGTGATGCTCGTTCGATGTTCTGTTTCCCCCTCCCACCCTCTAAGTGATCTACAAGGTGTTATAGATCACTCTGTGACAGATTTCTACCAGGCGGAAAATCGGACAATGAACCCTATAGTGTACATGGGACGTTTAATGTTTAATTGGAGAAGACAATATCGAGATGCGGTTAAGCTCTTGAAACCTGTGCACTTTCTTACTGATGGGTGTGTTCACTGTTATCTCCTGTAGGTAATAAGCTGGAAATGTTTTAGCTTGTTGCTGATCTTGCTGCTCCTGGCAGGGGCTCGGTGACTGACCAATGCCGGTGTCTTTTGTAGCCTGCAGGAAACTTATGAAGCGAAGAGGAATGAGTTTCTCGGAGAGCTGCAGAAAAAGGAGGAGGAGATGAGGCAGATGTTTGTCATGAGAGTGAAGGAGAAAGAGTTTGAACTTAAAGAAGCTGAGAAAGAGGTATTTTTATTTGCTGAGGAGCGAGCTTGCAAGATGCCTGTTCCTCCCCCTTTGAAGGCACTACTTTATTCCGGGGTTTGGTACTACGGACACCGGTGTAAACCATATAATCACAACAGTCAGAGGGCTTTTGCCGTTAACTTGCCAGCATCCTACACATAGCACGACAGGCACTGAAGGTCTCCCAGCATCTAGCAGCCTTAGAGCAGCGAGCAAAATCGATTGCCAGTTTCCTGCACGGTTGCATAGCTCACAGAAAATGATGTCACGGAAGCGCTGATCGGCGGTCATTTTTGCCGTGGCCCTTTTATCACCCAAACCGTCGCGTTGTATCGTGTCCGAATGTAAATAGTCCTTTTTTATTTCTTCAGTTGCACGATAAGTTTGATCGTCTGAAGAAACTTCACCAGGACGAGAAGAAGAAGCTCGAAGATAAGAAGAAAAGCCTGGATGATGAGATCAATGCCTTCAAACAGAGGAAGACTGCGGCTGAGCTGCTTCAGTCCCAGGCCCAGCAATCAGGAAGCCAGCAAACCCTCAAGCGAGAGAAAGAGCGGAAAAAGTAAGCACTTTCTTTTTTTTATTGTTCACACTTTATCCGTTTTTTTTAAAACCGTTTGGTCTCCTGGAGACCGCAGTCCATTTCATTTTCAAAAGATAAGTTCGAGGCCCATCGGCAGCTATAAGGCATTTCCATTCTGCGTTTCCATTTTGCGGGGTTCCGCAAAAGTGCCATTTAACATAAAGGGTCTCTAACCGGTGGTGGATGAAATGACCAATGCGGCTTCGGTTTTAGTGCGTTGCACCTGAAGGTCTGTGTATTTGTGCAGGCGGCTGTCTCCCAGTATCGGCCCGGGGGAGGGCACTTTGTTCATCGCGTTTGCCGATATCGTGCAGAGTTTATTTTGAAACCAAAACCAAGCATGTCCGAACTCTTCTAAGTCGGCTTCATTTTGATTGGATCCCAATTTTTCCCATGTTGACCACGTGGAATACATTTCATTACCAACGCAGACGGTTAAAGTTTCTTTCGTGGTGTGTAAAATTTCCGAAGTTCCTAGCTAAGCACCTTCCAACCTCCCCCCGCCCTTTTTTTCGATTCAAGATCTAATTTGGCAAAAAAAAACTTCAATGCTCCATTGTTGTGCAGTGGTCAAAATGTGAGAGCATTTTGGCTCTATTGTGACTGCTGTAACCACAAGCTTTTGTATGAGGGATTCGTACCCAAAGAAATATTTCTCTTTATATCAATATTACACTCCATGGTTTCTGGATGCAGTGTATTTATTGTATTGATGGGCGGCAAGTAGACTTGACATGCTCACCACCTATCAATTCTTGCCATCTCTTGATAGTACTTTTGATAAAATTAGTGACGTGGAGTTGCATAGAGTAATATGTACTTCACAGAAATAGGCAATAGTTTATCAATGGGACATCGTATGTAGCATTTCACAGTTGGTATGGAAGCTATTTGCACAAAACATATAGCGCTTTGACGGTTAAAGTGGGTGGTGCTTTATTCAGTTTCAGGCTAAGTACAGTATTGTTAAGGTTTCTTTCTGGAGTGTATTTATGGACACACTATATTTGAATATTGAAACTATTCAGAGAGACCACAGTTGCACAATCAGTGACCCACTCATTTGTCAGCTTCATTTAAACACACCCAAAACATTAAAGCTTCCTCAATGTGGTGTGAGCTTTGCCGGTGTTTGACTCAATGTGTTTGGAGCAATTAGAATTAAGGAGAAGAATGTATTTTGCTTTGAATCATTTCTCCGGCATCCTGAAGGCAATTCTCAAATATTGTAAAGACTCTGCACACTTAGTTATGCCTCTGCCGTGTCTTGTTTCCATGCGTTCATTTTGAGTTAAAACTGCTGTCCAGAAGCTGTCTGGGCACAGACGCTTTCTGTTGCAATCTCACTGCAGCAACAGAACGCTGCTTGGTATTGAATGGAGACCATAGGCTGTGGGCAATGTCACTGGAGAGGCCAGTTCTCCAACAAAAATGGTTGCTCTGCCCGTTCCTCCAAACAGCCACTTTAGCCACAGGAAACAGGGTGTCTGTGTGAGACTCACACATTGCACTTTTCCTGTCTCTAACAAATTCCAAATGGATTGAGTTGAAAAATCTGCAGAACAAATGTTTAAAACCAAGAGTCAAAATTGTGCAGAAAAAGATGAAGTGACATGTATATGTTGGGTTTTACAAATAGAGTCCAGTGCATTAACTATTTTCCTTCTGAACAAACAGGCACAATCGCCAGTTGACATAAGTGCTGTGACTAGCTCATTAAGGGTTAAATGGGTACTGTTACTTTTTAGCCCTTCATCTTTATCCCACCACTTTGACTGGTGGGACAGCTTGGCTCAGCTGTAGCACTCTCGCCTCTGAATCAGAAGGCTGTGGGTTCAAATCCCATGTCAGGACTTGAACTCACGTAGTCCAAGATTACTCTAATGCAGTGCTGGGGGTATGTTGCATTTCTGTTCTTTGGCTGGGACATTAAATCGAGGTCCCGTCTGCCTGTTCAGGTGGACGTTAAAGATCCCTTGACACTATTTGAAAAGAGAAGGGAGCTTTGGCCAACAAATCCCCCAAATAAAATTGATTACTCACTCCATGGCTGTTTGTGAGACATTAATGCGTGCGATTATGCTACCACGTTAGCCTACAATACACAGTCACTCCGTTACACAGTAATTCCAGTGAAGCGCTTTGAGACGTCCTTCTGACCCGATAGGACGCACTACCAAAAAAACACAAGGATTATTTCTTTGCTGCCATAAAAGATGAGCGTGGAGGGATCAGTCATAATATTTGAGCATGTCTGTGTACATTTTCCTTTACCTTCTACCAGTTCATCCACATTAGCTACTGCATGTAAACTGTTTTTTTTACAGTTAACAGTTTGCTGCATCCTGCATGAGACCCATAATATCTGGTAAGCCTGATTGACTACTAACAATCAACCATAGCAGTGGAGTCCGTTATCACACAGAAACGTTCCCTGGGCCCTTTCTCTATAGTTCTCCAGGCATGTTCTGCATGGTCTGTGCCAGACTGGCTGGTAGGGAGTACAGTTCAGGACCTTGTCATGGTCTGTTTAGATTGGTGGGTATTAAACATCACACCAACCACACTAGTGGATTTGTGTGTGTGTGTGGGTGCGCATTAGTGTCGTTTTGTTTATTGGAAATTTAAATATTTTTTTTTTAAAAATGGTATGCGCCTGCTAATCAAATAAACCAACCGTTCTGTTTAGGTACTGCATCCCCAAGATTATTTTCACTGGATTTCTGGCTTCCTGGGCTGGCTAGATTTGTTGCGTAGACAAATACTTAAAAAGATATTGTGGCGGGCACCCAGAGATTGAGTGTAACCAGACCAAACTGCAATGAAGGAATTAAGCCTGAGGGGTGCCAGTTCTTAATGTAGAATTACCTTCCTTCACCTGAAACGCTTTACCAACGGAGAGCAGGGGCCTCCTCCCAAACCAGCAAAGCGATCCAACAATATTTGCTGTAATATTTGCTGTTCCTCCTCGCAGGTCCAGAACACGACTCTTTGATGAGAAATTGGAGAAAAAACACACAAATCCATTCCGTAGACCCTTTGTAAGGGCAGGTGCCTCCCTCCCATTATCGGCCCAGCTCACAACAGCTAGCGCACTCTGTTCACTGAGTTTGACTATATCGTGCAGTTTTATTTAAAACCAAAAACAAGCACATCCAAACCCTTCTAAATCAGCCAAGTGCTTCATTTTGGTTGGATTCCAATTTTTCCCCTGTTGATCAAGTGGAATAAATTTCATTACAACAACGCCCCCCCCCCCCCGCCAATATCTAATAAAAACAAATCCATCTTGAATGGTGATGGGTTTCCTCGATTCTTTTTCTAACTGAAACGTGGGAGAGGAGAGAGTTTCACTGTCCAGGAAATGCTTAATGTAGTCAACAGTAAGATTCAATCATTTGATATTGAGATAGGATTCTTGTAGCTTGACGGCAGAGTGCAATGAACACTTATATGGAGAGCTGGTGCCCCGGGGCAGTGCTATTTGCTCTTCTGTACTTCCTGTTCTGTAGTGGAAGGTTCTTCCTAATGGTTTTACTTGTCTCTCAGTGCAAAACCCCCCGGGACAGTATGAAACAACTGGTGGAGGCCAAGGAAGCTGCACAAAACACTGTTCTTGTCAGCTTCCGTGTGTCACAGGCAGGACAATGGCAAAGGGTCATTTAAGATGGACTTGATTTTTTTTCTCTCTCTCTCTCTGTTACCCAGTGCCCAATTTGTTTGTGAGCTCCTTCAAGCCTCCGTCAGTGAAAAGCTTAGCTTTACTTCCTTAAAATGGTGTGATGGTAATGGAAAAATGTTTCCTTTCATTTCAAAAACCTTAGTTCCACTGCTGTGTGTTTGCTTTTTTTTAAAAAAAGTTGAAGCAGGACATTTTCATATTTAACATGTAAACCTGTGCTCATTTCATTATTTACTTTATTAAACCGTACTTGGCTTGTACATTCATCTAGTTTAAAGTAACTCATGAAAAATTAATCCTACTTTTCTTTCATTTTCAGTTCAGGCTTCCTGTAGAATCCTTCCCTCGGCAAGCTGGGAATGGCTTCCCCTTCCCTCCCAATTACATTGCAGCGCTTAATGCCTTCCATTCCCATCTCCTTTCCTCCACCTCCTCCTACCCTCCTACCCTCCACGTAAACTTGTGTGTGCAAACTTGATACTGTGGCTGTGCTGAATGGAGGAATCCAGAAATAAATAGTATGGAACCTGACAAAAGGACTTCCAGTTTACCGCTTCAGTGCTTGCATGGTACAACACGAGCTGTCAAATGAGCATCAGAGACTGTGCAACTCAATAACCCCAACAATAAGACCATGTGGCTCTCAGGTGCCTTAGAAACGCACAGGAAACCTTTGCATGAAATCGTCATTGTTTGTGTCTCTCATTTGCTGTTCGCACTGCAGACTACCGAACCATGTGATCATATCTAACAGTTCTCTCTTTTTTTATATTATTTTAACTTGAAATAATATGACTTGAGTTTATTTCAGGTACGTTAAAATAACGCATGCGTTAACACATTCGTTTTTTTTTCAAAGGAAAAATGAAGCTTTTTTTTACATACATAAATATATATAATCTCGGAAGGAGAAAAATGTAAGTTATGAAGCGTGGGTGCAATAAGCTCTTTGGGTTTTAGTTACAGTATTGCAAAGTTGCACACATTTGCATTTGTCCATTCGTGGGTTAATTTTCAGGCACTCTGGCTAGCCCGTCGAAGATGTTCTTCCAGTTTAATCATTTGAGATTTTGTTTAAGTTTCCGCACTCTGAACTTAGTTCACACCTGTTCCTTCCAGTTGTTTTGTCCTTCCGATAAGTCAATTTGCGGGAAAAAAAAAATGCAAATGTGCATTGTTTTCATTCATTCATTGGTACATCTATAAAACGGGTCCAAAACATTCCCGCGCTGAAAAGAACTGTTCAAAAGAACATTATTCATATATTTTTATATATAAATGAATTTTATTCTACTTTTATTATCGCACTTGCTATTTGAAGGGCTGCCTGACTGTGTAAAATTGATGCCTTTCAAGCCACACGAGGGCTTTAAGTATGCATTAAATGTGAATTGAAGTGTAAGATTTTCCTTAGCGCTGCCATTCATTTCTGTCTGTGTTTTTCTTTGCACTCTTCCTTTACAGTACCCCATGGCTCTGCACTGAATAATTAAAGCGCCCTCAGTGATATGGAACACGTTTCCATTATTTTTTTCTTGTAAGCAGTGGTCAATATTAGAAGGGCAGCTACTGATAGCAGCACTCCAGCTGTGGCCTGAGCATTTGAAACGTGAAGCCTTTACCTGCGCGCATCTTTTCGCGATCGAACAACTTGTGTTTTCTTTTTTTTAAAAAAATAAAATGAATGGTAAATCGTACACCAGAAAAGTGCATGCTACTTAGGCCCATGCTCTCTACATACAATATGTAGTTTGGGCCCTGTGTGTGTGTGTTTTATGTTTTTTTTTTAAATTGCACAATATTTATTTTCTAATTTTGACATTTTTTTTAAAAAAAATTGAGCGCTATTTTTGAAACTTGTAACTTTTTTTAAACTAGTGAGACATTTGTATTTTCTCAGGTCAGTCATTCTAATGAAACCGAAACCAAGTACATTGTTCAGAACCGCCACCATTTTTTTTGTGCACTGTCTCATGCAATTGTTCTCAATCGATTATGCAGGTTTTTCTTTTACAATGACTTGTGATTGTTGCTTATGTAGGATTTTTATTTTAGTACATTTCGGTCTGTGCTATTTCCAACCCCCACCCCCCTTTGCTTATGGCGACACAGATTGTTTCCAATCTATTCCAGTGTTTGAAACTATTAAAGTCGGTTATACCTCATCTTACATCGGTGTCTTCATTTTGTTCGTAACTTTGACCATTGAGCAATGATTCCTCACTTAAGGGACCCTTTATGGCATTCGGGACAGGTTTGCATGCTTTCAATCTTTCAAAATTGCATTTTTTTTCCATTGGGGGTTCGCTTTTGAGTTTCTGTTCAAGATCCTTGTGTGTGTGTGTGCGTGTGTGTATGGGCTGAAATATCTTGCTCTGTTGATGATTTCATTGTTTTTCTCTCTGTAGCTTCTTTTAATGTGTCTGCGTTGGCTGTTCTATCTGGAGGAGGAGACTGCAACTCATAGAAGAAGTGGGGTGGGAGGGGGGCTCTCACACTGACTGATCTGTTCTTTTAACTGTTCACATTAACTGTATTTTTAAAAAGAAAGAGCAAAGGTTAACTTGTGTGGTATTTTTTAACCCTTTCACGAGCCCATGATATGTCCAGAGTGTGTTTAGTAATGGGGTCAGTGATAGTTGTAAATCTTTGCTTTCTAAGTTTTGCTTGTTTATTGCACTAACATTGTAATTTTTAACTCTTAAATTTCTGCTGAATTGCATTTTGTTTATATATGAATCTCATTCCCATGATTCTACTTAAAAAAAATTGTACAGATGTAAGGGATACCTGTTCAGATAAATTAGACCCAATAGAAAATCCAGCAAGTATTTTTTTTAAATTGATGTGTAGATTTATGCTGATGAAGCAGTTAGTCCTGTTGTGTACCTTCTTTAATTTACAGTACATTGATGTTTTCAGTCTGTAGCCTGGATTGTTTACACACTCCAGTTGTAAAGCAAACATAACCATTTTATACAATTCTTCTCATCTATTGAGAGCTGTGTGCTCATTAGCGACTGAATTTGGCAAAGTATAAAATGTTGTAAAATATGACTGCACTTGAAAAGCATGAACAGTCTGACATTATGTATGTTGTACAGAATTATAAAAGGATTGGGTGGGTGGAATATACAATAGATATTGCATGTTAATGAAATCAATAAGTAAAGCTCAGATACAAAGGCCGACTATAGCAAACATAATCTTCAGAGCACTGGAGTAAAGATAACGCTCCACTTTATGTCCCGATGGACTCAGTAGGTATAATGCGCTGCCATATAAAACCATATACACAAGAAGGGCCCCAGCGTAAAGCAGTGCTTTGCACTGAATTTCTGATCCCAGAGCAGCAGTGTTCATGCTACTATTTGATGCTATATCTGTGTGCTAGAGAGGGTAAAAATCAGCCAGGGCACCTGCTCCTGGTAAGTATTCAGTGGCACACTCTACCAGCATCAACTGGGATGTTATGTGAAATAGAGAGATGGACAATGGTCAGATGTATAGCATGAGACCACAGGAGGAGGGAAAGTGCATTTGCTTTTTAAAAGCAAGCATGAAGAGCGTGAAGCGCAATATATACAGACATTTCAATTTGAATAAGGTTAGCTTTGGGCGAAATAAATACAGTATAAACTTGCCAAAGATCCAATTTAGCAGCGCTCACATAGACATTACATGGAAGGTATGTGACTGGAGTGCACTCCATGACAAACAAACCAAATGATGCTCAGTTCACAACTTGCCAGCTCAAAGGGCAGAGCTTTACTTATTTGCATTAAAAATTCTTATTTTGTACAGATTGGATTTCATCTTAAGTTTAGTAGAAAAAAAACTATAAGCATATTTTTCTGTGACACAAACCTGGATGTTTTAAAATCATTTGCAAACTATTTTGGTTAGGATTTGTTTTATTTATTTAAAGAAAAACTATCTTAGGGTGCATTTATCTAGAGTATCCACACAAAGTGCTACTTTACAAAGAATGCAATTCAGAGTGGAAATACTGCAGAAGTTAGACCTTGTCTTGTTAACATTCTTGAATTTATTGCCTTTTTAATATTTCCTCGTCTTTCTTGCTCTTCCTGTAGAAATAGTGCACTTGTTTGAACTCCATTTGCTTTGAACTGCTTCTGCTGCCTAATTTCTCTGCTTTCGTCTCACTTCAGTGAGGAACAGCTCAGCGTGTTGCATGGCCAGATTTCTGGCCATTGGTCCTTTTGTTGTTTGACCCATTTACATGATGATATTTGACTTTGCTACCATCACTGTAACTTTTCAATAAAAGTTTGGAAAAACAAGTTTCGTTCCCTTTTTTGGTTTTATTTCTTGCTACCATTTTGTCAGAGAATTCTCTACTTAAATAATTCTCAAAACTGTAAACTTTATGGGTGGGAAGTCGTTGATTCTTATGTTGAACCTGTTTGGTAGCAGTTGAGACATTACTATCGGTTTCAGAGCCTCTTGGGGTCGCAGTAGGAAATATCCTTTCTATGATGCTCACCCTTCAAAAACCCATTGCTGGAAGATATGTGTGTGTCTGCGTGTGGTTTGTTGTGTGGGAAAGGCAATTTGGTTTTGCTGTGATGACCTCTTGTGGTAAAATGACATGTCAACACACTCACTGACAAAGTGGACAGCAGCCACTTGAGTAAGACATGGAACCGTTGAAGGAAAAGGAATCGCCTTCAGGAGGGCAGAGAAGACTGAGTTGCTTTTCTAAAAAAAAAATTCTGCGTACTGATCTGCTAATGGGAACAAATAGGTGACTTAGCGCACTACAGAGGTATATCAACAAGCTATATCTGAGTCTTTGGGAATGTGTGCAATTGATCATCTTAATAATAATGATCCTTGCATTTGATACAGCGATCTATTAAGTTTCAATCTCATCTGGACAGTCGAGGCAAAGCACTTACCCAGTCATTTTATCACACGGAGAATCATCTTTTTGATCTTTGTTAATGGATTCTAATAAATACTAAATTTAACACCGTGCAGGGGGAGAGGAGGGGAACAATTCTCTCATACTCCAATGAATTATTGGATCAGGTTCTGTACATCGAGGCAACACCTTGTGTGGGTCATATTTTAGTAATAAAGGCTTAAGTCATTTAATTAAGGTTAAATTCATGAAATAGTTTTAATAAAGGAAGGCACTATGTAATTTGCACACCCACAAAGGCTGACGTTTGTTCTCGGGATTGTGTTAAGACCATCACACGATTCAGATGACCTTGTTGACTGAAACTGTCCTAAAACCAGTCTCATTTCCTGGTACAGTGGTGACATTGACATCAGGCACATGATGGGAAATGAACTTAAAACCACTCTGCTGTATACGCCTTTCTGCTCCAGAAGCTGCTTAGCTGAACCAAGCAACTAAACTAGTTTTAGGCGCTGTTGAATGTATTCCCTTTTGAAAAGAGAAGGGAGTTCCTTCCAGTATGCCTGCCAACAGTCCTCCAAATTGCTCTTTCACTTCATGGCTGTTTTTCCACAAATAGGCCACTGTGTTTGCCCAGAAATACACAGCCATTTCACTTGCCAGCGATTACCCTCAAATTGCTTTCAGATGTATTGACAATCTAGGCACTATAAACCGTTATACTCTGTTGTGTGTAGGGTTGCTACACAGTTTCTGTGTGATTCGATCATGCAAACTTGCATTTTTATACTGCCTTGTAGTTCACAAGGATGTAACCAGATAGGAACATTGGAACAGAGTGGCGCAGTTATTCACACAAATAATAAAAGAGAAACATTAGGAAGGAAATAGGAGTAAATGTTCTGAACCACAGGAATTCTGTGCAAAACTCAATTGTTAACTACGACAGAAGAGTAATATTGTTGGTCCAGTCTCTATCAACAAAATGCTTCTATATCATTATTTATAATAATAATCCTG
This sequence comes from Callorhinchus milii, assembly GCF_018977255.1. Classification (NCBI taxonomy): domain Eukaryota; kingdom Metazoa; phylum Chordata; class Chondrichthyes; order Chimaeriformes; family Callorhinchidae; genus Callorhinchus; species Callorhinchus milii. The sequence goes on along the minus strand of NW_024704756.1, from coordinate 13,799,436 downwards.
GCATTTGATACAAGCACCTTATCACGTCGTTGAGATGTCCCAAAGCACTTATTTATTTATTTATTTTCAATAATGCCACAAAAACATTGATGGTGTTGGACACCATAATAAGGGCGCGTAAATATAAGATAGCCACAAACGGATCTAAAAGAGTTCAGGAGGAACCCCTTTGAACCAGGAGGGTGTGGATCTCCTTGCCAGCTGTGATTGAAGCAGAAAAGAAACTCAATGCACCCAGAAGCGTGTAACAACAACAACAACAAGATTCCATTTATAAAGCGCCTTTCACGTCAGGAGGACGTCCCAAGGCGCTGCACAGTTGGGTCATGACCCGAGCAGGGGGGAAATGGTCAGGGTGAGGGGAGGGAAGGGAGGGAGCGAGGAGGGGGGAAATGGTCAGGGTGAGGGGAGGGAAGGGAGGGAGCGAGGAGGGGGGAAATGGTCAGGGTGAGGGGAGGGAAGGGAGGGAGTGAGGAGGGGGAAGAGAGTCGAGAGGGGAGCTGAAGGCTCGGTCAAAGAGAAAGGTTTTGAGACCGGCCTTGAAGGAACAGAGGGGTGAGGAGGAAGACGAGGGAGGGGGAATGTGGGTCATAAACACCCGTATGTGCTACTTAGGCTGAAAATGACTTACTACAGCGCTGTGCACTCTTATTTGATTTCACGCAAGAAGTAAGAGCCGGATGTACAACAACAACAAGAAGAACACTGCCAGTGCCTGCAGAGTGGAGGGAAAGAACGGGTTGGTGAAGTCTTAATAGATCGCAGAGGTAAGTTGGAGCAAGACCGCGGAGGGCTTAGAAGGTGAGGACAAGGACCCTGAACTCAATCCTCTGGGGGATGGGGAGCCAGTGAAGCTGGTCCAGGACAGGGGGGGGGAGGGGGTGAAGCTCAGTGCGGGCGCGCAGCAAAGGCCCACGGATCATGATGTGGATACCGTCCGCTGAATCATCATCATATTGTTATTATTGTTGTTATTATGATTATTATTAATCAATTACAAGGTTAAAAAGCCACCGCGTCAAGAGAATGCCGTGCAGTGACCCCGGGTCTCCTGCTGGGGGCGCTGTGTAGGCGTGTGGTGCACACGGAGGGGGCGCGGGCTGACCTCGCTCCTCCCGTACGCGGGGGGGCGCTGTGAGTAAGTGAGTGAGTGAGTGAGTGCGTGTCTGATTGTCTACGTGTGTGTATGTGTGTGTGTGTGTAGGGTTGCGTACTGAGCTCGGTCCTCCAGTCCGCTGCGGGGGCGCTGTGCGTGGCGCTGTGACCGCGGTGCCCGCCCGCCCGCCCGCCGGTTCCCTCCCTCCTCCCCTCCCCCTCCCCCCAGCGCGGTGCGGTCTGTCAGAGGGGCCCCTGACGTATTACATGGCGCATGTAACAATGCCGCTGTTTTGAATGAATAAAGTGGTTTGGTCGGGTCCGCGCGGCCGCGTTAATGGTCGGCGCTGACTCGGGGCGCGGCGAGAAGGCGTGCGAGCGAGTTCGGTGTTTTCTCCGCTTTTGGGGCCGCCCACCCCTCACCCCCCCAACCCCCCTCCCTCCCTCCCCCCCCCAACCCCCACCACCCATTAGAGAGGAGAGGGCGGACATGCTCGCCGGCCTGTAAAGATGGCGGCGGCGGCGTCGTCGTCGTCGGCGGCGGACATGGAGTGGTCGGCGAGGGACAAGCGGCAGGGCGCCGAGCCGGTGGAGCAGTACCGCAGCTTCTCGGAGAGCGACCGGCACTGGTGGCCTCGGCGGCAGTTCATCCTCAGGCACATGCAGGCCTACCCCGGCAGCAAGATGGAGCAGCTCCTGGCCCTCTCCGTGGTCTGGACGAACCACATCTTTCTGGGCTGTAGGTGAGCGAGAGTGAGTGAGTGAGAGAGTGAGAGTGAGTGTGTGTGTGTGTGTCTGTGTGTAGTGAGTGGCTGACGGAAGTCTCTCTCCACCCTCCCGACAAGAGGCCAAGGCCTCGGCTTTTGTTGCACAACCTCCTCCTCCTTCCTTCCTTCCCTCCCTCCCCCCCCTCCCGCATGGAGTCGGTGAGGGACGCGGTTTTACTGAGTCGCTGAGGATTTCGAAGCCAAAGTGAATCTTCCTGCGGATCTCAATGAGGGGGAGGGGGGGTGTGGGGGGAGGGTGAGGGGGGGTTGGGGGGGTATATGTGTGTTCCCGCGGTCATTTCTTTCACTGTTGTTGCGTTCCCGCCCCCCCCCCCCCCCCCCCACACACACACACAACTTTGTAGAGTTATTTTGCATCTCTCTCAGACGTTTTCATACCCGTAAAGAGGGAGAGAGAAAGAGGTGAGGAGGGGGTGGGATGGAGGGGTGGGGGATGGGGGTGAGGCAGAGATTCATTTTTTTTTCTTTTTTTATGTAGTAAAAGAACGCGACTGCGGTAACGTTTCTGAGATTCTCTCTGTCTCTCCCCTCTCTCTCTCTCTCTCCCCCCCCCCCCCCCCCCCCCCCCCACACCCCCCCCCCCCACACACACACACATTTATCCCAAGATCCGCCGAAGGCTTCACTTTTGTTTTTAAACCCATCTCCCAGTAAATCGCGTCCCTCCCGATGTCACGCGGGGGGGGGATGGAAGCTGCACAGAGGGTGAACTTTGCTTTTGATGCCGTTTTTTTTTAAAAAAAACTCCCGATTAAATCAAGAGGGGGGGGGGGGCCAGGCCAGGCCAGGCCGGGCCGGGCGGTGTTTGTTGAATGGCAGCACATCCGTCGGAGAGGGAAAGTGCTCGGTTATTTGCCAGTTAGTTGCCCGGTTGCTGTTTGGCAGCGGGTTTTGAAACGCGCAGAGCAGATTTTTAATTTGCCTTTGAACGACGTCCCCACACAATAAACCGCGCGCGTCCTCGCGTTTTTCGGTACAAAACGATTGGAGGCATTTGTCGCGCACGAAAAAGGGAGGTTTGAACAGTGGAAGTCGGTCCTATCGACGACACGTGTAGCTGCTCTGTAGTTTCACTTATCTTCGTCGACAACCTCACACTGAAACGTTACGACTTGATGTCTATGTCCTTGTCACCAAACATATATGGCTGTTATATATGTTGATACAACATAAATGATATAAAATATATAAATACATCCCACAGTCCCTCCGCCTCGCCCTCTCCCTTGGCCTCCTTCGAGACCTTCCTCTTCACCCCGTGCTTTCGATCTCCTTGCTCCCCTCTTGCCCTCAACACTCCCCAGTTCGGTTCAACGCCTTGGGACGTCCTCCCGACGTGAAAGGTGCTATACAAATGTAATTTTGTATAAATGTGCGTCATGCATTTGTTACATCAAGGCTCAATTACGGGAACTCCCTCTTCATCGGCCTTCCCAACTCTTCCCTTCACAAGCTGCAAATCATCCAAATCTCTGCAGCTCGTGTGCTCTCGCGCACCAGGCTCCGCGGCCCCATCACTCCCACCCTCGCCCGACTTCGCTGGCTCCCCATCCCCCAGTGTTCCAAGATCCTCGTCCTCACTTTCAAGGCCATCCATGGCCTTGCCCCCTACTATCTCTCTGACCTGCTGACTCCCAACCAACCTGCCCGCTCCCTCCATTCAGCGGGCTCCATGTCTCCCACCCTACCATCGGTGGCCGGGCTCTGCCCCCACACTCTGGAACTCTTCACCTCGCTTCCTCCCTTGCCTCCTTGAAGGTCGGTCTCAAGACCCTTCTCTTCGATCATGTCTTTGGTCGCCGTCCTACCTCCCTGCCTTCCCTCACCTCTACACCACCCCATCCCCATGCTCGGACCCCGACACCTGACTGTTCAGCGCTTGGGACATCCTCCCGACGTGAAAGGCGCTCTATACATGGAATTTTGTTGTTGTTGTTGTCTGTTACAAACTCCAACGTAGAGAGTGGTGTTTAGAGGAATTAGTTAATGGAATGGAGTGCTTGATTAGAAGGAGAATGAGTTGAAGAGCAATGTTTTTAAACCGACTTCTATAGCTTACGCTGTGTGTGGTAACTGATGTTGCGTTTAGAGCCCTTTTCATTCTTCCTCAAGAAGCAATAGCATCCATTACTTTTAGATAAATGGTACACCTCGTAGATGTCAGATGCCCTGGTTGCCCATCTTGATGATCAAGTTACGACAAATTGGTATTATTAGCCTTTACACTTTCCCTGATCAAGAATGAAAAAAGTTGAGGGCTATATTAAAGAAACTATTCTGCATTAGCAAATTGGTCTTGTCTTGTACTGCCTTGTGGTGAAATCTAAGCAGCAGCAGACACCAGCTCTTTCAGAATTGGTTCATAACAAGTCTTCCAAGTTAAATGCCATGTGGCATGACTCATTCAGAAAGGAAGTGGGACGTTTCATAGATCAGTATGGAATACAAAGTGAAGACAGGAGATAAAGTATTCTTTTGGGGTCCAGAATAGGTATCCGTTTCTTATTGCAGATGTTTCTCCTTACTCTTCCTAACCACCTCACATAATCCTTTTCCCCACATGACAGTTCCTGATCTCATCTACTCTGGTAACATGTTGTTATCTTAGTGGAGTTTCACAAGTGGAGCTTTACATGGAATGATTTATAGGAATGGGAAATATTTTTAGATTTTCTTTTAGGTATTAGAGGTTAGAAACACACTTGGAGAGATTGGATAGTTCAAAAAGCAAATGGCAGACCACAAAGTTGGCTACAATTTTCTCAAACATTTGATCTCTGCGTGTACTTTGGACTTTGATCTGAGTGACAATGTTGGTAATATATAATAATCAGAATATTTTCTATTACAACTGAAAGATTCCCTATTGATACTACTAATCCATTTGTTCGATTTCTAGCTGTCATTTTGGAATTGTCATAGGTTTTGTTTTTATATCAAAATCTAGCATTTGTGACACCAAACTTCTACATTTCTACCATCTTGGCTGTTGTTAAGCAGGAATTTATGGCTGAGAGTGAAATCTCTAATGTACTTTGGAGATGGAAGGAAAAAGAGCAAGAATAATTTGTACTAAAGGTGTGTGAGCAGTTTTGCTCATGTCATTAAGGTGGACTCAAAATGTGGCTATATAAAATACAGTACTCGTAAACCATGACATCTTCACTAGAAATGCTTTGGCAGTTATGTTCTATGTTGGCTGAATTATAATAAATACTGTGCCTGATTTACATGGTTCAGTACAAGATTGACAGTACAGTCAAATTTCTGTTGGGTATGCCCGCATATTGTTTTACTTGTGCCCTTGCAATATAGAGATGTCTGTACTTAATCAACACGGTAAATTATAAATCTTGTTTTAATTTTCCTTCCCTTTCTTACAATCCTTTTTGTGTCTTGATCATAAACGCTGGAATTGGGATCACTAATAGAGTTCACAACAATTTTGCTCCTCTTCCTCGCCCTGCCCCAAAGGAAAGCCCAAATCACTTTGCTAATTGAACGGAATATTTCTCCATGTAGGTGGTATTTTACATGAACGCCAGTAACATCCTATATTCCTTGTGACTTTTTTTTGGATTGCCTTGATATTAAATAGATGATAGAAGAGCGTGACATGAACATATTATTCTTTTATCTCTTTTCCCCCCTCCTCTCCTGAAGGTGCTGACTCATGCTGGGGTACGATTCCATGGGCGCCAGCAGCCCTCCGGTACCTCACCCACAAGTGGCCATTCTTCATGTGTGAGCCTAACAGTGAGTGTTGGCAGGTTATTTGACCATGGGGGGGAGGCATCGCAGTTGAGCTCGATTTTGTCCTTGCCCAACTTCCACACTTGTGCACTTTTCAGAGGAGTCACTGGATCGTGGTAACCTTGGCTGATTTCACTTGTTTTTCTATTTCCCTATTTTAAACCATATTTCAAGGCCTACACCCTTGGGCAAGATCAGCCAAATCAACATTAACCATGGATCGAAACTAGAATCTTCCTCTCTATATTGGTCAGTGAGTAATGCATTGAATGCTGCGGTACTTGAACCATTCAGAGGGAGATTGTAGTTTCCATCTTTGGTCTGTTACAAGTTAGTTGATCTCGGCCAATATGAGAAAAATAATTTTCAAAATAAAAAGTAAGATTAAAGTAAAATCCTCGTGGTAGGATTTTACTTTGATTTTACTTTTTATTTTGAAAATTATTTTTCTCATATACCACCTACCCTGTCACGTATATTTACAGCCAAGGGGATGGGCAATGACCTGCTCCCAGACAACCACTGATCCAGCTCTGAAGATGGCCACTAGGTTGTGTGCAAAAGAGACTTGGGGTGACTTCCTCTGTTTTTCTTTTTTTCCTCCTTGAGGGGAAGCACCATTTTGCATGCTGGTGTCCCATGCCTTTCAAGGAGTTGGACCTCAATGGGAAACCTAAATTTAGATGCCAGGTTTGGCGGACATTTGCACGCATATCTCCCCTTGAAGGACATGTTTACTTGTCTCAGCTGAGTCAACTGGATGAAGGTGCCTCCCCCTAAAAGCCTGGTTATTTAACCAAGGAGAGTATTAAGCTGATTCTGTGGAGGAGTCTTTATTGAGTTGGCTATGTCAGCGACTCAGTAGAGGCTAGCACAGCTTGGGATGGGAGGGGAAGAGGAGGTGAGAGAAATCCAAAGCAGATGAGCCCTTTTTGTTGCTTTTTTTTAAACAAACATTTCATGCCAGATGTCCTAGCAGTTGACCTTTCTTCTGTAAGGCATATCTTTTATATGCAACTTCAATTGCTTTCTTGCACAGAGGCATTGTAATATGTTAATTGGTAGGTTAGAATTGTAGCACAATATCAAGAAGGGAGAAATGCTGGAAATACTCATGGGAAGGAACCAGTGCATGCAGACTTAACATATTTCTCTTTACTAATAGGTACAGCCCAGACCTTATGGAAAAGGTCTTTCAGATGGCAGAAGGCATTGATGTTGGTGACATGGGATCATATGAGTTGGTTCCTGGGACCACCACCAATAAGAGATCCAAGGGTGAAGACAATGGCAAGTGAAGTTTATTTTTGCCTGGTGCCTTGATTTGCATTTTGGGCTGAATTTCTGAACTCCATAAAAGTTGTTAATGGTGGGAAACGGGACAATTTTCTCAGTTTACATCCGGGATCTCCATCATGCTTTCTGAAGTTAGGTATTGTACAAAGAAGATGCAGGATTGAGCTCTCTATGCTCCGTTCCAAGAACCGTGACCTCAGAAAAGTACTCAACACTAAATGAGTAATATTTGTTTCACAGCAACCATCACACTAGACCTTGTGAGAAATTTGCAAAATTGTGGACAACTCAATGTTGACATGCGTCTAGTAAGAACTCGCTAGAGAATTCCAAAATGTTGAACCTTGCTGGAAAAGAGGGTATGACATTCTTCCCGTAAGTCTGGACTGCCTTTGACCCAGAGATGGAGAGATAGTTTGTTGCGCCGCCCAGTATTGAGATACATACATTAAAACTGGTTAAATTTATTCTTGTAACAAAAATAAAATTCAGCTCATAAAATGCATCCCTGTCTAAATTTCTAGTGGAAACTTTTTGACAAGTAAGTTGATCCCGTTCAAAAATGTTTAAATGTTTGAATCTTAAAATGTACGCATTTATTGTTAAATGTACATTTCCTCCCCTGTTCTCAGTGTTCAAATTGATGTCACGGGTTGAATCTCAGCCCTGCTCCACTGTCCATTCAACGCATGACATCGTCCACTGTAACAGTTCAGATGTAGAGAGTGGTGCAACATATGTTGGCAATAACACTTTAGGTATGTGCAGGATTTAAAACCTTCTGAACCCAAGTTTCAGAAACCAAGGTGGTGCAGTAATGTCTGGCTTAATCTTTACTTGTGGCCAAAATCAAACTGGGGACACTCATGGGTTTTTCCTGTCTTGTTAACATAAAGTGATAACCTAACATCTGGTATTTATGGTATCTTTTCGATTAGACTTTTAGAAAGAGAATATTGAAGATCTTTTAATGGTGTGTTTAGAGTGTAACTTTAATTTGGGATACAGTTAAGTATGTTCACCATAATTCCCGCCTCTCTTCAGTTTACCTTACTTCCTCAAACATACAATATAAAAACATCAATCCTCTTCTCTTCATTTGTCTTTATCCCCCTTCTGCACCCCTGCGGAGGGGGGGAATCACGCCATATACAGGCAGTTAGGGGTGTTCCTCATTGATACCAGGTCACTCTCTCATTCTGGATTGCAGCATTTGGAAACAAACCTCGTTACGTGCTGCAAGCTACCTGTCCAGCACCTTGGGACGTCCTCCCGACGTGAAAGGCGCTCTATAAATGGAATCTTGTTGTTGTTGTTGCACCTCCCTCGATGTTACCAGAGTCTCATTTTGTCTGGTTCTGACAGGAATATCAGTGCAGACAATGTGCAAAGCATCTGCCACTTTACTATGTTTATACTTAAAGCATATTCTCTCTCCGTATGCTTTAGCAAAACAAATCCTTTCTTACTGGTGTACATATTTTAGTTTGACAAAATGGAAACTTGGACGCTTGTATTTTGTACTATAAAGGAAGGAATTGATCCGCATCAAGTTGCACCTGAATATGTGAAATGAAGAATATGTATTTTATGTATATGTATACAAAAAGCCAGTGTGACTTGTGTTTGTCTTGCTTAAATAACCTCTTAAATGCGCTTGAATCTGAGATAATGTGGACAATCAAACTGGAGAAGTGCCTGGTATAATTCCCTGATACAGAGCTGTTGCTTCTCCGAGTGGTGTCTTTATTTCTATGTGTGATGCCTTCAGAGAAGCAGTGGGAGGTGCCCCATTTTGAAGCTAGCAGTGGAAGACGGACACACAAGTTAAATTCCTGCAGTACAGTAGGCTGTAAAGAGAGGCACTATATAACTTACATTTGTTGTTGTAGATATTTCCCTCGCTAAGCAACGCATTGTGATTCAAATTACTGAACAATATGAAGCTAATAATATATTTTTACATTATTTACCTGATACAACTATATACAAAATTAAAAGCTTGATAAGGGAACATTAAGGAAAACAATAATCTTTTCTCATAAGGACAATGGATCATTCATTATTTTTATTCGTTGATCAACAGTTTGAGGCAATAAAAGTGTAAATTTGTAGTAATTCTTGGCACACACTATCTAACTTATTGTATGATTTCAGGTGAAGATCCAACTGCAAAACGGAAGCCCCCATTATTCCGTCCCAGATTTCGTTTTGAGCCAGTTACATTTGTCAGCAGCAGCATCAAGGAGGATGAAATCCTGGATATAGACGAAACTGACCGTCCTCGACGCTGGGCAGATATGGACGATGTTGTATTACCTTCACAGATCTCCATTAAAGAGGAGAAGAACACAACAAAGGCAGAATCTTCTCCAATTTATGATGTGGACAATTGTAACAAAAGTGTAAATGGCCCACTGTTTTCTGCCACTCCTAAGAATTCATTTGATTATGACACTTTCTACAAAGGCGTCTTTGGAGGTGCAAATGAGAGCAAAGGTAGCAATTGCATGAAAGGGTTAGGTTCCCTGAGCAGTTACATGTCTAAAATACAAGAAAACTATTGTGCAAAGTATGAAGCTTATCATTCCAATCCATCAGAGCGTTATCCAACGATGAAAGGACCAGATTTTTCTAAACCTGCAGTTGGAAATAAGCAAGGCTACAAGGGTCTGGGCTTCACTCAGACCAAAAAGTCAAAGGGTAGGAAGTCTTCCAAGAAAAGTGCCAGTAAGTCGGCAAAATCAGGATCCCTCACATCTTTGTTAGACGAGTCTTCAACTGATGGACTTTCTCCATCTGCGATAAAGAACAAACAGCACTTTTTTAACATGCTCCAGATAGCTGTTTCCAGGAAGCTTAGTACCATTGGGGGCTTCAGTAACCAGTTGAATCACAGTGATGTACTAAGCAACTGCATCCAGACGTGTAAAACAAATCCTCAATATTTCTATGTCTCGCTGAAGGAAATTCCTCCAGCTGATGTCCCAAGAAATAAGAAAATGTTAAGTGACGGCTATGCCTGTGAGTTGAGGTGCCAGGGTGTTTACTTATCTACAGGCTATGCAGGCAGCAAAATTGGAGCAAGAGATAGGGCTTCTGAGCAAGCCTTAAAATTGTTCTTTAAAGATGTGGTAGTTGAGCTTATGAAGCGCAAGTGTAAAACCAGTTACATCGATGACTTAGTATTGTGCGAAAAGAACACAACTCGAAATGACATTCCTCCAGCTCTCAAAAAGCCCGATGAAAAAATGCCAAGCAAGGACCCGAGCAGTAAAACAAGTGAATCCAAGCCGAGCCACCTGCATACGAAGGATTACAAAAAGCGACACTGGACTGAATTTGTCATTTTAGAGACTGCGAAAAATGCTGTGTGCATTCTTAACAATTCTGCTCAATTCAACAGAATGGCGGTGGATTACAAGTTTCAACAGACACCCAATCAAGTTTGGCAGTGTCGTGTTTTTATAGAAGATCATTTTATTGCCGAGGCTTACGGAACCAAGAAGCTGGTGAAGCACACAGCAGCAGACAAGGCTCTGGACATCCTGAGGCAAACCCAACCCATTGTGAAATCAAGCAAACCAGGAAACGCTGACGCAGCCATCTCCAGAAGTGCAATTCTCGGACGGTCAGCGGAGGAAGCTCTTAAACAAAAGATCACAGAGGATAACATTGGCAATCAGCTTTTACGGAAAATGGGTTGGAAGGGGGGTGGCTTAGGTAAAGAAGGTGAGGGTATTGCAGAACCAATCATGGTAAAAGAACAGTTTAGGAGGGAAGGCCTGGGTTTAGAGATGGCCAAGGGTAATTCTAAATTAAATAAGCGAGATATAGAAGACCTTATCAGAAATTACGCCCGCTCAGATAGGCAGGATGAGCTGACCTTCTCCAAGGAGCTGAACAACGACGAGAGGATGCAGATCCATCAGATAGCTGCCAAATATGGCCTCAAGAGTAAATCCTATGGAAAAGGAAGGGAGCGCTATCTAGTTGTGAGCAGAAAAGTACGTGTTGATGATATTATGAACCAGCTTGTGCAGGAAGGACAGGTTGGCCGATTTGAATTGGTAGTGCCAGGCTGTTCATATTGATGCAAAACGCCACCTAATTTTTATTTATGTGCAGCTTTCTTCAAACTTTTGTCCAGTAATCTGAATTCAGTTTTCAGTTATTGTAAATGATTTCTGATTGCAATAGAAGTTTATTTACAGTTGTCATGAGGTGAGGTAGCTGTTCAGAACAAGGCATCACAAATGGACTGGGTCTTAGTGTTCCTGCATCACTTTTTCATAGTCTAAGAATAATTGTTTGTTTGTGTTATTTACAAAAAAGGTAATAAACTATGCCACTGTTGAAATGACTAACCGCAAACTCTCTTAACGATTTTATGTTATGTTTTATCTCAGTTTAAAAGGAAGGGGAATCACATTAAAATTATGACGGTTGATCTTAACAACTGCTATTCAATATTGTTCATTTCTTCAGATTTGTTCTATTGAAATGCTGAGTCCCAAACTCCAATCTATTATTTCTTTTTCAGATTTTAGTTTTTTTATTTTGTTTCAGATCTAGGATCTGCATTTTTTCTTTATTTCTACTTTCTATTTCTCTTTAAGTTTGTCATGTACCCCTTACACACTGTCTTCAAAATCCTTTTAAATACAGGTTCTTATTAGAAAGCTGGATGGCAAATTATTGTCCAAAAATTATTCATATTAACTATTTTATCTTTAGTTTCAGTGCTGCTACAGTGACTTCACCATCCGGGGAAACTTTGCAAATGAACAACCAGTTCTATTTCCTGGTTCAGATTCTTCCATGGTGTAATATTTGAACAATAAGGAAGTATTAAATTGTAGCTAGTTCAAGTTCTTAATCTGCCTCAGAATCTTAATATCCTATTTGGTTCCCAAATACAATTCTTTAAATGTCGGTCTGGTTCTTACTAGACCCATATCCAGTAATGTGTACTCAGTCAAATATCACTGATATTTTAGACTTATGCACATGCAATGTTGACTCGTTTTAAGAACCACCAGTTGAACTGCAATAGGAGGGTCATATTTTGATCTACTAACCATATTTGTTCTCTGCTGGTAGATTCCCATCATGTAATGTGGAAGATGCTAACTATCTTGCTCCCAAAGTGGAAGTTGAGTTTCTTCCATCGGAGTCAAAACAACATTTGCCCTACAAGGCATGGGCAAGCTGCATGTGCTTTGGACTCTGGCTTAGAGGAAACAATGGGATTTAAGATATTTCTACAGTAAAAGAGGTGAGTCTGAGACTAGGGGATACCAATTTTAAGATAATTACCAAAGAAGCAAAAGGGACATTAGATTTTTTTAAAAAATGCAGAGGGTTAGGATGTGCAGTACCTTCCTAGGAGGCAGAATAGGTCAACAGTTAATGTCAAGTTTTGCTTCTTCAAAGCTCCATAGTTTCAGGATTATTAATGCGTTTGGTAAATTTTATACTCGACTTGGCTGGGTTGAATTTAAAGTAAAAAGGCTATTCTTCGGTAAGTTTTTAAGAAATTGCATTTATCTTGCTCAGAGTTTCCTTCCTCAGTGATCCATCATTCGGGTTGCCATTAGATTTAAAGGTAAACTAATGGGGTCCTTCTGTTCACTGTGTTTAAATGCATCACATTACAATAAAAACAATTGATTTTTCACCCCTTGCTCTTTTACAAGGGACATGTAGCCACAGTTTATGCCAAGTGGCTCAGATAGAAAGATGCATTTGTTAGAATGCTGGCAATAGAGAAAGTTGGATGAGGGTAGGCCAGAGATTAGAAAAGAACCATTGCTTTTCTGGTGCCTATCGAGCAGCACAACAGGATGATTTACTGGCACAGAGTGGTGGGACTTGGGCTTATGCCTGCTGTCTACCAATAATGCCATCCCTGTCGTGTGGAAAGAGAAAACAAACTGCATTGATGTAGCACAAGAAGAATACTGAGAGTGAGTCAGACACCTGCTGATGGATAGGGAGAAACACTTCAGGTCATCCTCCAATGTTGTTTCTCGGTGATGATGTAATTCATTTGGAGCTAAACGATACAAAGATACATTGCAGTGCTATCTTAAGGTTGCTGAAGCTGGCCAAAATTGTTTATTTTTATCTGCAAAGTACAAAATTCCACATTGGGTATAAACATTTGATGCACTGTTATCTTGAATATCGTAAAGATAATCATTAAACATTTTTTTAAAAAAAGCTAAAGCATCAAATATAAGCTGCTAATATGTGCTTCAGTATTGTATATTAGGTCTGTTTATATTAGTCTAATTTGCAATATTTACAACATTGATTGTTGTGTTAATTTGGGTTTGCGAATATCAGATTGTAAAATTCAGCTAACCGATCATGAATCCCAAGTCACCCAAAGCTGGTGTGCAAAGGGGAATGCCATTCTGAGTAGGTAGCTAGGAATAAACACGAGTCAATTGATGCAAGGTCTGAAAATTTAAAGCAAAAATGCTGCAGATCCACTGTTAATTACTATCTGAAATACCTAATTTTAATAGTCATTGGTTTCCAGTCCTAATTACTGGTCTCAGGAGAGAGCCTGACAAAGTGCTTTGAAGCTGTCATAAAATGGATCAAGTCTAGGAGTGTTAAAAATATGAATCTCCAAATGCGTGCGTATGTTTAAATGGGTCAATCATTTGACTGATGAACTACATTGTGTTGTTCAGCTGGGTATTTGGTCTCCAAGCCAAACCGAGGGAATTACAAAATGTAGTCTTTTCAGTTGCTTGATCATATATTCTTGATTTCTGATATTTGATAACTAAGGATGAAAGGAGTATCAAATTACAAGTAGCGGAGCTTGTTCTGTTCTCTGGCAGAATTTGAGTATGTAACCAAGTTGGTGGATGTAATGGATGGGAACAGTTGAAAGTTTGAACAAAATATAATAGACATTTGTATATCTTCTATAAAGCATGGGGCAGATAAATCACGAATTGAACAGAATTGTAATTTAATTTTATATACTACATTCATTATGAATAATAAAATGATCCAGCCCAGAGCCTTAATGTCCTTAATAACGTAATCTGGCAGCAGATGTGTATCAATCTGTTCATCTCGTGGGGTAGTTTATACTTGTGCCTTTGTGTGTTGACATTGAACCGGTACAAACCGAGCAGGGACTACACATGACCTCATGAAGTCAAATAAGTGCTTAATTAAGGACCTTAATCCTGGTGCACATGGATTTCCACCCCTGCCTGCACACCCAGTCTTGTAGAAATCAATTACTTTGTTTAAAACAATATTTACCTTAGGAACATTGAAACAACCCAATGTACTGGAGTTTGAACAAGTGACAATTGAGTGGAATGCCAATATCCTGCAATACTGTTCAATTACATTAGTACTTGATTGAACAATGCTGTGCAACAGAAGCAGAAGGGCAGTGGCTGATATTTCTTCTGCTATCTTTGACGACCAGACAATTCTCACTGACCTCTAAGAAGCTGGGTAGGGCAGACCAGAGCTTACTGCAGCCAGGGTTATTATTGGATAAAACTTCCACTATAGATAGCTGTGTGGTACCCAGTCTGGTTAGTGACTTCCAGGGTGTAAGATTTGGGTTTGGTGGAAGCTTCTGGGTATGAAATCTCATTGAACTTCTCTGTAAATGCCAACTCACTTTTTTGTGAGTTATTTATAAGAGTTTACAGCTGAAGTTCCACCATGCCTGTCAAAGAAAAGACCTGTTAGTGAAGAGCTTAAATCAAACCAGGTTTCTTGTTCCAAGTCTGAGACTTCAGTGCAATCTTACATCACTAAAGCATTGACATTTCTTATGATTTTGCTTGGAGGCCTTTTTAAAATAAAACTACTCCAATGGATTTAGGCTGATATCTAAATTCTGCATTTTTTGCATTGTTCTATGAATGTTGCTCCTTGTTTTCTTTAATCTCAGGAGCAGCTGCATGAGTTTCTGCTGAGGAGGCTGAAATTTATTTGTGACCCTCTATTCATTGCTTCAAAGAATTCCAACACATTTTTGAAGAAAACAGTGGCAGTTCTCTCTTGAGGTGCTGATTTGCATTGTGTAGGTTCTCGCAGGAGTTTATCTTACCCTGTGCCCAATCAGTGAGGTTCAGGAAACTCTTTACCCATGTAGGGAATAATCAGTGTTATTTTCTCTTCTAACACCAGTCTCCGCCACCATTGTTACCTATGCCTTCATCCACTATGCCCCTGCCTCAATCTCTCCACCTTGCCCCCTCTTATCTTTAAATCTTATTTTAAGGACTGTCATTGACCACACCTATGGTTACCTCTCCCTTGCACAGCATCCAACTGTGCAGCACTCTGAGGCACTATCCCACATGAAGGGTGCTAAATGAATGCAAGTCGTTCACACATAATTGAACTTTACCCTAGTTATTATACTGGGTCCGGGTTTCCATTTGCTGCGATTCAGTTTGCAAGTTTAGTTACACAAGATGCTGCCAGTAAGGTTGCAGTTTTATTTACAAGTAGTGAGAAAATGTACAGTTTCTTACATGGGTTACTATAGTGCAAAGTTATACTGTCACTTCAAAAGACTAATGTGCAGAAAAGGGTACTTCAGGACATCAGACAATACAAGGTACAGGATCTCTCCACATCACTGCAATAGGCATCTGAATATACAAGTTTGGTCTAACTTGACTAAGTGAGAGTATTGGTGGCTGTACTTGATAAGAAAATGAAAGCACTTCATTTTAATTGGGGGCGGGGGAGGAAAAAAAAACAAAGCATGTAGCAAAAACTCATACACGCACGCTCACAAGAACAACTACAGAGAACTAGAAACACTGTCACCAGAGTGACCACCCAGCCAAAAGCCAGTACCCCAGACTTAAAATTTTTTCTAAAAATAGACTAGCACCTTCTGCAAAAAGATTTTTTTTTAATATCAAGAACTACAGTGCCTGCTTCAGAGGAGAAATGCACGTCTGTTGTACAAACAGAAGTAACTAACCCACTTGACAGGTGTGGCTAAGCAGATCAGTGCTACAGCAGTGTCTCCAAACCTAGAAAAATCCTTTTCACTGGTCTGTACCTAAACTACGCAAATGTCACTGTATATACTACAGTGTACCTCAGCCAGACACTAGCCAAGATGGGCTATTAAACACCACCAGCAAAGGAGGATGACCAGAATCGAGTGAAATTGAAAATTTACTTGGCAAGTACCCCAGGTACAGTACAAGCACATCAACATGTGGGTATTTTTTTTTGACAACGTCCAGGGGAAAAAGGCTTCAGTGGGTGGCAGCACTGTAGCAGCTTAGCTTGAAACAAAGTATGTAATGTGATGATGCTAGAACGAGAAGGACTCGAGACGCTTCATGGTTCTCATGACCTGACAGTGTTCGTAGGCACTAGGCAGGGTCAACAGTCCCGCCAGCTCTGTTCCACTATTGCAGATACCCGCTTCTCATACTCCCGTTTGTTCTCCTGGTAGAGCTGTGCAGCCTGACTATTGGCTGGACTATTTGGATTTGGTTCATCCAGTAATGACTGTTGGGGGGAAAAAAAAGCAAACAAAACAAAATACCCAGAACAGTTACAACATTTGTAATCATAAACATATTGTAATTAGAACTATTTTCAGAAAAAAAATTCTTTCGAGAGTCTGGAAAGTTTTGAGCTCCCACAAGGAACATGGGCAGAAAAAAAAAACAGAATTTCCTTTAACTTATCGGGGGTGGGTGGGAGGGACATGAGTCAGTTCAGGTGAGGCCCTTTATTGGGTGGACAATGGATCCTAGCCATGAAAGCTTGGGTACAGAACCAACCTCAAAATAAGTGTCCCCAATAATTTTCCCCTCATATGGGCAAAGGGTATTTATATGTGCAGGTTGATCAAAATATGCATTAAAAACCTGACCTGTGGTGCTGCACAACAGGACTCCTGACATCTGATGCCACACAGGATAATGGGTCTACAATGTCACCAGAGTTCTCAATTATACATAAAGTGGGCCCTTCTTTCTGAGAGCAGGATTTTTTTTTGGGGGGTGGGAGAACAGAAGAAAAGAGCAGTACCAATGACTAGTTTCTACACTACAGCCCCCTCCCTCCCTCCCTTCCCTCCCCCCCACCCAACTCCAGGGATGGCTCCTAGTTGACTATGTAAAAGCACATCCTCCCACCATGAAAGGAGTTGTATAAAAGTAAGTTTTTGTAGAACTTAAAGGTCCCAGAAGCAAGCTTCCAGCTTGGCTTTGGGTGAAAAAGAAACTATTTTATGTTAATAAAATCAATCTTAAAATTACCTGTATAGATGTTAAGATTGAAGACACATCATAAGTTGGACTCCAACGATTCTGCAGTATATCCAGACATATACTGCCGTCTGCGTAGACTAAGAAAGCATAACAGCATGTCAAGTTTATAAAAAAAAGTTACAACGGCCACAAGTTGATTTGAAAAGAACCTCTCTTTGAAAACTACTCTGCTAAAATGTTAACAGCATTTTGTGTTCTTCATATCGAACTAACTAGAACTTATCTTCCAGACTTATAAAACAATAGTGCAGTACTTAATAATTCAGCCTTTTGAAATGAGGCAAACAGCATGCTGACAGTAGTCTTCAATTAGGAATGCAAATGGCCCACATAGTGGATATTAAATGCTAAAATGCATTTTGGCAAAAGAGCTGAGCCCCCAGAGTGGCCTTTGAAAGAGTTTGCTCACCTCAATTAGAACTTCATGAATAGGAAAGTTGTTCACTGCACAGAACTAACACTTGCCTCTTGCACCTGCCACTGAGGTCTATCTAGCAATGTCCAAAGTACATTGCAGTTAAGTCATATAATAACAGGGATCAAAGAAGGTCCCACCCTCCAATTTCTGGAACTCTATATTAGGCTGTTGATATAAGGTGTCGACAAGACCACCCCTCCACAGCATGGATCTTCCAAAATAAATGTAGCTTTCTCTAAAAGCTTACCCTAAAAATGTCCCCTGCACAAACTTTTGTGGTCAGCACTGGTGAAATACACCATACATAAATTCAAGCTGATCGTTGCGTTTTCTATGCCACTAATAGAGCGGTGTTTCCTCCACTTAGGATTTATTTAGCTGCAGTAACTCAGTGTCGAAGCATAAGCCTTCTGCTCTGGGTATGATTACCCCAATCCCAACAACTTCATAATTTCCCTGCACTTCATCATTTACATATGGCAGTTTCCCTGCATTTCTAACTCTTTGGTGCTGTTCAGCACACCTACAAATCACCCAACATTTTGTTACTCTGATTCACATTACTGTATAAACTAGGAATGAGTTGCAACAAATTACACCTGAAGTTCAGACATAAGGGATTGCAGATCAAATCTCAATGTAATTATTTCTTCACAAAATACACATTTATTCTTTCTATTCAATAAAGCCACATGGCAGATCATTTACCACAGTCCAACTTAAGTGGACAATTCCCAGTAAACACCAGTAGCGATGTAAGTCACGTACCATTTGGGTGAAACATTTTTGAAACAAATCTAACTGTGGGTGGCTTGTTTGGATATTCTTCTGTGAATTCTATTGTGAGTTTGAAAGTACCTGGAAAAGATTTTAAAGAAGGGAGACATCTAATTAGGTTAAGTTCACAATTATACAAAATAGTATTAGTGATTCCACGGTTAATACAGAATCTCCCTTCTACCAGTCCTCGCAAGAGTACTGTGTTGCTGCAATACTTTCACACTGAATGTCACACATACAACTTCCTCCCCATGTTTATTTCAGATGCACTAAGTCAATCTAAACAACTAGGAAAATGCTTACTGAAATCTCAAAAAAGTATAGTTTCGCTATCAGAATCTTTCAATGAACTGCAGTTTGCAGTCAGAGTGACATCTGGATCTTGATCTGAAGATGATTACTCAGGCTACCTAATTGTTATAATCCAGAGATGGAATCTGTTATAACTAATAATCATCCTTACATTTGGTAAGGACATTTGGGAACTAAATGAATCCCCCACCCCCAGCTTTATTGACTATTCATACTTGACTTCTGATAAAACAGAACACAACACACAAGAAGCACCACTTGATTTACAGTGGTAATCAAGTGACCTCACCTCAATCTGCTTTCAGTCATTTCCTGATTCACATAGTGAGCACAGTAAGACCATCTGTGCAGACTATATTGTACACAAGTAGAGGACTCACAAACTTACTGCATTTTGCATTATCACATACAGATAATCGCCATTTCAGAATTGCTGTAGAAAAGTAAACAACTGCACTAGGGTGTCCTGTTAGCAAATATTTTAAGTAAAATTAGCACAAAATCCACATCTGTTCCACATTAACCATGCGGTAAATACGACTGTCAAAATTGATCAACTTAAACACACATTTTCTCCAAATGCCACTATACAGAATGATAACATACTTGGCCTATCATTGCTGTAATGAAATCATCGACAGGAGATCCACAAGACGGACAAGTTGCAAACAGCTCTTAGTCCCTTTCCTTTGGGGGCAAAAAGATAGCTGACTTCTTCCCAGCGTTACCCCAACAGTATCCAGAAATGGGGAGGTGGGGTCAACATAGTCCCACCACTCTGCCATCAAGAATGTTGAAGAAGCCCTTCTCAAACTTGTACATGTCGTTTATATATAATATATATATATATTGAAGTGCCTACCCACCACCCCAAACATGGAAACAGACCATCCTTCATCCTAGTAAACTGTTATCCCACCATCTATGAGCAACACAAAAAGGGTTCTGCTATTAAAAGAACAATTAATAGAAATATCAGCCCTACAGTTCTCATTCCCTCTAATCACTTGGAAAGCATCTAGCCTTCAGATGGTAAAATGGGACAACAGCCATAGCACAGGCCAACGTTTTATCACTTTACGGGGTAACATGTTGGAACATTACAGAGAATGGCCCTCGACTGAAATACTGTTGCACACAAAACACACACAAAATCTGTGACTTTTGTTGCAAGAGCGGTGAGTAACTGATGTATATTGTTGAAATTGAAAACATCAGTGCTCAGCACTTGCTTTAACGAGTTTTTAAAAAAAATAAACATGAGGGCATAAGAACATAACATATAACATAAGAAATGCTAGACGAAAAAAATCAAGGTCACTTTCCACCTTCATGACAGTGGCCCAAACTACCTATGTACTGTATCCCATAATGTTATTTCCTACAAGAAAATGAGCTAATCTTTGTTTGAAAGAATCAACACGAGATTAAGTAAACTCCATCCTTGTGTCAGATTTCCCAAGCTACAAAACTTCCTTTTTTGCTTTTCCTCTCTATACCCATTGCCCACCTGCCAGAGGATCAGATTGCTCTGCAAGAGCAGAGATGCCTCCTTCGTACATTGACATTCGCGATCAGAAATAATAAAGCAAAGGTTGACGATAAAGACAATACTGTAATAATGGCCGGTATCTTCTTGACGTTGTTGTTTAGTGTTTTTTTTCTTCAAAAATGGGTAACTTACCATCCTCAAAAGGGGTTCCTTCTGGCCTGGAGATTTGTTTTCAAACAAAAAAAGACACGAGTTACAAGCAAGCTTGTGACAACAATACCTTTATAACCGTCTGAAGAATCCAAGTCAGGATCCACCAGAATATATCGAGCAATATATCATAATATATATATATATATGTATGTGTGAATACATTTTGCCAGAATTACAGAACTGTGTCTAAGGTATTATTACAACACAGACTGTATTATTCGGTCTATATATCATATATAATATATATAAACAAAAAAAATATAACCCCTTACCCTTCTTCCCACCAGCCCTATAATTAACAACAACAACAACAAAACAAAGCTGGTAAATAAACAGGGCCAGTCACTGGCTGTAGAGGAGAAACACACACAAACACACACACAGAGACAGACAGAGAGGGAGAGACAGAGAGGGAGAGGGGGAGACAGAGAAGGAGAGACAGAGAGGGAGAGACAGAGAGGGAGAGGGGGAGACAGAGAGGGGGAGACAGAGACAGAGAGGGAGAGACAGAGAGGGAGAGAGACAGAGAGGGAGAGAGACAGAGAGGGGGAGACAGAGAGGGGGAGACAGAGAGAGACAGAGACAGAGAGGGGGAGACAGAGAGAGACAGAGACAGAGAGGGGGAGACAGAGAGGGAGAGGCAGAGAGGGAGAGACAGAGAGGGGGAGACAGAGAGGGAGAGACAGAGAGGGGGAAACAGAGAGACAGAGACAGAGAGAGAGAGACAGAGAGGGAGAGGGGGAGACAGAGAGAGACAGAGAGGGGGAGACAGAGAGGGAGAGGGGGAGACAGAGAGAGACAGAGAGGGGGAGACAGAGAGACGGAGACAGAGAGAGAGGGGGAGACAGAGAAGCAGAGATAGAGGGAGAGACAGAGAGGGGGAGACAGAGAGGGAGAGACAGAGAGAGGGGGAGACAGAGAGAGAGGGGGAGACAGAGAAGCAGAGATAGAGGGAGAGACAGAGAGGGGGAGACAGAGAGGGAGAGACAGAGATAGAGGGAGAGACAGAGAGGGGGAGACAGAGAGGGAGAGACAGAGAGAGAGGCCCTCAATGGCCAAACGGCGAGAAAAGGGACTCACCCGAAAATGACCGCATTCCACACCATGATGTTGTTTTCCGAGGGCGCTCCGCTCACCCCGGCGGGAGGGTCCTCCTGCAGCCTGTAACCACAGAGAGGGACCCCACCCGAGTGAGAACCTTCTATATATATATAGATATATATATACATAAAACACTCCCTCTCCCTGACCCGCCCGCAGCGGCGCTTCCATGTTTAAAAGTCAAACGCGAGCGCCATGTTAAGTCGTTGTTGTGTAGGGGGGGAGGGGGGGAGAGGGGGAGAGGAGAGGGGGAGAGAGAGGAGAGGAGGGGGAGAGGGAGGAGAGGAGAGGGGGGAGAGAGGGAGAGAGGGAGGGGGGGGAGAGAGGGAGGGGGGGAGAGAGGAGAGGAGGGAGAGAGGAGAGGAGAGGAGGGAGAGAGGAGAGAGAGGAGGGAGAGAGGAGAGGGAGGAGAGAGGAGAGGAGAGGGGGGAGAGAGGAAGGGAGAGAGGGAGAGGAGGGGGAGAAGGAGGAGAGGGGGGAGAGGGGGGGAGAGGAGGGGAGGAGGAGATGAGGGGGAGAGAGGGAGAGGGAGGGAGAGAGGAGGGGAGAGAGGGAGAGGAGGGAGAGAGGGAGAGGAGGGAGAGAGGAGAGGGGGGAGAGAGGAGAGGGGGGAGAGAGGAGGGGGAGAAGGAGGAGAGGGGGGAAGAGGAGAGAGGGAGAGAGAGAGAGGAGGGGAGAGGGAGAGGAGGGGGAGAAGGAGGAGAGGGGGGAGAGGAGGAGGAGATGAGGGGGAGAGGGAGGGAGAGAGGAGGGGAGAGAGGAGAGGGGGGAGAGAGGAGAGGGGGAGAGAAGGGGGGAGAGAGGGAGAAGGAGGAGAGGGGGGGGGGAGGGAGAGGAGGGGGGAGAGGGAGAGGGAGGAAGAGGAGTAAAAACACACGCCAAAGCCTCTCCTCACCGTTTAAAATCCCTCATCAGGCGCCTTCTGGCCGGGGTGGACATCTTTTTTTTCTAATATTCTTTCCCTCCCCCTCTCTCTCTCTCTCTCTCTCTCACTCACTCACTCTCTCTCTCTCTCTCTCACTGGTTGTTGTGTGTCGGGTGTGTGTGTTTTTTTTTAAAAAAAACAACAACAACACAACAAAACCCCCCCCCGCCCCCACCCCCAAAAAAAAAACCCTCCCGATGGAAGTCACGTAAAGAAAAAAAGTACAACGCGCGCGAGAGAGAGAGAGAGAGTGAGAACGAGTGAGAGAATGAGAGAGGGGAAAGGGATGGAAGTGAGTGGTGGAGAGAGAGAGAGAGAGAGATAGGGGGAGAGGGGGGAAGGAAGGAAGGAAGGAAGGAAGAGAGAGAGAGAGAGAAGGAGAAGGGGAGGGGGGAGAGGAGGAGAGGGGGAAGAGAGAGAGAGAGAGAGAGGTTAAAAAATAATAATAATAATTTCTTGCGGAGAGAGAGAGAGAGAAAAAGAGCCTCTTTTTTTGGGGGTAAAAACACCGACACCGACGCTCGGGCTCTGGGGGTTTGGCCTCTCAGCGCTGGTGGTGCTGGTGGTGGTGGCCCCGCCCCCTCTCCCCCCTTCTTCCGGCGCGCGCGCGCACGCACGCGGCGGCGCCTCCTCCACGTCACCGGCGATTGCTGCCCGACTGTGGGGTTCGGCGCGCGACGTCCCCGGGAGCGTTCCGACCGCTCCATTCGGGCCGCCGGGGGGAGGGGGGGACACACACACTCACACACTCCTCTCTCTCTCTCTTTCTTTCTCTTTCCTCGATTTTTAATTTTATTTTTAAACCCCCCCACCACCATGTGATTTTCGATCTCTCTCTCTCTCTCTCTCTCTCTCACTGGCTTTTACCATCAGCCGTCCTGGCCCACTCTCTCCCCCCCCCCCCCCCCCACCCACCGGCGCAGTTGCTGACGGCCTCCGCTGACTGACGGGGTCACGGGAGCGAAGGACGAGGCTGACCCCCCCCCCCCACAACGCGTCGTCAGTTCCCTTCCCCCTTTCTGCCCGGCGGCGCCTCCCACTGGTCATGGGGGGGGAGGGTTGTGTGTGTGGGTGGGTGGGGGAGAGGAGTGGGTGGGGGGGGAAGAGGGAGTGGGTGGGGGGGGAGGGAGGGGTGGGGGGGGAGGAGGGAGTGGGTGGGGGGGAAGAGGGAGTGGGTGGGGGGGGAAGAGGGAGTGGGTGGGGGGGAAGGGGAGTGGGGGGGGGGGGGGGGAAGAGGGAGTGGGTGGGGGGGAAGAGGGAGTGGGTGGGGGGGAAGAGGGAGTGGGTGGGGGGGAAGAGGGAGTGGGTGGGGGGGAAGAGGGAGTGGGTGGGGGGGGAAGAGGGAGTGGGTGGGGGGGAAGGGGAGTGGGGGGGAAGAGGGAGTGGGGGGGGGAGAGGGAGTGGGTGGGGGGGGAAGAGGGAGTGGGTGGGGGGGGAAGAGGGAGTGGGTGGGGGGGGAAGAGGGAGTGGGTGGGGGGGGAGTGGGTGGGGGGGGGGGAGTGGGTGGGGGGGGAGGGAGTGGGTGGGGGGGAGAGGGAGTGGGTGGGGGGGAAGAGGGAGTGGGTGGGGGGGAAGAGGGAGTGGGTGGGGGGGAAGAGGAGTGGGTGGGGGGGGAGAGGGAGTGGGTGGGGGGAGGGAGTGGGTGGGGGGGGAGGGAGTGGTTGGGGGGGGGGAGTGGGGGGGGGGGGGACAACTCATAGGGGTCAACAATCTCGCAACAAAGGCAGAAATCTCAGCTGATCCAAACAGTGTCTGCAAAGAGATCGATTGATTTGATTGATTTGATCGATCGATTGGATTGGATTTGATTGATTGGATTTGATTGATTTCATTTGATTGATTCGATTCGCAACAGCACAGCAAGCGGACCAGCTCGCGGTGCCTTTTCCTCTTCGCGTTCTGCTCGGCTCGGCTCTGCGAGTCGTCCTGAATTAATAATAGAAAAAGAACGTCGTGCAATAGACGACGAGTCCGGACGAAGTGGCCAATTCCCGACGCATTAAACCCGTTCCTCTTCCGAGTGCTTTGTCGCCAGTGCTGCCGATTCTGAACTTTTTACGAAGGCGATGACTGACTCATTTTAGGTGGGAGTACGTGCACCCAATCATTGCCCATCACCAAATACCTTGTTTTATGTAATTTTATTCTTGAGTAACTATTTTTGTTAACATTCAGGCGTGGGTATCCGACATGGACTTGGGAACAAGGAGGAGTGGGTATAGTGCTATGGAGAATGGACTCGAGCCAAATAATTATAATAAATAATAATACTTACATTTAGTATAGCAATTTTCACATCAGGAAGATGCCCTAAAGCACTTCACATACTACATACTGTAAAGTGCAGTGACTATGTGTTTTATGGGCAAAATGTGGCAGCCGATTTGCGCATAGCAGTGTCCCACAAAGAGCTATGGAGTGAGTGAACAATTTTATTTGGGAGATTGTTGGCCAGGACACCAAGAGGGAGAAACCCGCTTCTCCTAAGGTCACCTGAACAGGCACACTCTGTTTAAAATCTCATCGAAGGACAGCACATCCAACAATGAAGCACAATTTATGTACTGGACTATCAACTTGGACTATATGAGTTCAAAGTCCAGACATGGGGCTTAAACCCACAACCTTCTCCCAGAACAGCAGAGATACTCCTACAGATTTCATACTCTTTTTGCTAAATCCAAAATGCAAGGTCATGGAAACTCAAGAAAGCATTCATAATTATTTAACCGGTAACAAATTCTGCTGCTCAATTGATCCCCAATGGCTGTACTCGCTCTTAATAGCAACAAAAACGTAAAGTGCAGAGCTGACACAATGATGCAGGGAGAAGGTACCTAAAACAAAATTATTTGACATAATATGTGACAAGGACATTGCCCAATTTCCTGATAAAGTCAGAACTCGAAAGACGAATACAAATGGAAATGTTTATGCACCTCAGAGCAAGACCTAGCTGCAGTGGTAGTGTCAAACTTGCAATCCCACTGGTTGTGAATTTTATTCTTAACCTTGATAAAAGGTTAAGCATTCCCTACTCCATTAGAAGAGCTCATGATCTCCAGACTGGACCACTAGATGGAGCATTGCATGACAGAAGAGACTTGTAGTTAAGGGAGAGAAAAATGCATCAAGATTTATGCTCCTCTCCAGTCAGAATTACAATAATACAGTACTTGCATTTGATGTAGTGTCTGTAATGCTGAAACGTCTCGAAGCGCTTCACAATTAATCACTGTAAGTGTAGTGACTGTGTATTGGTAGGCAAATAGGGCAGCCATTGTACGCACAGCAAGATCCCATTAGCATTGATGAAGTGAACGACCAATTGATCTGGAAGATTGTTAGCGAGGATCTCATCAATTGGATATAAATCAAATTGACTTGACTTCCTTGAGAAGTGAATAGCGGCATCTCCCATGTGAAGGAACATTGTCCATTGTGTTAGTTATGTATGTGTCAATGCAGCTATAGTAAGAGGCAATAAATTAAGGTATGGGAGGGATTATACATAGTTTAGAAGTAGTTTTAAACAACCACAGTTAGAAGCGGAGCTTATATTTCGATGATGTTGCATTGTTAAATTGAGTGTATGAAAAATACAATGAAACCAAATAGGCCAAAAGGCTCAATGTGACCTTCTGAAATATTTAGAATTTCTGTTTCACTTTGAATCACAGGCGTAAAAATGGGAAGCCAAGGTCTGACATATATCTGCAAATGTTTAAGTAAATTGCACTTTATTAAATAGATTATTCAGGAAATAGACAACAGAAAACACAGTGTCCAGCGGCATGGAAATTCAGCAATAGTAAATCAGTATGCTTGGTCCAACATTGAAACACCAACACACTGTTATTAAAAGAATTAAAAACATCTCATCAAGGGTTCAATTCTCTGTGTCAACATTTTCCCTTCGAGCTACTCACCCATAATTTCCAAATGTTAGGAAGAAAATAGTGATTAAATAATCCTGAATGTTAGGAAGAAAATGGTGATTAAATAATCCTGAAGTATGGACTTTTAAAGTACCTAAAAGTTAAAAAAAAACGATATGTATGGTTTGGAAGAACCAGACAACTTTGGATCTAAGGTACCCAAAGTTTTCCATTCTGCTGTAGACTAAGTCATACAGAATTAATTGCTTTCAACATCTCTATTATTGTAGCATGCGACTACCAAGATGGTAGAAGGCAAAGTAGATGGACCTTGGTCTTTACTTTCTATCAATTCCTATGTTCCTGTGTAACCTCAAGGAAACAGCCTCGGAGAAGGAAATGGAAGGTGAAATTCTGATAGAGCTCAGAAGCACTCCATTGCCTTCATCAGACCAGACCAGCCTGTATTGATTAATATTAGATTTGGGGAGAGAGTCAAAGGCTTCATTTTTCAATCTGTACAGTGCATTGTACACTTCTAAATTTTCAAGACTTACTTTGCTTTTGAATCGTGTGCTGTTTAAGATGGGATCTCTTCTCACAGTGTTTGCTTTTATAGCAGTCAATACTTTTTTAACATGTTGACATTTAATATTTTCAAACAAGGCAATGTTTTATTATTCCAAGCATCCTTTCCTGCGGGGTCGATTTCAAACAACAGAAAAATAAATACTCTCTGCAAAGCAAACAAGAAAAGTCAGACATTAATATTGCTCACACCTGCACAACAGAACTGCAAAACATTTTTATTCTATTTTCAGTTGTAATCCATTTAGGGCTTTTTTCGAATAAAAAAGAAACTGGAAAGATCACTGGGATACTTTTGAACATAACTGTTCCATTTTACTACAAGCAACCAGATTAGACTTTAGGTTTTATAAAAACAAATATCAGTTGATGCTCTACTAATATGTGATAGAATAGCAGAGACTCCTTGAGGCAGTCATTTGGTTAGAGAGATAGAAAGAAAGAGAGAGAATGGGGGGGGGGGGGGGGGTGAAGAGAGAGAAAACTATTGAAATAGATATTCAGAAACTTCAGTATAATAAAAAATGTGTACTCGATTCACCCTCCTGTGATTGGAACAGAGTTGGAGTCAGAGTGTTTCTCAGAGTACATGAGCATCTGTGGTTGTAGATGTATAGCAAGATAACCTGATAGATGCACCAAGTCTGTTGGTTGGATTCACACGAAAGACAAGGTAGCAGAGGATGAGTGGATATGCGAAACTGTACCTCAAATAACTGAGGAGGCACATCAGCAGAAAAGTACAGTATGTGGAATATTTTATGGTACTCACATAAAGGAGATGTTTATTGATTTCCGCGTCCTGAAATTTGCCCAAAAACGTTTTCATGTCTTCTTTCGGAAGAGGAGCTGAAATGGAACAAAATATTGAAACTCTTACGTAGACTGTAAGCCAAGTCACTGACGTCAACCTTCAATTTTCTTGGAAGGTGATACCAAGATCAGATCTGTTTGCCACACACACAAGGAAAGACATTGCTGCAATATTGAGGATGTGAGCAGACAGACTGAACCTCAACAAAATATCAATGCCAACCAGTAGAGAATCGTTGAAAATGTACTTTTTTAAAAAAAAATCTTTGGTTTCCTCCCATCCTAAAGTCCGTAATTCGTCAAATCACAAAAAAAAACTCCAACCTTAATCCAAGATGGGTCAAAGAAACTCACAAAATATATAATGCCAATTCCAGCTTCTAAAAGCACCAAAACAGGGAATAGGAACTATCTTAACAGTGAAATGACGTGAAGTGATGAAGACTTTGTCCTTTTGTAACTGATTGAAACATATGACAGGGAGGAGGACCTAAAAAAACACAAGGAATAAAAGGAAACAATGTGAATAACTAAACTCTTACCTTTAAATGTGCTCACTACCAATTCTGCTTTTTCTTTGTTTTTCAATTTTTCTTCAGTGGTTCTTTTTGGAAGTGGCTTTGCCGGTTTCCCATTAGGCCAGAGATTCTCTCTTAGAGAATCAATGTAGTGAATCATTCGGTCCTTATTAAATTTATGGCATAGCTTTCTATAAAACCATCTACAAAATTATACACACGTGTTAAATATAAATGTTAGAAGGCGCAACATCATAATCAGACTTTACATTTACTTAGCACACCAAAAAAATTGTGAAATGTATGGTACGTTCAAAGTTCTCAACTGAAAAATTTTAAGGTTTAATCTGACTTCATATATAGATTTATATTTTCTCTATTGCAGCAGAATAAACACAGAAAGCTGATAGCCCACACCCCTCACTCTGGACTACAAGCACCTTGGTTACTAAATATTCAACAACAACAAATTGCTTGAGTGGAGCTTGTAACCACATCAATTCCAGATGGTTGGCATCTATAAATTGTTAGCTTTGAAATAAAGAAACCATAGACTTACGCATCAAGGAATTTCAGGATAAACTCAAATTTAATGCCGGATCGAATCAGTTTTGCGCAGAATTCTTCTATGATAGAAAAGATGCATGTCAGTACCAACTGAGGGTAGCACATCTACATCACAAATTCCACCTGGGTCTACGTTTATTCTCTAGCATTTCCGAGCATCAAGCATTTGGCAAATTCTTCAATACAGCCTTAATTTTGAAATCGGAGAACACCGGATGTATAAAGTTGTGGAATTTTCCAGATCAGCAGAAGCTCAATGTAATCTTGATTTTAAAAAAAGGTTGACGTTGAAACTTACCTCCATTGAATATTTCCATCAAAAGTTGAAATAAGCATTTTCTGAAACTTTCAGGCTGTTCTATAGGTGTCAATTTTTGAAAAACCTTTTGTTTTTTTCTCCTCTTTCTTCCGTCCACGTCACTGTCTGGGTCTGTGAAGTCCACATTTGTACTTTCAGTTGCAGACGAGAGGGATCTGAAATTGAATTCTTTCTCGACTTCTAAATCTGCATTTTCAAATGGCGACCGGGAAGCTACAGACCCTTGTTCCGCCTCCCCAGATTCTTGATCCATTCTGCAAGACCCTTCGCTACTTTGCACATCACTGGTATTATTGTCACATTGGTTTCCAGTTGTCTCACCAATGCCATCTTCCTCAATGTTTGCAGATGGGTCTGCTGGTATCTCACAGTCTGCATTAGCTGTATCTGTGCTAGAATGGTCTTCAGAATCACTGCTTCCATCCTCTTCCTTTGAAACATGAAATGCATGTTCAGTAATGAGGTCTGTATATCCCATTTCAATTTTCTTCGAAGAAACCTTCCTGACTAGAATGAACTATAGTGATTTCCAACTCTGCTATCACAGCTTGCTGGGTAACTTTGGGTGACACGACTTGTATAATTAATCACTTAAAACATTGTTCTGATAAAAACTGGCTTTAAAATCTGTTTGGTTAAATTCAAAAATAAAAGATTTTTGAATTAAATTCAGACAGGGCTGAGCAATTAAACATGAAGTCAAATTGACATGTTTTGAACTGGATTGAACTGAAAAGTAGATTTATTTTAAACTTACTCACACACTAAACTCTTAGGTTTAATATAATTATAAGCCTGGTCATCTGTATGTATCACCTGTGATTACCTCATCTCCTTCAGTCATCTTATCTTCATCACTGGCCTCCTCATCATCTTCATCTTCAACTCTATCTTCATCATCTTCATCTTCAACTCTATCTTCATCATCTTCATCTTCAACTCTATCTTCATCATCTTCATCTTTAACTCTATCTCCATCTTCGACTCCAACTTCCTCATCATCGTCACTGGACTCATCTGTCATCATCCATGTTAAAATCGCTTCAAATTTACTTTTCTCCACGTGAATATCGCAGACAGAGAGCAGGTCAAACATAGTGTCGCTGAGCAACGCATCTTCAGGTATTTCATTCTTAAAAAAAGCATACAACAGACATTTAGCTATTATTTTCTCCCCCTCCCACATTGCCGAAAACTGAACAAGTATGAGAGGGATATTCAATGGCTGTATGGAGCAGGAGGTAAGAGAACAATTAAGTAGCAGAAGTATGTTGTTCTGAAACAGAGGCTTTGTAGAAATATATGTCATTTTGATTAACTCATCATTTTGGCTAAAATATAGTAACCAGTCCCCCCCACCACCGCCCCCACCACCACCACCTCCAACACACACACGCCTCCCCTCTACAAGAGAACATAATGAGAGAAATTTGTTACACCTGCATGCAATTTTAATACACGAGGCATTTACTCTGAAGCTGCAATTACATTAAATATTATTTCCAACAGACCTCCTGGAAAGAGGTCAAATTCTCCTCGTCACCAGAAGAGTCATTACTTTTGACGTCTGATTCCAAAGTGTTGGAAGTTAAGCATTTGAACTGCGGGTTGTTGTTTCCAGATTCAACCTCGTCACTGTCAACTTCATCTGGGTAAAAGATTGTGGAACTAACTGCACGATTCTCCATCTTCTTGGATTTTGTGGACCATTTGACAAACCATTTTCGCAGCTTGTCCATCCCTTGAACAGAAATACACCACAATCAAAATAAAAATCAAAATACAAACGAGCATAAAGACACTACACAGGCAAATTACAGAATAAAAGAACTCGAATCAATCTACTTGGGGCTGACCAGAACAGAACATTATTTGTGTATGTTTGCTGGATTCCTTTTGTGAATGCACACATCTGAAATCAATGATTCTAACATTTTTCTTTGCGCTACTGTACTGTAGCAAAGAGTTAGATCTGATGTCTTCCACATAAATGATACACTGATGTTATGGGATTAGTTTAATAATAATAATAATAATCTTTGCATTTACTACAGTGCCTTATCATGTCTTCTAGACGTCTCAAAGTGCTTCACAGAATATACTGTCAAGTGAACTGTGTAGGTGAAACGTGACAACCAATTGCGCACAGCAATCAATATTAACGAAGAGTAGTTCAATGATTCCGGTTAGTACAAAGTGACTGTTGGACAAATAGATCTTTTTTTTCTTTTTTTAAATTTTATATGGACTTTGGACTTAGTTTGTAACTTTACTGGTTCCTCCAATCAATTTGAAGTTGGGTTAAAATGCCGAGCCTTGGCTCCAACTCACATCAACGGGACTCCAGAACGACGGGCAGGTATCTTATACACAAGAGTATGAAAAGGATGACATTTGTAAAACAACACTTTACTCACATTTGCGTTTCAAATGTTTCTTGTTTCTCTTCAATGTGTCAAATTCACTGGAACAAAATTACATGTTTCCAATAAAGCAAATAGCAGTAAAAAGGAGATACATTTGCTTACCTATGTCCTCTAAAACATACAATTTAAGTAAGAAACAAAGTATTTGAAGCATTGAAGTCTCTCATAGAGTGATTCCATAAATATTTTCCTTACTTGTTTATAATTGGAAATAATGTTAGAAACAAGTAACAGAATTTCCTGCAGTTTTAGTGATCCACAAACAATACAATCTGAGCAGTCATGTAACGGTGAGTTAGTTCTATCTATTAAAAGTTACAAGAATGTTTATTATGCATAGTTAGCAGTTAAATGTTCAGTTAAGTCAAGCCCCTTCATTAGCATGCTCTGAAAAGTGAACCTGAAAAAGTACGAATCCATATTTAGAAGAAAGGTATGTTAGGAATTTAGCTCCACGGATGTGGAAAGGAGGGTAAGTGTGTTTCAACAAGATTGTTGCAAGTGGGACTAACCTGCTTACATACTTAAGAATATGCAGCTGTACTTTTATGCTTCGATCAGCCAGGTTTTGGACACAAGAGGAATCCATCACAATGCTTAAGAGCATCCAAAACAGAAAGAGTTCCATATAATGCATGCCACCTACACATTAGAAGTTGAGGAGAGGAACCTTGCAAGTAAGTCACTGAATGCAGAAATACTTAATTTTGTAAGGGAGAGAGAAGAAAATCTAATATACACTTCTAACTGTACTCACACCACATTTGGTTTGCTCTCTTCTGTTTTTGGAGTTGAATCTACCGTGCTCTGTTCCGGCACCTTTTCTTCGGGTTTAGATGAAAAATCTTTATCCAAATGATCAATTAACATCTGATTAATAAAATCTGGGTCATAAGCCAAATTCATCATCGGCTCCAAAACTGTTGGAAGCAAAAGACATGAAGCAGAAATGAATGTTGTGGAAATAGATGCTTCTTGCCTCAAGACGTACGGTTCCGTATTTTTAAAAATAATAAAATGTAAAGATTGGGCAAGGCTTCCCTCCTGTTCACGATTCAGTGCAAAGCACGTAAAGGAGCCCGGACCAATGTTAAAGTCAATTTTTGGATGAGGTCAGGATCAGGTTTTGACTTTGATGTCCCCTACTCTTCACTACTTGGTGACACTCACTGTTTAGGCTCATAAGCTTCACTCAGACGCTGTGTGTGATTTAGAAGGTTGGGTGGATGATGGGCAGCTGCTGGAGGCATCTGGAATCATTCTAATCATTTATTTATCTGGGATCCAGTTCTCCTGGCCATCTGGTGTCTGTGGTGGGAGGGAGGAGATGGAGCAGACTGGTACCATATAAAGCCCCTGAACTCTCTTTAAAGATAATCCTCTTCAATCCCTCCCTTGGTCCCTCTCTGACTATTATGACGATTACAATTCCCTTCGTATCCAAACCTGACCCAGGCTGTTCTGAGGCACGCAACAAGATTCTACTCAAAATAGATCCTTCCAGAGGCTGCTGCGACCACAATTTTATAGTCATTAATTTCCAATTGCGGTAAGAGCGAGTTTCTTCTAATAAACCCGCTGAGCTGGTTTAGTTGTAGAGTTTGGTTGCAGAAATATTAATAATAATCCTTGCATTTGATATAGAGCCTGATCACATTGTTGTGACGTCTCAAGGCACTTCACAGAATGTATTGTAAAGTAGATTAACTGTATATTTGTGAGCAAATAACCATATTAATGACCAGCCTGCAGTCAGATCACCGTCAGCGATCAGTGAGGCATTTCTATGTTTTAGCTCAAACGGCAGTGGTGCTCACTTTTTATTGCAATGACTTCCTCCAGTAATCGCTGGTAACAGTTCACCATCCACACGGAGTCTGGCAGGAGATTACAAACCAGGGTTTTGCAGCATTTCCTTAGAAGAGTCAATTCCTCCTGTCGATTCTGGAAAACCATCTCTCTACGATACATAATCACAAGTTCCAGAATGAATCCAAAGGTGCTTCTTCCAAAAGTAATAGTTTACAGATGTAGGTGTTGTGGAAGAAGTAGGTTTTAGGTGGAATTTAAAGTCTGATAAAGAAGTGGTGAGATGGAGGGTTAGAGGGAGGAGTTCCA
The DNA here is from genome assembly GCF_018977255.1 of Callorhinchus milii. Classification (NCBI taxonomy): domain Eukaryota; kingdom Metazoa; phylum Chordata; class Chondrichthyes; order Chimaeriformes; family Callorhinchidae; genus Callorhinchus; species Callorhinchus milii. The sequence goes on along the minus strand of NW_024704756.1, from coordinate 13,765,729 downwards.
GAGACTAGGGGTGTAGATGTGAAGGCACGGCCACTGCTGGTGACATGGAGGGCCAGGTTAGCTGAGTGGAGAGGGCTGAGCAGAAGACAACAACAACAAAATTGCACAGTAATGCCTTTCACTTTGGGAGGACGTGATATAGGGGAGGACACTGATGTCAATTTATTGAAAAATGGTGAGAGCCTGGTTAGGACTGGAGTGATGAGCATTGCAAAGGGTGGAATTGGGTAAGGATGAGGGTGGCAGAGTTCTATATCAGCTGTAGATTTGGATTGTGGATCTAGAGACGTTGGTAAGGAGTATGTCTAGTTTTAATGATAATGCAACTTGCTTTGCCCTATATTCTCCTCAGGAAGATGAATCCACTACAACTGGTTCTAGCGCTTCCTAAAGACTTGATGACATTATATTTTACCTTTGTTCTTCCTTCTTGATGGCTTGCAAATGATCAGTGAGAATTTGGATCAATCCTCGTCCTACCCTGATGGTATCCAGATTCCGGACTTTGGCGATCGCATGTTCGACTGCGTTGTCAAATTCCCTCAGCAGGATTTGATGAAGTGGCTGCTCGTCAGAGGGCTCAGGTGGTTTGTACCACAACAAGATGCACTCTGAGTAACTGCAATCAAACACTAGGAGGAAAATCATTATGCTGTAGCAAGCCATTTGCTATAATATTTCTGTGTCAATTACACTATCAGGTTTAACTGATCAAATGTCATTTGCATTTTGATTTGACACAAACTCACATTAGTAATTCTATAGATTACTATTGCTCAAGGATCTCACGACTAACCAACCATAAAACCTAGCCTTTGAAACATGTTTTAAGCGTGGTTGAAGTCCAATCTGTTTATAGGAACAGCAACTCCCTGGGTCTCTTGTGAGAATACTCCCCACTGTGTCACAGTCCAATATTTCAAACACATTCACTGCTCAGAAGACTAGATAGTATTGATAAGGTTTACTGTGCATTGAAATGCTGTTAATGTGCACTAAAATGACTACTTTGTAAAAATGTACCTCTTTTGAGGGCTTGGTTGATTGACACAGATGCCAATGGTGCCAATGGAATGGACTCCTTTTGAACAGGCACTTCCACAGTTTCTATCGGTTGTTCTATTTCAGCGGAAATCTGGAAGGAAATGACAATAATTTTTTTCTCACCCACAAAATGCACAGTCAGCACACTTTACATTTTTTTCTGTGATGCGTTTGAGACATCTCAAGGATGTGATGAGGCGCTCTATCAAATGCAGGGATTATTTTTATATTATATTATGAATAAAACCTTCTAGTTTGGTGTTTTCAGGAAACTAGCTCAAAAATGTTCATTTTCCACAAATAGATTTTCTATTTTTGTGTATTTAGTGACCTTTGCTCTTACACAGCCA